>NC_136687.1:15943587-16543587 GCF_903797595.1 Erithacus rubecula | reverse complement strand
ACCTTTCCTTATGCTACAGGGCTGAATTACTGGTGCTGGGATAATAAAGTCCACTTGATTTATATGAGCAGACTCTTAATCACTTAATAAACCACTTGAAAAGTTATTTGGTAGAGTGGAAAATTATTAGCTGGCTGAGGATCCAGCAGCAGCAGCTGTTTCATAGTAAAAACTTAACTGGGAGAACTGGCCCAAGAATGCCCATGTTCAATGACAGAAAAATTAATTTTTCTAGTTTTAAAGTTATTCCCTACTGGGATCTACAAGGAAAGGGAAGATTCAAATCCATGTATATAATTTGAAATTGTAATTAGTAGCATAAATGAACATTTGCTGTTTATGCATATATATTTCTATATTTCTTACCTGTTTCTATATATATATATTTCTGTATTTCTTACCTGTGAATTTGCTATAATCCTGTTCCACTCTGAATCCCATCATCAGTTTGAGTTTTTCACAGACTCATAGAATAACCTGTGTTGGAAGGGAGTCACAAGGATGGACAAAGTCCAACTCCTGGCCCTGCACAGGAAACTCCAAGAATCCCATCCTGTGCCTGAGAGCATTGTCCAAAGGCTTATGGAGCCCTGTCAGGTTTGGTGCTGTGACCACTGGTGAGCCTGTTCAGTGCCCAGCCATCCTCTGGATGAAGAATCTTTTCCTGTTATCCAACCTAAACCTCCTGTGAGATTGCTATGAAGTCTCCCCTGAGTGTGGCTATTCAGTTTATTAACATTCACTTGTCTGTTTCTGCAGAAGGATGAGGATCTGTAGCCTTTGCTATGGATATTTACTCATGTTTTTGACTGGATCTAAGATGGCACAGTAGCATTCTTAGGGGGGCTTTTTAAATTTACTTGTTAACATCAAGATTGCCCTCACAATATCCAGATGGGTGGGGACTTTAAAATCAGCTTTGGGAGAATTCAACTAGAATTCCACTATGAAATTTAGATTTTAAGAAGCTTCCCATCAAAAGGTAAATCTCTCTGCAAGGTAGAATAGAGCATGTGTGCTATATGTAATCACATAATTACATAGTTCCTCATTATAGCCCTATAGTCTCATTTTTCAGACAGCAGAAGAGAATCTCTGTGTTCTGAACACTTCTGCTGTGGTGTGACTACATAGTCTGATAATTGCTGTATGTAGCTTCATCAAAGAATATTGTCACATCACAAAAGGAAATAAGGTCCCAAGATTAAAAGAGATTCAGATTCTGGAAGCATTTTAGTCTCTTCTTGACATGGAATAAGGAGTCTAGCCTCCTCTTACCTCCAATTTGCCCTTCCTCAAAATATTTGATAATGATGACTCACTTCCTCGTGGGGGTACTTTGAAGCTTAGATGAAGTCTGAGCTGTTTCTGACACTGAGAAAATTGATGTCAGGGACTGCAATATTGGAATACTAATCTTTCAAGGCTAAGATAAATAATTGTCCCCAAATGAAAAGCTATTTTCTCCGCAAAATTTTTTGCCCTCTCTGTAATATTCCTTGAGCTAGTAGAGTCCAAACTTAATATAGACAACAGAGGAGACAGTGGACACTGCTTGCTTAAGTAAACAGCAGCCAGAGCCCAAATTATTAGTAAATACCAAGGCTTCATTTAGGTTGAATAACGCTGCAATCCAACAAATAAATGAGCCATCAAGTTTGAATTTATGTAGCATACAAAACACATTAAAGCCATCTGACCATGACAAAGGCCTTTTCTGCTGTGAATAATGAGGCCAACACATTAGAATATCCTTTAGATGAGACATTAAACCCAAGGTCCTTTCTGTTTGTCTTTGGTGGCTCTTCAGGTGGAAGTTAAAGATTCCATTGCATTTCACTAAAACCACAGAAAATCTCTGGCCCTCAGTGGTATTACTTTCCTAGTAAAGAAATAAATTAAATTTAAAAATTAGAATAGCCAAGACTGTGCATGAGTTGAGCATCATCAAGGAAAATTCCAGTTTTCCTCTCCATGAGGGCAGTGAGGAAAGTTCTCTTGTTTCATGAAGAGGAAGGTGAGTGTGCCTGGTATAAATATAGGTCTTTAAAATCTTTTGGGATTTTGGGAGTGTAGAGCACAGAAAAAATGGCTTGTATTCATTGTGGTAAAGGAGAACAAATCTAAGTCATATATGACATGTTTGCATGTGTCTATGCTTACATAACTAGACA
The DNA here is from genome assembly GCF_903797595.1 of Erithacus rubecula. Lineage (NCBI taxonomy): Eukaryota > Metazoa > Chordata > Aves > Passeriformes > Muscicapidae > Erithacus > Erithacus rubecula. Next base: position 16,541,413 of record NC_136687.1, on the reverse strand, counting down.
TGCACTTTTACATGTGTAATTTACAGGAAGTGGCTTGGAGACAAACAGAAAATATGCCAGGAAAAATTCTTTACCTCAGCCTCTACACAAGCAATTCACTTTAGGAAGTCCATGTCAATTTTCAGCTTCTTTTGTGTAATACCAATACTTTTGTGTCATTTATAGTTTAGCTATGCCTTTAGTCTGAGTCTCAGTGAATTTTTATCTACTTAGTGAAAACCAGGCTCTTGTTGTATCTTAGTTTTGTAGTTTCACACCAGTTTCTTTGCAGTAGACACTCATAAGTAAGAGGCACAAGAGTTCATGTGAAAGACAAATTTCAGATTCTTCTCATAGATGCAGATGTACTGTTTTATTGCTATCAAGCTGACTGGACTCACCCATTTAAATTTAAAATAATTATAGAGAGATCAGTCCTCTTGAAAGAAATACAAGAATTAAGTTAGAGCTTAACCCCCTTAGCAGCAGAGATAATAAAGCCTTTCATGAAGAACTGACTGATGAATCTGGGCATCATTCAATATGACAGATAATGAGCCACTTCTTCTGTCTTGCTGAGAAACATATGGGATGTGAGGAAAGCAGCTATAAACCCAGCCATGTCTGTCCCATCAGCATCCTCTCTGCTGGAGGCAGGGAAGAGCTGCCTTGTGAGGAAAGGTGGTTTAAGGGAAACCTTGCTATTCCAGAAAAGCAAGGCTTTTTGAGTCCTACATGGCTTGGAGCCCCTGTTTTATCAACAGGAACGCCACAGAGAGCTGAGGTGCTTGTCCAAGAGGGATTAATGCTGGCTGGTTTAGGGAATCCATTGTGTTTCCTATTTTTAGTGTGTTATCTACTTGAAACTTCTGACACAATGGAAATGTCCCAAAGGTTGTACCTTACAAAAGAAGAGAGAGTGGTAACAGGAGAGCAGTGTAAATATTTAACAATGACACTTTTTTCATTGGTTTTCATTTCATTCATCCCCACATTACGAAGTCAAGGCATGAGGACTGAAAGCACATGCTGCCTTTTCTGTCTGACATATAGGGGATACATGCACCTACAAATATATCAAATGGATTTTTAAGCCATGACATTTCTTTCATGACAATAATTAAAGATGCCATTCTAATCTAAGGGGCCAGATCCAGCCTGTGCTTTGTGATGGACACTTTGCACAAGGTGATTACAAATCCTGTAAGTAGCTTGTGTGGTGTTCAAAGCAACAAGTGGAAATGTCTGTTTTTGATGATTTCTTTTAGACCTAGATGAACACAGAATTTGTCTCTTCAAATTTAGCTCACTAACTTCTAAAAAAATTTATTTCAGTGAGCTGAAAATTTTGTCTAGCCTTTCATTTTATCTGCTTTGGTATGATTAGGGACCCTTCAAGGCATTACCTATAGAGCTTTACTCTATGTCTTAAACTATTTAATATTTTCAACAAGTGATACTCACCTTAAAAGGTTTATTTTAAAAGTTACTGATTCCTAACTTTCCTTTTCTTTGTCTCTTTAACTGCAGTCCAAGAAACTGGAGGCAGGGTGCTCCCAGCATAGGGACTGTGATATATGAGTGGATTGTTTGGACTCCATACAGAGGAAGGTGGTGATAGACATCTGCCCAGAAAGCAATTAACTGCAATGTATTTAGAGGGACAAAATAATTCAGTGGTCATTTACCACCTCCAGAAAGGGTTTGTCTTAGAAACAGTGTTGTTAATTGTTGTAGATTTTTTTTTCAGATGTTTTACTCCCAATTTTCAAGAATTAAGAAGAAAAATTGCAAATTATTTTACCATATAACATAGACAACAATATGTAAAAGTAATTAATAGGGACATTTGAAGGGAAAACAGGGTCGCACCATTAGCCCCTAATAAAATGCATCAGAGTTGATGAATTATTTTAATGGGACAGAATGACAAAAAAGGGACTGTTTCACCTAAGCAGGGACAGCTGGTCCCTCTGACAAGGATACATTGCTGTCTTGTGGAGTCTGCCAGCCAGCAAGGCTGAAATAATAGCACTGAGAGAGGTGTGAATGCTCCTGTTCACCTAAATTGAGAGGTAATATGGAGTCTAATTATGAACACTTGGTATTAACTGCTTCGTGTCTGAAGGCAGACAGCAGATCAGCTGCCTCCATCATGTCCAGGGAAAGCCTGCCTTGATTTTACAGATGGCTGAGCATCCCAGTGCCACCGTGCCAGCTGTGCCAAACAACATCCAGCTAACAACTGTCCCTAACAGAGGGGTTTGATCCCTATTTCTGTTCCTAGCTGTCCTGGTTTAGGGCAAATTTGGGAGGAAACCTCTGAACTGGGTCCCTCTAGGAAACAGATTCAAGCACTCCCTCCTCCAGCTGGTTTGGGGAAATATTTCCTCAGAGAGAGGTGAGAAAAAACAGTTTATTTAACAGGCAAAGCACTTCCCAGCACAAAAATGAACAATAATAAACAGCAAAACCTCTTGCCACTCTAAAGGAGATGACAAATTCAGTCAAGTCCCTCTGTGTGTCACATCCCAGCTCACTCAGGCTGTTCTCAGTCCCTCCAGTGCTGGGAGATGTCACAGCCCAGGCCAGCTCCTGGTGCTCCTCTGGGTTTTCAGTCCAGAGCAGGTTCAAAAATTCCAAGAAAAAGGGGAAAAGCACAGTTCAGGGGACCCATCTGCCTCAGCTAGCCAGGAACTAACCAAGAGCTCTGTCCTGCTGTCCACAGCTGACAAGCCAGTCTGTGTGAAGGATGTGGGGGAGCAAGTGCAGTCTCTGATAACAAACCCTGCACCTATTCTCTTCCCCTTCACTCCTGGAACTAGTCCTAAAGCTGCAGAACCCAATATTCAACACCAACAGAACAACTGGGGATACAAGCATCATAAAGTCACTCCAAGACACCAGGCAATGGGAACTTGGGGCACAATTTCCATCTGGGGACCAAACTGCATGTTTCTCAAAAGCAGAACTGCTCCCTTACCCTAGCTGGTGGTGCCAGGCAAGAGCCATGGGAGGCCTTGACAGGCTGTAGCTGCACAGCAGAGTTCTGTAGCTGCACAGAAATCCTCCCTTGCTGCCAAGCCCGTGGGCAGGCAGCCCTGGAGTGGGGCTCATGCTGCTGCCCATGGCTGCCAGGGACAGGCACCCCTGGGAGCTGGAGCTGCAGCCACAGACTGAGGCCCCTGAGCCATCTGCCAGCACTCACAGCATGGCAGGTGTGAGTGCAGGGTTTAGGGGACTAATTGCAGAATTTACTTTCATACAACATGCTTGTGTGAGGGGCAGCATGGATTAACTTAATTGACAGGCATTTCTCCAATTATTTGAAAGGTGGTTGTAAAATGGCTGTGTTACCTTGCAACTCACCTGCTTCTGAGAACATAAGTGCATAGATTTAAAAATATTATCTAGATAGGGATGGGATGGCACAGGGGACTGAGACTAAGGCTGCTGAGGCTTCATTTGTGAGTCACACAACCAAGGCTAGTGAGGAATGCAAGGCACTGACCCTTTGCTGGCTTTTGTGAACTGGAAACCAGAGTTCAATTCCAAAAGAATTAAGGATCAGATCCTACTTTCCCTTAAACACTGGTCCAAGCATGAGTCTTAAGCACCATGTTGCAAATCCTCAGCACTACTTTTAGCAAGTGTCCTGGCACCAAGGAGATGAATGCAGGCAGGATTGGAGAGCCAGTGTCTGGTGCTGCCTGCAGAGCCAGGCTGAACTGCCCTGTCACAGCAGCACTAGCTCATCCTGATGCTCAGTTTCAAAAGGAAAAAGTGGGGAGCAGCTGCTATATGCAGCAGTAAGGAAAAAACAATCCAAAACCAAAAGCAAAACAAAAAAATGCATGTGGGAGGGAGGGGAAGGAAAAGAAGCATGGAAAACAAGCTAAGGAAAAACCAAAAGAACAAACATAAATAGAAAACCCATGCCAAAAACAAAGCCTTTGGTCCCCTGATCAAAATAACTTCGATCAATGTATCTACTCTCAGAAGTGCCCTATTTCAAAAAGCAGCCAGCTTTCTAACAAATAAAGAATTGCTCTGTGGTTTCCTTCCAAAGCTTAAATTCAGCTTTCTAGAGTATGATGAAAAGCTAATTTTCTAGAAGTTTAACATGTTTGTGTAAGCATGTCAGGTGAAATAAATGACATTGATATTCAGTGTGTATATAGGTGGCACCAGCTCCCAGAACTCTCTCTCTTTTTCATCTTACTGGAACATTAACTTATGCTCCTGAGGGCTATGTAGAATGCAGAGTGAGAGTGTGAACTTAAAGATAATTTATCATAGCTTTCTCCTTGTATCATTCTCTTTTCCTAAACGTTTCCATATCAGAATACAGAGCAGAGAGAATTTACTTTTGCCTCGGCTGCTTCTAACTGCACTCATGCAGGCTCTTACTCAAATCAAACCTTTGCTTCCTGCAGATTGACTTCTCAGCCTATTCCCTTGGTAAATTGAGGAGTGGACATTTTACCATTATAACTGGGTCACAGGAACCTTACAAACTGATCTTTTGAATAACTATAGTAACTGCAAAACATACCAAGGTCTATAGAAAGAGCAGAGAAGGGGTTTCATAGGAAAGTATCTCATCCAGTCCAGCAAGAGCTGGTGACAGAGAGACCAAGGAATACCATTCTTTACTTCTTTCTCTAAAAAACTGTGAGCAACAGCTCTGGAAAGGGTTGGACACTCTTCTTATTATGCATTTATATACTACTAAGAGGTGTTCTACTAAATCTGTTACAAAACAGAAATGTAATGTTAGTGACAATGTGGACTAGGTAGCGCTGGCACCCAGTTTCCCTCTTCTATACTAATATTCATAAATTAATCTGCATGAATTACCTAAACTTTTAATTTTACTTCCTAGTAGAGCTCAGTTTTTCAATACACATTTTGCAGAATGAAAAACTAAGGTGTACATCAGTTATGTGACTTTTTGCTTCCTTATCCACTGTTGAGTTAAAAAAAAATAAACTGCTGATTACTGAACCATAATACATATAGCTGCTTTTTCTTTTTCCTTTTTTTTCCCCCTTCTGTGCTTGTTTGTTTGTTTTGTTTCTTTTGGTTTGTTTGCTTGGCGGTTTTTTGGTTGTTGATGATTTGGTTTTGGTTGGTTGGTTTTGGGTTTGGTCGGTTTAAGGGGTTTGTTTTGTTTGTTTTTATTATAGGAATATCAATGGTTTAATGTCTAATGTTGCTGATAGGCATCAGCATTGGAGATGTCTGGTGATGGTGGATTACATGGCTTTATTTAAGAAATAAAGTATTCTTAAGTGTGATGTATCTTCCTGTATTTTATTTTTCTGTTCTTTATTTGTATGTGATGTTAAAGGTGGAAGTAGAAGTAGCTGCAGAACAAGTAGCAGGGAGTGGGAGGATGCCTGGCCCTTCAAGAGAAGTGATTCAGGGTGCTGCAAAATCCAGAATCATTGTATATTTGTCTTTTGTAAGAGAATGAGGCAGAACTTGGCATATTTGCTTCTAAGGCCTTTACTTCTGTCCATCAGAGAGCCAAACCATGGAAATAGTCTTAGACAGTCTTATTGGACAGTCTGGAATCCATATAAACATGCAAAATGTGGGCAAAAACAAGCACAGCAAAGGGATACCTTTGACACATAAACTGATTATGCAACAGGCTGAATGATTACATGCAGACTGAGAGCACCCACAGTGCAAAGCACTTCTCTTCCACCCATAGCTATATCTGTAAGAAAAAAGCCATTTCACAAAAGCTTGCTGTTAAGGGGAGTGAAACAGTAGCAAGACAAACCAGCGTGGCCTGGGGAGGATGTGCTGCACAGAGGTGACTATGCTGGCTATGTGAGATGGTATCACACCATGTTGTGAACAAAGGTGTGTGATAAAATAAAATGTGGAGAATGTGGTGTCTCAGGAAACAGGCTGCTGACTACAGACGGCTGTGAGAATATTCTCAGGAATGTTTGATGATATACTTGTTCTGTTTTTGCAGTTTCTCCTTGCTCATATGCTACTGATCATCATTATCAGACTGCAGTCCAAACAGGTAGTCTCTGCCAAATGTTGTACCAAGAGCACCTTGGTTCAGTACAAATAACAAAGGAAGGAACTGTTCATCTTTGTATCTTCCTCTTCCAAAGGAAAAGGACTGTGGGACACTGATATTCTCAGCCTGTGAGTCAGTTTGCCTAGTCTTTGCATTGTTTTCAGCCTGTCCTTTTAAAGATGACGTACTTTTCCATGCCCTTCAGATTCTGGGAAGTTTATGATAATAGGAACACACAAATATCAGTCCATGAAGGTTTATGAGGCAGGAGGACTGAGAAGGGGAGGATTCTACACAATCCATCAGATTGTGCAGGTTTTTGTGGGCATAGAGTTAAATTGTCATTATTGTAGGTGATGTGGGATTATGTTTTGGATTTGTGCTGAAAACAGTGTTGATGACACAGAGATGTTTTAGTTACTGCTGAGCAGTGCTTACACAGTGTCAAAGAACCTTCCTGGTCTTGCCTCATCTTATCAGTGAGCAGTGGAGGTACACAAGACACTGGAAGGAGACAGGGCTGTGACAGCTGACAACTGCCCAAAAGGACATTCCATACCTGACAGCATCACACTCAGCATATAAAAATGGGAGAGGAGGAAGTTTGGTGCATGGGCTGCTGCTCAGGGTTTGGTTGGGTACCAGTGGGTAGGTGGTGAGTGATTGTGCTAATTTGCATCATTAGTCTTTCTGGGGTTTTATCTTCCTCTGTCTTTGTTTTCTTTTTCCCATCTTTTCCTTACTTTTCATAAAATTTTACTATTATATATGTTCTATTATTATATTACATAGTTTTGATTATTAAACTGTTCTTATCTCAACCCACAAGCTCCTTTTTCACTTTTATCCCTTCTCATTCTCTCCCCATCCCACTGGTGGATGGAATGGGTGAATGGCTGTGTGGTGCTCAGTTAAACCATGACACATGGACAATGATTTTCACATAAATTCATCTGCCATAAACAAAGGATGCTTGTTTATTTCCAAGAATCTGAATTGACTAGACCCTTCATAATGTAATCAATTTATGTGCCTTAACTATCCTATGTAAAAGTTGATTTCCAATGCAAAACCAGTGTTTGCAAGCAGGGAAAGCATAAGAAAGAGGCCTCACACCATGTTCTCACCAAAATCCTTAGCTGTTTTTTTCAGCCCTATTTTCTGACTTACCAGGAATCATTTTGTTGGCCAAACTAAGAAAGAACCAGGGGTGTAATATGTCTATCTATGTCCAGAGAACAGGGCTGGCAAAGAAGGCAATCACCACTCAGCTCTGTGGTTACTCAGAGCTGGCTGATAAGGCTGTTGCCAATCTAACAAGACTTGTTGCCTTGCTAGCTCTATCTGTATTATCTATTTACTTATCAATCATTATGATGACAATTATACAGGAATTGTAGCAGGAATATTCATACATGCACTTCTTTTTTCCTTCTTTCTTTCCCACTATACTTCCTATAGCATCAACACCTTATTAACAAGAACAAGGTTGGGGCTGTTATAGATTGATCTCTGAGGAACAGTATGCCAGAATAATAACCAGCAACCTTAGAAAGTGAAATCCAAGGTTTGGAATCTGAATGTGTTCATGAGTACACTTTCTTGTGCTAGGGGTAACAAGTGATTTATATACCTATGTATATAAAGCTTGATTTGAGGACTGCCTTGGGACATGTTAAGTTCACATCAGCTCCTGCCTAAATATAGTGCCCAATGTATTACTAAGGTGTAACAAAGATAGCCTTGCACGTGATATATGCATATAGCTTTAAAGCATCCTTGCTATAGATGCTCTTATAGCATTATTGTTCCAGGTATTTGACCTCCAGGGTGACAACAATCCACAGCATTTGAAATCTGACTTAGATTGTCTAAGTGCAGGTGGCAGTTCAAAACTCCATGGAGGTTGCTAGATGAAGATGGAGTATTGGATACTATGGCCAGCTGGCTCCAGAAGCAGTTTCTATGCAGAGGAAGTGTACAAGTGCAATCTTTTCTCCTTTCAAAGCAATGCAGTTTTTCTCTGAGGCTTCCAATCTCTATGGTTATCACACTAAAACTGAAAACATTTCACCTTTGCCTGTGCATAGCATGAAATCTTGTGGGCTTCAGCTAAGTTGGTTCCTGACTGGAAGGCACAAAAAATGTGCAAGGAGACAGCATGAATCCAATGGTGAGCTGACCAAAGGGGCACTCACTCATTGCCCCTTATGTTCAATGGGTCCTATCCCCCATCTTTCTCAGTTTTCCTGTGGTTATTGGAATATTACTGTCATTGTCTGCAATGCCTTCTGGTGCATGGACATGACAGAAGAGGAATGCATTTCCTCCTTAGCTCCCATAGCATGAACGAAAAAGCAGCTTATGGACTGATGTATTAATTTCAGCCACCACTGCACACATCCAAGGGAGGGATGCCAGATATTTTCCACAGACCATGAAGTGCAGCTGATACTCAGTCACTCTTGAGTTCACTGACACCTCAAGAAAGGACAGAAGCACAGCTGCCGCTAGAAGAGGTCCTTGATTCTGGTAGAGGACAGCAAGATATTTCCTCCAAAATCCTCCAGAGTGCCACTGTATTTGGGTCTTGGTAATGTTCTTGGATTTTCAGTGTTACAGAAACTTGCCTCCGTGTGTCTCATTTCCTTCTGTAGGACTTCCACCCACAGGTCAGCCTGGATACTGCAGCTGAAGTGTGACCTGCACTTAGTGGCAAAATTAGCCAGAGCAGCAGGTAAATCCCATATTTACAGCAGAAGGCAAGGAGAACTCTGGCTTTACTTTGGCAAGGTCCCCAGAGTCAGGGACAGCTGGCAAGAGAGCCCATATCTGAGACACAGCCATTTCAGCACAGGGAGGAAAGTGCAGCTCCTGGCTCTGCATTCCTCACATCTGGATTCTTCTTCTCATGAGCATAACGTGAAATGCTCATGGTTATTTTAGCCAGGTGGGTTTCAGAAGACAGCAAAAAGCTGGAGGAGCTCACAATTTACAGCAGTGGAAACCATTTCTGTAAGTGACAATGAGCTTTGGCCATTTCTTATGAATGTCTTTTAATAATCTTCAGAAATCAAACAAACTGGGTAAGGACAGAGACTGTGTAGACAAGGAACATCATTTGCAACATTCACACTGTGCTCCTTCTTAGGCTTCAGAGAGGCTTACTCATTAATTTGAAGAGGGTAGGAGAGGCTCTCTTTGCTGACCTACACTGCATAAATCAAAACACAGTTAGTAAAGTGGGATGGCTAACTTCACTGTAAAGGTCCAAGTTTCTCTTCTCCCTTGTTTGATAAATGACTGTCATCAGAATTACTGTGCTCCCCTAAAGTAATTAGTCATTATTGGCTGATCAAAGTATTTATCAAAACTTCAGGGGCAGTGCAATTGATCTTCATTTGGGTTGGAAGGGTTTCCTTGCTGGATTTTGGAAAAGGAATCCATCAGTGGCACAGCCATCAAACAGAAGGCAGCAGGAATATCCTTGTCAGAGAGATATATGACTATGAAGAAATTCCAAAAGGTGCCAAGAAGTGCAGCTCAGTGGAGCTCAGTGGCAGGGGTAGCTACTGTCCCCTGGCAAAGCTGTTGGGTTTTAGGAGATAGAAAGAACATTTAACCCACCCACCTACATCAAGACTGCCATAGCCTACCCTACAGGAATTTTAATTCAAGGATTTATATAGCTATGGAATTCTGAAATCCTCTGAGTAATGTGCAGTGGTCTGAGACGCTCCTGGTAACAAATGGCACTGCAATATTTGCCACATTAAAAACCTACAGAGGAGCTATTCCAACGTCTTTTGCAGAAAACTTAGCTTTAAAATAAGCAACCTGGATCAAAAGTTATCTAAAATGCCATTGTAGCTGTCACAGCATTGTGTTCGTGAGCAATAGATACACTTGAGAAGAATTCTCCATGGCAGCTCTTGAGCTTTTAAAATGCCTTTAGCACCAATGAAAGTTATTGAGCTTTAAAATATTTACTTTCAAGATTTTCTGGTGGTCTGAATGGTTTGTGACTAGACATAGTGCAGAAACCATCTTTGTATATTGATCACTCTTTCCATATGTGAAAGAAGTAAATGCTTACTTGGGAAAGGCAACTTTCCTCCTCAAGACACTGGTTTCCTCTTGGAATCCAGTAATTCAAGTAAAAATAAATTGAATCCCCATCTGAACTGGAATAGCAGAACTATACGTGGGAATTAAATTTGTAATTGCCTTCCTTCCTTCCTGGGGCAAGTATTTAAATCAAAGCAACACTCATTTTGACCATTCAATGAGCAGACAATTTTTTCTAATCAATCTGTTTCTTTTCTTTTCATTTATTTTTTCCCCTACCCATTATTTATGTAAGTTAAAAGGAGCCAGTTTCTGACCATTTTTATAAAAATGGGTACAAATTCAGACTAATCTACTGAATACAGTTGAGTTACTCTGGACTAAAGTAGTCTAAATAACAGCAGAACTTGTCATGGTGTTTCCAAATTAATAAATCTAAATGTTTTCCAAATAATGAAATGGCTTGAATATGATCAAACAGATTTTGCTTTTAATCTGTGAAAGAAAAACGTGTTTGCTTGACCTGTAAAGCAAGTTATGCCAAATTTGATCATGAAAAAGTATTTATGACTAATTTTTAATGCACTGAAAACAACTGAAGTGGGAAATGCTGATACACGAGTGTAACTATGACTGTGGAAATTGAACTAATGTAATAACTAAAACGAATGGGTGTAATGAAAGAATAAACCCATGGAGGCTAGTAATGCCTTAAAATGTTGTGATTTTGAGACTAATGTTTATGGAGCAAATGAAGAAAAAAGTCAGCAGCTACAGCATGTGGCAGGAGTCTTTGCTGGCATTTGCAAAGCTTCATGTTGTGCCAACAGTGTTATAAGAAGTGTCTAAGAGCAAGAACATCACAGAGTAATGAACTCTGAAGCATAGTGAAAAACAATTACATATGTGTACATAAAGCCCAGCATATTTCTATTGAAATTGGCACCATTTAAAAAATAGGCTCAGAATTTTTTTTCTTGGTGACACTGTATCTTCCCATTCACTGTATTTAAAAAGTAACACAATTGTGTTGAGGACATATATTTTTGACAGGCAGCACAAGTGATGGAGTGCTGACTCTGCGTATCTCTGAAAAGTGAAGTAATTGTACTGCAAAGATAAATGCAGAGAAATTACTTCCACTGAGAGTGGTGTTTTATTCTGTTTTGAAAGTATCCTTTGAATGTTGTCAATGGATCTTCTCAAAAATCAAATATTTAAGAAGGCTTATCTTTAAAATACTACCAGAAATATTATTAGAAAACATATGAATCACTGCTATTCTGTAGCACAATTAATTTTCATTGCTGTTTGTGACCTACTTACAGAGACCACAAACTCTAATCTCACCAGATAATTAAGAGTGCAAATATCATTTGTCCAGCCCTCAACGACTGGTCTTAGAAATCCAATGAGCTCTCCACATTAAACTTGCAGATAATAAATCCTCAGCTGCATATAGACTTCAATTACCACATATCACTAATGATTCTTAATTACTTGGTTTCATATTTTACACTTAGAATAATACCAGCTGTATTTAACATGCAATTAAATATTTTCACACATAAATTTATTTTTCTACATGTAGTATTATGATGCAACAGGATGTAGAGAGATTGAACAAAACAGGAAAATACATTTTTCTTCTATTTAGTCTTGGATAACATTTTTGTAATACATTTGTTTGTGTAAATGAGATTTTCTTTAAAACTTGCTGCTGCTCTTCTAAATATAGATGCATATTTCAGGATTAGACCAAAGAAATTACTTTCACAATCAAGAAAATATTTGGCTAAAAGCCATCCTGATTGAGTAATAAAATAAATGTAGCAATTAAAAATCACACATATTAGTTGCAAGTGTAATGAATAACAGTGGGAGTCATAACAAATGGGAAGCAGTGATACAAACAGACTGAATGTTACAAGCACACAAATTAACAAGAAAAACAAGAGACAAGGAAAAAATCCATTACAGTCAATGATAATTTTATTAAGTATAATAGGAATAGAAGTCCCAGCAATGCTATAAGCTTGTAACTACCTAAAGATGGGAAAATTGTGAATAATTATGAGGAAAGACAAAGCATTATTTAATTTTGAGGGGCTTCTGTTGGAAAGAAATTGGATTACATATTTGTTTAACATGAATTGCTTTCAAATTTACCAGTAAACTGTGAATACTGTAGTCATGAATACTTTGTCTATATTACATGGATAGGTAAATATGCCTGCTGCCCTTAAAAATACCTCCTAGAAGTATTCAAAAGAATGACCTCGAGTCCTGCTCCATATTGGTTATCAAATTATTTATGTAAAAGATAACTTTGTTAAATATGTTATAGATAGTTCCAAAGATCAAAGATCCATAATAATAGTGCTAAAATTGGAGGAAGACTACCAAATTCCAGCAAATGTCAAGTTAGGGGTCAATCATGCAATGGCCTTCAGTACAAGACCTCAACAGGGGGTGTTGAGACCGTTGTTTTTTGTGGTACCTGACTGTGCAGTTACCAGAACTGTTTGCTTCTTTAATCTACATGTAATTAGAGTCCAGTTGCCAAGCAATCACCCTGTGAGTAACTTATGTTCTTTATCACTTAATTTTTCTTCTTTAAATATCTGGAACCCAGAACACACGGGTTTTAAGATCAACTTTGTAATTTGGTGCAATTGAAAAGCATGCAAACCTTCAGAAGAAAAACCTCTGAGAACTGCTACTTGCACCTCCTTCTCCACTGTATACCATTGGCTCCCTCCATTTATCCCAGTTTTCTGGTCCTCCCTACTCTCTCTACCCCTGCACTAACTATGCATTTTTGAAAGCAATGCCAGCAAGGAAAGTCTGGTGACATATGCTGAGAGAGGTGTGACATTTTTTGACACGTATTTTTCCACCTATAAGGTCACCAGCCAAAACCAGCTCAAATGAACAATGATTAAAAATTAATCTCTAAGTGCTCCTGTGTGAAGGAACTAATACAGGTATTGTTTCACTAAACACTCTGGAAGCACTTTAAACTAAGAATTGGAAAAGGAATTGTTTCAGCTAGAGGGGATGTTTTTATACTAGGAATCATTGTATGAGAGCTGCTCTTTATTTAAGCTTGTGCCTTGCTTTGTCCTGGAGTAATGTTTGTGTGTACATAAGCCATTAGACCCATCCATGAAACCCTTACTTGAATTATTCCTGCTCCTAAATCATGCTGTTATTATACTATGGAATAATTTGCAAGCTCATCAAGAAGGATGCAAATTGCATCAGTCCTGGAGGCCAACCAGTTGTTCCCAGGAGGCACACCCTTCTTAGACTGAAGAGGAGCAATATAGACATAGTTGTATCTGTGGAAAACTTTTCTTGTAGATAAACAAAGGATTTAATTCCAAAAGAGCGACCAGCTAATATTTATAATTGATACTAATTTATTTTTAAACTGATGTCTGTAATTATTCTTATATAAAACAGTCTATTTGCATAACATACACACAGAGCTACACAAAACACAGCAGCCTGACATTCTGCATCTTCTTTCCCTGACCCTCTTTGTTATCTTTAATGTTTCTTTTGACTCTTTTTAGCCTTCTCCATTCTCTTTTTTTCTTGACAGAATCATCCTTATCCTTTATCATGCTTTCCTTACTCATTTTTCTTTCCATTGCTTTCTTACTCCCTTTTTAAATCTTCATCTGCCCTCTTATTTCTTCATTCTACTGAACTCCATCCTCTTCCATGAGGTACAGATACTGAGCAGTTGTCTTACAATCTGGCTGGCCATTCACTAGTGGTCCCTTGCTTTCACAGAGAGACTGAATGAATCTGCTTCTGCACCTGATCCCACAGAAGGGTGGGACACCAGTCCCCAGACACTCAGTACTGTGGTAAGGAACAACGTTTCAGAAATGAGTAAGTCTTGGCATATCAGGCTTTTCAGGCCCTAGGTTTTTGCTTTGTAAGACTGATGGAAACTGTCTAGAAACTATTGATAACAATTGCAGATAAAAATATGCTAAGTGACTAGGTTTCATTTTGACTCCACAGTGCACTACCCTAAGGGTTCTCTGTCTCCAGGACCTCTGTTACCAGTCACCCCACTCCTATAAACTTCGCTGTCATTCTTGGCATTTGGTCCATCAGTAGAGGTGATGTTTAGGCTCATGGGCACAGCCCTATCCCATCCAAGCCATCAGGAGCTACTGCTCCATGTCCTCCATCTTCCTTTCAGTCCTTCACCCCAAGTGTCCAGCTAGCCAGCCTTGTGGCACTGCAGAATCAGTTTCTCCCCAGCCCCATTTTCCCTTCTTGTTTGCCATCTTGGGATGCAGTAGTGCTTCTACTGGCTAAATGCACAATCCTGTATCAGTACACTATTGACACATGCCAACAAAATGCCATAAAAAGCCCATGAGCTCTTTATTTTACTTGATCAGGGATAAAAATCAAAGCATGGTTACGTGCATTGCTAGTTTCCTGCATGACTGTCTTGACATAGCTTTTAAAGGAGAGTTTATTAAGCACTGAAATGTCATCTTTCTCTACAGAAAAAACTTAAGCCAGCTTTCTAATAAGAACAAACAAGCTGACCTTGCAAAGATATTGACATTCTTCCACACTCTAAGCTGAAGTGAATGCTATTCACTGCAAGAATGCTATTTGGCCACCACTTGCTGTTGTCATAGCTCTAGCAAGAGTAAGTTGCAGACACTAACTTGAGACAGTAAAAACAAACATGTAGAAATTACCATCAGAGACTGTTCTGAGAGAGAAAACTGACTGCAAGCAACACAGAAAAACCTGAAAAAGGGTTGCACAAAATGAAATTACTTTTCAGCATGTGGCATGCCTAAAGTGAAAAGAAGATTATATTTGTACAATTTCCCCCTACATTTGAACAATTATTTTAGCAATTAAAAAATACTTCTTTACCACATAGATGACTTAACATTTGGTAAACAGGTTTTCTTCTAAACTGCCTAATTAAATTTGTCTTGGGTATAATGCAAGCATTATAAATTTCAGCTCTAAAGGTCACATTTTGGAAATTTTATAAGCCACTTAACATCAGAAGCTTGGAAGGAGAATGCTTTCTCAGCCTTTATGACTGCCTTGCAATGCTGTAATAGCACTGGGACAGCAGTATCACTGTAATTAAATACCCTTCACAGCAGCCTGGAGAAGCAGAAGCACTCTGGTCATCCAGGATGTGCAGCTGAGTATCACCCTGGGGACAGAGATGTTTATAAGGGTTAACTCTTTCTGTTTGGAATGTGACAGCATCAGCTCCCACACATGGCTCAGCCAATAAGCTTGTATTGATATAACGACTGGATTTGTACATTGGTTCAAATTTTTTGTATTTCTGGAGGATGGAATGCTTAAAGTTGTCTGGTAAGGGATTCAGGATAGCTAGTTTCAGTCAGTTGAGACTGCTCCTCTCCTTACACTGCTGTAGTTACACTCCAAGGGCAGAGAGAGTAGGATGAGATCACATAGTCAAGACAGCAGCTACAATACACCTGGGGCAGGTGGGTGGCAGAGACATACAGAGGGTTCCCATGGGATATAAGCAGCCTCTTAGATGGGATGGAAAAGCTGGCAGGCCAGGAACATCCAAAATTGTCCCAAATGAATTCTCTTGAGCCTACCTGTCAGGATCTCACCACCACAGGCACTTCACATTAGAGAAATCTGCTACTCAGCTGCTCCTCTCTGTCTTATTAGCTACAGGTTTTTAAACACAAATTTGAGAACAACAGGTACATATCCATATGCAATATGAGCTTCTGTGCTCTCTAAGAATTCCTTGGTGGCTAAAGGACAGGACAAACTTTAGGAACTGCTCAGTCTGATAACTGACATTCTATAAATAAACTTGCATGCAGTCACAAAATCATTATAATAAAAAATATAGCAATAAAATGGTTTCTACAATGTAAAAGAAATAGCTGATGGATAAATTGTATACCCTTGTCAAACAGCCATCATTTTGGTTGAAAACAGTTTGGTCCTTATGCAAAACTAGAAAAAACTACCCAGCCTGCACAGCAAACTATGAAAGTAAAATGTATGAAAATAGTATTCCCTCTGGAGTGACAACATAGAAACACTTTCAGAAAAGTGGCTTTCATATTTTCTTCCTGCATGGTCATTCTGCATATCTCTATCCCACAGCAGCTTGAATCTACCAGTAGTATTTTCTTCCATGGTGTCTCCTTGGTCCATGCAGAAGGTTTTCACTGTTGCAAGCAGAAATTTTTAAAATCTGAGCTTGTAAGTGAAGCTAAGAGGTTTAGCTGAGAGGTACAACAGTCATAGTCTCTGGTTTGGGTGTGGATAACATTGTACAATTCATAGTGACCACTGAGTAACACTTGTACTGACTTGCTTCATTGCATGTGAAAGCTTGTGTTACATTTTGAGTCCAAATATAAGGAACAAAGAATGGGATTAAATCACTGTAGTAAGTTTGTTTCGAAATGTTTTAAAAATTAGGATTTGTTGGACTGTTTACAGTTTGCCTATTCACTTAATGTATTGAACATAAGTTGCAAACCCCAATACAGTATTTCTACAAGCTACTGAAATGCAGAAAATTCCCTCATGCCCTCCCCCCACTATATATTCATACTTCTTATGTCTGCCAGATGGTGTGGAGCAAATTATTCTAGAACTCAGACCATGTGAATTTTAAGCAGATGAATATAGCAGTCTGTGCAGCACTTTGCCTTCTTTTATCACTGACTGTAGTGCTGGCCTGTTTGATCATACCCCAGAACAAACAAATCTCATTAATCAGTGTTTTCCTTTTTTTTTTTTTTTTTTCCCCTTTGTTGCTTTTCCTTTCTGTTCACTTATGGAGAATTTCTTTGGAAAGCCTTGTTTTTAGAAGAAGATAAATTTTTCAATCTGCTTGGTGCTTTTATTTAAAAATAAATTTAGTTTTAAGGAACAGTTCTGGCATGATAAAACTGATCAAGAATGCAGTCCTGTATAAATGAAACTTGGCCTGGACATCTCTGATGTAAGTTATCCACTAGTACTCCTTGGCAATTTACATCTCTGGAGTTGAAAGGGTAATGTGATTTAAAATCCATGTACTTTACATTACTAGAGCTCTTACTGAAACTGCCATTGAAGAGTCTGAATTATGCAATTCAAATATAGTTACTTCACTACCAGTGTCAGTGACACCAGCCATGCAATAATTCAATGATGTTGCTTAATTTACTTTGCCATGACTGAATTGATCTTGAAGCACTCCTGACTTTTTGTTTTATTTTTAGTTCACAGACTCATAAAAATATTGGTCAGAAGGGACCTTTGGAGATCATCTAGTCTAACCTCTTGTGTGACTTGGGACTCTTGCCAGTGCTAGATTAGGTTAGCTGTGCCTTTATCCATGTAAGTCTTGAAAAGCCCCTGGATGATGGAGATTTCACTGTCTCCCTGGGGAAATAATTGTATGAACCTGCTCCAGTGCTGTAGTGTCCTCCTAGACAAATCCAAACTTCCCTAGCTGAGATCCTTGTTATACTATCTGTTAATATGGAGGAGAGTTTTGCCTCGTCACCCTTGTGACTCCCCTTCAGGTGCTGTAGGCTGTTAATAGATTAGTGCTTAGCTCTTCCTTGGCAGAGTGAACCAGCCCACCTCCCTCATTCCTAATGGCAGACCACTCCTCTGTGATGCCACAAGTGTCTTGGTGACCCTTAGATGGATGGATCCTCTCTTTCCCCTTCAAAGTTGGACACAGACTGTAGAGATGCCCTGGCCAGTGTACCTCACTGACAGTGTCTGAATGAATCACACTTTCCACAGCTGGATTAGGAAAACTGGTACTATTTAATACTGTCAGCTAATGAGTTCCTGCAGTAGTTTTCCTGTGTTAGGACTTTGAAACATAAATACCTTTAGTAATTAGAATACTGTTGTGGAATGCATAACTTTTAGTACTGTGTTTGTTGGACTGTATTGGGGCTGCTTACAGTTTCAGGAAGATTATTCCTGTAGGAAGTTTATCTGTAGGAAGTTTATGAATATATTGTCCACAGTTCTCCTCCAAGCTAAGCAAAGAAGGTAATAAAGTCGATTTGCAGGCCAAGGCACTACCAGCTGAGCATATTTCAAATAAATATAAGCAAATATGAAGTCTGGTTTTTGTTTTCCTTAATAACTTCTTTGATGGGGATGGGAAAGAGCTGAAAGTTTGGGTAATTTTTCTTGTGGGAAGGGCAGTTTGTAATGTTGGTTGCAAGACCTGAATTTAATTACGTGACAATTTTTTAAAACATATTTTTCTCACTAGAGATCTATCCAGAAATACAGAATGCATGCTGGGAGGAAGCTTTAATCTCACAGGTACAAAACCAGTGTAATAAGTGATAAAGAAACCCCTACTTATCTCCTCTTCATAATTAAAAGTGCTGTAATATTCCAGCATAGCCCTGGTTTATGAAGCTGCTGACAACAGCAGCAGATCTATTTGAACTGAGATGAAAGCTGATAGAAAAAATAAAAAAATGCAGTGCAGAAGCTCAGTGTGACACACCACACTGAGAAATGGGCACGAAGGAAGAAGCACCAAGAGCAGCATTACTGTGGACTGGGATCTATTGCATCACAGGCATCTCAAAAGAAAATATGATGAAACTCAGAAAGCTGCATTCACTGAACAACAGCAAGGTCAGAGTTTAGGCTAACGCTTTCTGATCTTGCCTCAGTTTAGGGTAATTAGATTTAGGTGGCATTTAAGACTAGGAGTCTTTTTCTTCTTTCTTTCTTATTCTCACTTGCCTCAATGATAGTCACAGCTGCATTCCACATAGCATCTGGGCTCATCTCCTGGGAGATCTGTGGTATTGTACCTAGAACATATGGCCACTTTGCTCTTTCTCTGACCAAATTTTATCTGCTACCTTCTTTCTAAATTTGTTCTATATTCTTCTTTTCCATCCAATAAAATATTAAGTCTGTTCCTCCCTCCTTTGTCATTTAGAGTTGGTGGCTTGCAAATTACTTGTAATTGAAAGTAAATGCTGGTTTGTGGGTGTACCTACACAGCCTGTGCACAGCAAAGAGGAGGACTGCTGAGGACAAGGCAGAGCCACCAGCTATATGTGTTTTAGAACACAAGGATAACAGAGAAAAATGGAAAATAAATTTGAGGTTTGTGATTTCGTGCCAGTGGTGAAGACACACAAGCTTCCACATTAAATGCTTGATAGAGGCCTTAAGCCAAAAAAATGGTGCTAGCTTTCCTTTTCCTCAAGTGGTTTGTTTTTCAGTCTTACTTTCTGTGTCTCTTTGTCTTAAATTTAAATCTTTATCCCTTTAGAAAATCTGAGAAGAGGCTTTGTTCAGAAGGCTGTATTTCTCTTATTTTTTTCTGCTTCTCTTTCTCCTGCCCCTCTCATCTCTTATGTTCTTTCCCTTTGCCACTACTGTTTTTTCCCTTGGTATTCTCATCTTTTATACACTCTGCTCTTTTTCCTTCCCCCTGGGGGAACACAATGTTGGAACTGAGATAGACCTAGAGAAGTAGTGTTCCCCTGGGGAGCATCCAGATGATAGTCATGAGCAGAACTGGATGATTTTGTGAATGCAAGTGTGAATAGGACAAACTACAACTTCCTGCTGAAATAAATTTGGATTTCACGTACTGACCCTATGAAACTGCACAATTTTTTGATCAAGTAAGCAGAAGTTTTTGAAAGCAGTGACACCAATCTCAATCTTAACAATTGTGGAATTAGCACAGAAATGTGATCTGTTTTTAAGATACAACAAAGTAGACTATGGACACGTCTCTTGGCTATTTCTTAGTATTAGCAATTGAGAACATTTTAATTCAAAAGTATTAATCACCATGGCATTAAACCAGGCTGTCATTTACTCTCAATCACAATAGAGACAGTAGGTGCAGTGGCTACAAATAAAGCTGCAGCAGACCACCTGCAGAATCCATACTGGTTGTTGTGCAGTAGTATTCATAAATCACAAAGCAGCAAACCTCTCCTAGACCCATCTGGGGATTAGAAGACATTATTACCATCAGCTTCCTAGCAATGTCCCTCTGCTGGACTGTTAATGCTTTCCTGCTACCATAATCTTCCAAGAAAGCAATTTAAGTAAGTGTTCCCTAAGTCATTTCTGTCCAGATTAGAAAGG
The DNA here is from genome assembly GCF_903797595.1 of Erithacus rubecula. Taxonomy (NCBI): domain Eukaryota; kingdom Metazoa; phylum Chordata; class Aves; order Passeriformes; family Muscicapidae; genus Erithacus; species Erithacus rubecula. Next base: position 16,521,150 of record NC_136687.1, on the reverse strand, counting down.
TTAACTTAAACCAATGCAAAAATCAGGTCTATGTTAATGCAGTTTATTTGACAAAAGTAGATCAAAAAGCTTATAAAACTACACCTATGGGAGAACTTTAGAGTTAAAGGATGTGTAGGAGGGATATTAGAGCTTTCTTCTGTATAAATATCTATCAATGGACAACTTTGTTCTTGTCCTGTTTATTTTAGGGGATTTTTTGAGTGTCTAAATAGATACACTGTTAAAAACATGAGTGCATAGAGTCTCATTTGTTTTAAAATCCTCTACAAGGTCCACAGTGTTTTAGCTATGTCTTGGAGGATTTGTTTTTTCCTACTTTACTGTTCCCAGATCAACATGATTCACTGTAGGATACTGCATGATTTTCATAGAATATGAATGCTTTTCAGAGGATATTTGTACTGAAGATTCAGTCCTTATCCCTTCACTCTCCCACACACGGTGCTAAGCAGCACTGCCTTCTTTAAAAGGAAATTACATTCTCTAGGATTCTCCAGCATGAATTTACTTCCATTTATTAATTAGTTTCCACTGTAATCTATGAAAATTAAGCTAATGTCAGATATCTGAATATTTCTGGAAAAAATGCTGAATGAGTGAAGTTAATCTGATTTATGTAAATGTATCCAAATCAGTCAAGATGTCACTTTAATGCAGGACCAGTCTTCTGGTATGTAAAAATGCATATTAAAAAATTGTAAATACAGTTCTTTGGTCCTGATTCTCCAAAGACATATTCAAGTACTGAACTTTATTCACTATGAGTGGTGTCAGATTGCTATGTCATGGACTTTTTTAGGTGATCTGGCAGTTGACAGTGTCCTGTCTCCAGCTGCTTGTCTGTGTCACCATGCTACTCCATCTGTTGTCCTTGTTGGGAAACCAAACAGGCTAAGAAACTCTATGTTGCTGTTGCTAGGTTGGTTTTTTGGCCATATTGGTTTCACAGACTGATGCATTGCATGATTTTCCAAACAACTGTGCCCATAGTAAGGGAGAGGGTACTGCAGAGCAGTCAGCATCAGGAAGGTCAGGGACTGCTTAGGTCATGCTACAGCACAATCCTGAAAAGCCTCATTTACTCAGGGAATTACTTGCTGCATGTTAGAGATAACATAATAATGGTTTGTGTGTTAGATACTGTTGCATAGACAAAAGGTACTTTAAAGAAAATGTTTACCCTTAATTCTACCTCCCTTCTGATTACAGTAGGATTACAGTAATAGTAAAGTGCTGCTATCATAGTGGAATTTCACATTCATATAGTACATGAAAATACTCCACATGATGCTATAGGAGGCTACACACAACAGAGTGGCGTTACACATTCATGGAACACAAATCCAAATTTGAGTCAGCACTGCTTTATTTCAGTCATGTAGTCTGAATAACATCCAAGAAGCACAGATGAGTCCCAGCCATTCTCTTTTCCAGAGGAATCTCTTACAATATGGAAATGTTCACTGATTATCAAGATAGCACTCAAGAAAATGAAGTCTAGAAGCAAGGTGTTGCCTTCAGAACAAATTATCTGCTTTGCAGTCCAGGCCCAAAGAATTTGAGCAAGACCTTGGCAACAGCATATTCCCCATCATCCTCTTTCTAAGAACTTTCCAGATCTGGGCAGGAAGCAACACTTACACAATAAAACCAACCTGCATATGGATAGACCATAGATATGTATATGTATAGACCATAGATATATATATGTATAGACCATAGATATGTATAGATCAGCTGTCCTGTGTGCCTATCAGAGGCCCAGTTACAAGAAGAAAGAGACCATACTTATACATCATAGCTTACCTTTGCAAAGGCAGAATGTGTAGAAGACAAGGTCACCACTACTCTAATTATAAAAATAAGCCTAAGGGCACATAAGAAAATTCTTGTTTCAACCTAGATATGACTGTTATAATTTTAGTAAATGCTGCAGCTGTAGAATTCTCTGGTTTTGCAGCTCAGAGACCAAGTTGCTCCACCTACAAAGATCACTCACCAGAGCATTGTGTTGGCTCTTTCATGTTTGCATGGAGCAGCTCTAGCAGCTGCTTCTCCTTTTCCACCTTTGGGAACATTCTTGCTCCTTAGGGAGGACATCATTACATTCACAGGGTCATAGTTTATTAATCCCTATGTTCCCCCCAAAATCTCAGTGTCTTCTTTCAGCTTCTTTAGGAGACTTGCACTGCTTTTCAGATGTTACTAAGGTTGTTACTCCCAGATGGGAGCTGACAGTAGAAAAAGAATGCACACTAATAAAATAAACTTGCTTCTGCTAGGCTGGGAGTTTATGATAAGAAGCTGTAAAGAGGAAGGTTACACAGCTGCAGAAGTTGAAGTGCACTTTCAGTGTTTTCACCCACTGCTGAGGATTTTTCTGCAACTGGAATTTAATACAGTAGAAAGAAAAAGACTTCATCATATGGGAAAAGAATAAGTAAAGGCCATTTGTTAAAAATTGCACCCAGCTGGGTAAATGTATGACTGTTAATATTTAGGGTTTGTTACAACCCATACAATTCCAGGACATGATGGACTTTTAGTGTGCTTAATTTTTTATGGCTATTATTTTGCAATTTAGTCTGGAACTAATTTTGAAAATAAGGATTAGTATTTGCCACTTTAGATGCTAGCAGCCTATGAGATTAGATCACCTGTCTCACTGCTCATTAGGTTTTTGTAATCTTAGCTTGTTGAAACTGAATGCTCTACATAGATAGCAGGAACTAAGCATATAAATTTCCTAATAATTTAGCACATATTCATAGTGAACAGGTACCCCTGGTAGATCCAGCATGGTTAATATTAGGCATGAATATGAATGTTTTACAGATTGTATTAAAGACAGAACTTTTTAAAAAATAGTCTTAAAGAGCTAATGCAATAGTGAGTAAGAAAGAGATCATTGTACTCAACACAAAAGGAATGAAAAATGTATAGTAATGAAGTCATTTTCCCTTCTGCTGATGTAAAAAATTTATAAAGAAAATTCAAGAAAGAATCAGAACTTTGCAAAAAACTGCCAACTGAAAAAAATTGCATGGCTCTTCTTTTAATATTCTAGCACAAGATCAAACAACATTCTTGAAATTGTGTTCTTCTCAGGCTTTGAACAGTTCTTTGTGAAATAGCTACTACTTCCTAAAACTGCCTTATATTTAGAGAGCTTCTCATGAGATTTCAGACTTGCCATAGAAAATGGTTAGATTTTAAGGAATTTAAAAGATAAACTGCCTTTACATGCAACATATTAGCCTTTAGTTTCAGGTGTTTCTGAATGCAGAAGGCATTAAACAATGCCACTTCAACCATGAAGACCAGGAAGTTGTGAGAGCAGTGCTTGAATTCTATGTAACTCACATAAATTAGACATATAATTTAAATTGTTTGGGGATGATGGTTTGCTTTTACACTATTTCTTTGATTTCTATTCAAAGCACATAATGAATACCTGCTCTTGCAGGGTTTCTCTGAGGGGATTAAAGGTGATAATAAGGCCTTAACAGGTGACTGAGGGGCTCAGAATAGCAGCTGGTTGTCTCCAATATCTTTCCTTCTACAGAATGGGGTTTGTTTTAAAAAGTGATTTTTTTTTTCCCTAGTTAATATTCTAGTAGATAGAAAAGCTGCAATACCTCTCTTCTTCTTCTCTCTCTTCCTCTCTCTCTTTTTTTTCTTCTTCTTCTTCATGAAACTTTACTGAAGTTATTCAGACCTTTCTGACCTGCAGATTCAGTCACAGTGGTGTGTTCTATATGGGATAACATTTAATAACCATTCACAAAATTCAGATGTGTGTCTGTAAGGCTGATAAAGTTTGCTGTCACGGCAATAGTGCTGTTGCCATGCTGTCTTCCTACAGCATATTTCCCAGAGTAATTCAAAGCCCTGATTTATATATACTTGAAGTGTTGCAAAGTTTAGCTTCTGTAATTACAGAGAAGCTGCCTCTTTTCTTCACTGCAGAAATTGAGATCAGTTCACATATTCATCTTCATATTTTTAATTGGAAGGATGTGGAAGTCTGACTTCTTAAACATGCTCTGATTGTGGGTTCTTGTCTCAAGGATTCTTTCCCTGATGATATGACAGAACATGAGGATAATATCCATTTATTCACATGGGCTTGGTGGGGGAGGATAGAATGAAAGCTTGTCTGAGATAAGCATTTGCATTTAAGATTCCTGGATAATTTTCAAAAGATATTACCCATTTTTATACACATACAAAATTTTAAACAGTAATTGCAATTATAATAATCATAAGTATTTAATTTTAATGTTTTAATTTATTTGCAGGAAGTTTTTAATAGTTTTGTATATCTATTTAAAAAAGAAAAGAAGTCACACTTGTTTTTAGAAAGGAAACTATTTAAAAAAATAAAATAAAAGGTGGCAGCACAAGTGTCCATGGCATTGGAAGCATATATAAGCTGTAGATTAGGGTCTTCTGCAAGCCAGCCAGCCATAAAAGAAATACATACTACACAGGTTTTAGGGCTATAAAACACAATTTTTAGAAGATTTAACCTTTTTTAGCTGTCTGTCTGAACAATATCTCAGTATTATGGCTTTCATTGCAACAGAGGTTTGTGGTTTTACTTCACCATCCCCATTTTAGCTTAAGCCAGTGAAGTAGGTGAGTTTTAACTAAGAAGCTAGAATGGACAAATCTTATGTGCTTTATAGACTCAGTAATCTCTAGGAAGGGGTGAAGCAATTAGCCTCAGGCAATAATAACCTAAACTGTGACACTGTGACACTAGACTTCTCTGTCAGAAACCTCACACCACTCAGGTGAGGGTTCCAGGGTCTTTGAATTACAGCTAGTCTGATCCTTACTCTTTAAGAGAGAAGGCAATGCACAATCAGGAAAAAAAATAGACATTATGTTATTCCCCTAAGACATTATGTTATTCCCCTAAGGCATTGTTTCAGTTTTAACTGTTAATTCTCCTTTCAACCCAAACAGCATGATAAATGTGGCCATGCCAAATGTAAAGAAATATTCACTGGAAGTTAGCTAAGAGAATTTTGATACCAGTGATTTTAAAACTAGGGTAAGAAATAGAGGGTAGAAGACTAGATAATCAAGTGGAAGCTCATACAAATGTGTCCTGTTTCAGTAACCTAAGATTTTTACTTTTATAGATTAATATAAAAGGCTTTGGGGGGGGGGGGTGGTGGGTGGTAATAAAAACCTTTTTGAACAAATACCTTTGAAAAGGCAGAAAATATGCTTAAATGTGTCCTATTTTACTTATTCCTTTCATCCTTTAGGCTTTTGACGTAATGGTTATCACTTTGCCATTATGTCAATTTGTGCTTAGCAGTCTTTTTTTTTCTCTTGTCTCATCTTATATTTAGGCTGTGATCCTGCAAACACTTACCTACATGCTTAATTTTGCTACTCCTTCCTCGTTAATCCCTTTGAAGTTAAAAGGATTATTTGCATTAGCAAAATAAGGCATGTGTGTGCTTTCAGGAGGAAGTTCTTAGGTTGTAAACCCTTTGGGTGGGACCAGATCAATTATTATGCAGTCAGATAGCTCAAAGCACGGTTGGGTGGAGGATGAGTTCAAAAGTTTGTGAAATTAACAATTGTTAACAGAGTGAACTGGTTTGTGGGATATGGCACACAAAGAGTTGTTCACTCCAACTAGCACACAATCTTCTTACCCTCCTTTCTGCATTTGATGCTGAGCCTCAGATTTCATACCAGCTGAGACACCTACTTCTTTCTTACATCCTAAAGCAGAAACTTCCCTGATATTGGCGATAGGATGGGTAATCTAGAGCAAGACCATAAGTAGATTTATGCTGATGTGCACAGGGAGGAGAAATAAAGATCTGAAACAGAGCTGCAGAGTTCTCCAGGCTTTATTGTTGCACCCTTACAGCCTTCTCAGCACATCCTAGCACCAGCTTCTCATCCCAACGAATGCATGTAATGCATTAATATTCTTCCCATTCTTCCCATTTTGCAGGGTGACCTAGCCACTGTTTTTTCCCTCCTAAATGTGTCCTATTCAAGTACTTTATTTCAATAAACACTTGCTTTTGTTTAAGATAGACATAATTTAAAACTCACTTGCAAAGATGTGTAGAAAGTCTTCCCTTAGCTGCATTCAGCCAATGCAGCTTTGTGTAGACTACCTCAGCATAACAAGTAAGCTTGATATTTAGGATAGAGAGAATTACTCTGCTGTGTTTATCCTCTGGAAACAGCTAACATAGATATTCCAGTGCTTTTTGTAGTATAACTTTTAAAATTATATCCAGCTTCGTAGGAAAAGTTCAAACTCCAGTTTCCAGGAATATTTATTTTGGTTTATAACTCTAAAAAGAAAAATCTTATTTTTATTACACCAACATCTAGAACTGCAGTAGAGCTGTGTGTGCCATTTTGTTACATTATCTAAAACGTGGGACAGAAATGCTCTTCTATTAAAGAGAATAACCTATGGATTGGTCTACATTAAATATTTTAATAGCTACATAAAAGTAATTTCAGCAAATCTTTGAAATGTGAATCTACAGACAAAGCCCCACTTGCTGAGCTGGCTGTACTTGCAGAACAGGTCGCTGCTGCTGGGTGATGTTTCCTGACTACTTTAATGTTTGTTAGCTGAGCCATTCATGTGAATGCACCCTTGCTCCAACAGTCAGGTAGCAGGAGCTCATTCAAAGCAGCTGGGCCAAAGTTGTAAGAGCAGAAGGACTGTGAAGAGGGACAGGGAGCAAGCATTGGTGAGGCTGCACCTCAAGTAGTGTGTGAGGTGCTGGAGTGTGATCGGAGATGGGCAGAAAGCTCGTGAAAGGTGTAGAAAACACGATTTCTGAGAAGGGCTCGGGGATCTGGGGCGGCTCTGGCGGGGGCAGAGGAGGCTCGGGGGAACCTGACGGCTCCTCACGGCTCCTGACAGGAGATGTGGCCCGGTGGGACCGGGTCTGTTCTGCTGTGCCTGCAGCGGGACAGCCAGAGGAAATCTGCTCAAGCCAAGGCAGATTCAGATAAGATACAGAAAAAATCTTTCAGTGTCAAGGTGCTCAGGCAGTGGGTAAGTTGCCCAGGGAAATGATGGAGTCACCATGCCGCAAGGTGAGCAAGAGGTGTTCGGATCTGGCGCTGGGCGATGGATTTAGTGGTTACAGTGGCAGTGCTGGCGGGCGGTGGCACTGGATGATGTTAAGGCTCTTTTCACCCTCCGTGCTCCTAAAACCCACCGATCCCGTGCCGGGGCTTTCCCCTCTTTCCCCTCAGAGCCTCAGGCGGGAGCGCGCGCGGCGGGGCGGGGCCGCCGGGCTCGCGCCCAGGGGAGGCTCTGGCCAACGGGCCCACGCGCCAGCGCCCCGCGCGCTCCCGGCGCTTCCTTCCGGCCGCCATTTTGTCGGCCGTGCCTCGCCGCGCCGCCGCTCGGGGAGGGAGCGCCGAGCGCCCGCCCGCCGCACCCGGACAGACCGACCGCCGGACAGACCGACCGCCATCGCCATGTCCAAGCGCCACCGCCTCGATCTGGGCGACGATTACAGCTCCAGCAAGAAACGCACCACCGACGGGTAAGGGGTGGCGCGGGCGGCGCGGCCCGCGGCGGGGCGGCTGCGGGGGATGGCGGCGGCTCCCGCGCCATCCGCTCCCCATCCGCAGCTCCGGCCGCTCCTCCGGGGCTGGCGCTCCCTGGGGCGCGGTGCGGCCGCCGCGCGAGGCGGGGAGAGGCTGCGGCGGCGCCGCCTGGCCGAGCAGGCCCCGGCGCCTCGCGGCTCCCCGGGCGCGGGCCTGGCTCGGCACCGGCCCCTCGGGGGGATGGCGGCGGTGGGCGCAGGGCCTCGTGCGGCGGCGCCGCGAGGGGGAAGGGAGGAAGGCGCCGGCCCAGCGCCTGGGCGGGCTGGGCTGGGCTGGGCCCCCGTGGCGGGGGTGGCGCGCTGCTGGGCCCGCGCCCCCGCGCCGCGCTTTGTTTGCGGTTCTTCGCATTCTTATTTATATTTACCCTTCCCACTCCCCCCCCCTTCCTTTGTATTTGTTTACTTAATCTCTGCCTTGAAAGGGTCTGGCAGACGTGGGCCTAGAGGTGAGCACGAGGTTTGTGCAGCTCGTGTTATTAGTGCCTGCACTGGTGGGAGCGTTGTTCCTTTGTTAACGTCTTTCACCCAGTCACCTTCGGTGGTGTGCTTGGCTTGAAGTAGGGATCGATGGTGAGATGGGTTTTGAGGTTGGGGGCAAGGGAGTGGGGTTTTTTTTTCTTAGTTTTGCGAAGGTTGAAGTTTTAGGACTGTACTGCACACGCTTCAGCATATTTTTCTTGAGGTTAAGGTAATTACAGGAACACAGACAATGCACTGATGCTGTCCTTAAACTCAGCGTTGTTTTAGAGCTTTCTTTACATAATCTTTTCCCCTTTAACTGGGCAGAAAGGGGAGAAAATGCAGGTGGCTTTTTAAAGTAAATTTCTGAAGTCTCGAGTACAAAGAAACGCAGTGTTTATCTAGTCTGGACTTCTTTATGGAGCACAGGAGGCTTCCGTGAATTAAACAATTACTGAACTCCATCAGCATTGTTTTGGACTGTTTATCTAAGAAAAGTCCTTCAGTTTGTTCTCAAAAGAATACAATAGCTATAAGTCTAATGTAGCAGTTTAAATTTACTGATTAACAGTCTTAGCAAAACTTGCCTCTTTTTAAGGTAAGCTTGTACAGCTTTAATTTTTAGCCTGTAGTGTGATACATTTTTCTGTGCTAAACAAAATAAACGTTTATTATTCAACTCCTATTTCCTGTCTGTAGGATCAGCATAATCACTTTTTTATTTTAAATATATTGAGCTGTTTGTCTCAGTTAATGCATTTTTGTAGGATTTCCTAGAGAAGTAGCTCCTCTGAGTCTATAGTAAAGTTGTACATATACAGCTTTTCTGTATGTGGAGGCTTTTGTAAAATTATCAAGTCTTTCTGTCAAAACCGGGCATTACTTAAATGTGGTGTGACTGTTACAGTTGGTTGTAAAGATAGTCACTGGTCAGTATTTCCTTGTTTTTATGCTGGTGGGTTTTACTGTTTTGGTGTGGCTTTATTCGTCATGCAGGTGTGTGTGTGTGATACAGGTATGTGTTTTACTGATCATGTAGTGTCATTTTGAACCCTTAGTCTTATCATTTTGTGAGTTCCCACCAGTGTTAAGCTAGAAGACATTGACCTTTATGGCATCTAAAAGCTGCCATAAGTGCTGGTCTTATGCCCCTTTTTTGTCCCCTCCTCTGTAGTTAAGGCATTAAATAGTATAGGACTGAGAAGAACTCACTCTAAGCATGATTATTTCTTAGATGACCTGAAATCTTAATTCGTGTAGCACGATGATGTTAAATGGTTGGTTTATTTTAGAGTAGTTTGGTTTTGCAGCTTATGCAAGGCCACGAGGAAGATGTGTGGAGTCTTGTTAAAAGCGTGTGTGTACCTGCCTTTGTGCCAAGAGTGCCTTTCTGCAATTTAGGTGGTTTTGGAGCTGGATTAAGATGGATGAGCTCCTTGCACGTTTACCACTTCACATTCAGAACAGTAATGTCTTCCATCCAAACTGGACTACCTCATAAAATATGAAAGTTACTTCAAGTGAACCTGCATTTTTTAGTTTCTCTTTCGTGGAGGCCTCTGTTGGTATGGGTGTCTCTACACAGCAGCAGTGCTGCATGGGCTCTACTTGGCCAGCAGGTTTGTAATTGTTGGTGTAACCTTAAACATCTTCATGGCATCTGTTTTCTTCCAGACTTGAAGTGTTGTCTGTGAAGTAAGAAACATTTTGGAAAAATAGAAATTGTATGGAAGTTTTTTTTGTTACAGTGTTTCTGTGAATTACATACATATTATTTTAAAGTATGTTAATTTCTTTTCAAGTGTATTTGAGTTGTATAACATCAGAGTTAGTGATCTAGTGGGTTGTATCATTCAGATTAATTGTACTTGGTTGACTTCCATATAGAACAGCACTTTAGCTGCAGTGCCTTTTTTGTATGAACTATTGGGAAAAATACTGATGATCTGTTAGATTGGCTTGAACTTTCACTGTGATGATCAGTGGTTTACCTTGAGTGTTTTGTTTCTGTTTTTATTTGATATGCTTTTTTACAAAAAAACAGTAGCACTCTTATTTAGTGATTGCTGTAGTGCTTATTTTGGGTTCATATATATTATATGTGTGTGAATGTAAGGAAATGAAGGCAAATGACAGACCAGACTTTTTCACTTCAAAGAAGAGTGAAAAATCCCAACATCTTCTGATCATGGAGGCTGTTATTGGTTTCACCGAGGCACAAGACAAATGCGATTAAATAATTACTGTTAATTGCTATGTTTGAGTTCTGTTTTCTTTGGGCAGTAATGAAAAAAGAACTAAAACGTGACAATTTATAAGTGAAGAACTGCCAAGCCACATTTATAGATAGTTAAGGAGATTAATATGGCAGCATAACTGTCATCCCTCTTTTTGCTTGTTGACCAAATGAGTGTGTGTTTGCTAGGCTTCAGTAATAATGGGAGTCTGATAAACAGTTTTAGGGAGAGAAAGTGCTGCTGTATAATTTTAAGTGTTAGAGAGTAAGTTTGAAGGCATGCTGTATGTTGTGTTGTTTCTATGGTAGGGTCCGGTTGCCCCTGTTTCTCTGCTACTTTTTGAAAACAAGAAATAGACTCAATTCCTTTTATTAAAACATAGTTTTTTACTTCTGAAATGTACATAGAGCTTGATCAGTTTCTTTTCTGTTTGTACAATTAAACAGCTGTAAGGGTTCATTAAAGAAACAGAGAAATGGGGAATTAATGGCACTTTCCATGGTGGATTGTATTTGTAGTCCATTTAATTAGCTTTTTTGTTCACGAGGTTGTGTTTTTAAGTCCACACAGGTAGTTACCAACACAGAAAATAAGTGCTGCAAGAGTGTTTAAGAGGCTAGATCAGAGATATTGATCCAAGTTAAAATTAATGCTGGTGGGAAGGTTAGTTCTTCACAAGGCTGGTTAAATGCTTGTGCTGACACATGGGAAGGGTAGGCAGCAGTGAGAATCTATTAATTTAGTGCTAGTGCTGCTTTGTGGAGGCTGAATTGAGTGGGGAAGGTGCACTTTATGGTCTGTAATGCAGATGCTGCTGACATGATATTGTCTGTTTAAGGAAACGGTTTTTGAATAGATTTTGTTGGTGTGGTTTATTTACACTTTAACTGGATACCAGTGAAAGATGCAAGTCCTTCAGAAATACACATACACAAAAGAATGCTCTAAAAATCAAGCCAAGCCTGCACCTTAGTAGTGCGACTTATTCTACCTTTAGTGAAGTGTATTGTTACATTTTACCCTGGCTTTACCGTTCTTGAATTGCTTTTATATCTTTATTTCTTTCTCTGGTCATATTGCTGTATGACCATGCACTTGTATGTCCTGGTGCCTGCAGCTGTTTAGAAGGTGAATAAACAGCTCATCAGCCAAGTCCAAAGCTTTGTTGCTGTTTGATAAGTGCTATTATACTCTTACACCCTTCCAAGTAGCAGAGTGAAGCCTAATTCTTGGGGGTAACTTTCATATGGAGAATATGAACCTAGTGGGTTCTGAAATATCTGCCTGGCATTTAACAGTTGACAGAGATTTCTAGCTTGTATGATATTTGACTGTGTTGGAAGTAATGCTAAAGGTAGAGTATCTGAGATTCAAACAAATGCCCTAGAAGGGGTCTTAATTTTTAAAATACTCAGTGTCCAAATCTTTAGGAAAATCTGTACAACTAAGTGTCAGTAAACGGTATGTTTTGTAATCCTTTTTTATTTCCAATGAATCTGTGTTAAAAGAAGTAATGTTTAAAAAAATTATAGTATGACCTCAGTTGTCATGTGTTGAATTAGTGGGGGCGAAAGGCTGCATAAATTGCATTCATTTATACAAGAAGAGTAGTGGTGGTTGTTTCCAGAGCACACCCCATTTTGAATTAAAAATTGTAGAAACAGTAGTAATGCAATCTTGGTTACTGCATCTTCTCTATAGGTCAGAATTTGGTATTATTTCAGTAGTTACATTTGAATGCCAAATGCATGTTTAAAATAAAAGCAGTGAAGAGCAGTGTTGGCAAAATTTTTCTTTGGACATGTTCTCTAGACATGCCTAAGTGTTGGTGAAGAAGGAGGTGAGGTTTTGTTTTTATCTTAATATTCCTAGAAATGTTTTTGTGCACTTATTATAAAGCCGGTGTTGACTTTGTTGTTTTGCCTTTTAGATGGGATTTCAGTTAATGCAGAAAAGGAGAAAAAGCTGAGGATATCCTCTGTTTTGCAGGCAGAGATGCCACTAATCTTTTTAACTTGATCTAGTTTAAAATTGGATTGATTGTTTTTCTAAAGCAGGGCTTTCTTCAAAGTCCTGAATTGGGATTTTTTATTAAAAACATGCAGCTGTATTTTTTGGGTCAAACTAAGGATTCTTTTGTGAGTGTATTTGTAGGAAGAGAAGCATTATGTGCAAGAACAAACATATGGACTTGCAGAATCAGAAACTCTCAAAAAGACTGAGGTCAGAGTTTGAGAATACTGTGGTTTTTTTTTTGCACATGCAGTGAAAATATTGGGAAATATTTGGAAAAATGTAAATACATAAATGGTGTTTAAGTGTGTGGTAGGAGGTGATACTGGAGAAGATACAGCTTGATAGTGTTAACAGTTGAACTCTATGATCTTAAGGGTTGTTTCCAGCCTAAATAATTATGATTCTGTGAACTGTGATGACTGGTTTTAAGTCTTAAGTTCCAGACTCAAGAACCTGTATATGAAAGTTGGAGTCAAAAATGTGTGTAAGACTTGAAACAAAAAAGCTACAGAGTAATTGTGGTATAATAAAATCAAACTTTACTTCCACAGCTTGCTCATTGAGTTGGTTTTGGATGAGTATAATTCCTTTGGTAGGTCGGCACAAAAAGTTATTTAGTGTTCTTATTTTTCTGCCGCTGCAAGTGGAGATGGGGAGAACTGTGAGACATCTACACTGCGCAGCTGATTCTTTATAATCATTGGATGAAGAGAGTTACAATGTTCATCTCTCCATGAGATAGCTTTATTCAGTCTTGCCTGTAATGAGAGGAGCTGTTGTAGTGTTTAGGTACAATAAGTGTAGCTATATATATCTAATGTTGAGTATGCATCATACATGCTGTTGGTCCTTATCCTTCCAGGTAGCTGCCTGCAATACTTTAAAGATTTGGTTTGTATCCACTTTACACTGGCACCTTTAGTGTTGCGTTATTCAAGTGTCTCATTTTCTGCTGTGTCTCTTAACTCATTTTAGGAAAGATCGGGACCGGGACAGGGACCGAGATGACCGTTCGAAAGATCGTGACAGGGATCGTGACAGAGATAGAGATCGTGACAGAGAAAGGGACAAGGAGAAAGATCTGCGACCTACATCTAACTCCACATATTATGCAGCTGCTGGGTTACCAGCCATCAAACCAGCAATGATTCCACACAGTATTAACCCTTTCACAAATCTACCACATACCCCACGATATTATGATATCCTGAAAAAAAGGCTGCAGCTTCCTGTCTGGGAATATAAAGAAAGATTTACAGATATTTTGGTTAGACATCAGTCATTTGTGCTGGTTGGAGAGACTGGGTCTGGTAAAACAACACAGGTGAGTTCTTATCTCTGTGATACTGCATTTTTTTTAAAGGTTGTGGCTGTTGCTAGGTGTGTGAGAAATTAATTGTGTAGGAATACTTCAAAAACTATAAGCAAAACTAATTTGATGAATGTTATACTTGGTTAATGTGTGCAAAAGGCAAGGAGAATCTTACAGCATCTTTCAGTACTGCTTCCAGGCTGCTGCTTCCACTGGGCTTTGTGATTGGTAGGCTCCTGGTAGAGGAAGGTGGACCTTTAGTGGTACGACAGAAGTGTACTAATCTACAAACTGAAGTGTTGGTTCCAGATAATTTATTTAGCTTCCTGTCTGAGCTACAAAGTATGAGCTTGTTCATGTTTTGTGAAACTTAACTGCTGCAGATAAAAGGAATTGAAATGGTGAATACTATTCTCAGATCTGGTTAGCTTTTGGTGATAATAAAACTTGAAAGGTAGATCTTGTGTCTCTTTGGTGCTGAAACTTCTCAGAGGTTGTAGAGCTCTTTAGTGCTGCAGTTCAAAATCACTTTTTCTTTTTGTCGACTACGGCTGTAAAAGTCTTCCTCAGCACCAAAAGTAGTGATAACAGACCTGCAGCCTGTTAAGACCTTACGAAAAATTTCTTCTTAAGCCTTAAGAAAAATTTTGAGGACCAGTAAACAGGAAATATCTAAGATACAAGGAACACCTTGGTATTTATAGCAGGGCAGATTTGTTCAAAACTTGGGAGTTTCTCTGCTTCCTCTGAATTTGCTCTGTGAAGTTGCAGATACATTTTTAAACAATTGACAGTATCTCTGTAGGGACATATCACTGAAAATTGTCCTGCTGCCACCTAATGAAAATTCATTTTCCATGTAATAGTATCACATTGTTTTTGTGGTCAATTGCTGTCTTAAAGCCTTTTAGGGGACGATTTTTCTTCTTAAATTCATTGATCAGAGCAAGATAAATATTTTTCTGCAGGTAAGAAATCCTTCAGTGCCCAAACTGTAGGTGTGTATAAGCTGTTAATGTCAACTTTATACAAATACAAGCAAACAACACTTGCTTATTATTTCCAAAATTAATATTTTCTCTTTCATTTTGGTAGTAGAAGAGTATACAGTAGTAGATATCTTTTTGATAGTGAACTACTGCCTTCCAAGTCTGTTCCCTGATTATTATCTGCACCACTCCTGTTTAGACAGGTTGAGAGAGTTGGGATTGTTCAGCCTGGAGAAGAGAAGGCTCTGGGGAGGCCTCGTGGCTTTTCACTGCCTAAAGAGGACTTACCAAAAACATGGAGAGTGACTTTTTACATGGGTAGATAGTGATAGGACAAGGAGAAATTACTTTTAAGCTGAAAGAGGGGAGATTTGGATTAGGTGTTAGGAAATTTTTCTCTTTGAGAGTGGTAAAATGCTAGAACAGGTTCCTGGAGAAGTTGTGAGTGCCTCATCCCTACAAATGTTCAAGGCTGGGTTGGATGGGGCTTGTAGCATTCTGGTCTGGTGGGTGGCATCCCTGGCCATTGCAGGATGGCTGAAACCAGATGATCTTTAAGATCCTTTCCACCTGAAACCATTTTGTGATTCTCTTATTATGTACATGTTTTTGTAGAGCACCTAGGATTGCATATGCTTGGCTCAGGCAATGGAAGAAACAGATTATTGAACTTTTCTCACTTGTTTCACATAGAATTTAGCCCCAAAGTACTGAAGAAGTATATTGGAAGCCAAGACATTAATTTTCAGTTCTTTAGTATTTGCAGTGGCTTAATTTGTAGTTTAAACTTAACCTTCAAAGTTAACTGGTTTTACTGAATTGCTGGAAACGGGCTCAGTGGTGGAAGTGGTGGAATGGGTGTACCAGATTTCTCTCAGGAAGGGGTAATTACTTACTGTAATTACAGTGTTCACTCTCTTTTAAATCTGGGATCATATGTGATTCTGGTCTAATAATTTCACTTTGTTTAGTAAAGAGAGTGATAGAGTGGCATCTCCTTTGCATAGTGATGCCACTTCTTTTGCAGGACTTCTTGGTGAAGTCCAGAAGCAAGGTGATGCTTAATGCGTGTGCAGGAGGACTGGCACAGGTTCTCAAATAATGAGATTTAGAGAATTCTACCATGTAACTTTTTAACTGAGGAAGTTTTCAGTAAGTTGGAGAGGCTCAAAAAAGCTAGAAAGGGCAGTGCTCTTCTGTCTCTTGTTGTGCATTCCTGATGGTGATCAACAAAGAGATGGAACCCCCATTTGAAGCAAGCATGAAGCTGATATATCGATTTCATACATCAATATAAATACCTTTCCAACTATAGCTAAAAGTAGCGCAATCACATGATTGGTGTTTCTAAGTAACATTACTTAATCAGAGCTCTGCACTGAGCTTTTGCACAGACCTGTACAGACCAACATAGACACGTACAGTCTTGCATGGTGTATCTTAAAGCATGCTAAGTGCACCTTTTGTTTCTCCATTCAGAGTTCTGCCTTGGCTTGCCGGGGCTTGTCACCTACCAAACTTAGTACATCCACTTCAGTCATGAGTTGAGCAATGCTCTGAGCCCTGTTCTCCAGCTGCATTTCTGCATCTCCCCTTAACTTTTCTAATAGTACACATACACTGTATGTGTAGTCATTACCTCCTTGTGTTTATGGAAGTTATGTTTGAGAGTCTCTCTTATTTGAGAAAGTCCTTGAGATTAAATGAGGCTAACTAAAGCCATTCCTCCTACTTTTGATATTGATAAAATGACCTTTTTTATAAGGAAAGTCGGAGGTTTTGATGATGTTACAGGGGCTTTTTTTTTCTGTCAGTGGAATTAACTTTAGGCTAGGTTTCATAAGAACCAAATTATAAGAAGTGTTGAGTATATTCCCAGACCTGAGTGAAGTAGAAAATGCTGTATGGCACAGTCCTTTTTCCCAGTATTTGTATGTCTTTGAAAGCTGGACGGAAAAGTCTTGGGGTGGTTGCCTGCTTTGCACAGGGAAGTCTGTGGGGCCCTTTTCTTTAATTCCACCAGTGCTGAAGGTTTTGCTGTTTACTGGAAAATCACTGTTAAATTGGTTTTATTTAATGCTGCAGTGGCCTGACAAACCTGCTGGTTCAACATTTATTTCTTGCTATGTTTGAAGTCAAAAAGCTTCACCTAATATATATACTAATATACTAGTTGAGCTATTACTATTGATTTGGGAAGCAGGGGAGCCATGTATGTGTTACAGGGTAGGGTTTCATGTTGCTGCTTTTAGTGATCAAGAACTGCTATTAGTTCTAGTTTTGAATAGCTTTTTCAGAAATTTGAGTTCTACAGGTCTAGTAGTCTCCTGTCATATTTTGATTCTATTTGCTTTATTGTTCTTATATTTAGAGTAGAAGTATATTCTTCATTGTAAATGCTTTACATGACATTCATCTGCTTCTGGTTATGTTTTACTGTTTACTTATGTCCATTTTGCTGTAAAAATATAATAATGAAGAACCAACATTTTCTTGGTTTAAATTACACTTTTTCTCTTATTCCTCATTGGTACAATTTATAAAGGATGTGTTTTCTTTTCCTCCTTGCATTTAATACTTTAAAAATTATTACTAAGAACAAGTGGGTTTTTTTTTTT
The DNA here is from genome assembly GCF_903797595.1 of Erithacus rubecula. NCBI lineage: Eukaryota > Metazoa > Chordata > Aves > Passeriformes > Muscicapidae > Erithacus > Erithacus rubecula. The sequence continues at coordinate 16,503,891 of NC_136687.1, read as the reverse complement.
TTTAGTCTAGGTTTGGAACTAGTTAGGCCTGGAGATGTTTCCTCATGAAGTGTTCCACTGAGAACATGTGGAGAATAATCTATCTCCATCAAACTGTTACTGACCTTAGGAATTCTGAATAAAACTTATTTTGGATTATTCTTAATGTTTCCACATTCCTAATAGGAGCAGAAAATTACCGACTGGCAAATAAAATAAGTGCTAACACAGGAAGGAGTGCATAGTGGTTTTGTGTCTGGCTGATGAAATTTCCAACTTAATAAGCCTAATGAACATAGTTATCTGTTAATTTTATTTGTTGCATTTCTTGGCTACTGATCTCAAGTTTTGAGTGTGTTAGCTTTTATTTTGGTTGCCCTTGGAGTGTGTTGGTTGCTGCTAAGTACCTGTAAAAGGTATTGATCTGACAGGGCAAAAATGTACTGTGAACCTATGTATTTCCTTGCTAACTTCAAAGATAGCTATGTACATACTTAACAAGAGTGCTTTATTTAGTAGCATAACTAGTGTATCTGCTCTCCTGCTTTGGACATTTTTGTGTTGTAGTTGACATCTCTGTGGAATTCTCACTTTAGGCTCAATACAGCGGTTATAGATTGTGTATGACCATTTGAAGTGTTTATCACTGAATTTTGTTCTTGCCAGATCCCTCAGTGGTGTGTTGACTACATGCGCTCGTTGCCTGGCCCGAAGCGGGGCGTGGCGTGCACCCAGCCGCGGCGAGTGGCCGCCATGAGCGTGGCGCAGCGCGTGGCTGATGAGATGGATGTCATGCTGGGCCAGGAGGTCGGCTACTCCATTCGCTTTGAAGATTGCAGTAGCGCAAAAACCATTCTGAAGTAAGTGTGGCAGCTGTCAGGTAGAGGTGTGACAGCATACTTGGAAGTGGAGGAATCACAGGGTAATGGAGGATGTGAGCAAAGTTATGAAAGGAGTAATAAGGGAGTGACTCTGTGGATTGGTGTATTGTGTCTGAGTGGGGAAGAGAGACACGGGAGCTGTAGCGTGAACTGGGAGAAACCTGAGGTCTCAGGCCTGAATAGAGCTGGAAATTATTCATTCCTCTTGAAGTCACTGCACCCTGTAAAAATTAATTGTAAATGATCCATAAAGAAGGGGGTGATCTGAATAACTATTATTAAGGTGCTGCTCATAAGCCCATCAACATGCAGTTTCTCTTTGTTGTGCATTCAGCTGATGTTTTATGTGTGATGTCTTCTACTCAGGATCCTTCTGGTGAACTTATTTCAGTAAAGAGAACTTCTGAAGATTCAAAACTGGCCTATATCTGCCTCTGGAACACATAGTCAGGAGTGTTTTGTTGTCAGCTACTATAGATTCTTGTGCTGCTAGGAACCACATTTAATACATCATTTGCAAATTACATTCAAAATGATCTGTTAAAAACACCACAGTGTCTTTCAAGGATTAATACTTTTCTATCAAAAGATTTCTTCTTTTTAGTTGAAGGGCTGGGCATAAAGTTAGTATGGAAAAAGAAATGTAACAGTAGGAGAAAAGCAAGAAGTGAACAAATGATCTGCAGACAGAAAAGGAGAACAGTTACAGAAACAGTTTATCTTGGATTTTAGAGGGGTTTTTCCCCTTTCTTTTCCCATCTCTTTAGCTTAGGTGTGGAAGTCTGCCAATAAGTCTACAAACTAATGTTACTAAACCTTGTTTCCCTTCACCCCCTTTAAGTTTTCCCACCATAATCCCAGATTCCATTTATACTCTATTTCTACTTGAAACTTAAATTGTCTTGTTACAGTGTTGGAAGTAGTTTGCTGGTGTTCCTACTCTTAAAAAGTTGATTAAAAGCTTAGTTCAAGGAACCTAGTGAACAAAGATGAGGATTCTGCATCAAACCTAGTAAACAGAATGTGTGTTGGCATTTGTTCAGGTATATGACTGACGGTATGTTACTACGTGAAGCAATGAACGATCCTTTGCTGGAGCGCTACGGTGTTATAATTCTTGACGAGGCCCATGAGAGAACTCTGGCTACGGATATCTTGATGGGAGTTTTGAAGGAAGTTGTAAGACAGAGGTCTGATTTGAAGGTCAGTAATGATGAAGTCCAACAGCATCTCTGTTCTAGTTGCAGTCATAGTGGATAAAGTATTTACCTTGAGCTGATTTTTATAATTGCTTTTTGATTTGTTGTAATGTATATTGGAAGGCTAACCATAGGAAATTCTGAGTGTAATTTGTATTGAGAAAGCTCCTAGAAACAATGTAATTGTAGCTTAACCTTCTGTATTGGACTTGGAATTTTTTTGAACCTTTTTTTTTTTTTGAACCTTTATAAAAAGGATGCTGTATTCAGGTAATAAAAGCATTCTTATATGACAGTCAACAATTTACTTTCTTAAAATTACATATTGCATGCATAACATGTCACACGCTCTTCTAAATGTTGAGTAACTTTTTGTCCTCTAAATCTGCAGGTTATAGTTATGAGTGCTACTTTAGATGCTGGCAAGTTTCAGGTCTATTTTGATAACTGTCCTCTTCTAACTATCCCGGGTCGCACCCATCCTGTGGAGATATTCTATACTCCAGAACCTGAAAGGGACTACCTTGAGGCTGCCATTCGAACAGTGATACAAATTCACATGTGTGAAGAAGAAGAAGGAGATCTCTTACTCTTTCTTACTGGACAAGAGGTACTTTTTTCTGTTTTCTATTCATTGTTCCATACAGAAACTGCCATAAGTGACTTATGTAGTCCAAAACACTTGGTTTCCTTTCGTGTTTTATTATTGGGATGACCTGAGGTTTATCTGCCATTCACTGTAGGTCCTTTGACATTGTACATATCTGCATTGTAAATGCTGTGCAAGGGCTTTCAATAATGACAATTTTCAGCAACTCAAGTATTTCAAAAAGAGAAATCCAGAGAATGAACCCTGGGTTTGTACTGATGGGAACCCCAAAGATCTGGGTACCTGAAACGTCCTTGTTTTTATTGAAAAGATAGTTTTGTGCATTTCCGTACATGTATTGTACAGCTTAACTGAAGAAGAACCATTTGCTTCTGCCAGTCATTTTACTAAGAATATTCTGATTTTGTTTTTTTTATGAACTTTGAGTTTTAAGCTGTAGACTTTATGTACCATAAATTCAGGGAGTTAAGTCTCAGAAATAGATTCTAGCCCTGAAAAAGAGGATTCTATACAAACACTTAGACTGAACTACACTAGGAAATGAAAATTTTCTGGAAATTTTAAGTACTTCACTTGAAATAAACTGGGGGGTTCTTTTGGTCCTGGTCTTTCTTTGAAGCTCTTCTGAGTGTCCATATTGGTAAACTGAGACTGAGAAGGGGTTAAAAACCTGTAGGCATTTTGAAAGTGCTGGAGTAAGTTAGCCTAAATGTGTTTTAGTAGGGGAAGAAGTGCCACTAGCAAAAACATTTTTCAACTCCTTCTCAGAATTACTACTTCTAAAGAACTGCCTTTCAAGGGAAGTGGAGCAATTCAGTGTCTTCTAACAACCTTAACCGTGCCAAGGGCACATGTAACTTGTTATGCTAAAGGTACCTAGGCTTCTTGAGTAGACTTGCCAGTCATAAAGACACTGACTCCTACATGAGTTTTGAGACATTTGATTTACATGTCTTCTGGCAGGTCATCTCCCTTATAAACCAAAGCAATGACTGTCACTGTAAAGGCAAATATTCTGACTTTTACATTTGTCCTTCTTTGACTGGAGTATTGCTGTAAGTTAAAGTACAGGTAGGAAGAAGTACTTGTAGTGATAGTGGTTTTGAAACCTACCTGCTTGGTTTTGGTTTGAAGTTGTAGTTCAGACTATTTGGGTACTTAAATGTATGAATTAGTGAAACAGCTGTTGCAGAGGGATGACAAGAGAAAGGAATGCTGCTGTCCTGCAGTTTCAGCAGATTTTATTTTCTTAGCAGGTTTCTAAATCAGGCTTGTCTTCAACCTTTCATGAAGCACAAATACATGGCCTTCTGATTTATGAATTACGTGCTCGCTGCATCAGGTGCTATGCATTACTCTAAATAACCTGTTAGAATAATCACTGCAGGGCATGGTATTGTGTGTCTTCCTTTGGCAAATGGCTCTAGACTCCAGATCCACCAGTGCTACAGATGTACTCTGTTCTTTTGTATGAACAGGTTCTTGGATTTTCACTGGGTTTATTTGCAGGATATAATGTATTATAAGCAAATCCTGAATAAAATTCAGTATGTGCTCCTAAATGTATTTATGTAATTAAGCATAAAAGCATCTAACATTGTATTTTACTGTGATTACTGAATCACTTTAAAACAGTCATTGGTAAACCAGCATCCTCTTCTCTGGAGTCTGGAGTTCTCCAGTCCACGTGTCAATTGATGGTACTACTGGAGTTGACTCTGCCTGGAGCTAGTTGTAGTTTGGGTGGTTAGCATGAAATTCAAGTCTAGTTAAGCTTCTGTTGAGAAGCTTGGAAGTACTGTAATGCTTTTGATGATTGACATTTTGGGGCCTCTGTAGCATTATAGTAGAGTCTCTGTGTGCATCATTGTTGAATCTAAAGTGGTGTGACCTGCTGTACTCTCAAGAAGGGGAAAGTGTGCTCCAGGTACCATTACCATTATGTGCTTCAGGTTCATTAGGCTTAGTAGCTAGGCTAAAACTGTTGCATGCTAGGCAGAAATGCTTTGTAGTTATTTTGGATTCTTCAAAACAGTATGTAAAGCAAGATTATTTGTTTTTCTTGTCAGAGAGGTGCATATACGAAGTTAAGTGAAATTATGGAAAGAAAACATGCTTTAGCTGCAGCTATGCTAATGTGGCTTGTTCAGAGTTTGAGGCTAAAAATGAGGTGTAGTTGTAGTGGTCTCTGGTAGTCTGGAGTTCCTTATTGGCCACTGTCTTCTCATTCAAATGAATTTGAAGTCCTTTCATATGGGAATTAAGATAGATAGCAGTTAATTAGTACAGATTAGTTAAGACATAGAGAAGATGATGAAACTTGGAGATGGCAAGGAAGATTCTGTGTTGTCATGCCCAAAAAATTAAAAGAAGTTTAAATGTGTTTGTAAACGAAATGAATCTTTAATTGTGTTCGCCTGGATGATAAAACTGCTTTTAGTGTGCAGAAATATGTGTTCAGTAAAAATTTCTTTCCTGAATCCTGGAAGGAGCAAAAGGATATGACTACATTGTATGAGCTGCTTTTAAGTTCATTAATAACAAAAGAGGATGTTTAAAAGCAAAATTTACTAGGAAAGAACATTTTGAAACAGGACTTGTCCTATAGGAAAGCTCATTTGTAATTGTTAAAACAATCAACCCCCCCTGCTATATCAAGAAAATTTAAGGACATGGGAATAGGGTTCATGTTTAATGCCAGCGCTCAAAAAATGGTGTATTGGATTTGCATGGCCAATCTTTGGAGGAGCTGCTAGAAGCTTTGTCCATGTCTGGCAGAGTCAATCCCTGGCAGCTCCAGAGATGGATGTGTCACTGGATAAGGCTGAGCCAATGGTGGTCATGCCTCTGTGATAACATTTAAGAAGAAAAAACCCCAAATTACTTAGTAGTTGTAATTGCAGTCAGAGAAGAGCAGGATGAGAACATGCGAGGGGAGCAGCTCTGCAGATGCCAAGGTCAGTGCAGAAGGAGGTGCTGCAGGCACCATAGCTGGGATTCCCCTGGAGGTGGAGCAGCTGTGCCCTTGCAGCCCATGGAGGACACCCATGCTGGAGCAGGTTGATGCCTGACAGGAGGCTGTGATCACGTTGAGGGCCTGTGAATGGAGCCCCTCTGGAGCAGTCTGTCCTTGAAGGACTGCACCCTGTGGAGGAGTGACCCATGCTGCAACAGCTTGCAGAGATCTGCTGCTCATAAGATAGTGAGCAACAGATAGACTAAGCAATATAGACTTATGCCAGAGAAGTTCATGGAGAACTGTCTCTCTTGGGGGGGTCTTGTGCTGGAGCAGAAGGACTCGTCTTCCTGAGAAGCAAGATAAATAATGTGATAAACTGACTGTAACCCCAGTTTGCTGTCTTCCTGTACTGCTGGGGTAGGAGGTAGAGCTGGAAAGGAGGGAGGGGTGGGGGAATGTATTTTTAAGGTTTTATTTTATTTTTCATTATCATGCTCTGGTTTTGTTAGTAATAAATTCAGTTAATATCTCTAATCTGAGTCTGTTCTGCCCATGGTGGTATGATAAGTGATCTCTCTCTGTCCTTAACTCAGAACCCTTATATTTTCTCTCCGCTGTCCAGCTGCAAATGGGAATGATGGAGAGGCTTTGGTGGGTATCTGACATCCAGCCAGCATCAACCCTCTACAGCAGGATAGCTGTAAGCTAGGTTGCCTGCCGTCAGTCACAGACAAAATTGGAAACTGAGAGGGATTTTGTTTCACAAGGGAAAAGCATAATTACATTTCAGTCAACATGTCTTTCATAGACAATAGGTGTTGTCAAACTTGTTCTCAGTCTTTGAGCTTACAGAGCTGGTAGTCTAGTTGTGTAGATACACATTTGTTAAGCCTGCAGATCTGAGAGGCAGCTGGTGTATTTTCTACTGGATTTCTTCTAAAACAGTATTAGATTTTACACTCCATTAAGATCAGTAATCTGAGAGTAGGTGTAACATACTTACAGATGAAATTCGGGAGAAAAAGACAGAAATAATGACACAAAAACTGTATAGATCTGTCTTACATGTTCTGGTAACATGAGCATTTACAAATGCCAGTTGTGTTCTCTGTCACCTTTTGTTTTTTTATAAAGCCAAATGCATCATTACATGTTTATGAGGAAGAATTCAAGTTGCATCTGGAGATGTAAAATACAGATGAGCACTGTTCTGGATTGTAGATAAATATACTTGAAATTGTTGCTGTGAAGTTCAGTATTCTAGAAAAGCTTAAAGTGATATTGGTAAAAATGATGGTTTAGAAAAGAGTTACAAAATATTTTGTTGTTTTGATAGAAAGTTTGGTAAATCGGGGTTTATTCTAAAGGCATAATGTTTTCATCACAGTGAGACTGGTTGAACTCTGGAGTTGAAAGAAAACAGACTTTCTTCTGTGGAAATGGAAGTAAAAATTGCCAACTCTCTTGGTGGCAGTGATAGTGGTTGGGTGAGGTTAAGAGGAAATCTGTGTACTGAGCTAAAGTGAACACAAGTTGTCCTGTTTAGATTGAACTGAAAGAACAGCAGTAATGCTAATCTTGTTCAAATGCTAAGAGAAAGAAGGTTTTTTGCTCTTCATTCGAGAAGATGCCAGTATTAAATACTAGAAATAAATCAGGTCAAAGAGATCTTGAATATGGAAATTACACCAAGGCAAATTCAGTTTTGACTTGACTGAGCAATTTTAGTTATGGTCAAGTGTTGGCTTTTTCCATGTATTGTTTTTTGTCTATGTACATAATTTTGCAAAGTTTAGTTTTGCTCTGTTTGTATTCAGAGGTCTGAAGTGGTGCTGCTCTTGGTGCTGGTTCTTTCTACTGCTGTTTTGTCATTTTAGCTTGTAGCAGTCTGCTTTCATTTCTAGGGGAAGAAAGAGAAATTAAGGAAGTTCTTCACAGACTTAGAGGACAAAGACTATTTTTCTAGAAAGGTTCATGCCATCAAATCCAGATGTGACTAGCTATGCCCTGCAAGTGATGGAACTCAAAAGGGCACAGGTTAACATTTCTACCAAATATTTCTATTTTGCAAGGTACTTCTTATTTATGCATTTGTTTCCTTTGCCCTACATTCCATTTTACACAAGGTGGAATTGCCTTACAGCAAGTTTTTCGGCATTAGTTTCCTTTGGGCTTTAAGAGTTATGTCTATTTGAGCCATGTATCTAAGATGAAGCTAAATCTAACTGTATAGTGTAGCAACTGGTCTGCTGTATCATGATGATCTGTCATCCCCTGTTTAAAAGAGTTTAAAATATGTTTTAACCAGAGCAGTCTTGAAGTTTTGCTCATCCTGTGAGATTCTTTAAGTGAACCAAATGCAGGGTCAGCTGAAGAAAGGGGTTATGCAATAATGTTCCCAAGGAATTTGTTTACAAAATCATTGAACTCTATTTTCCATGCCAGGTGCTTAAATTGTCCCATTGAATGTGCTTAAATGATATCACTGCTCACCATCTTTTTGTAGAAAGGGTTTTGGTAAAGATGAGGTACAGCTTAGATCTTACGATTGTGTGCAGCCTGTCCTGCAAGTTCACTGGCTGTTTGCATAGACCACTCTGGCCTGTGAGTTAGAGTGGATGCTAGCACTGGAATTACTTAGGCTTAGGGTAACTTGTGGTCCATCTTTCAGCAGCTGCTGTTTAGTATCAGTGTAATTTCACCATATCTTCTCCATGGCAACACAGATGAGTCTTGCACACAAACAGAAAGCAAGGATTGATAGATTGCAAGAACAGTGTAACTCAGTAACTGGACGCCACAAATATATTTCAAAGGAGGGGAAAAATGCTGGGGGGACTAGGTTTGTTCAGCCTTGAGATAAGAAGGCTCGAGGTAGATCTCATCATCACGAGCCAGTATTTAAAGGGTGACTATAAGATACATGGAGACTCCCTTTTTACAAGAACCCATATGAAAAGTTGAGGGGTAATAGATAAAAGTTAGTCCTGATGAGATTGTGATTAGACATTAGAGGAAAATGTTTCACAGTGAGAATAATCAACCATTGGAATAAACTCCCAGGGGAAGTTGTGGATTCCACAACACTGGACAGGTTGTTGGGCCATCATGCCTAGATTGTTTATGACAAGAAAAGTTGGATTAGATGATCCTCAAGTTTCCTTCCAACTTCTTGTTCTGTGATTCTGTGAGCTGCATTGCTGCTTGTCATTTTGGGTTTCTTTTTATGTTTGTGGATTTTGGGGGTTCTTTCGCCTACAGTTGCATGGAACTTGTAATGGTACTAGTAAGAATCATGTATTTCTTTCAGCACACGCTTGCTTCTTGAAGATGTGGTGCACTAACTTAGTAATAAGTGCAATTGCTCCTGCAATATTTTTCTGTTGTTCATGATCTTCAATATGAGCACCTTACTTTGACTGCAAAAATGCCATCAGGAAAAGAAATGAAAGTGAATTTCTACAGAGCATTCAGCTTGAACATGTAATAAAGACTTCATTTTCAACAGCAGAAAAAAAATAATGTGCATGATAGGCAAAATCAGTCTCTTGTGTGATTAATTTTATACAGCTCGTTTTAGAGGAACTGCTAATAATACATTCACGTCCTTAGTTTTTGATGCAGAGCTAGGGCATGTTTGGTGCTGGAGTGGTGAGATGATACAAAGCAGTGGAAATGTGTTATTGGAGGCTGCTGATAAGGTATTGGCTTGTGATTCATTTCCTTCCAAGTTTCTCTTTGCTTTGTGTTTTGACACACAGCCTGAGGAACCAGGAACTGGCACAGACAGTATTTAAAAGTCATACCTGGAAGATTTTTAGTAATAAGACTTTTTTAAGTTACATTTTTTTAGGAAAAAAGGTGAGTATTGCTAAATATTACTTAGTAATACTTTGTTCAGGACATGAACAAAGTCCTGTTCATACTTTCAGTCTAGTTAGTATTTACACATCAAAGATGGTGATGGGGTGAAAATTTAAGCGTTAGTCCTATGAGTGGTGCTCTTGAAGTTAAGCTGTGGGAAAACTTACAGTCCTCTTGGTTATGATCCTGGCATTCTGAGAGTTCAAGACTCATTTGTTTTATTAAGAGGTTTCATATGCAAAAATTTGCTTCTGGGCTGGTGGACCTCTGCATTTCTAGGTGCACAAAAAAAAAATAGCTTCAGGGATAGGCGTAAAAGGTAGTGAATCGAGGTGGTTTGGGGGGGTTTTGTAGGCACTAGCCATTAACCTGACTTTTCTTTGGAAAAGTAAGTTAAGGTGGAGTAAAATTCCTGTCAGATTCAGGAGGCATAAGTAACCTACCTAATGTTCTGTGAAAATACAGATGACTGCACTACTGTTACTAATAAATTGAAGGGTAAATGTGCACCCTAGTCTTGCTTTGTTTTCTAAACAATACAATGCTAAGCATTGATTCCCATGCAGACTCGGGTGTTGTACAAGTGGAAGTTGACATTTAAATCCTGAACCTTTTTTGGTGTTTTAGAATTGGTTACTGATACTTAAGGCCCCAAATTAAATTCCCCTAATTTGACAGATAGTCTAAACATTGCCTGTTGTCCACTAGTTATTTGAAAATAAAGCACCCTGCTCAGGTTTTTGTCTAGAATCAGTCAATCACACAGATTTGTTGGAAGGAACGCCATTTCAGTTTGCTTAAATTTGATTTAGTAATGATAATCTTGATAAAAATATTTTTCCAATTGCAGCTTTTTTTTCCTTTAAGCTAGTTTTATTTAGCTGTAAGCTCAAAATAAAAATTGTGGACTTTCACTTGGATGTTGAGGTGACTGTTTTTCCTGGTTAAAAAATATCCACCACCCCATTACCTCATTAATCACTAGTATATATAAAAAGAAAAAAATTCTCTTTACTGATTGTAGTTTGTTTTGGAAGCTTTTCCAAGGAAGATCCTTAAGGTGTTGATGGGGTGAAAGAGTTTTGAGGACTCAGTGTTCATGTTTAGAGTGTAGTACTGCCACTTGATTCTAGTTTCCATAGTGTTGCAGCTTAACTGTAGCTATTGCCTGTGTATTGTAAATTTATTTTGATGGGATCAAGAAGAAGCTTCTGGAAGCTTTAAAGTACTTGAGGTAACTGTCTGGGACAAGTCTGATCACTGGGTTTTGTGAACTACAGATGTGTTGTCACACTTGCAGTGTGAGAAAAATTATCAAATGCCTGTGTAATCTTTCTTGCTTTTGTGATCTGCTTGCTTTTTACCTTTTGGTAGTCAGCTCTTTTTAGAATGAGTGCATCAGTGGACAAAGGTAATTGACTATGATTTTACTGAGAACTATTTCTCAAATACTAGACCTAGGAAGTCTTCTTTATGGCTCAATTTTAACTTCAGGAAGTCTCATGCTTTTTTATGTTAGACCTGTTGACTTTGTTTAACTGTGAAGCAGGTCCTTCTGCTAATGCACTGGGCATTGTAGGTCTAAGTGTGGATTCTTTGATCAGGTCTGTTCCTGCATCCTCTACGCTCTTACCCACTATCTCAGTGCAGTAGTTCAGGGCTTTGAGGAGTTCTTCAGGCATAATCCAAACAACAGTGCAAGTTCATTCTACCTTCTTGTTGTTCCAACTGAGAAGAAGTATCTTCTGCTCTGCAGATTGTTGCAATAATCTTTCTTCCACGAAGGTGTTTTATAATGAATTTTTTGGAGTAGTTGGTGTACAAATATTTAGAGGTGTATGGTTGATTTGTTTGTTTTTAAAAAGCCTTTCCTACTTGAATTAAGTGGGATAGAATTAGGCTTGCTGAATTTTTAAAGGATTAAAGATAGGATTGTGCCTTTGTCTCATTTCTGGATTGAAACATCTTCATGTGATGCAAACAGATCTTGAACACTCAAGGGTATTCTTAACACATTCAGGCTATTATTACTATGCAAAATCCTTTTCTCTTGTGTACTTGGGGATGCCAGTTTTGGTAATTATCTGTGTGTAGTTCTGGATACAGTTAGAATTATAGAATATCCTGAGCTGGAAGGAACCCATTAGGATCATCCAAGTCTAACTCCTGGCCCTGTACTGTGTAGCTCCTATCTATATGCACACATATATGTATAAGTATAACCCTTTGCCAGAGGGCTTTGTCCAAATTATGTTTCTTGACTGGCAGGATTGGTGCTGTGAGGACTTGTGTGGGGAAGTAACTGTACTAGTAGTAAATCTACTGAAGTAAATAAGATACACTGTTTTCTGTTAGAGTGGCAAATAAAAGGAAAATACTCTTTCATTTTTAAAATTAAAACTACTACTATTAAAGAATTCACTTTTACTGTCTTCATGTGAGTGGTAGTGAGTCTTGGTGTTCTGCATCCTTCTTAAAGCAGTTTGTGATGAGAAGTCCATAGTTACCTCTGCAAATATGGCATCTCTATTTTGAAGTATTCTAATGAGTCCTGATCAGAGGTACTTTGCAATTAGATTGGTAAACTCTAGGAAGAACGAATACTTTTATCTCATCTGAAAGCTGTTCAGTAGCTGTGTACACAAGTCCTGAAGAGTGTAGTGTTTTTGTTTTTTCTTGCTTGCTCATATTTTACCTTCTCTTAAGTATAAAACTGTCCTGGAAATTCTAGTCATTATTATTGAAGACTAACTAGCCTATCCAATTATTACAGCCTTCCCAATTACACAGTATAATCTACATAAATTCCATGAATGGTGTAGTGACCTTCAGATCAGGAATTAAGGTCTGCTGTATTTAACTCCCTTTTTGTTTATATTAATATTTAACTCCCTTTGCACTGGGAGGCTATCACTGAACTTGAAATGAGATTATCAGAATAAAGGATACTTGCACCTGTGTAGGAAAAAAAAAACACCCAAAAAGACATTCTCTTACAATAAGCCATTAGTGGGCATTCCAGCTCAATTTCTGTATACCCCGTACATTTTATGAATGTGTTGAAGTTGGATTTGTTGGCAAAGTAATGGTTTCGGTAAATATCTGCAACTTTTTTAAATTGGCAGTGTGTTACTAGAGAGCATTAGGCTTACTCTTAAAAGGGCTCTTGGGCATCAAAGAGCCTTCCTTTTGTCATGCTTACATTAATTGTATACACTGATCAATACAGAGCAACTATTGTCTGTGCTTCTTTTAAACATACTCAGTGCATTTGTGCTGAGAATTTAAATGTCTCTTTAAAAACAAGTGAAAGAGACAGATCTATCTGAATTCATGATTTCTGAAAAACAGACTGCTTTTGCCTTTCAAATCACAGTTTAAAGCAATCATTTTACATGGCTTTTAGATTACCAGTTCCATATATTTGCTTTAGGGTCTCAAGTATCACTTCAGCTTCAGGCTAGTGCATGCGGTAAGGGAGGTTTCCCCTCCTTTCTCAAAGTATGTTGTAGTAATTTTTTTTCCTTTTGCCTACTGTTGCTTTTTGTTATTACTGTATTCTCCCCCCAGTGGCTCAGATGGAAGATGGATAGTTGGTCAGTGTGTCTCTTTGTTATGCTAGTGAAGGCTCTGTGATTTTTAAGTTGAAGATAATGAATGGTGTTACTCATTAACCTAAATTTCTGTGCACTCTGATTTTCCTTAGATCTTGTCATAATTATTGGTCACCTAGCTGGCTTAAGTGTAGTAGTTTTAAAATGAAATTGACTTAGAACAATTGGGCTGTGGTGAACCATTTTGTATGGTAAGCAGAAAATAGGCTAGAAAATACTATAGTAAAAAAGGCATAAAACGTCTTTCATCTTCAGAGTATTTCACTGATTTTTTTTCTTAAGCTTAAATGGTATTTCAGTTAATTTTAAAGTAAGATCTGAAACCTGGTATTGAGAAGTTTGGTTTTGAATATCCATGTTTATACTGTAAAGGTGTTTGTTCTCATTAGATACAATGAAGCAAATCTTCCATATAATTGCATTAGTGATACGTGACATTAAAGCTTAATTGGCTTATTTTAAATATCTTGCACATCAATTTCCTTCAGATTGTGAAAATTGAAAAGGTCATGAGTGCAGTTTAATATTCCAGGGTGAGAGATTTCAATTTTAGTACAATTTGTAGAGATTTAATTAGGAAACACGACTAAAAAAAAAAAGGATGTTGAATGCAAATTAGGCTGTTCATTAGAGTATGGAAGCTGAAACATCTTGAAGTATTGTGGAAATTTGATTGCAGATTCAGTAAGCACCTTGATTGATTTTTTTTTTTTTTTTTAACTATTTAAAGTAGAAGTTATTGTAATCGTTTCTTCAGGGTGTATACTTAATCTAATTGTCGTAAGTGCTCTAAATATGCTTTCTTTTCAATCAAGTTCTCTTCTGACCAATATTTTTATTTTGCAGGAGATTGATGAAGCCTGCAAGAGGATAAAACGTGAAATTGATGACTTAGGTCCTGAAGTTGGTGACATAAAAATCATTCCATTGTATTCCACCCTTCCTCCACAGCAGCAGCAAAGGATATTTGAACCACCCCCACCAAAAAAACAAAATGGAGCAATAGGAAGAAAGGTAAATACTAAGCCGTGTTAGTTTTCTGTTCTCTGAGTAGCTGCTCACAGTTGCATGAGCCATGAAATAGGACTTTCAGCTCCTTTAAATATATTTGGACAGCAACAAGTACAAGGTTTTGGTTTTTTTAATTGAAGCCTTAAAAATGCAGTATTTTATCATATTAGAATTTTTAGATAACTTGAAATTTGTCTCTCAGTACAAATCATGGTTCTGTTCTGTCTCTGTAGGGCCAGGAGTTGAGCCAACAGTTTGACTTGACTGAATTGAAATGGGATTTATTTAAGTTCTTATTTGAAGTATGATTTATGTGGAGGATGTGATTTTTTTTCCATAAATAATTACTTTGAGATGTGGGTTTTTTTTTTTTTTTTTTTTTGAGACAATTTGGGCTGTCTCTTTAGGGTAAGTAGGTAGGCAGACAGGTTTTATCTGTTCCTTAAGGTGTATGAGAAGGTGCAAGTTAACACAAGTATGTTGAAGTTCAAGACTTGTATTTTTGTAGTCATGAATGAGGAATTGAGGTTTTTTCATTAGGCAAAATTGATTGAGAAACTGAAAGATTTAGAATGGTACAGTGAATGTTTTTTCATAAAATTAATGTGTCAGTGCTCACAATAATCCATAGTAGAAGCTGTGTGTTTTATTAGAAAGGAGCCATAGTAAAGCTTCCTAAAACTAAACTCCTGCTCTGTAGAGCTAGCAGTCACAAAGCTAAGATTGTGATGCTCAAAGCTGAATCATACTATGTGCTCTAGGCAGGGTTTGTTCCGTGATTATTTGTTGGTTTCGTGCAGTACAATGCATGTAGATTACTAGTGACAACTTTCTAGTGTTCTGGAAGAATAAATCACTTATTAAATTTAGTGAAATTATCTTCCTTTTCCTGTAGAAGTTGATTGCAGGAAGCATTCAGTCTGAAATCATGAAACTAATGCTGCAACAAAATTGTATTTGCAAATTACTTAAATGAATGAAATTGCTTTTAAGTAATAAGCAGTAGCTGTGCATTTAATTAAATTTTCACTCTTGTTTAAAATTGTACCCTTCCAAATAGGCAGGTTTTGGCTTTCTACATAAGAGGATAACAAGTGCAGAGCGTAGTTATGTTGAAATGGCAGAGCCAGTACTAGTCTCTGAAAGGAAAGACACTCTTGGTGTAGCAGCTGTTTTACTGCAAGAAAAGTTGTTATGCCCAAAAGATTCCTGCTATAGGCAAAAGCAGGTATAGCATGTAGGCAGCAGACTCAGACCTGTGAAGTTACTTCTCCTCTTTGCCTGCTTTGGCTGAAATATTCTGGCTTCCATGTTTTACTTTTTATCCCCATAACACATCTAACTGTGAGTGAAAGTGCATCTGTGTTGCAAATTCTTTAAATGTTAGTTTAGTTTCAGTTAGTCTTAGTGATCAAGGTATTTAAAGTAAAACCATGTAGTGCTGTGCCTGTCTATTTAAGAAAATGCCTGTTTTCATACAGTGTTTTGTGGTAGTTGAACCTAGATTTTAGAGCTGCTGAGGAAGGAGATAATAGGTGATCCTGAATCCTTTCAAGGCTCTAATGGTTATACAAGTGTAAGTGAAGTGCTTGCAATAACTGAATAAGTATCTCCTGAGCTTTAACTTTGTGGAGTGAGAGATGTTGGAAGTGGTGTGGTGTTTTGCTGTAGTAGTGATGGTGACAGCTAGTAGTGATGCAGCTTGTCAACTTCACACTCTTGTGTCCTCTCTGAACTATCAAAGCAGCTGCTATTGTGAGAAGGCTTAAGAATGTTTTTAGTTGAGGAAGGTGAAGATGACTTAACATTTCTGTTGTTCTCTGCTAAAGATTCCTTGTCATCCCTTCTTTTCAAGCTACATTCTAGTTTGTTTCAGCACTCTTAAGCATTGCTAGTTAATATATATGCAGTATAGATATATTTTTAGATGTAGATACTATGTATATTTTAGTATTCAAGTTTTTAAATTCTTCTCAAATTGCAAAACTACAGCTAAGGCTAATTAAAATAATTTTCTTTAGTTTAGTGCTAATTTCAATTGTTCAATATTCAAGTTACTTTCTACTTTGATTTGGACTTGAAATATATTCTTTCTTCAACCTTTTAAAAAATTTCTTATGTTTTTACAGTCAATGATTGTAATTTTTTAATCAATGTGACATTAACAAGTGATATCTGTATGTACAACAGAATCCATTGTGTAAATAACTTTTTTCCTTCTACGTTAGGAAAGTTCTGTATAGATTAAGTGAATTCAGGTACAAATTAACTTGTTGTATCACTGTGGACTAAGCTTACTAACTGTATTGAGTTCCTGGTATTGAAGTGTCCTAATAGAAATCAGTGGTTAAAAGCAGGATAAAAGATTTTTGTTTCTGCTCTGTATATTAGTATTTGAAGAATCTGGGTGTGAGTGGCTCTGTACATTAGCAGAAACTGAAAAACACAAAACTTCTTAAATGAGTTGTACTCTATAACAGCAAGCTAAATGTGAATTGAATTTAATTTGTATATTTAATGCCTTAGAAATTTGTAATGAAAATGTATTGTGATTTTGCACTGACTTGCAGTGATATTTGTAGCTGTTATCTCTTGACTAATTTGTGCAGGATACCTGTGAATGACATGTGTACAGTATTGTTTGTTTGGGGAATTCTAAGTAGCACAACATTTTAGGTTGAAACGTCATAATTACAAACTCATTGTCAGTGTTTTTTTCCACCACAGTACTGCTTTCAATATATTATAATATTTGGGGAAGTTTAGACCTTAAGAAGAGACAAGCTGAGTGTGATAAAAGTAGCTGACTGGCAAAGTGGTCAGCCAGCAGGAAGGGAAATCATCAGTCACTGGCCTCGTAGTTCTGAACTAAGTATTTGGGGTCTCTCCAGTTCTAATTGATAAACTGAAAGCAGTGATGACAAAGTCCTTTTGAAATTAGGAAGTGAAAGGTAAACACTTTTGATGAAATGCTGAACAGATTTTGGGTCTTTCTGAGATAATTGTGTGTCAGTAATGTGATTCAGTGTGGTCACTGTTGGGATAAGAGCTAATGGTATCCATAGCCTGTTACACTGCATCTCTGGACATAACAATTTAAATGGTGGCAAGTCAAGCCTAAGAACTCCAATAGTCACCTTTGTTTTAATTTTTGCATGTGAGTTGAGCTTCTGAAAGGCTAAGAATGTAAAGATATGTTAAAGGTGTTTGAATATCTCGTGATAGAAAAGACAAAGTAGAAATCAAATACATATTGTTCACAATTTTAGCTGGAATGTGTCAGTAACAGATTTATTTCAAACCAGATAGAAGAAAATACTGTGCTGGTAATGTATATAAATTTCAATTTAATATTATTTAACCAGTTTATTCTGTTCAGGATTTCAGCAAAAGATAAAAAGCTAGTATTAATAGATGATATTAAAGGGTTCCCATTATAACATGTCATTTTGTACCAGAGATGTGAGAAAAAAATTTGAATAGTAGTTTCATAAGTTAAACATTTGCTCTTCTTTTTCTTAACTAATATTTGTTAATGTTGTTAATAGACCCATAGGGGAGCAAAAAACAGTGAATGAAAATTGCTTTCTTTTCACTAGATGTTCCTGTGGTTGATTTCAGATCCATCCTCTGAAAGTGTTGGAGTGCTGCTCTAGTAGTTACTGATTAAGTGATGGAAAGTTTACTGAAAGTTATTTGTGCAGATACAAAATTGGAGCCCTTCAGGATGAAGTGGCTTCATTTAGTTGTTTGGGGTTTTGGTTTTTTTTTTCTTTTGACAGGTTGTGGTGTCCACTAACATTGCTGAGACATCATTGACAATAGATGGTGTAGTGTTTGTGATTGATCCTGGCTTTGCAAAACAGAAGGTAAGTACTATTTTTTTCCTCTTTATAGTAGGAAAGTTGATGGAATCTGTTTTGCTCAGGCTACTCTTCCCTTTGAAAACACTGACAGGTCTTTTCATCTTGGAATCTTGAGCTTGGTTGGTTTGAATTTTTGTTTTTGACTCATGATTTTTATGGTTTGCACTCAGTCCATGAACTTCAGATAGAATAATTTTATTAAAAAAAAAAGTGAGAATTTTATGTTATATTTGGAATATAGTTTTTCTAGATACTTTAGGAAGGGTAGTTTTGAACTGTGTCTCTGTGCTTGAGGATGCTCAAATAAAACAAATTGTATGAAAGTAAATAAAAGTGGTTCCAGAGGCCTCCTCTTCTTTTAAGTCGCCATAGAAAACTCCAGCACTAAAATGAGAAGAAATGATCCCTGCTGTTTATGTCAGTATTTATCATGTACTCTTGCAACCCTGAAGATTGTAATCAAGCTTGTATTGTGGTTCTTGGAACATCATAGGGTGTTCAGAGGAACTGAAGTAGCTTTCCTACAGTCAACCCAATAACTGCATAAAATAAAATATGAATCTCATTGTCTTCATTTGGTTTTTTCACTAAATGTAGCTTTCTTTATAACTTGGTTTCTTAGTCTTTTCCTTTAATAGTGGTACACTATTAAAGGCTTTTTAACTTGTGCAGAATGAGACAAGACACACAGTAGAATGTGAGTATAGATGATGTGTTTTTATGCACGAATTTCAATCACCATTAAGGCTGAACTTTTTTCACAGCTAGTTCTTTTTATGGAAGGTAGTCTTCCAGTATAACAACTAAGGTTTCTCTGTGTATTTTACACTGAAATACGCCAGAAAGGTCTTAAAACATGGACTGAGGATGTCTTCAGGTGAAACTGTTTGACTACTGCTGGTGTATTCCTTTTCCCTGAGCCCTATTGTGTTCCTGTTTAGGTATGACTGCAGTGGAATTTTTACAGTAAATGAAGCAGATATTTTGTACTGTGATAGTCTGTATGTATCCTTGAAATACAGTTTTGTTTTACCATCAGGCTGATCTTTACAGTTGCATAAAATCTTGTTATTAGATTTTTCTCATCTCTAGAATATGATTATTCAACCTCATAGTTATATCAAGGAAACATTTTAATGGGGTTTTTGAGCATCATGAGTGTTTTAGCACTCTGTAGAACAAATTGGAGACATTCCTTTTACCATGAAAATCTTACCTAAAGTTACATTTAAGAACAGGGAGCCTGGTAGTTGATGTTAACAGATGAATAAAAAATGCTATTCTCTAGACAGTTGTATTTGAAGATCTCTAAAGTCTTTTGTAGCCAGCTTTTTAAAATTTTCACATACATACAACTTGTGCAGAAGCTATGTTTAAAAATAAGTTTGAAGCAGTTTGGACAGTTGTCCTATCCATGAACACTATTTATTGTTTTCCCTTCCCTGCTGTACTGTGCAATAGGTGTACAATCCCCGTATCAGAGTGGAGTCCCTGTTGGTGACTGCCATCAGCAAAGCGTCTGCCCAGCAGCGAGCTGGCCGTGCTGGGCGTACTCGCCCAGGCAAGTGCTTCAGGCTTTATACAGAGAAAGCCTACAAAACTGAAATGCAGGTAAGGTTGTGGTTTCTACATTGTGTTTATAAGAATGTCTGATTCAGGTTGTTGAATGCTGTGCTGTTAAACAAAATTAGAATTTGAATGCTTCTGTGGTATAAAGTGTCTGGAAGAAGTGTTACAAATTTTCTTTTTTTTTTTTTTTCCCCCCTCATCCCCCCAGGACAACACATACCCTGAAATTTTGAGATCTAACTTAGGATCTGTAGTATTACAGCTCAAGAAGCTTGGTATAGATGATTTGGTGCACTTTGATTTTATGGATCCTCCAGGTATCTCTTTCCATCTTTCCAATCTTTATTTTTGTGGCTATTTTATATAATGACAACATGGCATAAATTCTGTTGTTTTTTTCTGGTTTGTTTGTTTTTTTTTTTTTTTAATTGTAAACTGTAAGCAATGTCTTTTGTTTATTCTAAAAATCAGTGCTCTGTGTCACATCCAAGCAAGCTTTTTCTTTCTGTGTAAGAGCTTTTAGTGGAACCAAGGAAGCTACTGAAAGCCCCTTGCCTTCAGAGAATAGCAGAAAATTCTTGAGGTTTTTTTACTTGTCACCTTGATTACACATCCTAATTGTGCAATCAGTTAACAACTGTTTGTAAATAAAATGGGCTGGTGTTTTTAAAGCTGAATACATGGTTTGGCTCAAACTATAATTTATATACATCTTTCTTCTAAGAGTTAAATGTTCATGTATGCTTCAGAAATAACAGGGTTATATTGCTAATCAAAAATGTCAGTCAGTCATATATAAATAGGTGAGTTGGTTTTGTCCCCTAAGGTAAAAATCTGACATATTCTGTAAGTTTTTAAATAGTTGTACAGAACAATTAATTTCTTTATTCTGCACAACATGTATGATAGCTTAGCAGTAAAACTTCTGGATTTTCTTTTATTTTTCTTTATGCATTAATACTGACAGGGTGAGGAATGCAAGATAATGAGAACATTCTTACAGACTTTCTGAAAGTCTGTAGATAGCTAGAGTTTATATGGCTGACATATTAGGACTATTGATCTATTTAGTATGGAACAAGGGAAAAAATACCTGCAGGGAGAAGTGATATTACTGGTACTGAATATTTCACAATGCCACTGCTTCTGAATTTTGAAAAGCAGTAATCTTCAAATATTCAAAGCTTGTGATTAGGTTTAAAGCTTTTCTGTATAAGTATTTGCTCCTTGCTGCCCCTATTCATTCATACTTGGGTGTGTATTGCTGTATTTGGTAACAGTTTTACATCTGGATGATAGTGAATGGAGAACAAAAAAAAAAACATAAGTGAATAAACCCAAACCGAAACCCCTGAATCTAATAACAGTCTGTGCTTCCTTGGTTTTTGCTGATTAAGAGCATTTTGGTTAATGTGTGAATTAACGTACTTTTTTTCTTTCAGCTCCTGAAACTCTGATGAGAGCCTTAGAGCTTTTGAATTATCTGGCTGCTTTAAATGATGATGGAGACTTGACTGAGTTGGGATCGATGATGGCTGAATTTCCATTGGATCCACAGCTGGCTAAAATGGTTATTGCAAGCTG
Organism: Erithacus rubecula; assembly: GCF_903797595.1. Classification (NCBI taxonomy): domain Eukaryota; kingdom Metazoa; phylum Chordata; class Aves; order Passeriformes; family Muscicapidae; genus Erithacus; species Erithacus rubecula. The sequence continues at coordinate 16,482,755 of NC_136687.1, read as the reverse complement.
TGACTACAACTGTTCTAATGAGGTCCTATCTATTACTGCCATGTTGTCAGGTAATAGCAGGAAAAGAGAAACTAAACAGATTGCAGATCTTCAGTTTGGGGAAAATTTAATTTTCCTACATCAGAAAAATAACATAATTATATTTTTAATAAAATTAAAATTACTTTTTAAAGTAATGGGTTCATATATGAGTTCAGTTATTAAGGATTTATGTTGACACCTTGGAGCTAGTGAGTAGTAATGTTGAAAATTAGTATATAAAATTATCTAAGAGTTTGCTCCTAACATCAACATTAAAAATATGTAAATTTGAATTGTTAGGGGTGGGGAATCAGACTAGTGGAACAGAATTTTACATTTAGGTTCATGACCAGGCCCAGAAATTTCATCTCGGCCACAAATTTTTAAGGCAGTAAAGTCTATTTTGTATTGTGCATTGTTCTGCACTTTGATAAATCACAGTCTTCCAAAAGGGATTGGAGTATAATTTATATTAAATCGTAAGCTTTTACGTGATACATTTTTCAGTCATTAAATGGCAAAACTGGAGGACAGTCAGTATTTTAAAGGGAAAAAAGAAGCTTGGAAGGAAAATGTGTCTTTATAAGAATTAGAGGTGTACAGTTGTACTCTGCTGCTGTTACGTGAATAGCTCTGTGTCAGAGCAGAGCTGTGTGCTGAAAGAGCTTAATGAGAAGAAAATGTTACTAAGCAAACCTTGTATTTCATTTCCCCATTGTGTAGAAATGACTTTGTTTTATAACTAGAGGTCGTAGGACAAGCAGCAGGTTTTAATCTGTTATGGAAATGGGGGTGTTCATACTCCTAAGTACTCTTTTGTCTGTGGGATTTACCTTTGGTAATTTACCAGGCTCTCCACAGTGCAGGTGTATTGCTGACATACTTAACTTGGTTGGATAGAAAAAAAGATTTGACTAAGTGTAAAATCTGTTGCTTCAGTTTAGTCTTACAGTATATTTATATGAAAGTTTTAAATAACAAGTTAAAATGTTTGTTTCAGAGTTATGATTGTTCAGACTCAGAGCAGATGGGCAGGGCAGAATCATAATATTTTTCTTTATTTAAATAGTAGGCTTAATTGCGGAGGTGGTGGTAGGTTGGTGCCTGTCTTTCTCTTCTCTTTCCCCTTCACCCCCAGTATCTACTATAGGTTTAGTTTTTTTGTCCATGGCCTTCAAGTTATTTGCCTTACTCCCTTTCCAATTTACCTTTTCGTAGGCCATGATACCTACTTGTTTTAAACCACAATTAATGTAATTATAAATAAATTTTGGGGGGAAAAATAAGAAATTGATTGAAGCTAGTTAATATATGGGCCATGACTAAAACATTACTGTTAAAAAACCCATAGTCCTGGTCTTTGTGAGGGCTGTTTCCCAAATTAAGCATTTAGACCCAGAGCATAATAGTATGTTTTGGTGCATTAAGTGCACATAAGGATTGTCAGGTTGTTGATAGCAATCCATGTATTTAGTTTGGACTGAATGGGAAACTAGGTGACAGAAAAGAGCAAAAAGAGCATTAAATAAATGAGCAGAATAAATGATTACACTACGTTTTAGAAGAGCCATGGTGTCATGCTGTAGGATGGAAAGTACTGTCACTTTTCAAAACACTGAATTAAGACAGTGATAGAATAATCTGGATTTTGCTTTTATTAGTATGAGTTAGAAATTAAAATACACTTGATATTATCTCTTTTTTTCAAATGCAGGACCCATTATACAGGGTGTTTATTTCACACCTGCATTTACATTTTCTTTAATGCATTGGTCTTTGTTGATTTGTTACCATGATTCACTGTTACAGTGTGATTTATTTATTTATTTATTTGTCTCAAGTTGCATCTAGTATTCAGTTCACAGTATCTAGTGCTTTGGGACTTTTATACAAATTTAAGAATAAAGAAAAACGACCAAACTGCACAAAAAAGCCCTCATTTGATAGGGATATGTCATGCAAAGAAGTGTTCTCATGTGGTTACAGGGCTTCAGTTAGAGAAAAAACTAATGTAGTTCCAAGCAGCTGGAAAAATATAAAGGTTTTTTTTTATATTTAATCATTAATTCTGTTGAAATTTAACCTCTTAAAAATTGCACTTGCTTAAAATGAAGCTGATCTATTTTCTGGTGTAGATCTCTGTGAAGTAAATCACAAAATGGTTAAGGTTGGAAGGAATCACAGTGGGTGGCCTGGTGCAACCTCCCTGTTCCAGCAGATCTTTTAGAACTATCTTCAAGATCTTGCGGATGGATAGTAATTTTACAGCATACTAGAATGTTGACAGACCATGAATTAAGTTGGCTGCAATACTATATATGGTCTTGGCTAGCTTATGTCTGGAAATAAATGATAAAACGTGATTTTTGGATGGAAGTGAGATGAGTCAGATGCATGTAAGAGAGTGTAACCATAGAGAAGACTCCTCATGTTGCATTTTTTGAAATAGTACCAAAGGACGGTTTAACCTTCCACCACTGCCGCTATCATCACAGCCTTTAGACTTAATACTTTCATTCACATGCTTGTATACCAGTGCTGATAGCAATACCTTGTGGGAAGAGACTTGACTGGTGTGCTCTGTCTGGTAACAAAATTTCAATAATCAAATCTCAAGTTGATTTAGACCATGCTAGTACACTACAGTTTCAGAATTATTTGTTTTGTCTGTTGGGGCTTTCTGAAGGAGCAAATTTGCAGTTAAAGTGTTTGATTCTATGTGGTACTAGCTCCTGGTAGAGCTATCAGCACTGGATTTGAACTAAGATCTGTTTAGCCTTCCAGTCTGTGTAGGCAACCTTGATGGCCTTCAGACTAGTCATTTTGATGCGTACATATAATTCTATTCAAATAATCAGGTACTCTGTAGCTTTGAAACCCTCTTGTCTTACAGATGTGGTTAGGTGTTGATGTACCAAATCAAGGTAGTAAACAGTCCAAGATGCAGTTGGAGGCCATCCTGCCCTGCCCTATGCTCTGTGAACTGACCTAGCTAGGCCTTGTTCCTCTATCTGTGAATGCGTGACTCATCGATATGGGCGTTTGTGTTGGGCCCATACCAACCTTGTTTAGTCCCACAGTGTTTTGTTCGCCCCACGGAAGCAAAGAAAGCAGCAGATGAAGCCAAGATGAGGTTTGCCCACATAGATGGAGATCATTTGACGTTGCTGAATGTCTACCATGCTTTCAAGCAAAGTAAGTCTGTGTTATATTTGTTATGCTTTGTGTTGTCAACTTCTGTTTCTGCGTTCCAAGTACACTTGAAAGGCTTGTGTTTTGTTATTTAAGTGCTACTTTTCCTTTGGGGGTCAAGCAAAACCAAAAAAGTCTCCAAGCAATCTTGTAAGAAATTGATGAGCATGCAAACAAGCCAGGCTTTAAAATCAATGCTGGGTAACCTTGGACAGAAGGAAGCAAGTGTTCCTGTAATTAAGAAATATTGGAAGTTTATCTAACATTAATTATAAAAAAATCTGCATAATTGCTTAGTGATTTTTCAGGGAGAGCAGTACAGAAAAAACAGAATTTGGAGAAGGATATGTCCCTAGAACAAAAACCTTTTTAATCCTAACTTCTTAATGTAGTTAGGAATTCTGTAATAGGTGTTTGTAACAGATTGGGAGGCAAAGGGATAATGCATCAAGAAGAACCAAGGTAGAACTGTGATACATATGTTTCAAGTATGTAGTTTCTGTGGATGGAATTTATAGAAAATGTATGATCTTCTTCAGCGTAGCTGAATATATTGTTTAGCAGCTTAGAGAAGATAAAAATGAATAGGTGAAGCTAAGAGTTCTTGTGAAAAATGAGAAAGTGACCCACTTTTTTTAATAGTGACTTATATTGGTGGCCAGTAAAAAGATTGCCATAAACTGCCAGCTCTGTAAACTTCAGTGCTCCAGTTATACTTTCCTGTTAGCAAACAAAAAGCAAGCAGTCTTTTTACCCTGAGTAAAAAAAAAATGCAGCTTAATGCCCCTTTTTTTAACAGACTTGATTTAGAAATTTTGTATTGAAACCTTCTAACACTACCATTATGTGACAATCCAAAATAAGTGCAAAAGTACAAATACATTCAGTTTGCAATACAAACAATAGCTGAGAAACTTTTATTAAACATCTGTAAATTAGACATTAGTTGCTTGTTTTTTTTCCTGTTAACTTTTTCGTTAGTAGGATCCAGAATGTCTGGTAGACAATTTGTCCACGTTTCTGGAAACGTTTAATACTCAGCTTACCAAGGGATGGAATATTTCAGGAATCATTTTGTGAAATTGTGAATTGACTTCTGGGATCAGAAGACAAAATGCTACTACTATTTGTATCTAGAAGAACATAAAACATCTATGGGTTATCTATGATGCATATTTCAGTTGGCTCAGAAAGTAATACGAGATGGTACTGTACAGTAGAATCATAACTGTACAACAGCTTCATTTGTGCTTCATTTAAATTATATTCTGTAAGATAAAGTACAAGAAAGAACTTGGGCTACCTCAGCTTCCATAGCCTTTGTTCTTTTCAGTGCAAATTAAAAAAAGTCTCGTCTTTCCTAGTGTTACCTTGAGTTTTAATGCTTAAGGCTGGCTTTGTTGGATTATTAAACTGAAAAAGATGAGAAGAGCATTACTTGGAAAGTCAGAATTCCTAGGGAGATCTGGGTTTCTTGATGTGAAACATTCAGGTATTTATACTGACAGAATGGCTGAGCCTTGCTGTTTCATCAGATTTCTCAGCTATCAGCAGTAGGAACAATTGGAGTTCTGTTACAGTGGCTGTATTTTACCAGTCACATTTACTTAAACTGCTGTGAGGTGTGTCACACTTAGAACAGACTGTTTGTATAGCTCTTAGCTGTTACTTGGGTGCATAATTTAGGTAGGGATTCATTTCTCAAATACAGCATAGTTATGTACAGTTGTCTTGTATGTTCATTGCATGCTGCACTTAAAGGTTGTGCAGTGTTCCTGACATCAGGGACATGTTATGTTTTACCTTCACGTTTAAAAGATGTTTTTTCTAGTTGCAGGATAGGGTTTTTCAAGTGTCTGAAATTTAGTGGTGTGGTATTTCAGTAAAACAGCATGATTGTGTTTTTATTATATTGGTGAGGGGAAAAATCCCTGCTTTTCTTCTGTCCTCACTATGTGCTCTCTGAATAGAAAAGTTTTAACAGGCTGCCTAGTTGCAAGAAATCCACTGAATGAACCAAGAGCTGTTACCATTTATAAAAGTGTATGGATATATTTTTTTCTGCTTCATCTGACTGATGAATCGGTTAGTTGCTATTTTATTTACTTGTTCTAATTTTGATTCATGTTTTCTAATGTTGCAGATCATGAGTCGGTTCAGTGGTGTTATGACAACTTCATTAACTACAGGTCCCTGATGTCTGCAGACAATGTACGCCAACAGCTGTCACGAATCATGGATAGATTTAATTTGCCTCGTAGAAGCACAGATTTCACCAGCCGAGACTATTACATCAACATAAGAAAGGCATTAGTTACTGGGTATTTCATGCAGGTATGTGTGTATTCTCATAGGGAAATCAGTTCAGTGTTCGTGGCTCATAATATTAGTATTGATGTTATAATTTACTAAAGCTTAATACATGTTATTTAAATTACATGTGGCTAGCTATACTGCCATGTAGTCTTTGTCAGGTTGCTAGGTCATGACTCAAGTAGCACATTCTTTAGTTAAATGGAAAAATAAGTTCTAGGCAATCTTACCAGTGTATCAAAATCTCCTTTCTGGCATGACCATTCATGAAGTAACCACTTAAAACATTCCAAAGTAACTGCGGAATACGTAGTTCTAAAGTTACTTGCAATCTGATACCAAAAGGGGAAGTGCAGTGGTATGTAAATATGAAAAATACATGATCTTTACAGAAAGAGTGTTTTCTTTTGTATATTTTTCCATATTTGTATTTTACTTTTCAATTATATGGGTCAGATACTGGAATACTAGAGCACTTCTGTAATCTCAGTATGCATACTGTTTGAAATGCATTTGCTACTTGAGCCTGGATGCTATGGAAGCCAATTTCCACTGCTGCCACTGCATGCTTTGCATTTCAGGTTAAGCATGCCCCAAACTGGAATGCAGGCTGCTTGGGTTTTTGTTTGTTACTTTTTTGTTTGGTTTTGGTGTGTTTTTTGGGGTTTTTTTTTTCCGCCCTTAGTCCTCTCCTGTGTTTTTTGTCTTCAGCATTCATCCTTAGGACTGCTAGAGTCTCTTTGCTGGCTCTTGCAGATAGAAAGTCAATCTTCATCCTCATTTACTCTAGACTGTTGTGATAATGCTTTTCATAGCATTAAAAAAAATAACCAAAACATTTGACACATCTCTGCAACATCTCTGCTACAGCCTGATACCTCGCTTCTGGAGAGCACAGTCTTGTTGTCTTTAAGAGGCTGACCAGTGCCCATGGCATTTCCTAATTTGTCCTTGGGCTGCACTCTCGTGGTGTTTAAACACAAATGCTTGCCAGTTGGTCAGTGCTGTGCAAGTGAAGATGGCATGGGCCTGACAAGCAGTGCACTTGCATACCCGAACTGGGACACAGACTTGGGCACCCTGTCCTTAAACTGCCTCTGCCAAGTGCTGTCTCCAGGGCTCAGCCAGTCAGTCTGAAGCAGAAACATCTTCCTGGGTTTTCAGAATACAGAAATATCAATGTCAGCAATTGCATTTCAGTGTAATGCAAATGGGAGATTAAGGCTGTTGGCTGCTCTTAAATAATTAAATGGTTCTAAAGCCCCACTTGCTGTAGCCTTTCAGACAAGTGGGCTGTAACAGTGTTCAGTCCTTGAATTTGGGGCATGTTTTCTGCATATTTCTTGGCAAATGCTTCAGAGCACATTGCCACCTATGTCTTTAATTCTGTAAATGCTTTGAAAGACAACAGTTCTAGCTGGCATTCCATTTTGGGCCCCAGGCAGGTCTGAGTGCCACAGCTGCACTTTTGTTTGGCACTGTACTCCATTCCTTCTTTCACTTAATTGGACCTGTGGGGAGGCCATGTACTTGAAAGTTGGTGTGCTCTCAGTTTTGTTTCATGTTACTTGGAGTGAAGCTCTTCCTCTAATTGGTGTTTTGTGTTAGAAAATACTATTCTCATGCATGGGGAGCTTCATCAGTGTTGGTGCAAGTAGATTTTTGGTCTCTGCATCTTAGAAGTTAAAGATCTTAGTATTTTTGCTGTGAATAGAGTAGTAAGTAGGATCATGCAGATGAAAATTAAAGCCTGTCCAGAAGTCTTCTTGGACTTCCATGGTCAGTAGATTGTTTACTGCCTCCCTCACCCAAAATTCCTAATTGAATTTTTGAGATGTATCAAGAGATAGTTATAGCAGATCTGATGAAGCTGTTTATAGAGGAAGCCATTTCAGCTGTGACTCTTCTGCTACAAAGTGTTTTAGTCTATTTAAGTTTGAGATTCTTCAGCTCTTTAAAACCTCTATGATAGTGTGGTACCTATTTGACCTTGACTCTGAACCTTCTATGATGAATTCCACATTGCTTTAAGAAATCTTCCAGTAATAAATTTTGAAATATTCAGATGTTTTTTACCAGCAGCTGAAGTGCTTACAATTGTATCTGTGTGCACATTACACTCCCTCTCTTCAAGCTAATATTCAGGCTGTAGCATTTGGGGGTTCTTGTTCAGAAAACCTTAGTGATGAAATGCATACATCATCCTTTGTCCTCTTAGTACAGGACATGTGTAGCATTCCAAGTGTGAGCACTTGTAAAATGTGTGCGTGTGTTGTAGATGGCTTCTGCATGTAAAGTACTGAGGTCTGTGGACAACACATGGCAGAAGTTGATTCTTCAGACTTTCTAAATTTAAAAAGGCAATGTGAAGTGGAAAAAGCAGTAACAGCCATTGTCTTGAAATACTTCTAATTTGTTGCATTGTTTATACCTTGTAATTGCCTGCAGTCCTAAAAAGTCTTAAAATATTACTGTTGAATTTTCTGTACTGACCAAGGCCTGTGGTTTAGGTCAGACAGTTTAGGCTTGTACTGACTATTGTAATAGTACTGGTTATGTAATCGGGACTAAATACTGTATGTTTACCTGCCTTCAGTTGTGTGTTAGAGACAGATAAATGTGGAATTTCTACTGGTGATGAATCATCTCTTTATCCTTCATATTTAAATGCAAATTTGAATTCCAGTAAATTGCCATAGACAAGCAAAGCGAGTAGTAAAACAATTTAAAGCTGTCAACAGTTCTGTGTATAGTAAAACTTTTGGAACAACAGATATAGACAAGAGGTTAAATGTCTTTTTAAATTTTTGTGCTGTGCCACAGATTTCTTCAAGTTCTTATAATGCAAAACTTTTTAAAAACTACTTTCTGTATCACACATCAGAATATGCAAAGGATATGTAAAATACAGCAAAGGTAATCTTTGCATAAAGAGAAGTACTGATTTCTCAATTATTTTGTTCTGAACATAGCCTGTCTTAGAAAGGGAGAGGAATTGGCATGTTGTACTGTAATATATTTGTAAGTTGGTAATAAAGTTCCAGAACTAGGTATAGATTATTTATCTTACTTTTTGTTAAGTAACTAAACATACTTTAAAATAATCTAAATAGGATAAATACTGTAACTTAGTGTTAGCTGGGGATCAAAGTAACAAGAATAGGTAACCCCTTAATGGAGGCTTATCCCTGATATCCATTGAAAAATGCTTAGAATCTTTAAGGTGTTAATAGTAGTTGAAGTAACTGTGATTAAGACTAGGCAAAACTAGTTCTGCTACAGAAAGCAAGCTAAGGAAAAAAATTGGAAAAGGCAAGCAAATGACAGAATATCTTAAGGATGACTCATCTCCCTCTTAGTGATTTTTTAATCAGTTGTCAAAAGCAATCTAGGTCTTTATCATTGTATTTTCAGTCTAGTATTTGAGGACAGAACAAGAACTGATAGTTGAACATTTGAATCGGAATTTAAAAGTGAAAGCAAGTCCTGAGTTTTCAAATCAAAGAATGGATCAGGTTGGAAGGGACAACAGTTGAATCATCTGGTCCTACCTCCCTGTTCAAACAGAGTCATCCTAGAGAACATGGCACAGGATTGTGTTCAGACAGTTCTGGAATATACTTGTTGAGGGAGACCACAAACTCTGGGCAGTCTGTTCAGGGCTCTGTCACTGCACAGTAAAGAAGTTCTTCGTCATGAAGTTCAAATGGAACTTCAATCTGTTTCTCTCTCTTGCTTCTTCTACTGCTTGGCACCACAGAAAAGAGCTTGGCTCCTTCCTCCTGCCACCCTCCCTTCAGATACTGATGATGTCTCTCTTCTCGAGGCTGAACTGGCCTAGCTCCCTCAGCCTTTCATTGTAACAGAGATGCTCCAGTCCTTTAATGATCTTTATGGCCCTTCTCTGGACCTATTCCAGGAGCTCCATGTCTCCCTTGTACTGAGGAGCCAAGATCTGAAAACTTCAGGTGGATCTCACTAGGGCTGAGTAGAGGAGCAGTTATCCTGCAGGCAATGCTCTTCCTAAAGATACTAGGATACCATTTGCTCTCTTGGTTAAAAAGGTATACGGATCAAGCTTACAGTCTTTCTTGGGAGATATGACTTGATCAAACACAGGGTATATATATCATAGCCACTACAGAGTATAAGCTTAAATGACCAATAGTGTACAGGAATTCAATTGACAGATGAGTTGCCTTCTAATTAAAATCTCATTCCTGATGCTACTCAGCTTTGGTGCTTATTTCTTGTATGGAATTATGTATATTTTCAAGTCTTTACATAATCAAGCTCCTCCAATAATAGAATGGTAATAAAATAAGCCTATGACACAAAGGTAGTCACTGGTGCATTTAATAGTATTCATTTTGCTCTTGAAGAATGCAGAAGAGTGGTGTAAAACTTTTTAATACATTCAGAAACACTCTTGCATGTGCTGCAAGCAGAAATTTTGGAAATGAAGGCAATGCCAGGGTTCCTTTGGTGCATGCTGTCATTCTTTTGTCAGAACAAGGACCAATAATTTCTTTGAACTGTCTATCAAGACTAGCATGTCACAATGTATAGCCCTAAATCTAAAACGACTGGATATTGTGATACTTTCCTGCTTTTGACCTTACAGTTGCATTTGGATTGTGTATTAGTGTTTGATTGAAGACCCTGGCTTCGCCCTCTAGGTTCATTGACATGATAGCTAATAAATAAGCACAAGCATACTTAAAATTTCAGAGGAGAGTGCATAATTCTTATTAAAGTTGTGGTGAGAACTTGAAGTGAAGCATTTTCCATTGGTGGTATGTGCCACTGTTTCCATTTGGGTTTGTCATGTTCATAAGAACAGTGTATTTGTCTTTAAATCATCAGCCATGTGGACTTTCTGGGGCTACACAGTAATCTGGCTTGGCACTCGCCCATTCTTTTAAAGTTGTGTTCAGATAGCCTAGTTCTTTGGTGATCTCAGGGTTTTCAGGTATGGTCTGTAGGATCTTGCTAGCTACCACTACTCATTAAAAAATAAACCCACTTCCAAGACATACTTTGATCCTGTGATTTCTATGGAGGCTCATTCTATATATTCTGAAAAACATCACAGAATGGTTGAGGTGCACGGGCCCTCTGGAGATCACCTGGTCCAACCACCCCTGGATTTACAGGCACTGGTATTGCTTGCAAGCCAGGGTTTCAGAGGAGTGATTTAAGCTGTCTCCAATTTGTACTTGTTTGCTCCCTTGTGTCAACCTTGGTGCCTGCCTGAGCCCATTCTAAATTGTTTCTGCTCAGTGACCTGGCAGGCCACTTACAGAGTGGAAGCAAGAATGGGCTTGGTCAGCTGTGGTGGAAGGAATAGTGCAGACCAGGAATGAGCAGGCAGATGTAGCAGCTGGCAGATCACTCTGGAGCCATAGCTTCACTGTGTATTTCCCCACAGAGTTGACCCTAAAATTCTTTACCAAGGTGTGTGCCAACAAGAATACTCTGTAGAAACAACTGAAGAGGACAAATATTGCAGCTCACTGATATCTCAGAATTGAAGCCAGTCACAGTAGTATTGTAACCACTTAAAGGTGGCTTGTCCCTGATATCAGTGGTCTAAGAAAACATTTTCTTTGTAATTGGGGTTATTCCAATTCTTGTCCTTCCCTGGAAATTAAGAGCTAAGTGTATATTTCTGTAGCATTTATTTTTCTTTTGTGTATGCTTCAGAATTATACAAAGTCAATAAGAAACATAGCTCTGCCATTACAAATTGTATTTGGGAAAGGTAGAGTTTAAGACTTCACTTTTAATACATATGAGTGAGACTGAGGTGCTAAAGGTAAATTGTATTGAATTTAACAGCACACATTTCTAGAATGAAACCTAAATAATGCATTGTTTCATCCTTTCCTAGGAAGAACTAGAACAGGTAAAATAGATACTTTTGCATGCATGTGTACTTTTGATGTGAAAAATAAAATTGATTTTTAAACAAAACTTCCTTTTAAAAAAAGTGAGGTGCTGTGTTTGTGCTAGGCCTGTGACAGATGAGTGTCTAGTCTAGTCTAGCTTGCATCTACACTGCTGTTTAATATTACAGCTGATGTTGTATTGAGTTGAATAAAATTAGGCCTAAATCATTACAGGCAGTATGCTGTTAATCTCCGTTTAAAGGAACCTCTGCTGCTTTCCCAGACTTGAAAAAAAGTGTTCTCTCAAATATTTTGTGACAAAATTTGCAAACTATTGAAATAGTTTGTTCTACTCCTAAAACATGTTTTAAAGAGAAGCACACTCAAAGTAAATAATATAATAAAAAGAGATTCTGGTGTAAAACTTGGTTACTATTGCTTTTGGAGGCCGGGGTGGGGGGGTGGGTTTAGGTGGAATTTGCTATTGACTAGACAAAAAAGAAGGGTAAAATATACCTAGGAATTCAAGAAAACAAGGAAATACAGAGTCTACATTGAAGGAAAACAGCTAATGAGCTTATTAAAAATAGTTCTTTTTGATGTGTTTCAGCTCTTGCCCAGTCTATTTAATCTTAGTTCTCTGTCTGTGTGTGTGTATATATATATATATATATATATATATATATGTCTAATGAGACAAGGTTATTTTCAATTACTGGTATCAAAGGGTTAATTTTAGTTACTTGTTCTGTTAGATTAGCTATTTGTGCAGAGGATATCACTCTAAGGATAACTGTCTGCTTTACCAAATCTTAATGAGCTAGGTATCGGAGTATCTTGGCAAGGCAGGCATTATTCCCTTTCACAGAGCAGGAAGCTTAGTCAGAGGGAGGTTAATTGATTTTCACCAAGGTCACAGCACAAGTGTGTTGCTGAACCTACATTTTCCAGCTCTGAAGCTCATGCTGTAGTGAGACCTCTCTCATAAAAGGATAACATTGTGGCTTATTGGTCCCACAGTGGCTACTGCAAATGAAATGCTTGAAGCAATTGTCTGTAGTATACCACAGTTGACTTTGTGTGATGTTGCAAACCTGTCCAGTGTATATTCTCTTCCAGCACTTTGTGTTGCATTGTTGCTGTTCTCATAATGATTATTCTTTTTGGGTGATAATTTTTTTTGTATGTTGCTTGAATTGTGTATTAGAATATACGCTTACCATGGTAGTTAGCAAAAACATCTGGCATCTTGATTGTGTCTATATAAAGCATGAATACTTGAAGTGGTCAAGTCATGTGCCAAATTTAGATGAGGTTTAAAAGTTGGGTTAGTATGTTTTGTGTAGGACACTCAACAATCAGCTTGAAATCACTTCATTTAAAAATTGCTTGTGTTCATTAAAAAAATATCTTTTTGTTTAGGTGGCACATTTGGAGCGAACAGGGCATTACTTAACAGTGAAAGATAACCAGGTGGTGCAGTTGCATCCCTCCACTGTTCTTGATCACAAACCAGAATGGGTGCTGTATAATGAGTTTGTCCTTACAACGAAGAATTACATCCGGACATGTACAGACATCAAGCCAGAATGGTAAGCCAGAGTCTTGCAACAGTCATGATCTACTATAGAGTTCTTGGGTTGGTTTGTTGTGGTTTTTTTTTTTTTTTTGTTTTGTTTTGTTTTTGGTTTTGCTTTTTTTAAGTTGAGGTTATTCTTTTCACTTTTCCTGAAGATAGTTTTGCAAAAATGGTTTGAGGAATGGCAATGATATAGACTTCAGACCTTGTAGGTGACTGAAGGTTGTCTTTGTGGGTATTTGTGCCTGTTTGTGGGTTTTGTGTTCAGACCTTTGATGCTTAGACTCTGTGTGCACAGTATGTGCTGAGTGCATAGTATGACTTAGAACCAGGTACTTCGGTAAGCTTGGAGTTGCAAGGTTCGGGAGTAAGTCCTAGTACCCACTTGCATACCTGAGTTAGGAGATACTAGTCCCTTAGTATCAGTGCTTCTGTTCTCAAGATCTAAGACTTCTTCTGTATGATTATTTCAGAAGGCTCTGAACAGCATTTCATGTTTTCTTAAAATTCTAAGGAAAGATGTGATGATAATGCTACAACTTGCCACATCATGATATTTATTCATCATCTAAGTATATCAAGGAAATTGGAAGCCTGAATCTCTGCAGAGATCAGGCTGAGATCTGAAGCAACTTGCCTGTCTTTAAAGTTGTACTTCAGCTACCAGGTTGCAGTAGCTTTGGGGACATGGGAAGCTCTTCAGTTGCTGTAATTTTACTGTTGTGCAGGAAGAGGTTTAAAGATTTATAAGCTGGAAAACAGCATATATATTTATATTGTCTGTAGTAACTTCATGGAAAATGTTTGATTCCCCATCTAGAAATCTTGTTTCAACAAGCACTGTCTAACCTAAAGCAGCATCCTATGGCCTTGGTTGTATTTTTAAGTTTAAAACAGCTAAGGCTGAACTGTACTCTGACACAAGTGGATTTTTGCATAGACTCCTGTGGCTTAGGGGACTCTGACATTAAGCAGAGGCTCTGGCTGTGTGGGTTACCATGGCAGGTATGAAGCAGCAGGAAGAGTCTGTGAGGGGCACATGCCAGACAGGAGCATCTCGTGTGACTCATGTGCATGCTTTTTGCTTTGGATTTGGATACTCGTTCAGGATGGCACTGCCATTTTAAATGTGTGTGCACGTGTGTAAATTTCAGTCTTAGAATTGCAGAATGAGCTGAAGATAGTGGATAACTTTTGTTTCCTTCAGTTGTAGAACTTCTGTAAGATGCATCTTAAAGTTTGAGCAACAGTAACAAGCTTTTCCTTTTTTGACAGGCTGGTGAAAATTGCCCCTCAATATTATGACATGAGCAATTTTCCACAGTGCGAAGCAAAGAGACAGTTGGATCGCATCATTGCCAAACTTCAGTCCAAGGAATACTCACAGTACTGAATTTATGCTTTGAACTGAAGTTACTCAGAGGACAGCTTTAAGAGATGAAAGGATTCAAAGTTCAAGTTGTGCTCTTCACTTTGGTTCAATAATGGCCTTTATTTGAAAGCTTTTTAATTTTTCTTTACAGTAAATATTCCATTCTGATTTCATAAATTAAACATTTATGCCTCCCTTTTGTGTTGACACTGTAGCTCATACTGGAAAAGCTAATCAATGTTTTGCAGTTTATTGAAAGTAGTTCTATATATAACAATGTTATAAGCATTTCTTTAGAAATGGTTGAAAATGCTTCTAAAAATGTGATTATCGACCATGGTATGCATGATCGTTGTAATTGTTGACATTCCTTTTAGAAGTTGTGAAATGTTACAACTTGTGCTTCTGTAGACACAATCTTTGGCTTCAGTACAAGGGTACTGACTTCAATAAAGTCTATTTATACTAATTTTGTGCCACAGTATGTCAGTATTTCTATTGTTTTGATTGAATATGAGAAGCCCATTTAGTCTCCCATTAAACTGCTGTTTGATTGACCTGGCAGTAGTTTAATATTTTAATATTAAAAGTACAGATGTTTAAGCAGCACAATGACAATATAATATGCATACAATGTTGATCCCTTGCAAACTTGTTAAAATCATTTAGGAAAACTCAAAATGCATGCAGATGTGTTAGGAGAATGCTTTCTTCCAACATAGCCCTAAATATTTCTCAGACAGAACTGTAGTAGTGTGTCCTATAAAGTGAAGTGTGTGTGTGGCCAGGTAGAAATTGTCCTGCTGGGCAATATTCAGATACTGTGTAGGATCAACACAAACAGTAGCATAAGTGACACTGTAGATCAAAATCACATTGCACTGTTGTAATTTCATAGTGATTTTTTTGTGAAATATGATTTGACAGCATAATCCCATGAGGAATTTATAGTAAAATTTTATCACAGGGCTGGAGCACCTCTCTTAGGAGGACAGGCTGAGAAAATTGGTATTATTCAGCCTGGAGAAAAGGAGACCTTATTGTGGCCTTAAAATACCTCCAGAGGTTTTAGAAGAATGAGTGGGGATTTTTACCGGGGCCTGTGGTAAAAAATTTTGCCAGTGACAGGACAAGGGGCAATGGTTTTACTCTGGTAGAAGGTAGATTGAGATTGGACATAAGGCAGATATTTGTCATTGTGAAAGTGGTGAGGCACTGCAGCAGATTGTCCAGGGAATTGTGGGTGCCCAATCCCTGGAGTGTTCCAAGTCAAGTGGGATGGGGCTTTGAGCAGCCTGGTCTAGTGGAAGGTGTCCTTGCCCATGGCAGGAGGGTTGGACCTAAATGATCTTTAAGGTCTGGTGGAACCCAAGCCATTCTCTGGTTTAATATTTGATCAGTTTTCTATTTTTCCCTTCCCCTGGAATACACTGAGCTTTGGTCCTTCTGACAAAGAGCAGCTGGATCAGCTCTTGCTGAAACTGGTTCCCTTAGGAAGAGAGCTGTGCTACTGTCATGCAGTAAGGCTGAAGCAAAAATAGGTTAGATTTGCAGAGCTGATAACTAACCTCAGACTAATTTTAACCACTGATGTTTGGGGTATTCTGTCCTATTTAAATCATAGCACTGGGCTATAAAATTACTTGGAATAATTTGAGGATTTTATTCCAGTTCCAGCTTTTTTTCTAATTGCTACTGCTGTGATGGAGAGTAGAGAAATTTTGCAAACTTTGTTATCAACTAAAATTGTAATAATGAAGATAAAAATGTCAGAAGATTAAAATTTGAGTGGATTTACAATATGCAGTAGGCTTGGGAGTCTCTCTTGGGTTTACTGAGTGAGAGGGAGTGTGAGATGAGTCTGGACTTTCCTACCCTACCGAACCATTTTCAGTAGGAAGGAAGGAAAGAGCTTCACTTTGCATAAAATGTCGAACTAGATTGTATTTTCTGACTGCAGTTAGAAGTTTTATTTGAAACAGGGATTGTGAACTTCTTAAGTAACTTTTCAAAGTAGTATTCCTGAACATGCAAATGTTGATTTTGCAAATTGCTGCTCTGGGGTGACACAGGCTGGATATGTGGGGTTTCCTATCACTTGGTTATCCTCTCTGTGGTGAGCAGAAGGGATTGCTCTGTGCAATGCTGGAAACAGGCTGCTCCCCAGGTAAGAACTGCTCTAGTATTTGTGTGCAGCCTTCAGCTGAACGTTGTAGGACCACCTTTGGCATGACTTTGCCTGGGTCTGGCAAGGGCCACAGACAGTTCTCTGCATGAAACGCCTTAGGGATCCCAGAACCAGCTGGCATCAGCTGCTGTAGCTTGGGTCCTTGGGGAGGGGGAGCAGATGGCTATGGCTGTGAGTGGAACTTGAAAGACTTTGGCTTGTTCTTGGTGGTTTTATTTTTTCTTTGAATTGTCATACCCACAAGCTCAGCTTGGGCTGTGACAGCTGACCTGGGTTCTTCTCTGCTCTGCCTTTGCTACCAGGAATGCAAATACTACTGGCCAAACTTGTGTCCTCTTGACAGCTGTGCAACCCTGCCACCTTCCAATTAAGCTGGTGACACCTGGGCTTAATTAGAAGGCTGGCGGTGTCCCAGCTGTCACTGGGGACAGAGCAGGCCGGGTGCCCCCACCCCCCTGTGAGCAACAGCAAACAGCTTTCCTGCTGGGATGCTGATGGAATCTGGGGGACAGTGCTTCAGGGACATGGAAGCCTTGACACCTGGGGAACCTGTTGCATTTGATACTTGCAATGACATTTGTGTATTCCTGAAAAGCACCCCCCTTTACTGAATAACTTATAAAGCACCTGAAATAGTTGAGTTTAGGACTAAAGCATTTTCTTACAGGGGACTGTATGTGCTGTGTATGGAGTTATTCCTTCATTAAGAATTGAGTAGTGGAGAATGGCCCTGGGGTTGGAGTGGCTTTTTGCAGTCTGCTCTCTGCCCAGTACTGATTCTCAACTGAGGCCATTCAAGGGTTCAGGGTAGAAACACAGACTCCCTTAAATCACTGTGGGTACCTTAAGAGTTACTGCAAATCTCACTTTTGATGTAATTTTAGAGCCATATAGCAGTGGGAGGTGAGCCAGGTATCTATGGAGTCACTGTCTATCTCTGAAGGAGTAATGACAGGGACAGCAGGGCTTCTTGAAGTACAATGTTTCCTGACTCCTACAGGGAAACTATCAGGAGCTACCTCCTTAGTAGGTACAGTAGTCTCAGGGTACAGTGGATGCATGCAGAAGGACTTGGGTTTGAGAGTAGTTCTGGGTTTTTTCAGTTCAGTGTTGAAAGGCAAAACCTTGTTCCCTTTTTTATGATGGGAAAAATGTCAAAAAAGGTTGCCCAGAGAAACAAAAGGAGACCAAGAAGGAGGCATAGGAATTAGACTGCTTTATCTATGAGCGTAGGGAAGTTACTGCCTCCCTCTTCAACATGTTAACAATACTCTGAGCTCTGCCCATCATCAGAGCTCTGGCTGCTTATACTCAACACACTTAAGCAAAACGCAGGAAATAAGGGAAAAGTTGGAAATCAAGAGTTTGCTAGTGTCAAATAGAAATTCAGCTTCTGTTTCATTGTGTGAAAAGCCACAACCAACTACAAGACACTGGGGTTCTTTTTGCTGGTCTGTGGAGGAAGGGTTCCTAAATAAAGTGCAGTTGCCCCCAGCAGCTGCAGCATTTGCTGTTCTGCGGTGTTCCCTGCCTTGCTGGCACCACTTTGGAGTGTTCACACTGTTAGTCAAGGGTGTATGTGTATTTTGGAGTAGAGAGGAACTGCTCCTTAGGATTAACTGGTTATCTGCTTTGGAACAATCTGAAAGGAAAAGCAATGTGTTGTTTACTTAGACTGATCCTTTTATCAGAGACATTCTGATGTTTTTTGAAAATATTTGGTTTGTATATAATTAACTATTTAATATAGTGTGGGACTTTTGAAAATACAGAATATGGATTAGATGACAGGAAAACAGTACTAAGTGAAAGGAGTATATTTTTTGAAAAGAGGAAGTCTTCCGTCTTAATTGTGCTGCTGTGTAATACCTCAGAGCAGTAAAGGGCTAGTATCAGTGTGAGGTAATAACTGTATTTAGGTTTGTTAGATGCAGAGGTAGTTACTAATGGCTAAGTACACGTGGTTAGGTACATTTCTTCATTATGGAGATACAAAGAAGTGACTAGTTCATACTGTGTTTATATTAGCTCTTAGAATTTTTTTTCAGGGAATAGGATAAATGGTGACTCCATGCTTTGCCATGTTCTGATGTCATAAAAGCCCCTGAACTCTTGCTTTTGGGAGGTCTGTATGTACTGCAGTGCTAAAGACAGATGCTGATGTTCCTTTGGGTTTTATGGGAATGTCTTAATTCTTTGTACCTGTGCCCATTCATGGAAGGGAGAGAGCAGCTGGTGAGGGCCAGCCTGGGTTGGTATGTTCTGTATCACTTTGGTCAGTTTTGTCTGATCACCTCCTCCCTTTTTGGATCAGGGCTTGTGTCACAGCATTGGTTTGTGATGTGTGGATTGCAGCCTGCACTGTTACACGGTACATACTGGAAACTGCTCATTATTTGCTGTAAGAAATGCAGCTTAAAGCAAAAATGCTGACATTAGATTTCACCACTGTCATGGTTTCATTTGAAAATATACCATAGCAGAAGTCAAAAGGCAAAAAGTTTTCTTTCCATCTAGTTCGGCTATAATTACGAATTTGTAATCAGATTGCTCTAGTTCATTTCTGATAACATACAGCAATAAAAAGCCATAACACACCATGACAGTAGAAAGCAGAGAGTTATATTCTAAAGTACACAAATTTATTCACTTACTGTAGTTTGTGAAGATTAGATGTTTATCTTGATTTTAGAACAGCTGAGGATTCTAATAATAAACACATTTTACTATTAGAAGTATAATCTTACTCTGGTAGTTTGTTGACCTAAATTTATTTAACTTCATTGCTATGTATGGGATATTTGATTTACGTGAAGCAGAGGGAAAAATGATCTACTTGGTCACTCTTACCTCTGACACTGGTGGCTTTGTTTTGGGGTATGTACACTTCCTGGAACTGTTCCTAGAATTGGACATCGATTCCCAGTAATACAAATGTCTTATGTTTTTAAGCTTCAAACAGGCAGCTTTAAATCCAGAATGAAACCATTTTGAGAGCATTTGCCCCTCTCTTCAGTTTTTCTTTCACAAATGATAAGCTTGGGCTGCCTCTTAATTGGTTAACTGATGCGTTTGAGATAAGTGGTTGGCATCAAGGAGGTTCAAGCTTCCACTATCAAGGGATTAAACTAAATATCGTAACAGCAGTAAAATAACATTCCTGTAGAAGCGATAACAAGACTAGTTCTGCTGATTGTAGGTGTTTGATCTTGCAGTTTCAACTCAAATATAGTGGTTTCTCAGGAACACTGAATGTATGTTGGACAGATGATAAAATAATTTTCATTTGTGTACATCTCAGCTCTGAGTGGTTCTTCCAGCTGTGAAAGCTATGCAGTAGTTTTGTTGTATAGAAAAATAAAACATAGCACCAATTAATGCTGATAATAAATATTTCTTGTGGCTTTAAACATGTGTTATTTTGGGTTGGTCTTATTCCTTTAGCTAAAGTAGGCCTCTTGCCTTCCAGTTGAATTCAGTGTTTATTTTGTTAGCCTATTCTATTAATGTTCCCAGCCTCATTGCTTCCAGCAGCATAAACAATAAACACTTGGAGCATCAACTCTTACCAGGCTCCTTTGAGTGGGGGGCTACTGGTGGATATATTTCCTGAACGCTTTGTCTATTTAAATATTCAGCTGAGCAGTCAAACCACTTATATTAGTAACCAATTTTAACCTCAAAAATATCAACCTTTTCAGCTTTATGAAGATGCTAGTGTTTGCTATCAAAATTTGTGTTCTACTTTAAAGAATCAGACTTAATTTGACCTTTCAAACCTTAGAATTATGTCTTTGAGGTTGTTTAATTTTGCATGTTGAATAACAAGTAACTGAGAAGCCTTTACCGTGACAGGGATAGAATCATTCTTTTTAAGAAATTAATGCCCTTTGAACCCTTCCTAAAAGGCTTACAATTTGTACAGAAAGGTTTACAATTTGTACAGCAACAGCAGCAGCAGGTTTGAAGCAGTGTGAGTCACAACATGCTTCTCTAAGCAGCCGTCCAAGAAGGCATTGACAGCTTTCTTCCAATGTGTTACTGCTTATACAATATAATGGAAATAAACTCAAATTACTGCTATGGCTACTTCTACATTCTTTAAACAAATAATTTGATTAGCAGCAGAAATCAAATACAAGAATTGGAAAGAGTGTACAATTCCAGTCTTGATGTTTGTAATACGTACCCTGTTTGTTGAAAATTGGCATTTAATATTTTGTAAATTTATGGACAATGAAAAGTTTCTCCTTGTAGGCAAACCAGTGTTGAAGTGTTCTTGCTCTGAAGTCCTTGCTGGACTTGCTGCTATGTAAATCCAAACACTATTCAAATGTCTGTTCTCTACATTCTCAAGCATTGTCAAATACAAGGTTGAATAGTAATGTAGTGGTTCTGACTCTTCTGCAGCCTACAGAAATCCTTCTTGTTTCTGGAGGAGAATTATGGAAGGAAAACTGAAAAATCTCACTTTGAGATCTCATTCATAATCACATTTGTTCTTCACAAAATAATTGCCTCTAATGGATATTATTTTTGCAAGTAAAGTTTAAGGATACAAATGTAGTCTAATGGCTTGATGTGAGACTAATATTTAGATCTCATTAGGTACAGTGAGGTCTCAGAAATTAATTTGCTTTTATTTTTAGCAAACTAATTTGATCATAAAAACAACTCTGCAAATGCTGGGTTTTCTAGACTCAGAGTAGAACTTCCTAAATGAGGAACAAAGTCAACAGCAAATCTTTGTTCTTACTACTTAAAAAACTTAAACATTAAAAAATCTGCTTTAAGAAAAAGTTTATTCTTTCCCTTGATTTTGACCAATATGTAAAGAAAAGGACATGGGCTTACAAGCTGCAAAACCATTTCCTGTACAAATGCCTGCCTATGTTTCTTCCTAACAAGGTTTGTTTTTCTTAATTGGCTCAGATATGATGTCACTGAAGAAATCTAAAATAAACTTAGTGTTCTGTCAAAACCCTTTGAAATATCTATCAATTATTTCTGAGGCTTTGCTGCCTCTTTGTGGTATTTCTTGTGTAAAAATGGAATTCTGTATTGATCAAAGCTTTTCATGGGATTTTGCAAAAGACAGTTAAATGCAATTTCCCCAAGTTCTACCACATGTGGCAGTGAGTCTGGCTTCCTCCCTCCTCCACATTCCTTCCCATGTGGTACAGCCTATAGTGCCAGAGGAGTAGCTCAATATTGTTTGAATCTCTCATACAGTTTGTGATATGAAGGTGCTACTGCTGTATCAATGAGCTTTGAATAATGTGCTAAATTAGGTGTAGCCTCCTGCCTTTTTCATTTTCTGAACATTGAGGAGATCTCCTCTTACCTTTCAGTACATCCATCCTTACTGTGACCAATACAATAATGCTGAGTCCACTCCTTTTTCTTCACTCAGTACTTTGCTAATGAGCCAAGTGTACCCAGAAGCTGGGAGAATAGCTGGGGGGATGGTTCTCAGATGTAAAGATACTTACACTAGAGGCAGGGACTCATGAGAAGTCAACCATCTTGATTCCTGCTAATTTGGGTTATTCTAGAGTTCTCCCCCCAGCTCTGATTAGTTACTTCATAACTATAATCACACAAACATAATCACAGGAATGTTATTTTGGGGAAATTATAATCTGATAGGGCCTTAGCAATTTATTTACATTGTTAATTGGTGGTGAGGCTATAAAAGTTATGAACTACCTCATAAGTTCATGCCTGCTGACATTTGAATGGCATGTATTCACTGGTTGTTATTTATAATTTTGGGGGTATTGAACTGATGGAGATTACTCATGTTGAAAAGCTGCTGGAAGGCCTGAACTAGGAATTAAATTATCATAGTGGCTTCATTTTGTTAACAGTCTCATTGAAAATATCTTGCTTGCAGGACAATCAAACTCATCAGTGTTCTGCTCTTCCACTTCAGTAGACAAAGTTTTAATCAGTGGCACACTTGATCTTGCAGAATTCAAGGAAAATAATTTCCTGCATTTTTGAGATGAGCAAAATTCATGTAATCTAGCTTTAAAACTCCTGTCACTTTTTTTTCCTTTCTTTTTGAATAATCAGCTTTACTTCATTCGGTTGCCTTTTCATGTAACTTCAATTATCATGATGACCCAATGCTTAGATGGAATTTGCTCATGGATGAAGAGCAAGCAACTGAATCTGAGCTCAGGCAAAGCAAATAATAGAGTGATGGTGAGATCAAAACATTTTGAGAAATGTCACTTTTTCTTGGTTGTGTATTTTCAATTGGTCTTTGCATTTAGATGGCTTCTGAGAACCTTGTTACTCATTTCTGATGATCTTATATAGCAGCACTGAAAAAAAATAGTTTTTTACTGTCCTTTTTTTTTCCTTGGAGCTGCTATCCTATCGTAGCAGTCATCTAGCTTCAATTAGTTTTTTAGCTTTTGGATGAAGCACAACAGCTTATGCAATCTTCACCATCTAGCAAACTTAGAAAAATGAGTTGCATTTCAGGACTTAATTTTCTTCTTCAAAAGTTACAGCCTGAACTCAACTCTGGGATTGGAGACCAGGAGTACCAAAGCCAGTGCTAGTTACTTCTTTGGTGTAACTGAATTTCCTGAAGTAAGGGTAAAACCTGTTTGTGCAGTAACCAGAAGTATTTTTTAATGGTATTGTGTAGCTGAAGTTTGGGAGTGGTATCCTAGGATACTTTAGAAAAGCTGCATTTTGGATAATCTTGAGCTGTTTTCCTAGTGTTGGAACATTTGCACCTATAGCTCTTGTGCTTGAGGCTGCTGAATCCAATTTCTGGGAACTCCAGATCTCTCAGGTAGCTTGGAACTGGGCTGTGTAGCCATGTTAAGGTGAAAAAAGCTATTTGGATTTTATCTAGAATACAGCAAGAAGCCAGTGGGAAAAAAGAACAGTGAAAAGATTTTTTAGAGGTGACCACTGTTGCTGTGTTCTCATGCACTTATAGTTTGATTCTCAATTATGTCTAATCTTATGTTTTTGTATTACAGACACGAGTTATCTTTCAAGTTAAATAGACACCTAAACACTCTGAAATCTCCACTTATTTCTGCTTTAAGTAGGCTTTTACTCCTCTGGGGCTAATTGCTTTTATAAACATTGTCTAACAGTGTTGCTTGACTTTTCCAAGGTTCTGGTACTTACACTGTTGATCTCCTCAAATATTTAAAAGATGTAATACCCAGCTCCAGAGGTGTTCATAAAGCCAAATAAAATGATTTGTTGGAAAGTGCTCAAGAAGCTTTAAGATATTAGCCTAATAGAAAACCTATCAGTGGACTCCTAAAGCCTTCCCTCTTCAGTTTTTATGGACTGTCTTAATTGACTTTTTATGCATTTATGAATGGGCTAAGAAGAAAGTATTTTCTTTTTTCCCTTTTTCTTTTACCTGCAAATAAGATAGATGGACAGCTTCTAGCTTATTTTAGAACATCTGAAATTACAGACGTCCCCTCTGAGATTTTCAACTAATGAAATCAGGTAAAGTTGCACACCTGCTAGCGCAAGTGACAACAGTGAATAAAAGAATCGTATTCAGAAACATTTTGAGGTGTTTATGATCACAAGCTTTAAAAATATGGGGAAAACAGCCCTCAGTTTAGATGCTACACTGACTACTGGAGGGACACTAAGCTAAACAAAACCATGGAGTATCACCTTCTGTTACAGAATCTTAGTTTAGTGGCTACAGCTGAGTTGAACCCAGATTCCATGGGATTGTTTTGGTAATCTGTCTTCTTATGTGGAACATCTAAGTTGCACAGGAGTGGCTTTTCTATCTCAAGTTCTCCATATGCTTCTCAAACCAAAGACCTCTAGAAACCTTCCTTGCTCTTCAAGAAATTTCCAAGAGATCACTCTGAATAAAGAAAAGGAAGATGCTCTGCCTTTAGCCTATAACAACAGGATACTGGTTTCCTCTTTGAGAGGTCTCTGAGAAAACCTGGCACTTGGTGATACCACATCTACTTATTGTCTCAAACAACAGTCCTTGGCTTCAGTCCTGTCTCAGTGCATTTCATGGTCTAACCCCAGCCAGCAACAAAGGCCCACACAGCCACTTGCCTCCTCCCCACCTCCAGTGGGATGGGGGAGAGAATCATAAAAGTGAGAACAGTCATGTGCTGAGATAAAGACAGTTTAACAGATAAAGCAAAAGCCATGTGTACAGACAAACCAAAACAAGGAATTAATTCACCCCCTTAAATGAGCAGGCATGTGTTCAGCCATCCTCAGGAGAGCAGGGCTCCATCACCTGGAAGGATGACTTGGGAAGGCAAACACCATCACTCAAAAAGTCTCCTCTTTTTTCTTCCTCCAGCTTAGCATGGTGCCACAGGGTATGGAATATCCCTTGAGTCAACTGGTTTCAGCTGTGCTGGCTGTGTCCCCTTCCCAACTCACTGTGCACCCCCAGCCTCCTCATGGTGGGGCAGGATGAGGAGCACAAGAGAAACCTTGATGCTGTGTCAGCCCTGCTCAGCAATAACAAAAACATCCCTGTGTTATCTACAGTTTTCAGCACAAATCCAAAGTACAGCCCCACACCAGCAAAGAAAATAACCTGCATTCCAGCCAAACCCAACACAGTGCATCAGCCTCTTGCTTTCTGTGAGAAGGCAAGACCAGTCTTATTTAAAAGTTCCATCCTGATTCACTTTTTTTAACCTGCAAAACCTGTCTGTTTTGGGAATAAATTCCTCCCCTCTCCTACTCCTCCAAGAAAAGTTTCTATCTTAGCAGACTTTGAAAATCTTTAAGATGAAAACATGGAAGCAAAGAGCAAAGCAAATTAAATTCTTGATTGTATTTAATAAGATGCGTTTCTAGTGCTTATCTAGTACCCTGGCACATTGTAACTGTTCAGTATTACACCTCTGAAGATATTTGAGTGATTTTTCTCTATTCCATCTGCACCAGGTCTTTTTTTTTTTAGCACTGATGGAGTATTAATGGTTATTCTGAGATTACTTTTGTTATTCAAACATTTAATGGCTTCTGCTGTTTCCTCCACCCCTCACCAATCCATTTTTCCAAGTTCTTTACAAGAGTTTATCTCCACTTTAATTCTTCCTGTTTACAGAACTATATACACTTTTAGCATCTTTTCTATGAAGCTGTTAGTACACTAGGATAGGATATTACACAAGAGCTATTTGTGGATTTTATTATGTTTGGTTACACACTTCAAATAATAAAGTTCACCACCACCATTGTGGTGACAATTATGTTAATGAGAACACACACAATAGACAAAGACATTATTAGCCCTTTCAGTAATGGCTGGTTGACTGAAAACACTACAAATGGTCTGGAGGAACAATGCATAAGGCTGTAAGTTTTCAGACTTTGTTCTGCTGCCAGCAGAAGTGCATTCTGTGAAGGCCTTGAATAGGTTCAGAGTAGTTCACAGCCACCAGCAAAGACTACAACAGGATCTCCACTGGTAACAGATCACTGTGCCATTAAGCTTAAACCTCCTACCAGCGATGGTCCCCCAGAGGAACTCTCTGAAATTAAAATGAAAAGATTTTGAGCTTAACCAAATGGTTAACAGCAGGGTGAGGAACGATGTTTGAAGGAAAAAGAAAAAAATCCCAAACAGTTAACAACCCATAATCTGTTTTAAGAGTTTTGAAGAACATGGCAATGGAGAGGCAGTATATCTGTCACTAGAAGAGAGGGAAGTAGGGTAAAATGCTACCTAATGAAGTGTATAAATACATCAGATATTGGTGATGGGGAGAGTGCAAAATTTGGTGAATAGAATAAATAGCTCAAAGGTCAGGCTGTGCTGGAGTATAGAATGAGAATATAATGCACTAAGACTTAATATGAAGATGAAACATGCAATCTGAAATTGTTTAGTATTTTAGAAGTGAGATGTTTTGAACACTGACCCCACAGACAAAGGGAAATTCAAGAATGATGGTGAAGTGGCAAGGAATTTTATGCCTTAATTGTTGCTGTTTGAAAAGCTGAAATAAATCCTTAAGCCATGTGCGTTTTGTGGGTGACTGATGAGCAGCCTAGACAGGATGAAAGCAAATACTGGAGCAATCTGAGAAACGTCATTATGAACGTACTGAACACCTTGTTTCTGATCTGCTTTCCACATTTTGTTACTGGGAATCTTCATGCTGTATTTTTTACCTGGTTTAGGGCGGGATGAAAGGCTCTTTGACCTCATTTGGGACAGAACTGCCTATCACAAATGTTCCTCTGGATTATGAATTCTTTCTTGGCTAGCCTTCTTTTCGAAAAAGTCAACCCATGTCAAAAAGCTGAGTTTTTGCTATGCTCAAGTGTTTTTCACAGGATTCCATACTTTTCATACTCATGCCACAGTTCTTTTCTCAACAAATGGAATGGCCAAAAGATTCCATGAATATTACTAAACGGTGTTTTCTTCCTTGGAGTGTCAAATGAGGAGGGGAACTGAGGAGTTTCAGTGGGCTTCTAAACAGTTGTGCCACAAAACTGTGTCTAGTCTTTTCTTCTGATGGCTGTGGACTGTTATGAGTACTGCGTGGCGCTCAACAAACTACCCTCCCTCTCAGCTAAACTTTGGAAGTAAATACAGTACTTTTTAAAAGTTAAAACCATGTATTTTTGTATGAAACAAAACAGCTATTATGAAAAAAAAAAAACAACCCGACAACAACAACAAAAAAACCCAAACACAAAACCAAAGCAACCATCTACATTATTTGCTTTACATTTACAATTAGCTGACTGCTGTGATATCGGTGTTAGCTGAGGAGGGCAGTGATCCCCTCGAGGTACTGGGTCTGCAGGCAGGGTAACGCATACTCACAGAGCGGAGTCAAGGTAATCTAATCTATTTCCACTAATTTCATGAGAAATACTTTAAGATCATGATATCTCACATGACCTCGCCGTGTCCCATGAACAATCTGGCGACGGCTTACGGGCCGTCAGTGTTCCCTTTCCTCCGGGCGGGAGCGTTCCCTGTGCCCCAGTGCGGGGCTGCGGCGGGCGCGGCCCCGGGGCCGCTCCTGTCATCACCGATACGCTGGAAAAAGAAAAAAAATCCGCTTTTCTCCTTGCGAACGGGCGCTGAGGCAAATACCCCCCAAAGGAAGAATCAGCATCTGTCAGGACGGCTCCTGAGAAGTTTCCCGTCGGATTTCCCGTCCCCTTCTTCTCGGGCGCCGGCGGCCGGGCTGCGGCTCCGGGGTCGAGCCGGTGCCCGCACGGCTGCGAACCGAGCGACAACTTTGGCGGTGCGGCATGGGCAGCACGGCCCGGCCCGGCTCGGTTCGGCTGGGCTGGGCTCGGCACGGGTAGTGGGGCACGGCACGGCACAGCCTAGCACGGCTCGGCACGGCTCGGCGCGGCTCGGCTCGGCACAGGCAGTACGGCATAGCACAGGGAACACCGCACGGCTCGGCTGGGCTGGGCTCGGCACGGGCAGCACGGCACAGCACGGCACAGCACGGCTTGGCACGGCACGGCACGGCTTGGCACGGCACGGCACGGCACGGCTTGGCACGGCACGGCACGGCACGGCTCGGCGGGGCCGGGCGCGGGGCGGGGCGCGGAGGCCGGGCCGAGGCCGGGAGGGCGGGCCCGCCCGCGGCGGCGCTGCCCCGGCGCGGCGGGGGAGGACGCGCGTCGCCACTTGCCCGCTCCTTCCCCGCCGCGGTGCGGCCGCAGGTTCCGCAGGCGCCCCCTCGTTCCCGTGCGCAGGGGCCGCGCTGCCGAGCGGGGCCGGGCGGGGATGGCGAGCGCGCCCGGCGCTGGCGCTCCGGTGCCGGGCTCTGTGGCGCGGCCCGTCCCCGGCGGCGGCAGCGGCGGAGTGAGCGCGCGCACGTGACCGGCCCCGGCCCCTCGGTGCCGCCGCGAACGGCCGCGCTCGCACACTCAGACACACGCGGAACCCGCTCCTCCATCCCTCCATCCCTCCACCCATCCCTCCCTCCAGCCGGGCAGCCGGCCCCGCTCCCCCGCACGCACCGCGCCGGCCGCCGCCAGCGCGAAGCTGTCGGCACCGCTCCGCGGGGGCAGCGCCGGCGGCGGCAGCGACCGCGCAAGAGGCAAGAGTTTGCGAGGGCTGCTCGCGCCTTCCCGAAGAGGTTTTGCGCCCGGAGGATGGCTGGCTGCGGGCTGTCGGAAGACGCTTGCTTCTCCTCCTTCTTTTACAACTACACCTCCTCCTGGGAGACCTCCTACAACCAGGTAAGAGGTGGCCGGTGCTGCGCGCTCGCCGCCGCTGCGCCCGCCCGGCTCCTCGGGTGGAAACGACGGTGCTGCCAGTGTGTGCACGAAGGGTCTGGAAGTGTTCTGTTAGGCGCGTGTGTGTGTTGCGGGTGCGGAGGTTAAATCAGCCGAAGAAAGAAATGGGAGGAAAGAGCCTCTTCCCTTGTGCCTTTCAGCCCTCTTCCCTCCGCCCCCGCCCCTCCCGTGAGGAAGAGGAGCGTGAGGACTAAGGAACGAGAGCCGTAGCCCGCGGAGGGCTGTGTGTTGCCGTGGAGCAACTCGGGGCTCAGCCGGGCAACTCGATCGGAGTGCCCCGAGCCTGCCCTGGGCTGCGCTGAGGAGCGCGCTGAGGCAGCGGGCGAGTTCGCCGGGAGAGGGGAGCAGGGTGCAAGTGACAGGCTGCGTGCGAGAGGGACCCCCCGCACCCGCCTCCTCCTGCCTCAGAAATGGCTGCACACGCATTCAGATCCGTAATTTCGGATCCTGCCCAGGTGGAAGGAGTTCGGCTCGCCCGTCTCTGCCTGTGTTTCACCCCCGATGCCCCCTCCACGCGCTTAACTTTGATGACTGTGCACTGCGGAGCGCGCAGCCGGGTAATGCCGGCCCGCTCCGTCCCTCCGCCCGCGCCGGGGCTCGGGCAGCGGGGGGCGGCTGGCGAGGCGGTGGGGAGAGCGGGGGGAAGCCAGAAATCGCGCCTCAGAGGTAGAGAGCTATTCTGGGATCCTCCGAAGCGCCTTTAATTAAATAACTGTTGTAGTCTACTGCCCCCGCTGCTTGTCTGGTGAAAGTCTACAGGCAACTGTCATTTATAAACTACACCGGTGTGTGTGTGTGCGTGCGTGCGTGGGGAAGGGGTTTTCTGGCGCTGGCGTGACAGGAAAAGTTGGGCAGCGGATGGGAGCGGCTGCAGAGCGGACGAGAGGCGCCCCGGGCTGTGCGGGAGAGACGGGGGGAGCAGGGGGTCACCTCGCCGCTTCCTCCCTGCGGGGACACAGCTCAGGGAAAAACGCACAGACAGCCCTACGACACCAATTTCCAGGAGACTGAAACCCCCAAACTAGCAGTTAGCAGTCTGAGGATACACCTCACGGCGAGGCAGGGAGAAGCCGAGCGCACTTCCCCGCTCCAGGAGTTGCAAACGCCGAGCGGCGAGGAGCCGGCGAGCCCGAGAGCTGTACGGCTCCGGAGCCCTGACAGCCGAATAAATAAATAAATAGGAATCTCAGTGTCCCGGGTGGAGCGGAGCCCGCCGGAGCCGTGCCGGGTACAGCTGCCTGCCGGTGTGCCGCCCCGGCCGGGAGAGCCTTCCCGGCGGGGAGCAAGTCGCGCTGGCGTGCGCCGGGGACAAGGGGCTCGTGTGGGGACCAGGCGCGCATCCAGCGGGAGCCAGCGCCGAAACGCCGTCTCCCGGCGCGTCTGCCCTGCGGCTCGGCTCGGCCATCCCGAGCCCCTCTGGCAGCGGCCCTTGGCCGGTCCGTGACGGGCCGGGAGGGCGCGGCAGGGGCTGCCCGGACCCCGGGCCCCGGGCTCGCCGTGCCCGGCCCCGAGCTCGCCGCTCGCAGGGGCTCGTGTGGCCGGTGCTCGCCATCCCGCTCGGTGTGTGTTCCTCTGCACGTACCGAGGGCACACACCGGTGCCAGTGTGCCTGTACGAGCACAGAACGCGCGTTATCGTCCTGCTAAATGCGAGCCCATGCGAGTCAGTGGGATTTAAGAAGGGCTCATGCCTGGTATAAAAGGCAGGCAGTCACAGGGAAGACTCCTTTGAAACCATCAGAGGGGGAAAATGCTTAGGAACGCAGACAATAAAATCAGGTTTAAACCAGCTCCTTCATCTAAAGTTAGTTTCATTCTGTAGCGAAACAGTTCGGTGAAAGAATGTCATTGTGAAATGATGGGTTCCCTTACATCCCCTTTCAGGAGAGCAAGCCGTATCACAATGGAAGCAGGAAGAATTGCTGGCAAATCCTGAGTTGATCTGTTCTAAATACCAGTGTTGAACTGTATCTAAGGGAAAACGCGGGAGATAATTCAGAATGCAGAAGATCTATTTATAGCAGGAGTATATAAAGTGTAGGATATATACACAAAGTTGAATTAAATATGCATGATTAGGAAAGGTGTTTCGAAGGAGACGGTGTAATCATTACATAGCATTACAACGGACGAACAGATGAGCTTGCAAGAGCTTCCAGGGTGAAGATGAGAAGAATTTTTAAGGCACATATTCTTTCTGGTGCTGAAGGCTCCTTTCTATTTTCATCTTTTGCGTATTACGTTACCATTTATATCAGTCAAATTCATCAGCTGAGGATTAGCGGTAGATGTTAGTCTGAATATGAAATCAAAATGAATATGGAATTTTGCTGCAAATAGATTTTTCTTACAAGTTTTAGCACTTAAAAAGGCAGACTTGGCTCAGACTTGACTGTCAGCCATATTCGTGTTTGTTTGTTTTTACCTGAACTGTGTTTAAAAAAAAAAAAAAAAAGCTAGCAAACCTTTTCTTATTGCTAAATTTAGCAACATAGCCAAAATAGATTTTGTTTTGTTTAAAACAAAGCAGCAAACAGAAAAACTTTAAAAAAGAAAATGCTGAGATGAGAAGATGGGTTGACTACTGGAAAAATAGTTTTTTATTCCAAATCAATATGATGCACTCTCAACATCTCATACGAGGTAAAAGGATCCCTTGTATAATATCAATAGCGGCTCAGCCATAGCTTACTAAAAGAATCTTTTCCTGGCATCTCAAGGCTTTAATGAGAGTATAAGTAATCAAAATACGATTCAACAATGGGACCAGTCAGGTTAAAGAGAACAGTGACTTCTAGAAGCATAAAATACTGTCTGGCAGCTGCAAAAGAAGAGATACCATGTTTGCTTCATAATTCCGGGACTTTGAGAGATGTGTTTCCACCTTTATATTTTTGGTGCATTATTGCAGTTCGTTTTTAAGCACAAGCTTATATGTGTGATTTGTTGGTAATATTCTTAGAGGGAGCTTTCCCATTGCATATTAAATTTCAAAGTGCATCACAAAAAAGCTTGTATTGGAGAAATCATGTCTAGAAACTTTATGTAGTCTGGTTTGAATCAATTTCTTAGATAGTCTTCCAGAATATAAGGCTCCATATTAGTTACAAATAAGACTTCACATTACTAAGGATAACTTCAAAAAGATTGAGTGTTCTCCTGAAGCTTCCTGTCTTCTTTTATGGTTATTGTGGTACAGGGACTTAACCATTATGCTAAATTCCAACGTAGTCGAACTTGTAGACTTAAATCCTGAAAAGTTTGAACTGTGGTTGCATAATCTTGCCTGTATTGTCTTGCCAGTGTGTATGAGACTGAGAAAGAATATCCATCAGATTTCCTGTTGATTCATTCTGTATTCTTTATTTTAGACTGTCACTCTACTTCTGGTTCTTTATTTTTGCCAGAACTTTCCTGAATGTGTCTTCTGAAAATTCTCTTTACATCTGTTTCTTAATTAGTAGTCATGAGTGAAGAACAGCTATTTCTAAGTACTGCAAAGAGGTATTCAGCCTTGCAAGAGCAAAAATATTTTTCGGCATAACCTGTCTCTGCTGAACTGGCAGCATTACTTGTATGAATTATTTCTCATTCTCCAGTTCAGAATAGGATACATTGTTGTGTTACTAATCTGTGTGGTTGGGAAGTGCTTGAAAATAACTTGAAATGTAGTTAGTGAATGGAATTCTATGACTAATGTATAAATCTGGATACTTATTTTAATTTGACCTCAAAATTCTTGCAGTATAGAAGTAAAATGAGGAGTATGCTGCCTGACTGATGCCCTTATTTCAGAGATTTTTCCCTGCAACTCTCAGCCGTGGACTTAGTAACTGGCACCTTTTTCTTTGTCCTGTGTTTTCAAACATAGCGGTACATTTTACAACATATTTGGACAAAATGTAGCAGTGGGTATTAGTAAGTCAGTGAAAGATGAAGCTGAGAGCCAACCTTGTGGGCTGCCTCTTTGTCTTTGCATGAGCAGGGACAGAAGTGTCCTAGTGTAGCTTTCTGAGGGTAGTATATTGCTTTTATGCAATTTTATTTTACCTAGTGTATGACCAGTGGCCACTTCTCAGGGGCAGTGGACCAAAACAGACCTTTTGACTTATTTTTGTTTCTGTATTTTCTGGATTTTTTTTTCTTCTTTAATGTTATTTGAGTAGTAGAACACGAAATCTACACAGATTTGGAAACATTCTAGATTGATTTGTGTTAATGCCCTGCACATGCATAGCATATACTGAGTATGTCTGTGTATGAGTGTTGAATGAGAGGTACCACTCTGTACAAGATTGGACAGTGCACCTTATGGTTTTTAAAGATGTTTTTCTTAAATATAAGAAGACTCAGTCAATAGTTGCACATTAGTTGGTGGTAGAAACCAATGGAATAATACCATCATTCAACTGCAGTTACATTTTAACAGAGCCTGTAACTTCTGTGCAAATTAAAAGAGGACTGTCAAAACTAAATTAGTTCGGAGAAAAAAAATGCAATCCTGGTTTAGTATTAACAGAAAATGCTTCATAATTTTAAAAAAAGGTGAATTCTGGATTTGAAGTTTTCCTGACTCTAAGGGATTCCTATGCACAAAGCTGAAAAAATAGCAGTAAAAAATGAAAGTGAAACTGAAGACACCTATTTTCTTGACATCCCAGCAAAAGATAAATGGTTGGATAATGAGAAAGATGTAGTTTATTAAAAACAGGTAATGCACTTTATTAAAAATGTTGTTAAACATGATTCTCTGTCTTCCAGAGATTAATGCCTAAATTGCTCATTCAACACAGTAGTTTTGAAAAATATATTCTGAGGGCAGGTTGATCTGACAAAAAAAAGCATGGTTTAAACTGGGAATGAACCATTTTCTCATGCCCCAGAGAAGAGCAACTAAATAGCTGCACAGTAGAGCACAATAGCACAAGTTTAAAGCACATGCAGAAACTGGGTGAGATATTATTGTTGTATCTTATTTTAGAGGAAAAACTTGTGCAGATTGTGAGTTACAGTTATGGCTGCGATGAACTAATGCAGTTCAGTGCTTTATACATAAGATGGGATTTTCAAAAATAGAGTTTTGTTCAGGAGAGAATGTCAGTAGTTCTAGCAATGTGTTCTGAAGGAAGAGGGCAGGGAGTTCTTAACTGGTCAAATGCTCATGTGGTCTAAGCAGAAATGTAAAAATGCAGGGTTTGCATTGGAATGAGAATGGGGTCATCCACCCTTTGTACTCATCATCAGGGAAGCAGAACCTTCTTCCAGAGAGACCATAGGAAATCAATGAGTACACTTTGCTAGTGTAGAGATAAATGTGTACTGCAGAAGGGTATTAAATATAAAAGGGCAGCAGTAAAATGATTTACTACATCAAGCAGTGGAACTTTCTTTTGGTCATCTAAAAGGCAATTTTTATTTTTTGATAACATAATTATATTTTTTTAATATTAATAACAGAAAAAGGCTGGCAAATCAGCTATTCTACATGGATTTGAGCTATACAATGTAAGCTAGGAAAGGCTTGATAACAAATGGCAGCTTATTTGCAAATATATGCATGTTTTTTTAACATATTATCTGGCACTTAAAATTTAGATGGTAATGATCTGATTTACTGAAAGTTAATGGGTTTTTGGATGTTTTTTTTCCTGAGGCAGTGTGGATGCTTGTGATCCAGTTTGTCTCGCCGTGACCAGAAGGTATCACTGAGGGATACCAGCACAACGGATGCACATAGGAGAAAACCTGACGTACATTTAGGTGTAGAGGCTTAATGAAATGTGGAAGAGCAGGTGCACAGTCCTAATGTGTCGGTGGTTTTTTAATTTCCTATGATGTGTCTGTTTGCTGTGTGAGCAAAACTCCCTTGTACATTTAAAACTTACAGGGCTGTAGAACTGCTAAAATGGACAGAAGCCAAACAACTCTATGGTTTTTTTTTTTGTCTTAGACTCTGTGTTCTCTACAAGTGGCAGTTAAGATTCTCCTTCTGCTGCAGAGCTGTGTGTGACTGTCTCCTCTCAAAAGGTAAAATTAAAGTGAGGAGAGATTAACAGCAGAGTGACCCTTGCTCTGGTTATAGCACTTGTGACACTGGTGCTAATTTTGGAAGGAGAAATTGGGTATTTGCAGTTCCACGTGAACTCACTGTGACCCAAAATGATGAGAGGTGTGTCTATGCCAGCACTTTTCTTGAGGGCAGGAGTGTGATGTGCTCATCCCAGCACTGCTGTGCTTTGGTTAGTGTTGCAGGCTGATCTCATTGCAACTGATCAGAATTCCTTTTGGATAAAGCTGGACTGTGAGATGTGTACAGGAGTACCCCAAGTGCATTGGAGCTACACATTTATATTCAGCTAATGAGATGAGATCAGATCTAGGGTGAAGTTAAATTATCAAACCTTACCCTGAAGTGTGTGGTGCAGAGGATGAGGTGCAAACATGGGATCCTTGGCACCAGGTGTCTGACTCTTCCAGTTTTACAGTTCTGCAGCTCTTGCTTGTGTAGACAGCCCTGGCATCCAGTCGGGTTTGTCTAGCAGAGAGTGCATGGCAGCCCCAGTTTGGGAAGCTGGTTGGATACTTGTGGATAGAACGGGTCACCTGACATGCACCCTTATGTTGCAATCATAAGCAATTATTCTTTCCCTCAAAAAGGGGTGGTTTGTGCTGCCATGAAGAGGAAAGGTCTGTTTCATCACTTGTAATATAACACATGAGCGAGTAAGAGGCACTGGTACTTTGGCTTGCAAAAGCTCTCCACATTTTTAACCCATTTTATTATTTGCAAGAGCAATTTAGTTCCTAATGTTAACAATGAGTGATTATGATTCTGTACTTCCGTTTACAGCACAAATTAGCATTTTGTTTTCCATTACAGCTTTTGAATGAGGAATTTAATGTATAATTTGCTGCAAATAGATGTTATCATCTCTTTGGATGTGAACAACCACATAAACTTGAGCAAATGATAAAAATGGAATCAATTACTTCTCAAATGGAAGTAGTTTACAAACCTTCACAAACAAAATGGTGGTTATTGTAACAAATAATTAGGTTTTTTTTTTTAACAACATTTATTGAATTCTATTGACAATTTACTAATTGCATATAGAATATTTAATCATCCCCCTCACAAAACACATTCCAGAAAATATATGGATTTTTTAAACTGTAGTTTCCCTCTGTCATCCTTGTGTAAAGCTTTTCTTATACTTTTACAGGTATGTTCCTCTGTACAAATGTTCCAGAAGGGTAACACTGAACCACAAATCATGCTGCTGCAGATTAGAGAACTTCACAACACTCTGGTTTTAGTAGATTAAGACTGAAATTTTGGAGGAGGGAAGAATTAAGAGTAAGTGTTGTAGGCTGTATGCATAGCCTGCTGAAGGTGATGTAAATTTTTCTGCCACTTCTGACCCCATGATCTATGTTCTGGTTATTAGAAGGATAAAGAAGAAAAGAGACATTATTACAGTTGCTAGAATGAGTGAATGCTGTCAGTCTCTACTGTAGGGGGAGGTAATATTTTGTACTTTAATGAGTTTCCTAGTTTGAATTTCACAAAGAAAGTTTTTCACTGTCACTTGCTGCAATCTGTCTCTGTATTATACAGAGTTATTCATGCTTGGAGAAATACCAATCCACAGACAAAACCAGTGTGAGAAACAGTTCAGAATCACACTCAATCTCTTCCCATTGCAGAGACTTTCTTCCTATCTCTAAAGGACATAATCCAAGCGTCATTTTCATCCCCTTCCTTTCAAAGAGGCTAAATTCTAAATTCTGATGATTTTCTACATACTGGCTTGCATATCTGTTTATTTCTGATCCCCTAAAGCTCTGACCTAAAAGTCAGCACCTACACCATTTCCTGTCACTGTGGATTAATCAGCCTTTTCCTCACAGTCATCCCCAGTGACCCCAGTGTATCCATCCATTCTGTATACAGTGTAAGCCCTGATTGTACACAGTGTCTAGACTGCCCCACCTACTCGCTTGGTCCTACTTAAAAATTCAAATTGAAGTCTGTACTTTGTCTCATTTAGTACTTTAGACTTGACACCTCTTGTCCTTTTAAAGCCTTTGCATAATTTACTTTTTCTCTGTTTACCATTAGTACCAACTCTTTTTTTTTATTACTGATGCTGGATTTGATCCTTGTTGCACAAGCACTTTGCTATCTCATGCTTTCCTCTTTGACACATTGAAGTCATGAACCCATTGAGGAAGATCATGTAGGCTTTCATCTACCTGGTGTCTTTAAAGCCATTGTTGTCTAATTATTAAAAATGTGTAATCTTATTTTGCACTTGGAAAACTGTGGAACAAACTGACCCAAACCCCATTAATCACTCTGCTGCATTTTACTCTATTTATCTGTTACTTGTCTCTTTAGGTTGGGCTATGCTGCCATACTTGGATCAGTCTGTAGATCAGATGAGCAATAGCTTTTTATTTTTCAAATAATTAAAAAAAGACTAATGATGTATTTTTTCATTTGCTTCACTCTACCAAGCATTGAAGTAATTAAGGGGAAAAAAAAGAATGGGAATAGTATAGCTTGCAATTCAGGGTCCTATATTCAGCCTTTTAGCCTTCTTTTGAGACCATGGAGCTGATTGTTTAATATGGAGCTTTATCCTAATTTTTTTTTTTGAAGCAGCTGTTGGTTGTAAAAATTCATTTACCTTCTCATTTTGACTGTAAGTCTATTTGTTTGGCCCTTCTTTTTGTCTTTCAGAGCAAACTGATGTGGGCTAGAGCAGGTCAGTGTTAGGATACTGTGTATTTGCAGTGAATTTTTTGAGGCTTAGAATGTGTGTCGGATGTAATGATTCCTGAAGGGCTGATGGAACTTTATTTTAGGAATGTGTGCATTCATAAAACATATCCACAGTTGTCATGGGCTCCCTGGACTGAGCAATTTGCAATGTCAGAGGTTTATTTGGATTGTAAAGCTCACAAACTCACTCCAGCAACATAATTTTCTTCGACCATTTATTTTCTTTTTCTATTTCCTTTTTAAATTATATTTTTTTGAGTCAAACAGCACATTGTGAATTGATATATCTGTTAAACTTTGACTTGTCATTCATTATGCTTCTTGTTATATCTGCCTGCTACCTCTGTCTCTCAGTTTGCTTAGGCCTTGATCCAGCAGAACACTTAATTGCTCAAGAGTAAACACTTGGAAGTCAAGGGAGCTGCTTACAGGTTTAAAATGGATGTGTGGTGTATTGAACTGGGGCCTTAAACAGCTAGGTCTTCAGGACAGAGAACTTTGCTTCCATCTTGCTTGTCAAGAACTTGCCATGCTTTGAATGCATTACAAATATTGATGGTAATTGTGGTGGGAGCAAGAAAGCAGTGAGGAGATCAAGGAGACCTGGTCATGGTAAAGGAAACCTGCCAATTCTTCTGTGGCAGTCTGTTTTTAAAATGGTTTTACAAATAAAAGGTGATTACTCTTCTCCCAAGCAAAAAGCTATGTGATTAAATGAATAGGTGGTGCTCCAAAATGCAAAATTATGACAGACAGCCTTCAGTGAAATATACTTGACAGTGGGAAAGTCCATGTTTAAATAAAAGGAAAAAAATAAGATAGCTGTAAACATGTAATGGAAAAAAAATATTGTAAGTAGGACATGCACACACTTAAATATTTAAGCCCTGTGAAACAATGAGAAAATGAACTACTGACCAGATAAATTAACAAAACAAAATAAGGTTGCACTCCTACCCTTTTTTTTATTTTCATCCAAAAGACTGTTAATTGCTGGAGGATTAAAATAATTAATAGTCAAGGATGGAAAGTGATAACAATATGCAGAGCTTGGATGCCCCAGCTGTACAAGAGACAGTGAAAGGAATACTTTTCTCTCTGTGTGATGTCAAAGCCAAAAGGGGGGGGGGAAAGGAGGGGGTTGTGGCTCTTTGATGTCACTTACAGAATAAGAATAATGCTGTAAAAGAAATAGCATAATCTTTTTCTATTTATCTAAGTACTTTTTTTTCCTAAAGAGTTAGGGCAGCGTTGTTAATTGATTTTTTTTGACACTTATAATAACAGCTGTATTAAAAATAATTTTCAAAGAATTTTTTTTCCAGAAGCTGAGCCCTGCAGAATCTGTTGTGGAAAAAGTGGGTAGAGAGTGGATTATTATACATCACTGTTCTCACATAATTATAATCTGCTTGATTGGCAAAATGCATGTTGTGCTTTTGCATTGTCCATTTTCGACCAGTGGTGTCTTTCCAATAAGATTTGCTGGTTTAATAGTAATAGCATCAGGATGCCTCATGCCCTTCCAGTATAAATAAAGGTTGTTCTAGCAGCTGCTCAGATTGTGCTGGCATAGTAGCCACCTTTGCTGGAGTATCAGTTTTTGGCTAGAATGTTTTAACACACTGGGGCTTTTTTCTGGTTACCAGTGGTTGAATCATGTCCAGCTGTGAAAACAGATGTGTGGCTTTTTTGGGAAGTAAAGGGGCAGTTTATGAATTGGTTCCTTTTTTCATTTTTTAATAGTTATTTAAATTAAACTTTTTTTCCCTGTTTATTTACTGTGAGGTTAAAGGATACCTTTAGAAAATAAATTGGTTTTTTTATGGATGTGGACTTGGACAGATCCAAACAAACAGCATTAGAAAGAAAATTTTGGGCATATCCATGATGAAAAGAACCTTTCAATTGCCTGTTAGCTTTTAAAACAATGTTAAAAATCAAAAGAAGAAATAATTATGCTTTATTATGATAACAAATAAAGTTGAGACAAAAATGGAAAATAAAAATGGTTGGTTTATCTTGGTGCATATTGTGTATTAATATTGCTATCTTGCCATTTTATAAGGTAGCTCAGTCTTTTCAAATTTCTACAGGCCAACATTTAACACACATCTCATTACAATTTTTATTTTCTTCATCTTTGACTTGCATCTCTGAAAGGAATTCTTTAGGTGAAAACTGGAAAATATTTACCATGTTTCAGATACTATGTTTTTATCTTTTGTATTTAGTATAGTTATTTATCTTTAACATTGATGTCTGTCTATTTTAAAGTCTGCTGGCAGACAGCATAGTTTTGTGAAAAAAAAAAAAAGAGCTTTCTGTGTGAAGAAAGTTTTAGTTTTGTGATTCCTTTCTTAATCTTCTTGTGCTTGATTGTTACATAAAATAAATGGCCAAGATGGAAAAACAAAACAGCAGCAATTGCTGTTAAAACTAATTAAAAAAAATTAAGTTTGATAAATTACAAAAACGGCTGTAAAAATTAAAAATTAAACAAACAAACTTAATTTATGTTGCAAATTGTTGCAAATAAATGTCATATGAAATGGGAATCTGTTCATTAGAGCTTTGTGAAGCAAGATGTTACCCCTGTGCACATGCTGGGGTTGCATGGTGTATGGAGCAATGACACCCCAAGTGTGCAGAAGTGTCTGTGGAATTAGCAC
The DNA here is from genome assembly GCF_903797595.1 of Erithacus rubecula. Lineage (NCBI taxonomy): Eukaryota > Metazoa > Chordata > Aves > Passeriformes > Muscicapidae > Erithacus > Erithacus rubecula. Next base: position 16,442,464 of record NC_136687.1, on the reverse strand, counting down.
TAAACCTTCATGTCTGAATGAACTATAAACTCATTCAGCAGCATTCAACTTTCCTAGGACTATTGGAATTGTAAAATAGCAATGCAAGCAGGATAAAAATAAAAGATTGTTATGCATATGTTTTGCTTCTTTTTTTAAAATTTTTAATGGGAAAAAAAAATATTTTGAAGTATCATGGAGAGACCATTATAAAATAATTATACTGGTGGAGATCACAAGCATATGTGTCCATGAAATCACTGAGCTTCTCCCATGAGCAGATTGAACTACAGGACTTGGTGCTTTGGATGTAATTCCCATTAGAGTCTCACTGAAAGGCTTTGCAGGTTTGGAAGAGTGTGGTGTCTATCTAGGATTTGCAGAGGATGAGGAATGGTGCATTTCCAGTGGTTTTAGGTGTTTTCTGTAAGGGATGTTGCCCATTACTTGAACAGAATGAGCATCATTGGATTAGTGGCTGCCCAGGATTATAAAAAGGATGTGGCAGTGCAGGTTTCTAAGGTCTGACATTTTAGGTTCCTATTTCTGGATATAATTTTGCCATGTGTTAACTGTATGAACTGGGTTTTGCTACAGTTGTATGTCTCAGGGAAGGATTGTTGTTTGGTTGGTTTTGTGTCTTTGTGTTGGGTTCTTTTTTAATGCAAATACCAAAAAATGAGATTTTACTGTCTTCAGAAATGTTGCTAGATTAAAAAAATAGAGCAGATTTTCATACTCTTATATATAATTACATCTTGTTAGCAGGAAAGGCTGTGAAAAGTATAGAACTTTTTAAAATAATTTTTTTTATTTATTTTAGTGAAGATTATTAAGTATAAGACAAAAAGCAAACAAGAGAATAAAAAGACTGGCATATTGAGAATATTTTATAAAATATTAATTCTTTTGTAGTTTAGAAGATGTAAAGCAAAGTGGCAGCAAAAGTCAGAGCTGTATTTGATTAAAAATCAAAAGGTTATTAATAGTGCTGATTACTTCAGCTTAGTTATATCTCCTCCAGTATTACTTCTATTTGTTTGCAACACTAATCAACCTCACTGTAAGCCCTTATCTTTGACCAGCCAGAAGAAATCATAAAAGGAAATAATTGTTTAGTGAGAAAGGCTTTGATAACAGCATGACTCTTGTGTGGGAGACAAGGAGATAACACTGGCTGAGTGAAATAATATAACAAAGGTAGCTAAGGTGATAAATTCTTTAGTTGTCTTGTCCTCAGCAGTAAAATATACAGCAAATTAAAGATCTCTTTTTAAGAATTGTTTTAAGAACTGATCATATTTATAATCTGCATGTTTCACATTTGCATGTATCACATTTGCATGTGTAGAGGAAATGGAGGAGATTTGGTTTTGAGAATAATACAATTTCATTAAGCCACAGATTTAGCCAGAGTTTGACCAGGTGATTCAGCCACGACTTACTATTCAGTTATCTCACTATTGAATTGAAAACTGTGCTTACTGTTTGAATTTTATTTGACCAAAATATTTTACAAAATATAAGTATTTATCTGAAGGAAGGCATTGAGCATTCAGTAAAGATTTTGCTACTTACTATATTGGTTAATCATTCTTATTGCTTGCTGTCTTTAGATAGTCCTGGTTTTCATTAGAGTTGTTCAGAATTAATCTTCTAGGCAGAAGTTCTCCTTATGACTTGACCTGGAAGGCTGGGAAGCCCTTCAGTATGTTTTTGTTTCTACGTACAGGGAGTACTTTTATTCAGGACACCAGTGTCTTTTTTTATTTTTTTTTTTTTTTAAGCTAATCAAAGTGATCTCTTTAAGACTCTTACCAGAGGACATTTTTTGCAGACTTCAAGTACATTTGCATAACTTCTCTGTTTTCCTTCCAATTTTCTGATTTCCTTTCAGGAAAATCAGATGCCAGAAGCACAAGATGGTACTTCAGTATTGGTCTCTACAATGCTGTCAGTACTGCAGAGAAGAATTCATTTACCTGCTTCTCTTCATTATGCTCAAGGTTCAATTTCATTTTTTTTCTGCAGTACCACAATGAGAGTTCACATTGAGTAACTTGTGTACTTCAATACTTGTTGAGTTAACTGAGTCATGACTGTTCAGGATATAGTCTACCACCCTATACATATGTTGCATTTTCTGTTCATTGATCTGTACCTTAGTACTTTATTTTATCCAAACAGGCTTAGGAGCAAGCAAGCAAGGAAGAGTGAAATCCATGTATTTTATCATCAGTGATTGCCTGTAGGTGTGCTGAGGAAGTTACCCTGCCAGTTGTTCACTTTGCTGCCCCATTGTGTTTGTGTGAATTTGGGACAGAAGGCTCTCCATCCAAATTGTCAAGCTTAACTGCTCACTCATTTGCTCCCTAACCTGGCTCTTTCAAAATGACCTAAACTAATAGAACATTGAAAAAATTCTGTTATGAGTCTTTACAACAGCAAGCAAACCTGCCTTTATTTTGCAAGAGCTTGAGTGGAGTACAGTGGTGATGAGCTGTCATGCTGGGTGATCCTCAAGAAGTGATGATGAGCAGCTAGAGGTCTGTAGGGGTGGTGGCCTGGGTCAGCTGCAGCCTCGAGAGACTCACTGAATTCAGCCTGTTTGCTGTAAAAGCACCAAACTGGGAGAGGTACTAAGTAAATAAGAATGAAGAGCTTTTTCTGGGAAGGATTTGAGATGAAAACATTGGGATCTTTTTCTTTCAGTAGGTCTGGATTTTTCCTCACTGAAGAGCTATAGATAATGAATCAGTTTTCTGTAGATGTGTGTTGAGGTTGTGATTTTTAGTTTTTTCACCTGCCCCTTTGCAAGGAAGTAATGATTTTGAATGATGAGGTTTATGAAGCTCAGCTTCAGACATCTTAAATAGGGCTGACTTTCAGCAGCTAATTGTTTAGTATTTACTGAATTTTTGACTTTTTGAGCAACCAAATCTTAAACAACAAGGATCTATGTCTCTTGACATGCATGCCTCTGATACTTAATGTGTGAAGACAGCTTGTAACCACATTTCAGGGAAAGCTGTATGGAAACCTTGCTAGGCTGGATTATGCAGAGAATTGCCAGTAGTCACAGAAATTGATTACTGTAACTGATGTCTCTTTTTAATAATGAATGCCTATGATGTTTGTAAATCACAGGCAGGACTCTGAGGACCTGCTATATCAATTCTTGAAAACAAACCTAGCATGGTCAGTTTCTTATGTAGCTCCACAGTGCAGGGCTCTGCTTCCCAATCTGATTTGATGATGTATATCTTGATTTCAGATTTTTGTAAGCTGAAACTGAACACTGGAACAGACCTGTCCTGATATCTATGTTAAATTTACATGAGATGAAACAGCGTGAAATAATTCCCTATAAACTGTCAGTGACCACAAAGAGTTTTGATTTGGCAGTGACAACTGTATTTAGAGCTGAGCCCAGAGGACTTGGGCTAACATTTGTCAAAGGCTTGTTTTCTGAAGGTGCCTGGATGTGAGAAGTAAGGTGCCTTTCAGACTTTACTAAAGTTCTCCTAAAATATGTGGTGATGTGTATGAATATTCAAGATAGTTTGAAATTACCTAGCTTAAATTATAAAGGCAACAGAGGTAGGTTGCACTTTAGTCTTCTAGTGGTTAGTTACTACAGGTTGGCAAGTGTGTGGATGTACCTTCATCCTGTCTGCTGTCCAGATCAGGGATCACAGAATCATTAGGATGACAAGGAACCTCTAGAGATCATCCAGTCCAACCCCTGCCAAGGCAGAGTCACCTAAAGCAGGTGACACAGGGACTCATCCAGGTGGGTTTGGAATGTCTCCAGAGAGGGAGACTCTGTGACTTCTCTGTGCAGCCTTTTCCAGTGCTCTGACACCCTCACTGTAAAGAAGCTCTTCCTCATGCTGAGGTGCAGCTTCTTGTGTTTTAATTTATGGCCATTGCTCCTTGTCTTGGTGCTGGGAACTATGGAAAAGAGTCTGGCACCATCCTGTTGACACTAGAGTTTGAGATATTTGTATGCGTGGATAGGATCCTCTCTCAGTCTTCTCTTCTCCAGGCCCAGCTCCTGCAGTCTCTTCTCAGAACAGAAATGGTCCAGACCCCCTCATCACCTTTGTGGCCTCCACTGGACCCTCCCCAGTAACTCCATGTCTTTCTTGTATGGAGAAGCCCAGAACTGGGGACAACACTCCAGATGTGGCCTCAGTAGAGCCAAGCAGAGGGGCAGGATCACCTCCCTCAAACTGCTGGCCACATTCTTCCCCATGCACCCCAGGATCCCTCCTGGCCACAAGAGCACTGCTGGTTCATGGACTTACATTACCTGAAGAAAAAAGGGTTAACAGTCTCGGATTTAAATTTTTTTTTTCCAAAAAATCTAGCTTAAAGCCAAAATACATGTACACATTGAAATGTGTATTTATGTTAATTTAGATTTATTTATCTATGTAGTAACCCTAAATACTCTACTGTGAAGCAATCTACAACATTTTCTACAATAACTTTCATATGTGTGCCTTAATGAAATTCTTAATGTAAGAGAGGTGACTACTTTTGTATAGTGAAGCACACAGATGAACAAAAAATACATAATTCTCTGAAAGCAAAGAGATATACATCATAAGAGTAACTAACTCAGAGTTAAAGAGTGGCAAAACATGTTTAAAAGAGTCATGTATAGTCTGCTGTGGTAGAGGAGACTGCAGAAATTTCAATTTTTATAAATTAAACTCGAATGGTAGAGTTGTTAACCATTGGAGCAGGCTTCCAGGGGAAGTGCTTTAGTTACTGTCTGTAGAAATATTTGAAAGATCTGTGGATGTGGTGCTTAAGGACATAATTTATTGGTGGACTTGGAAGTGCTGGGTTAGTAGTTCGACTTGATGATCTTAATGGTCTTTCCCAGCCCAAATGATCCCATGATTCTATGAGAGTTTTAAGCATTGTCCTGCTGTTTCTGTATTTCTTGTTTTCCCCATCAACTTCTTTTTCAGCAATAGCACAATATGTGGCATTTAGTATGTGTTTAATCTCTCTTTTGTTTTTAAACAGGGCTTCTTCAACTGGTAGCAACTTTAAGAATTATGTGAGGAGAATTCTAGAAATAGAAGGAAATGTGAGAAGACAATGTAATGATGCTTTAAACTTATATATAAGTTTTCTGTCATTTGAAAATTCAAGGGCTCTTGCCTTTGGTTGCCAAATGTTAGGCTGATTGCTTTCAAGGTGAAGCTGTACTATGCTGCTTTGAACTGATACTGCATGATTAGGGTAATAAGTAAGTGCCACTTAATTGGAACAGGCCTGATCAGAAGACATTCCAGGTAACTGATTTAAGCCAAACAATACTTAATTGCAGTGAATGTTGCTTAATGGGTATAATAATTATGTGCATTGGGGATACCTTCAAATGATTCATTGGTGGTTGGGTCTTTTGTGTCTGCCTCACTGTTGGCTCTTTTTCCTGTTGCTCAGAGCAGCTTTCAGTGTCTTCATAAATAGCCATGATTCATTCAGAAAGCAGATAAAATGGTTGGCTTTTAATAAATCAGGAGGCTAAAATCAGCTTGTTTAAAATCATCATGTCTCTAATGATTTTTGAGGACTTTTTAATATTGTTTTCAGGATTTTGAACTGCTGGGCTTGCTTTTTCAATTTTCTATGTGATCAGAAATGTTAGAAATTGAAATAAGAAAAGACAAGTCACATAATTTCTTGGCTTCTGGATCAAGGCAGGCTCTAACATAATGAGACTTACTAAATCATAGAAGTTGATATGTTCTCTGCCCTTGGCAAATTATTAACTTGCTTTAGTTCTGTCATATTTTCTACCCAATATTGCTTGTTTTCTTCTGCATTAACCTACCTGATGTGTTGCAAAATAGACTTTACAACTGGGGAGCCCTTCCCTTTTGTAGCTGGACAAAGATAAAACCTGGTCCTGTTCCCACTCCTTCTCAAGCTTTGGCTTGCAAATGCATATTTGCACCTTCATAATTCAGCCTTGCTCTGTCTACCTTCTCTGCTGGTTTATTATATCATCAGTATGGGATGCTTTTTGTGTCCACTTTTTCCACACACATTTTCATACTTCTACACTGATTTTTTTTGGGCATACCTAGGTGTATGTATATATTGAATATTGTGGAGATACGCAGTGTTTTCTGATTTAGTCTGGCAGACAAAGGATTGCTTCTGATGCTAACATTAAAATTCATTTTTAATTAAAAAAATCTCATGCTTCCCTATTTTCAGTGTTCTGTCTTGTTTGTTGAGTGAACATGTTGGATTAACAGAAGTAAAAGTATTTCAGTTTAAAAGACTTAAGATATTTCTATTTATTCTTTCTAGGTTAATGAGTGCTTTTATATTCTTCCCCCCTGTAACCCCTGCCTTACTACATCCAGTCAACATGTGACAATGGCTCCTGCAAGAAGTGATTTCCACTGACAGGAACATGCTGAAGACATTTTCATTATTTAAAAAGCAGACATGTTCCTCTGTCAGCAAATTTGCTGCACGTATGAAAGTGGGGAGATGTTTTCATGGTGAACTTGAAGAGCAGGATATTACAGAGGCACAGAACATTCTGAGCTGGAAGGAGCCCACAAGGATCATCAAGTCCAGCTCTCCAGAGGGATCACACCTGGGACCTTGGCATTATGAGCCCAATGCTCCTCTGAGCTGATTCCAGGCCTTAATAACCCTTTCCAAAACTGAAAGGATCCTTCAGGTTTGCAGGATTACATTTCCTCCTATCCTTTCATTTCTCACTATCTCTTCCCTTTTGGAATACTTAAGGAGGAAATTTAGGCTGACACATAGAAGGGGCGGGACAGGAAATTTTGTTGGCAAAAACTAGAACTACATGTCTCCAGAGAGGCAAAGTTATCTCTGAATTCAGCCACAGGCAGTCAACATACTGTGTTCTAGCTATTTATTTAAAATGGTTGAGAATATTTAATTTAATTTACTTAGTATGAAAAAAATATTAGAAATATGAAACATTAGGAATGTTGAGAAGCTTGCAGATATTGTCTAAACTACCTTCTTTAAAGTGTCTGAAGGTTGGTACCATTTACCTGTAGAAATCAGAAATTAAAACAAAATTACTTAAAACACACTTAGCATGATCATTTAGCTCAGGGAATTTGATGTCTTTAAAGCATATTAGGGAGATCTAGACCCTTGTTTTGCTAGGCATTGTACTTACTAATATAATCTCTTTTAAGTTAAGGACTCATGTTAAAAATATCCAAACAAGTAAATTAAAAAATAAGAAAATCATAAATGTAATTTAACTCATAAATCAAATATTGCCCATATAATAGCCTATTATTCTAGCCCTCTGATGTATAAAGAAATGCACATTTTTATCACAGCATGACTCTCACTTCAGTGCAACATAAATGCAATTCTTTCATCAGTAATTTCCATATATATACACAAATCTTGAAGTAAAAGCAGTCATAAAACACACCTGAATTAAATCTGTTGAGCAGTCTACAGAATATATATACTTTTCTTTCTGAATAACTGGTTTTATATTTTTTCCCTTTTGCTGTAGTAAATATTATTAAGGACAGCAGTAATTTTAAATATTTTGAGTAAAATTAGGAATAGTTACAATGTTTCACATTCAGTAACAGATTTTAGACTAAAGGTCACAATTTTTAGAGAGTTAAAAATAAAATAGGTTGTTTTAAGCTAGCAGAACTATAAAATAGTTGCAATGATTTTACAATCTGGTGATCAGGGCAGAGTACAGCTGATGTAGGTGGAGCTGGCTGAGGATCTACCCCTCTGCCTGTATGAGAATTAGAATTATCCTTCACTTGCTGGTGTGCAGTGGAGCTGTTTCAATGAAATGCTGCCATGTTAAAAATGTTTTCAGACTCTGTATCAAAGTCTGTCTCTTACTGGTTAGAATATCTGTTGAGACTGGAAGTTACCTGGCTCATCCTGGTGGTTGTGGATTCTTGTAAGGACACAAGAGAGAATTGATGTCTCTAACACCAAACTGTGTTACAAGATGTGGTCAAATAGCAAATGCTTTTTTTTTTGCTTGGCTGTCATTGTTTTTAAAGGATGCTTTGAGACCTTTCACCCAAAAGGGAGATGTTTCCACCTTTCTTAGATTCATCCTGCGTGCAGTGCTTCTCACTTGTGCTGCTGCTGACATGGTTCTGGGATCTGAAGGCTTTTATTTTTTTATATACTTCATAATGTTTCTCTTTTTATCCTCCCTTGTTGTGTCCCAGTTCAGGCAGGAAGAGTGGCTGGTACATGGTGCATGGTGTGTGGCACATGGCAGAGGTGGAGAGTGTGGCTAGCTCAGCTTACTCAGAGGAGAGGTACACACATCTCTGGGGGGGATGTGGAAGAGCAGAAAACAGGAGTTCTTTATTGGTTTCAGCTTGTTTACTGTGGGAATTGTAGCTGCAGAGAGCCTTTTGAAAGCTGTGTTACGTGAGAGAAGGTAAGTGCTCTCATGAAACACTAATAAGGATGTAAGAAAAGACACGAAGGGCCATGTGGAAAAAATGGACAAATGGGCCATCTGTAATATTAGAGACGCTACTACAAGATTCTGGTAGTGTTCCTAAAGTCATAAATTGATAATGCTGTTAGTGTTAGATGCCAGAACTGCTGCTGGTGTCCAACAGCAGGAGTGATTTTCCCACTGGGAGACAGAGTTCTGCTGTCCCTGTGGAGAGCAACGCAATAAAAATATGGAAACCAGTGAATTATGTTGTTGTTTGGAAAATACTGACATATATCTTGCACAATGCCTGCACTGCTGCATTTCAGATGTGTTCAGATATGTAACCTAGAGCAAATAAAGAGAGTGTGTTGGATTGTTCTGTGTTGGGCACTAAGATGGTATGCAGAAGGGCATAAAAAGGAGTGGAAAGGACACAGACAAAGTATCTGAGCTGTTGATGGATAAAGGATGAGTAAGAGTGATGTTACCCCTCAAGTAGGAGAATACAAAAAGTGTCTTCTTCATGGAGGAACACAGCTCTGCTTAGTGGTATTGTTTTCTTAAGTAGCAGACCCAGGCATATATGGGCACCCTCTTAAAATGGGACATGTACAAATGCAAAGTGAGAGGTAGTACTTGCCTGGCAGAACTCAGCCTGCAAATATCCTAGAGGATATGATGGGTGGATGCAGGCAGGTAGCGGGGTGCAAGGAGCCTTTGAAACAGTAATTTCTCATCTCTGTACTGTATTGGTCCTGCTGTGAAACAGGGCAGAGACCTGTGCTCCTGAGGACCTGGTGCTGCTTGTAGCAGTTGTTTTCTGTTTGGCATAAGTGGAGTTGCTCGGGGATGTGTCAGAGCTGCTCAAGCTTCATTTAGAAAGAGCTTTGACAGAGCCCTGAGACTAAGTCAGCACCTGCTTGTACCAATGGTATGACTAAGACTTGTGTCAATATAATAAATGCCTCAGCAGTGCAAGCAAAGTTGGAGAGATGTCTCTCAGAGAAGTATAAAAGTGACTAATAATAATTGTTTTGTGGCTATATATATTTTAGAACAATGAATCAGGGCATTTCACAAACACAGTGTGGTGTATTCCTTTGCAGCTTGAACTTCTGTGTTGTTCTAAAACAATGTGTCTGTCTTTATAGAAGGTGTCTTATATATGTTGGGTACTGAAGAAATGCTATCTGGCTCCTGAGAAAGCAGTCTCAAATCAGGCAGGAGAAGGTCACCTTGGGTCATAAAGTATGTTCAGATCATAAAACCATTCAGACTTTTCCAAAAGTTTTTTATATGAACAGGTGACAAGGTAAAGTAGTGAATCTATTTGATTCCATTTCAGACTTCTGTAAACAAATAAACTGCAACCCCAGTCTGATAATCTGATAGTATACAAAAAATCCAACCAGCATATATATTCTTTTTACTTTTTTCCTCCTGATTAGGTAAAAAAAAAAAACAACTCAACTTTGTTCATATTTATAGCAGGTAAACTCTCTGCATTATGAACCTGACAATGTAGTGCTACACAAAGATCCAAGTTAATTTTGGGATATTCTCATACTAGAAAAGGATGAAAATATTCTGTGCTTGACAGCAGATAATCTGGTGACATTTGGGTAACTTTGTTTACCACTCGGGAGGTCAGTGCAAGCAGCTAAGCAGTTGGTTCTACGTACAAATAAGTAGATCCCATGTGGCTAAATGACAGTGACAGAGCGTTGCAGATTGGACCTCATTTTTCATTTCCTGCTTTTAGAATAGTTCCATTCAAATCCCTTCTTTTTTTTTTAGGATTTGATATATTGCAACCCATGTGTTTGGGAGTTAAATAATGAATATCTGTGAAAATTAGGTATGAGCAAATCAAGTGGAGAAGATTTGGAAAATGTAAAATGGTTTTTAGATTCACAGAATTTATCAACTTTTTGAAAATATTTTTTTACTCCCAAGAAAAAGCACTATATTACGTCCAAGCAACATCAGTTGTGGCAGGGAATGGGGGGGCTCAAGGGGAGAAGAATAGTTTTATCTGAATAAAAAGTCTGTGCAGATGCTGAAGAAAACGAAAGATGATGTTGCATGGCAGAATTAATCTGTTTCAGCAAGTATATATGCTGTAGATGGAGTAGCAGCTGAATTGCTGTAGAAATTAATTTGCTCCACACAGAATAAGTTGAATAATTTACTAGAATAAACATGCAAGGCCATGATGGGAAGCCATCTATTCGGTGTGTCTGTAAAGAGACAAAAAATGAAAGTGGTCTTGTAACTTGCTTTTTGCAGGCAGAGAGGGAAGGCATAAAAAGATGTCTTGGGCTGTGTGTGTGACAGGATGGAGAAGCAGGATGGAGAGTAGCCACTCTGCATGCTGCCACCTCCAGCAAATGTGGGTACCCAGGAAAATGGGCTCACCAGCTCTGGCATCTGACAGTATAAAGGAAGGGTGTTTAGTGTTGCTGCTCTTATCAGTGGGTGTTTCTTTGTTCTGGAGGAAGGAAGAACTGGAATGTCAACATATCTGTGCCTGGAGCAGTGCACCTGTGTGCTGTTCCTTGCACAGGACCTGTGATGGTTGTATCTGGGTTCTGCATGATGACCACGAAACTTATATGGTTCCTGCCAATAATATAGTGCTGGAATATGGTGTTAAATCACTTAGAATAATTTACAAATAAAAAAAATGTACTCTAATTTTGTTTTCTTTCTTAGTGAGGTAATAGAATGTTCCAGATCTCCAGCAGAAGACTGAGGGGGAATGAACTCCTTTTGGAGGTGCATGCATGTGGTCTGGGCAGTGAGGCCTTGACTGGAGCAGTGTGCTGGTGCATTCCCAGTCAGTGGGAATGGGATATCAGCATGCTGGGGAGCCACCTTGCAGAGGAGAGAAAACTCTGATGGTTTTCCTGTGGTCTGTATCAGAGGATGTCTTATGCTCATGTCTTCAAAGTATTGGATGGGACCAATTGAATCAGTACATTGCTAAGGAGATAGAACCCTCACTGCTTTTGTTATAGCCTGATGTCACATCAATAAGCCACATGCAGCTGCCACCAGTTTTCTCTAAAACATTATGGTAGGGTTATATTTGGTTTGACTGTGCATGTGAAACATATCCCGTCGGGGGGAAGGTTGTTGTGGTGTTGGAGAGCTTTTCTGGCAGCTGGATTTGGTGAAGTGTACATACCTGAGCTGAAATTCATCTTGAGCAGTGTTAGCCAGGAGTCTACACACAGTTGTTTGGGCTCCCTCAGTAGCCTCAGAAAAAATAAATGTGTCCATAGGGTGACTGACCCTCAGCCAGTGGTTGAATTTTAATGCACTTGTTAAAAAGCATTACTTCTAGATGGGTGAAGGTGACATAAAATATGCCTTTACTGGTGTCACAGCAAATGGTTTCATCACAGTGAGTAGTTGAATTGGGCACTGCTGTTAGCATGTTTGCCTTCAGATTATAATGGGCATTTAGAGGTAAGAGCTGCTGTTGCCACTCTTGACTCTGTGCTAGTAGTGTTGGCAGAAATACTCTCTGTAGCTACATAAAGGTCTCTGTTAATGATCAGAGTCTGGTTTTCTGGCTTGGTTACATTTCCCACATACCCAGTAATTTGGAATTTGGACTTGCTTAGGGACACGTGAAGTAGTTTGTTGTAAGTTTGTAAAAGGGATATTTGGGATATCCAGGTCTTCAAATTCTTGGTTTCAGTAATATAGATGTGCACCATTTTCCTTCTGCCTGTTTTGCTGTTGAAAGAGGAACAGCCAGATTTCTTCTGCTGCTGATGCCTATAAAATTCTGACTCACAGAACTGCTTCCCTAACCACTGCTGGGAAATGAGTTCAGTGGGGTGGTTGATGGAGCAGCTGCTCCCTGTGCCTTGCCCAGCTGAGGAGATTATTCTGCTGTCAGTAGATTTGCCTTTCCTGCCTACCCAAAGTTCTTCCACTTCGGGTGATCATCTTCTGGTGAATTTGCAAAGCCTCATGCCTTGGATCCATTAGTGAAGCAGACTTTCTTGTGCACACTTAATTTGTTGTGCCCTCATGAGAACAGTTTCGTGCTATCCACGGCTTATGATTAGTCTGGCTTTTGAAGGCTGATTCAGCAGGCATATCTCCTATAGTAGTCTCAAGTGCAGCAAGTATTATGCATATCTGCTGTATCAAATTCCATGGAGCTTGTGGGTGGTTTGGAAATACTGTAAGCTAAGCAGTTTTTGAGCACAGCTTGTTTCTGTAGATGAAGGCACAATAGCTTCTACAAAGTGCAGCTTTTTAATTTTTTTGTCATTTACACTAATCAGGACTTTAGAAGTAAGAAGAAGTGGTGAGAACTGTTCTTCCTTTATGATCTTGGTGATGTAGGAAAACCCAATTTGCAACGTTCAGAAACTGCTGGAAAGCAGGTAAATAGAAGATTGCAAAGGTTGAAAGGCAATGCCCTGCCAGAGATGTTTTTAATTTTACATGTACAAATTTTAATTTGACATGTACATAGATCTATATGTGTGTAGTGATTCCACTGTATAGCATTAAGAGCTTAAGGCTTGTCTCAGGTTATATTGAACTTAGAGCTGGTAGCTCTTGATAGTGAAGAAATACCTGTGAAGGGTTTTTTAATTTCAATATGAGGAATGATGACATGTTGTTTTCTTTTATATAAGACCAGGGGCTCCATGAAAGGGTCCTTGTATATTTTTTTGTAAATGTATGGCTAACCACTTAAAAAAAGCATACAAATGGACTTTATTTTTTAAAGTCAGGCTTGTAGTTTTAGAAGGGATATTCTACTGTTTATCTCTGTTCTCCCCACTGGCATTTACTGCTGAAGGAATATTGTTTATCATGTCATTTCCTATCCTTTTACTTTTCAAAAGGGAAAGCTTCGTGTGCAGATAGCATGTTGTTCTGTATGAACCTATGGGCAAATAATACCAGTGGCAGGAAGGCACAGGTCACAGTAGTATGACAGGGACTTGTTTTACAGCCTCCCTGTGATCTGAATGCAATGAACAGTAGAAGGAAATGTAGCATGTGTAGTGAATCTTCATAATTTTTCCTCATTTTACAAATCCATGCAAAGACACAGCTCCATGGCTGCTGTGTCTTTTGCAGGAGGAGCTGAAGGCAGGTGTGGGTCGTGTTCCTGAAGGTGGAGGCACACTGCCAGAGCTCAGTTCTGTGTACATCTCTCTTCTGTGTTGTTAAATGCAGTAGTTTGCAGGGAACACCTTGTGCTCCTTCAAAGAATCTACACCTAGGATTTCTTAACAATTCCCTGTGTTACCTTTGCATCCGATTGCAGATGTGTCAGCCTTTCTGCTGAAAACGACAGAATCTGGAGGTAGGACAGGGCAGAACTGCAAGCTTGCTTATGTTATATATAATCCAGTTGGTTTGTAATGCTCCTTTGTAACAAGCTGATGTTTCTTCTTTGAGCAGCAGTGTTTGATTGGTGTTAGACATTTTTGCTTTTGCTTATTGTGACATCTGACACTACCATTGTCCCTGTTGTCCTTTTGATGCTTTTGTAAAAATCATGGAGTTACTTCTAATGCACACTATTTTTGTGAATCTGACATCTCTTTTTTTCCCCTCAGGTACAGTGGACTTGTGAGAAGAAGCTGTTCTTTTAGTACAGGGATGCAAGTTCAGAGGAATGCCTGTTATGGCAGTATCACAGATGTGTCAGTGTGCAGTTCCCAGGAGCAGGGCAGCCACTTTCAGTAGAACAACAGGTGATGAAGCACACGTGAAAGAGGATGAACAGCTTGGCCTCTTAGGCTGGGAAGTGCAGAAGTTGGACGTATTTGAGAGACCAGAATTTTTGTCTTGTCAATAACCAATATCCCATTACAGGCATGGCCTGAATAATGTAGGAGCAGCACCAAGATTTCTAATATACATGCTAGTCCTAAAATCAGTTGCCACTTTGCATGCCAAGGGACAGTACACTGGCAGAAGAATTACTCCAGTATATGTATAACTGAGGCACCTTGTTGGTGTTATGAACAGTGTTACCTGATGCAAGAGATGACTGAACCAGCAGAGCAGCAGCTAGCAAGTTAGGCCAGGAAAGGCTGAATCCTGTGTCTGTTTGAAGGACACACAAATACTGCTTCAGTAAAAACAGTTCCAGCATTTTCTTGGGCATTAGAGACAAAAAGCATAGATAGAGGTCTTTGTAGTCTGAGCAAACAGGTGCTTGGCAATAAAACTATGTGAACATAAACATTAAGTCTTTGTAGTGATGACAGCAGTATCCTAACCAACAGGCTTCTGAGTGTGTTCTCTTTTGATTACATAGGTTTTTTTTGAAAAAAGATTGGTCCACTTAAGTTTCTTACAGATCTTCTGCTTTGTAGAGTATGTTCTTCCTGAACTAAGCAAGATATATTGGCAGTGCCTGATTTCTGTATTCACTTGGAGGTGAGTATTATTTGCATATTATGATGCATTGGACCTTGGTGACCTGAATCAGTGTAGCCCAGATACCTTATCCAACTGTAAGAACTCATCACAAAGGTTTGACATGAAAATAGAACTCTTCAAGTGCACTGGTTATGCTCTGAGCACATAAATCTTTGTGCATTGGCAGATAAAGGAACTTGGTGACCTACTAGGTCTTTTCCATCTCTCTCTTACGTGATTGTCCATGTTGTAGCCCTAGAGCATCACTGTTGTTGCCTCCTCCTGAGCCAGCTGGCCTCAGGGAAGGAATCTGTCAGTGAGCAGGAGAGCTTGCCAACTGGCCATGAGTTGTGTGCTGGCTCAGGAGACCCCTCCTTCATTCTTTAATGGCCTGCAGAAATGGGTCTCTCTATTACCTGAGCCCATGATTGTTTGGAGATTGGTGGGCTTTCCAACGACCCAGGGATAATAGCCTTGCACTTTATAGTGTTCTGCTGCCCTTCGAATTTGAGAGTGAGAGCAAAGTGTGGCAGTTCTTGAAATAGTGTGGAAATGGAGCCACCCTGGGGTCTCTGTGGAGATTAAAGCATAGGGGTGCAGTCCAGCCTACCACACTGCTGGACCAGTGTATTCCTGTGCAGCCTCAGAGTTCTTCACAGCAACTTAAATGTGCTCTGTCCTACTGCAGATAAAGGCAAAGTTAACTGTGGCATTCTGTCTGTGAGATGGATCCCATGTGTGGCACAGGGCTTTCAGGCACAGGGAGCATGTCTCCCATGCCATCAGTGCACTGACATTAAGATAAGTGTGCAGCTCATGAGCTGGGAGTGTCAGTTACCATTGTATTAATCTTTCTCCTTCACTCCTTTCTCCTTCACTGGAGCCAACATAACAATGGCTTCTAGAACATTACCACAGTGAACAAAAGAAGCTTTTGAATCCAAAATACCATCTTTTCTGTGTATACACAGACTTCTAAGTGTTATAGAGAAAAGGGTAAATGTGTAAAGAGATGCATCTCTCTCACAAGAATGAAGAGATAATTAGGTTGGTTAAAGAAGAAAGGAGAGGTAGGAGAACAAACAGATGAAAAATATATGAATAAAGTGAAGAGGGAACTGGAGAAATGGCCATATTCACAAAAATAACTAAGAGTTTAGAGATGCCCCTGCCTTATGTTATTTCTCATGAGGATTAAACTTCTGGGAATCTAAGTCACTATTGAAAGGCTCTTTTTAGATTCCTGAATCACTTCTTAAGGTTTTAAAAACTCCAGTCTGACATACTAGAAGAAGGTCACTGTCACTGAAACTGTTTGATATGGGGAAATACAGTTTTTACAGAAATGTGTAGCCTGTGTGCTACACATATAGGCTGAAGGAAGCAAGACAAATGTGCAGACAGTAGAGAGCCAGGTAGAATATGATGCACTCTCAACTTCCAGATCATAGAAGGAAGAGTATTGACTTTTGAAATGCCTGGTCACAAAGGCCTAACAGACAAATAGCTGTGTTGAGTCAGAATAGAGGTCTATACAGCCTTGTATAAATATATTGTAAAGATATTTACCAGTCTGTATTTATTAGCCCTCCACTTCCTGTGATCAGTGTCACATTTCCTTTGTCAAGAGGTGCTCTGGGAATATCCTTCCATGTCTAGTGAGGTGCTCTGGGAATATCCTTCTGTATCTTGTGAGCCACAAAAGCTTTCTGATATGTCTTATATGCCACAGTAATATATAGACTTAGTGATATAAAGCACCTTTGGCTGCTGAGTTCATATTCAAGGAAGATCAAAAAGTCAGCCTACATCAGGGTATGTTAGTGTAAGACCATGTCTTTGAATAGCTAATTCCTATGCACCACACTCTGCACTGCCCTGATATCTGGTGATTAAATAGCATTTTTTAAAGTGGCACTAATATTGTGCATCTTCTGGCAGAAGTTCTTAAAATCTGCATTGACTGTAGTTGTTCAGTAAAAGGTAAGTATGCCCCTTAGGAGAGCTGCAGGGGAAAATAGCTTATCTGCACACACCTGAAACTGGAAGAGACAATTCACTGGAACTTAATTGGCTGCATGCTGGAAAGACTAATGATGATTCTGCATTCCATTGGCAAAGAAATGAGGTAGATGGCAAAAAAAAAGCTCTTATTATAGTGCCTGAGTAGTAGAAATTTATGAGAAGCTTGTTCTGCTTTTGCAACCCGTGATGTCTATTCAAACTCTTTCAGTGTGGTTTTTGAGGGAAAAAGCTGCAATACTGTATGTAATCTAAAGAAAAACGACACCTGCACCAAATCTGACAATGACTTAATTTCTGTCATGTCATATCCTAACTTCTGCAAATGTACTGTTGCTGTAAAAGAGTAATTTAACCTTATTTGCAGTGTTTTCATAGTAAAAGGATGCAGAGTGGGAAAAGGAAGGAGAAGCAGCTATTTTCATGTTGATGTACTACTTCCAGTAAGGAAAGCATAAAATTACTCGTGTCTCTTCTCAGCTTTGTCTTTCAGCAGCTCTTGCTGCTCAGAGGAACTTAGCTATGGAGTTGATTAGAGGGTGAAGTAACTGGAACAGGTATGGCATTGACATGAAGGATGAAGTGCTGGCCCAATTGTGGGAATTTGGAAGAGACCATTCATTTCTGTAAAACATCTCTCTTCAGTAAGGGACACAGGGAAGACCTTATGGCTTTGACTGGAGCTTTTTGTAGCCAGTATCTTACAGTATCTTGTTTCAGCTGATAACCACTAGCAAAGGTCAGTGGTGAAAGGAGAGTAAGAACCAGGAAGCACATTTAGATATTTCATCTTTATATTCTGATTTCCAGTTGTCTGGGACTTCCTTAGCTGTAGGTTTTAAATTTGAATGGTTCTGCATGCTTTTTTTTATCTTTTTTTCACCTTCCATGTATTGATCCAATTGAACTTTTAACCTATGAGCATTTTTGGCACAAACATCATCCTCTGGCAATTGATGACACAACTTGGCTGGATTTTGTAGGAAGAAAACCACTTTGTTCATGAGCCTTTCACTTGCTAATTTAATTTAATGATCTCTGTTTCTTTTGTAGGAAATACTGAAAAATGATTCTTTATTCACTTCCTTCACGTGTGAATTTGTTGTTATGAATGGCATTTTTCATAAATGTTCAATTAGTTCTTTCCATGCTTAAGATAACTTCCTTTTTAGTAATTTTTCACACTGCAGCTGTTCCATGTTTTTCATCAAGCTGATCATCTTTCCTTTTTTTTTTTGGTTCTGTTGTCTTTTTCTGAGAAGTGCCAGCCATACCTGTGCACAGTGTTCAAGATACAGATGAACCTCTCTTTTAGGTTGTGGCATAATACTCATAATACTCTTTTTTCTTTCCTGTCCTAAAAATTTCTAAAATTTCATTTGCATGTTTGACTATCCCTGAGCACCAAGCTTAGATTTCATAAGGTTTCTACCATAACCTCAAAATTTGTCATGCAGTGTGTCAGCTATTTCAGATCCCATCCACATGCAAGTCATGGAGGATTGTTTTTAAAGAGTTATTCAGATGAGACTTCATTTGTTATTTGGTCATGATATTGTTAGTCATTGGTAACTTGTCAAATAGTTTTTGTATTTTAATTTCTTGAATAACTTAGTGACAGCTACAAACTTTGATGTTTGAATTCAAAATAAGGTTCATTTCATGCTTTTTCTGGATTATGTTGGACAGCAACATCTACAGATCTTGAATAGATCCCTGCAGGACTTCACAGAATCTCTCCTTTGAGGAACTCTCTTTTTTCTTTTACCTTATTTGTGCCCACTTCCCCTATCACCCAAGTCACTTCTAGTCTTCACCCAGAGCACTGTCAATGAGGGAATTTTTCACAATTCAAGAAGATGTTTTCACAGTATCTTGTGCCTGCATGCACAGTGACTTCTTCACAGATCTCTAATGTATGAGAAGCACATTTCCTTCTACAAAACCTGTCTTAGTTGTGCTGCAAAAAGAGAGGTCATTAGATTGTTGGCAATAAGGGGCATTCAAAACTGCAAATTCAATGGCAATTAAAAACTAATGAAAATCTAGTTGTGAAACTGAATTTTGTACTTCTTTGTCACAAAGCTGTGGCTTTAAGAAACACACTAAATATTGGAGCATTGGCTGAGTTGACAGTAGGGACTCTCAGTTAATTTCCGATGCTTATTCTAAACTGTTTTGGTTTGTGATTTAGTGGAAAACATGCTTCTAATGCACACTTTATTTGAATGCCAAGTCCAGAATTTCAGCATAAAGCCATTTTCTAGTTGTTCAGCCTCCTGGCAGAAGCAATGGTTACATTAATTTACACTTCCATAGCTTCCATGCATCTGAGAGGATTTTGCCCAAAAGAGTGCAGTACCAAAAAAGCTCTATATTAGGGGCCAGAAGAAGCATAGAAACTTCTGAATCTGCTACAGGGGATGATGGTCATCTTCTAGATAGATTTTTTCTTTTTTTTTCCCCATAATTCCAACTACAAGAACTGCACTTCATTGCTCAGAAAGTTTGTGTCCATTCAGCACCAGTTGCAGAAGAAGCACCATCGTTACTCCATGTTGTTTATTAAGTTGTTCTGGGGGAAGTGTTTAATTCAATCTATAGGTTTTCTGGTTCAAAAGACAGGAGGTATGTCCCTCCATTCTCTCCCAAATGCTAATGACATTTTACAGAAAAAAAGTCAGGACTGAAAAATAGATGAGATCTACTTAAAGATGATGTTTGGCTGCCTGGCCCCTTTGGACTACTGACCTGGAGGTCAGAGTCCTTTGGGCTGTCTGACCTCTGTGGATGGAACAGTGGATACAGTGGCAATTACTGGCTTGCAGGATGATTTTTTGGTGAGAAACTACTGTGCAGTGAAGAGCAGTCCTATGAAAATACATTCCATAGTAACAGAACAGCAGTTAAATCCTAATTCTCTTTACTGGGAGATGCCTAATATTGAGGTTATTGCAAAACTTCTAATACAAATCAAAAAGCAAACCCATTCCAAGAGACTGAGGTTCACGTGAGCTTTGTCATTAAACTTATCATTATTTTTCATACATATATATATGAAGCATTTAAAGTTTTTCTATACCTGGAATTACAATGCCATGAGGCTGCTGTAACATTTGGAGTGCAGGAGATGTACTCAGCATTTCTGGTGTTCCAAGGTATTGGCATGTGACTGTCCACATTAAGTCTGTCCTGGAGGATAGGTGGCTAACTAGGTGGGCTGGGGAGTCATTATGCAAGCTAACTTGCTTCTGTATCACTTTGTCAATAGAGGTGTTATGAAAAAATCAGTAGTAAGCTATTTGGGAACTGGGGCTTTGCCAGACAAAAAGAATTAGCAGCTTCTTGAGTATCAGCAATAGAAATTGGGTCATCCGAGGAGTCAGCCATGGGCTCAGATGTATATGGTAACTGTAGTTCATTTAATAAGAATTTAATATAATTGGTAAAAAGACTGTGGGAGTGAACATCGTCCAATATACAAAAAGGATTAATACAGATTTCCTAGTTGACCATCTGCTCCATTTTAAGCATAGGAATGTGCTTTACTACTGAAATAGTTATTCTTTTTAGCTTTACCTTATTTTATACAACACATCTTTTTGACAGCTTCTCTTATTCTGGCTACATGTGAAGTATCCCACTGGCTTGCTCAACTTGTGAAGAGGCATATCATCCTGGCTGGTGAAATTGCTTCCTGTTTATGGAAAGCAGTGTTCCATGCCAAATCATACCAGGGCATCCTGAAACTCAGAATCTTATTTCAGAAAATTAAATGGGAAATTGATTGTTCCTTGGAGAATAAACTCATGGGAATAATATAGGAAAAAAAACCAAGCAAAACCAACCTATGATTTGCCATAACAATAGGAGAACAAAATGGTAAAGTTTATGTGAGTTGTGTGAACTAATAAAGCTTTATATCAAAGGGAACCTGCAACAGATGAGTAGGGTTTATGTATACAGAAATTTTGGAAAGATTCACACTGAGTTCTGTTTGTTAGCATTCCAAAGCCTTTTTAACTGCTATACTTCAAGACTAGTAGGCTGTGTGGTCCAGCAGCTGGTGCAATGACTGATTTGCTTGAGTATGTCACCACAGAATATTTTACTTTCCTCTGTTCATAACTTTCTTGTTTCCCTTCCTGGTTATGTTATCATGTTCACCATTGTGAACTAGTTTGTGATAATTGGTGTAAAAAAATGTTTAATCATTGCTGTGTTTTGTGGAAGGCCTGAGGGATGTAAAAACCCCCAAGAACAGGTGAAACATTTAGAGAAGTTTTAGAGCAAATGTGGATTGTATATTTATACATGTACTTTGTGGACTCTCTGTGCCAGTCTCTTTGATTATGTTTAAATAGGTAATTCTGTAATTCTTTTAAAGAGGTACTTAGGAATATCAATGTGAGCCTGGAAATGTTCATGACCTGTAATCACAGATGGTGAGAAAGGGTTTTTCCTCATAAATTCATAGGCATGAAGAAGCCAGACCTTTTCTTCTGGAAGAAAGGATGAACTTTACACAGCTTCACTGTATTTCTTCCTTTCAAGAATATATTTGGCCAGATTTTAAAGAGCTCAGCTCCCATTTGGGTACCTAAATTAAATGGCTGGATTTGCAAAAGTGTTTAGCATCCAGCAGCTACTTTTATTCCCACATATGTACCCAAATGGGAGATGAGTTGTTTTGACAGTGTGGCCCATTATTTGTCACGTTGTTTGTGATTAAGACTCAGAGCATTCCAGGAGCACTCTATTAAAATACTCATAGAGCAGACAACCTTATGGGGCCATTTATGAAGCCATACTGCTGAGCCAGTAGAAATGAAATCTGAAATTGTGCAACCACATCTTGTAAATGGAGACGATAAATAGCTGGTGGTTGTTCTTTTCCCCTGTTTGGAGAATGTAGCTGAAAATGAGAGGAAATTCAGGCAGTGGCAGTCACAAAAAACCCCCAACTTTTAAGTTGTAAAAATTGGGGTTTGCTGTTTAGGTCCACCATGTGCTTGCAACTTCTGTGAATCTGCCCTCTGAATTATTTGTTTTTCTAGGCATTTGCATTTACCTTGCTTTAACTCAAATTTGTGCCACTGAACTTACACAGGTATTTAAAAATAATGGTAGCTGAGGCTCTCCCAAATACCGTTGCCTGTGTACTCGTGATGTGTCTAGTGTATTGGTGTGGATAAAATAGATTAATGTCCCAAGCTGGGTATTCTGCACAGCACAGTGAAGTGCTGGCTGACATGTCTGAGCTGGTGCTCACTTCTGGAGGCAGTTTAATTATGTCAATGTACTGATTACTCCAGGAGGATATATAGGATTTTACAGTTCAGAATTAGCCTGATTGTCTCTGCAGAGGGTGGCACAGTGTTGCAGATATGAAACTAAGGCTGGTAGAATAGGAGTTCAGTCTGATTCTCTTGTATTTCAGGCCAGTGTCTATATTAATGTAATTTTTTTCCTTTTAATTTTTTTTTTCTTTAATGCCATTTGGCTCCTGTGATGGCAGCCAGGAGGTTCATTCATGGTCAGAGTTCATCCAATTAGGGCCTTTCAAGGCACTTCAGTGTTGATCTATTAACCTTCACAGTTAGTGGAAAGACTCAGCATCACAGTTTCTACTAGAAGTGGATTGGATTCTTACTGAGATAAACTGCTTTTCCTGAGTGGCTGCAGTTATAGATAGCAATAGAGTTGGGGGAAGCAGCAGTGAGGAATTTTCAGAGTGGTATGCAGTGAAATGTATTAAAGAGTGTGTACAATACAAGAGCTATTGTCTCTCATGAGGAGATATGGGAGGTGAGTGTTCCACCATCTGTACAATGTGTTGTCTAAAAATTGATTCAGCACACTGGACTTGGTGTTTTCTCTTCCAGTGTAGCACTATTAGTCAAGGCATGTGTTTTTTGGATCATTATAAAGCTGCCTAGTGGGATAACATTGGAGAGAGAGAAATCCATGTGTGCAAACTAGCTTTGTAACAGTGTGAGTGTTTGTGGCAAGATTGCATTACTTACTTTCTAGCTATGAAACTGCTGTGAGCATCATACCATACCTAAGCTGAAATATATGGTTTAAAGTCACTACTGGTCATTATCCCATAGTTAATGCCTGAGAAAACAATATATTATTGCTATAATAAATAGTTTCTTTACTGGTTTTGGTTTCCCTTTTTACTGAACAGCTGCTGACAACACCCCAAGTCCCTTCAAGCTGGATTACAGTGGTTGAGACAGAACCATTTTATGGCTTTGTTGTATGTATCTATGTATGCTTTAGGAGAATGCATGTATTATTTATGTGGCTATTGCAAGAAAGTTCAAGGATAATAGGAAATTCTTCATTAAGCTATAACTTTTACCACTGATGCATTTTCTGGAGATAACTTGATATAGTTAAGCTAATCTTCTGATTTTTTTTTTTTTTTTTTTTTTTGAATAATCAGGTATTTGTGATTGTCTGTGATAGTCATATCATATAATTGGGTTTGTTCAGCCTGGAGATGACATATTCTGGGGACATCTTATAGCAGCCTCCCAATACTTAAAGAGGTGCTACAAGAAATCTGCAGAGGGACTTCTTCCAAGGGCATGCAGTGACAGGACAAGGGATAGTAGCTTTGAACATAGAGGATAGGTTTGGAGTAGATGTTAGGAAGAAATTCTTTGCTGTGAGGATGGTGAGGCACTGGAGCAGGCTGCCCAGAGAAGATGTTGGTGCACTATTCCTTAGCAGTGTTCAAGGCCAGGTTGAATGGAGCTTTGAGCAACCTGCTCTAGTGGGAGGGAGGTTAGAACTAGATGAACAATAAGGTCCCACTCATCCCAAACCACTCTGTGCTTCTATGATATGAAATATCCATAGTATCAAAAGACCTTTGTAAAAATAAAGCATTTAAAACCTGCTATTGAATTTTTTGTATTTCTATT
Organism: Erithacus rubecula; assembly: GCF_903797595.1. Lineage (NCBI taxonomy): Eukaryota > Metazoa > Chordata > Aves > Passeriformes > Muscicapidae > Erithacus > Erithacus rubecula. Next base: position 16,418,635 of record NC_136687.1, on the reverse strand, counting down.
TCTCTTTTTCCTTAAGTATTGTACATTGAATTTTACCAGATTTTCAAATTTTTTTTCTGGAAGTTACTTATCTCTGTTTTACAGTTTTGAAACTGCAAGCAATATCACGTGTTGAAATGTGGCTGTTTATTATGTATTCTGATTTTCTGTGTGAAAGGATTACTCACAAGAAAGAGATAAGGAAAAAATGGAAGAACATAATGATTTGCTTCCAGATGTGAATTCTTTTTCCCCTCAAGGTATATATGTGAATGACAGATACTCAACTGAACAGTGGATAAAAGATCTTAATATTAAAAACAAAATAGACAGGAAATATACCTTAGAATCAGTCTCTTGGAGACTTACCCTTGCTTTCATTTGCACTCCTGAATTAATATTTTAACTTAATAAGATCTGCAAGAGTTGTGTAGTGATTTTCATTTGTCTTCATGTACTGCAGTGCTGCTGTATAGAAAGGTATATTAATGTTTAAAACAGGCAATTTTGTCAGGAACTACTATATAATCTAAATCTGCATTAATTATTGTCCTTGTTAAAAGTCTAGCAATAGACCACCATAGATAGATCTCTGTTTGTTTATGTATCTGTTAGACAACTGGTAACTATGGCAAGATTGCTCTGTGTGTGTATGAAACAAAAAAAACAAAGTCCAAACACATACTCAGCTTTATTATTAAGTAAAGAACAGTGGGAGACATAGATGAACTACATGATATAAAAACCTTTGCTCCTCCTACAAATGAGCAGTTTCATGTTGTTTATGGGTATGATCCAGCTATTCCATAATAGCCCCAGCTAGCCATAGTATACATAATTATGATATATCTCATAATCTCTATTACCATAATACATTTTTCTTCCACAAGAGAAATTAGATGCATAGTGTTCTGTGGCTCACGACTTTGCCATCTTAAAGAGATGCTTAGTATTTGAGTGATGGTTGAATCACCTATTTTATACTGAAGTACATAATCCCAAGAAGGTTTAAATCAATGTGTTAATTGGTAAGTGATATGGTAATTATGTGTATAATCATGGAAATTTTGAATCCAGATTATTTACTTGCTCTCAGGAAATTAATCTACAGAGGTCATATATTAGATTGCTTGTTTATTAAGTGGAACCCCTGTAGTTACAAAGTACTGATTGGCTATAAGCTGAATGAAGCATTCTTACAGCTGTATTCAGCAGGTGTCAACAGTTCAAATCTTTGAGTGTGTATTGATCCAGATTCAAACAGTTCATTAATCTAAGCACACATTATATAGATTTTTCAATGCAATTTTGAAAGAGTTGAAAAATCGTATTGAATGATGAGAGATGATACTCAAATTATGTTTTTATGGCAAATCTCCCTTGTGCTTTGTGACATACTGAGATGAGGTTGGGTGCTAAAACTGACAGTGTGTCTTGATTTTTATTTTCAGATGTACTTTTCTGTCTTGAGAGTAGCTTCAGTGGGTGAAGTAGTCTTTGCCTGCTGGCAGTGCAAACCATCTGTTTTCCTAGCATCAGTTTTGTCACATACAAACCCTGCTTCCTTTTAATTTGCTTGGACAGAAATAGCTTTGGTACCACTTAAGAATCCAAGAAACACCCATTATTCCTTGTGTTACTTCTTCTCCTTGGTCATGATCCTGGAATCCTCTGGCAAGGCCATTCAGCACAGGTGTAAAAATGGGGTGACTTTGATGTAATCATGGAACACCTTGAACCTGTAAAGCTAAAGCATGTGCTGGGGTGCTTTAAAATGCCATGGACATCATGCTAGGAGAAGCATTCAAAGGTATTTGGCTGGATTTTTCCCTCATCCACACTTTTGTACCTGGGAATAGAAATCAGCTTGTTGTTCAGATCTCTTGTCAAATGCTGTTTTCTCACACGAGGTTAGTAAGAGTGTTTCCCTTTGTGATGAATTCAGACACAGTTTCAGCAAGTTGCTGCATTTATAGGCTTTTAGTTTGGCAATTGTAAGATTTTACTCCTTTTCTCTTCTGCTAATTGCTAGTATCTTTGTTGATATAGAGAACAAAGAAAAGAAAGAAAAAGAAGAGAGGCTTCTGCTGTTACTAGTGAGAAAAGAAGAGGGAGAGACTGTTCAATTTTAAGGGAAGAAAATGCAATGTATAGAAACAGATCAGGGTTTTCAGGAATTACATTTTTTCCTTACTGCAATGATCAAGCTAAAGATATACTTTCAGTCCTGCTGACCAATTTTGATTAGATTGCTGTAATACCTAGTACCCTGTATTAGGATAGCAAGAATGCCTGCTTAATAATTTACAAATGATAAGAGGTTTTCATTCTTTTATTTTTTCTTGCTCCTTGTGGTTTCCAGTGTTTTTTTTTAGCAATATTATGGAAGTTATGATATCTCTCAGACACTTGTAATTCATATAATATGAATTGCAAAGCTGCAAAGAAGGTAACAATCGTGCAATAGAGTGTTGTAGATCTGATGCAATAAAGATACTGTGCAAAATCTGACACAATTATCTTGCAGTTTATGCTCCTTTTATGCTGGCAATGCTGTTGTTATTTTCTGGCACTAATAACTAACTTTATATTATCTTTAACTTCATAAAGTACAACTTGTATTGTACAGATTGGATGTCTAATAAAAATGCAAAATTGTAATAAAGTCTATGAAATAATGGATAGGAATTTTTCAGAAGAGTTGACATGCCTGTCAAGATAATGCTGATAGAATTTCATATGTCTGCAGTAGGACACAAAATTAATTACCAAAGAATCTGACATTGTTAGTCCTTTTTTTCTGTTATATTATAGCTTCAGTGCTCTGGAAAAAAAAAATCAAAGCAAAATTTAAAACTGTTCACAGAATGGCAGGTTTTCATCTAGAAATGTTAATGTATGTTAAACTTTAATTAAAAAGACTGCATATCATATCTTAACCTTTTTTTAATATAGCATAATTAAATATGCTAGAGATCCTATTCAAAGGTATGTTATTTTATTGAAAGACTCTATTTTAATGTAAAGGATTTCTGGTTTTCAGCAAATTATTGTCACCTTGTAATTTTGGGGAGCTGAGCACACACACAGTGGTGCAACACGCCGCCTTCTGTAAAGTCCAAGGGTGTAATTCAGTCACAAAAATTGGTGACTTTTCCAACGTGAAATACAGATTGAGCACTTCATACAAATATAAAATACCAAGGTTCCTTTGTAACCTCTATGTTTTTAAAGATGTTTTATGCAGATATCCCTACACTGTTGGAAGATGGGGTCTGTAAATTGCTGAGTTCCAAGACCTGTTTTTCTGCCAGGCTGCCTGTGCTTTGCTGCCGCTGTTTCCTGCGGATCCTCACATCTGGACAACGTCTCCTTCCTTTGCCTTTCACCCTGGATGTGGAGGCAGGAGGATGTCAGGGAGAGGTTTCTTGGGCAGTGGTGCTGTGCTGGAGCAGAGCACTGGGTGGCCAGATGTGCTGTGTGCCCTGGCAGCTGGCGAGGCGCCGGGCACTAGATGTCACTGTTCCTCCACGCCGCAACAGCCGCCCGTGCATTTTTTGGGCTGTGAGTGCAAAGTAGCTGTAGGTGGCAAAGGCTTGTGAATTTGGTTTGCATAGTGCCCCTTCAGATAATACAGCCATGAAGTTGGAGGCAAGCAGCAGCTGGATCTCAAAGCGTTTTCTCATGTCATTTCATGACTGAGTAGAGCTGAGAAGGAGGCACCACCAAACCTTTTCTGGCTGGATTGGTGTGAGCCCACTGTGGTCTGCTGTTCTTGAACTGCTGAAGCCAGAGGGGAAGGAAGCAGGTTGCTCATCTCCATATTATTTATCAGCAAAGGGATGCCTTTATTTGTAGCCACTCAATGGAAGAACTGGATGAGAATTTTACTAGAGCTTCATAGATGAAGGTTGGTTGGGTAGTGAACGCTGGAGTTTCTCCACTCACTGAAGCTTGCTCTCTTTACTGCCAAAGGTGAGCAGTAAAGGAGAAAACATGGGGCCAACACTTGCAATATGCTTTTATGTGTGTGTTTAGACCAGAATTTATTTGAGAAGCACCTGTGACAAAAGTGAGTACAGAAGTTGGACATTTTTGCTGCATATATTAAATGATTAAAAATAGTTTCAGTAACCTACAAAAAGCTGTGTTGGTGTGGATGTTGCTCCATACCTTTTAGAAGGTATTTTCTTCAGGTCTTCCCTTCTGTAAGGAGAGTTTTTTGACCAGGAAATTCCATTCTTGAAATAAATATGTAGCTCTTAAGATCCAGTAGTTAAAGTTAGGAAACTGCAACTACTTGTGCTGTATTTTTACATTTCAGTTTGTCATCAACTCTAATTACTTCATCATGTAGCAACTCCTGTGTCAGCAGACATCTTTAAAGGAAGGTGGGATGTTTTTCTGAAAGTTACCCTGCAAGTAGCTTAGAAGGTACAGGCTTTGTGCAAGAGTTACTAAGTCAGTTTCTGTGGACTGTCAATTATGTGAGACCCAAGGCTTTGAATCAGAATCATGACTTCAACTCCAGATAATCTTAGGCAGTGTGCTGGCGTGTGACATCTCTACTTTTCCTGTGCTTCTGAGTAGAACTCAGGCAGTATCCTCATAGAATGGAAAAGACGGAAAATCTACTGTGGCTTAAATTTCAATCCTATTTGTGGTGTTGGTCTTCATAAAAGTAATGCTCTATAAGAAGAGCTGTGTTTCTTCTTTTTTGTCCAAATGAGTAGTGTAGAATAGCTACTCCAATTACAAGAATATTTTTTATTTTTGAATTCAGTAAATAAACCTTGGGCTTCTTTTTAATGTTTTGTCCCAGTTAGTAAGATGGTTGAGCAAACAGGTCCATCCAACCCATTTTGGTCTTGCATAGAGGTAACTGATTTGATTTAGAAATCAGTTCTGGTGATGACCTAAAAGGTACAACACATTGAATTCTCTTGGCTAGGTAAGAGCTGAGAAGTAAAAAACATAATATCATTAACATCACAGGACAGAAATGTGGTAATCATGCTATTTAAGTGTAGAGGTGCATCTTCAGCAGTAAGGATGCAGGTGACAAAAGTTAGTTAAATAAAGAGCAGGATAAGCAGCTCAGCAGGTCTCCATTTGATAGCTAATGGAGTGTTATCAGGATCCCAGTGCAAACTAGAAGGGGGGCTGCATTTCCCCTAGACATTTGGAAATAAAAATATTATGTTGCATCCAATTAAATCAAGCTGACAGATCCTCTCTTAATTATCTTAGTATCTAAGTTCTTGCTAAGTTACAAATTTTATAGACACTATCCATCACCACTGAATTTTGGCCAACTGCAGGTTGGGCTGGCCTGTCCTGCATGGAGATAAAATCCTGCTGGAGGAAGAATGAATTCAACATGGAAATGAAACACTGCAGTGACAGGAGCTGGAAATTTCTCAGGCTGCCTTTCAGAGGATGTGCATACAAACAAATTTTGTCATATGGATGTAGTTTAAACTCAGAGGTGATTGTGGTGTGGCCACCCATGTGACTGTGGTAAAGCCAGCTGCTGTCCTGTGTGATAGGGGGATGCTCATTCTGGGACTGCACTACTACAGTCTTCACAGGGCTGATCAGGATCCATAAGATGCTTATCATCAGAAACATCCAAGCTGGCCTCATTGGTGTTGCCCAGCCTGATTTCCTTCCACAGCCAGGGGTGGTGCTTGCTCAGTGGCCCTTGCAGCAGCACAGAGCCCTGTACCAGTCACAGGTGAGGCACTTAGAGTCCTAAAACTTGGAAACTACAGGTAAGCTGCACAGTCATGCTTTATCTGGGAAGGGCATCACCTACATCCTTTATTTAGCAAGATGTTACAGTTTAATGACCTGATTCTCTGTCTCAGCCCTCCAAGGCAACTGCAGGTTTGGGGCCACACTGTAAGCAAACAATGAGTTTTGTATGTCTTGGACCTCAGTTTTGAGTTCCAACTTCAAAGCCTGGTGAAGAGCAGACTTCAGGTTTTCAGGTCTGAGGTGTTAAAATCTTCTGGCCTGTTTGTAAGTAGGCAAGCTTTGTTGCAGGTGTTTTAAATAGTGCAAGTCAGGGTAGGGTAGTTAAAGGAGAATGGGTCCTTTAAAAGCTTTTCATCTGGGGTTGGGCTTTGAAAAGGTAGAAAAGGAACATCTGGATTTCTCCAGCCTGCTGTGGATCCTTTGGAATCAGCAAATTCTGGGTTCAGAATCTCTCACCTCTTCCACATGAGCACGTCCTGCGCCCACTTTTCCTGACTGACCTGACTTTTGAGGTGATTTATGGCACTTCCTCTCTTGCACAGAGGGATTTTTCCTCATTCAGGGACCTACAGGTAAGAAGAAAAGAGGAGCTTAGTGTTCCAAGCACAGGGAATAAAATACTGCTGTTGCTTATGTTATGCAGGAGTGGCTAGGAGCCACTGAATTTGAGATATCAATCCAGGGACCAACTTCACTCAAAAACTTACATTTTATTTAACATTTTATTTAAATAGTGAAACTCTTAGATTGTTAAATTAGCCTTAAAGCAGATTGAAAACTGGTTTACAGTCTCTGGAAAGCAGCCATACATCATCAGTGTCATAAATTATGTCCTTTTTTACCAAGATATTGGCTGCCAGCTGAAAGGTTAGAAATAACTTATTTTATTTTCAAATGCAATTTGCAGTTTATCTGCAGAGAGAAATGAACAAAATGGATGCAGCTGTATTTTAGATTAACCCCACAGAGCTGTCAGGCGTGGAGTTCCCAAGGAAGTGCAGTGTGTTCAGTATTATCCCTCCAGAAAAGGAATGCCTGCCTCTTTGTGGCATCTGAGAGTTAAGGGGTGGAGGGACATGTGCCTGTATTGGCAGAGAGCCCAGGCTGTCATAATGACAAACCCCCAGAAGAAAGCAATGGAATAACTCCCATGATATTAATTCAACAGAAGAGTGATGTGTTTAGGTGATGCAACACAGTTTCATGATGTAAGAAAAGGAGGAGCATTGTTTTTAAATACTTATAGTGCTAATTCTCATCATCAAATTCCTTTCTCTGGTTAAGGTGTACTATATCACTTCAATCTTTGAGGAAATTTCATCTTTTGAAGGAAAAGCATTTTCTGTTTTGGAAACCTTTGTGCCTTGTGAAAGTGCCAAATATGTGAATATCTGAGAAGTCCCATGAATTGGAGAGGCTATTTGGCATTTTTTCAATACATTTTGTGTTTAGGTTTTTTCAGTGCACTTTGTACATTTCTGCAAGTCAGTTTGTCAGGGAAAACTGTAACACAGAAGAGTAAATTTTGAATTAATAGATCCAGTGGCTTAGCATTCGTGTCAGGTTACCTAAAGTTATTGTAAAATGATACATAAAATGGTTTTTAAAAACAGTGAGCCCCCCTAGGTTGTTTAATTTTCAAATCCATCACTCAAGCTGAGATGGTTTACAGTGCATGTGACATAGTAGAAGAAGGATTACTGTACGTGTGAAGCATGAGGACAAAGATTAACTAGAATCAGATGTAGCTGGGAATCATTGTTTTGTGCATAGGATATTTTATTTATTTACAATATAACTTGCTTTGATTTGACAATGAGGCTGGGTCCTACACCCAGCACACAAGTTAAGGCTGAAATATGATCTGCAAGGCATAGATGCATGTTGTGCTTTTGTTTGGTGGTCACACAGCTGCATCGTTAGTGGCATTTTATGTGCAGAACTGCAGCAGGTGCTTACTCTGTAAAATAGTTTCCTCTGGCGTGTGCCTTTTTAATGTTCACAGAAAACTCATGCAATATCTGCTATCTTGATGTTTTGTGACCTGGGAATGGAGCTTATGGTATAAGAACAGCATCAGAAACTGGAGCCTTGCAGTGAGAATGTGCTGGTCAAGTCCAGTTGCATGAGTGATTGCTGGATTTTTTTTGCTGCAGATTTTAAAATGGAAAATGCAAAATCATACAGTCACTCCTGAGAAAATTTCCCTTTGTGCTAATGGTGCATTCCTTGTGCTCAGGAAATCAATGCTGGTGATGTAATGGGAGTTTCTACATCATAGTGGTATGTCATTCACATGAAGAGAGCATCGTGGGAGCTGGTGAGATTGATGTCCTCTCTAAGAATAGCACTGATTATAGAACAGATTTTCCCATATACAGAGCCATTTTTAATTCACTGCCTACTGCAGCTGCCAGCCTGCGGAGATAATTCCTTCTAGCAGAATAGCTCTAGATTATTATAGGGAAATCAAATTTGCATAAAAGCATTTTATCTCTCCCCTTTTTTTCATGTCAAAGTTACCAAACATTCACTGCCAGTTACTTCTTTGCATGTAGCAAGAACTTTGTTAGAATTACATCTCAAGTAAATTTTGTTAAGATCTTTCTGACTCTGTTGTTTTATGTATTTTAGAATGAATACTAAACAGCTACAAATAAGTATTGTAAGGGAAGAAGCAAGATTTCAAAGCAGAAATATGAAAATTAAGAGCTGTTTTTGCACACCTTGAGGAGCCCAAGTGGCCCCATACCCATCTACTTAATTACATCATCCCTGTGACCTTGGCAGGTCTGGTAGGATGGGTCCACATGGTTTGAAAGTGTAGCCAGCCAGTGTTTAGAGAGCTGTGCAGATATGAGGGGTATTGTGATTTACTGATGAGGAAACTGAGGCACAGGTAAGTTCATTAACTTCCCTAGGGTCTAGACCAGAGTAGATTTACAGTCTTCTGAACTCCTGTGGTTGCCCATGTGGTTGGACTCTTCCCCACATTGTTATGTTTTTTTGCACTCATTCAAACAGATTTTTGAGGTTCAACAGCAAGAGCAAGTTTGCTGGATTTTTGGTTGATTTTTTTAACACATATATGTAAACATAGCTAAGTGCAATATTGGACATCTTAGAATCTGTATATAAGCTGATTTTTAAGGATTCATGGAAATATTGTAGTGAGGTCTTAGGGTAGAGAATGAAAATTTCTTCAAGTTTTGAAATCTAGGTTTGAAATTCTGCTTAATTTGTCTTTGGTTCAGCCTTGTTCCCAGGTGAATGAACTGCCACTTAAAAGTATTAATGTTATGTGTCTCCTCTGTTAAGATCTCTAGAATGACTTGTAGAATTCTAAAACTGTACTGTACAAGCTAGATCTTTGAAAAAAATTATCAAGGCATCATTCAGTTGACTGAACTGAGATAGCTAAAGCCTCTATTTGCTAGCCCAGAAAGGTGCAGGCACCCCAAATATAGCATGTTGGATGCAAGTTTGTGGAGATGCTCTCAGATAAATACCTTTGCATAGGCAACTGAGCTGAGGACCCAGATTGACTGCAGAGCTGAAAAAGCAGGCTAAGCAGCAAAGATGGGGCCTGACCATGAAAGCAGGATGGTGGATTGTCCCAGTCTGGGGTTCCTCCTCTGCCCCGAGATCACCCCAGAGGGACACGAAGGGTGGTTCAAAACCTGGTTTGCCCCGAAGCCGCCGAAGAGAGACTGCCGGAGACGGTTTTCTCTTTTTCCAAGGACAGTTTATTATTTCTTATCTCTGGGACATTTTGCCTGGCCAGCAGCGGTCTGCTCAGCCTGGCATCCATGGTGGAATCTGCCTGGTCAAGGCAGGGCTTATCTTATATAGTTAGTACTACGTATTACATGTTTACAAAATTTTACCAATACAATACAATTTTATTAAATGGTCCAGCCCTGACCCCAACCAATCCAAGAGGCCAACGTGTCACCCAACATGGATGACATGGAGAAGAAGGAGGAAAAGGTGTCCACCCCCCAAATTCTCCATCTTGGCCACGTGTCCCTTATCATAACATTCAAGGAAAACCTATTTATCTACATTCTAACATTCTAATTTACACTCTACTCATCATTATTTTCTGTGTCTCTTCTCTCAATGTGGGCAGATTCTCCCAAGGAGCCAAATCCAGCCCCTGCAGCTCCTGGGCAGCACTCAGGGGTCTCTGAGGGGTCTACCAGGGGGGTTCCCGCACCCCCAAAGGAGCCAGGGAAAAACCCTGGACTCCCACAGTGGATCATACTTGGGTGAAAGCAGTCAGAAGACCATTCAGTGGATTAACCTAGTTTCAGATTCAGAATTTGCTGCTTTATTCTTTTGAAGACTCTTTGAAGAGGAATGGTAGGTATGAGGGTGCAGTTAGACCCCTACCACAGCTGCGAATTTCTTGGTATGACAAAGCTGAGAGGCTGCATGGGAATTGATTTCTATGTTTTGCATTGTTGAGTGTGATCCTGAGGTGGAGTGTAGGCATCTGGAGCTGAGGCTGGTCTGTCCCAGGGGGTTCTCCTCCAGTTAAAGTGCTGAACACTCTGGGAAGGTCCCCTGTGCTCTTCCAGCACATGCCCTGTGGAAGGTCTCAGTGGTTTTGGTTGGAGGGGCCAGGAGTGAAATGAGTATTTATGTTGCTAGTTATGAGATCATGAGATATTATAAAACAATTAATTGATGACCTTGATGCCTGTTCTGGCTTAATTGATTTCAGTAGTTGGGGCTTGTAGAGGTCTTGGCCACTCTGTGCATTACCAGCAGTCGAAATTATGGATTCCCTTAACAGTGTGCAGAGTTCTATTTTCCCAGGAACTGAGATAGCCTGCTTAAGTACTGTGCTCCCTCTGCTATCAGGTGCTAACGCAGAGTTTATGGTTGTAACAGGCAAAATGACTTTGGAGGATTGTGCTGTAACCTGATAGTTTTTCCCCTACCCTCAGTGTTATAACATGATTTGGTCTTGCCTGTGGATGGAAGTAAATCATATTTTACCCTCACTGCTAAATTGTGTTATGGCCCTGACCTTTATAGGTGAGACAAAACTGCATTATAATGTGGTTATAGGACTGCTGTGTTATACAGGGGAAACATGGTTATCCGAGGGTCTCATGGGATTGTCCTAAACCAGAAGACAATTAGGGGTTTGGATAACCAGGAATTTCAGTCTTACAGATGCATTAAGCTAAATCAAAGCTTCACTGTTGAAGCTGGGGGACAAATGTGACCCTAGTAAATATGCATTAAAATGTAACATAATATTCAATGTGCTGAAATGGAGTAGAGCAGGCCCTCAGCTCAGCTGCTGTGACTTGTCATGGCACTGTAGTCAGTCTATGACAACTAACACCATCTGGGATCTTCCTGTCTTCCCAGATTGGCCCTCCACTGTGTTTTTCCTAGTATGATTCTTTCCAAAAATAAAATTAAAAAAAACTGGAAAAAGTCAAGCCAACAGGCAGTATAACGTCCTCTTAGATGGAAAAGTGGAGGTAAAAAAATCATGTTCACAAGTAACTGCCTAGCTGGATATATGGTTGTAAGATGTTAGGTGAAATGCTCATTGTGCATGCTGGGGTTTCAAGCAATGCAGTGGAGAACCCCATTGAGAGGAAGAATGTGCTAGAAATTGCATACCACTGCAGATTCCCTAAAGATCATAGCTGGTACCTGGTCCTTCCTTCAGAGTGACCTGTTCTGTTGGCTCTGTGTGAAAGGCTGGTCACAGGTGCCTTGCAGAGCCCACAGTGGCTGTACTTGAGCTGTGTAGGAGCAGAACCTGCTCTGAGCAGCCTTAGTGACCCTGCCACAGGAATCAGGGGGCCTGGACTGGGAGCACCTGTTCTATCCCCTGCTCTGCTTTCCTTCCAAGAGTCCAAGGGAAATGTTCAGCTCTAGGTGTGCACCTCCAGACCCTGCTAATTCACAGCTGGAGATGGGTTTACCTTGAGCATTGCTTGCACCTTGTATCTAAGGGTGAGCCTTCACTTTATATGATACAGAGCTGTGTGAAGCACTCTGCAGGATGTTGTGATGATTGCTTTCCTAATGTATTCAAGTTGCTAAATGAAGTCTAAAATTAATTGGAATTCTCACAGCATCTTCAGGGATAAGAGTTTAACAGTGTGCAGACCTTAAACTGTTTGCACAGTTGTGCCTTACAAAAAGGAGGTGTAATGTTAGCAAATACCTTCGGGTTCTCTTTTACAGACAGCTTCTGCTTTCCTGTAGCAGAAGCCTGACAATGGGGACTGCCATCCTTTGGTCTTACTGGATCTATATAAAAATGTATGTGTGTGTGTATATATATATATGTATATATATATATACAGAGAGAGAATTTTTTTTTGTGTGTATTGCATTTCAGATTTTAGTTTAAAAAGAAATTCCTTATGCCAAGGAGTTCTCTGGCTGAGCCCTCACCATGACCATTTCCAGCTCTGATGGGTTTCCCATTCACTGGAGCTGAGTATACAAGTGGATGAAAAGGTGATTTCACAGGCCCACAAGGAAAGTGTATTTCATTTTTAGTGTATGCTAAGGATTGGGCATCGGTATTCAGTTCTGGCTTTCTCCTTCATAATAAAGAAGGATGGAGGCATTTTGCTAACACTGAAGTTTAGTTTCTGCAGAACCTTGGTAGTGTATGAGATGATGGAGCATCAGATTCTTGGGCAGTATTTTTTGTTGATGTGAATGAGGCTACCCTGAGTTTACAGAGGATCTAGCTGTGTAAATCCTTCAAACTTACAATTTGCTACATCAAGTGATTTCTACTGCTTCATCTCATAAGTCATAAGAAATACTGCTATGATTTTTTTTTTCTTGTAACATTTGAAGCCCTGAATACAAGCTCATCTTTCACTCTGACACTGTACTAGGCAGGTCACCATGTGATTGAAATGTAAAATAATATCATATAATCAAAATAAATTTCTTGTGAACTACTCAGCTCTCCCCCCCACACATCATGTGGACTAACATAATAGAGCCTGCAGTCATATGACTGTAATTTTGATAAAATTCCAGCAAACATCAACATTTATTATGTCAAAGTTGTTAAAAGAAAAAATGCTGTAAGGAAGCATAATTACTGACTATTTTTCTTCAGACAGTATTAGCTTGCATATGATCATTGTCTGTAAATAAAAAATAGGTTTTGATGGATTTTATTAAGAAAAGACTGAATTTCTTTTGGGCTTTTACTATCTTGTGTACATGACAATCTTGACAACTGTACCGATCGTTATGTTCTTATAACAATCAGGTAAGAGACTGATCAATTGAAGACATAATAAATTAAAGGTTTAATAATGTTGCTTGTCAAGGTATTACTAACTAAATAAGATCTGGCTTGTAATTTATCTGGTGTATTTATATTAAGTGGGAATTACACTTAGAGATTTTTATAATTGACTTGCTTTGCAGCTTTTAAAAAAAATAGATTAACTTTTAAATTGTGTGTTATTTGCTGTAAATAACAATGATTAGTTTGGTTCAGGCATAGGATGAGGGAACCAACAAAGTGGAACAAGAATCCTGTCAGATGAGCAGCACCATCATCTTTTACAGTTTACACTGGCAGTTAAATTAAGGGTTTTTCTGTTCCCCATAGAGACTTCTTCTTCTCTGGGTTTGCAGTAGAGTTGGTGTGTTCTTAGTGATGTACATTTAAGCTTGGCATTATCAGCAGTTTCCTGAAGCAGCTGTACAACACACAATGTTCTTCTGCATAAGCATTTTGCAAGGAAGGTTACAGAGGCATCCAGAGCCACTCATGGGGAAGCTAACCTTAGGCTAAAGTAAAAGAAGGGCAGAAGTGGTTTTATATTGATGATGCACTAATCCACTGGGTTCAAACTATGCCTTCTGCTTGACTACTTGCTTTATTTGAAGCCCAAAACATGAAACTCACTGACCAAACATAATGCTAGCAATAAGAAAGGTAAATGAAATGAGTGGAGTTTTTATCTTTCAGCACTTCTGTTATCCTTGTAGGAGTCATAGCTAAGGATCCTTACACAATCCAAACAGGTGCTGGTGTTGGAAGAAATTAGAGCAGCGGATGGAGTTTGGGTTTGGTGTTTTTTTTTTTTTTTTTTTTGGAGAGAAGTCAACTTCTGTTGCAGGTGTAAGTTTTGAAAAATATAAACAAGAAGCAGACTCCGTGTAACTGTACCATCAATTAAGTTGGTTTAATAGCATTTCAACTTGTTAATAAAGCAAACATTTACTAATCTTATCTCTTGTAAGCAGGAAGGAAGTTACAGTGCACAGTAATGCACACTGCTGTCAGGAAAAGTGGTTTATAATATCATATGATATAATTTGCAGTGAAGCAAAACCAGCAAATTGCTATGTGGGAACACTCTTTATCCTCTTGATTTAACTTCTTTCCCTCCATTCCCCCTTGGTAGCTTTGTTGTTGTTGTTCATTTCCCTAGTTTTCTGCATCCTTAGCATTTCCTTCTGTAATCTGCTTGGTTATCAACAGCCTGGATGTTCCAAGATCATACCACTGGAAAGCTGATAAGATGGAGGATAAATGGTGTGAACTCTCCTTCCCTTGGGGTTTTTTTTTTTTTTTTTTGCCTATTTCCTGGATTGAGCTACTTTGAGGAGCAATCAGCATTAATGTTTAATTGTACTCCAAGGAATGCTCTGGTATCATCAAGACTGACAAATGATGGTCTGAGGAATGAGGGCACTTGCTGAAAAATTTGTCTGTCAGTTTTAAAAAGTTGAATATTACTGATTGATTTTCTTGTCTAATGTGTCTTTACCCTTTGCCCTTGAATCTTCCTCAAATCTCAGTACCCAGTCTCAGTATTGCCCAATGAGAAGGCAGCTCTTTGCTTTTAAGAGAAGCCTAATTCTTGACTAAATGGAGATTCTTAACATAATGATTAGGTGCCTAAACAAGCAAACTTCCTGGAGCTGTTATATAATTAGCAAGCCACAAGTCAGGCTGCTAATATTTAAATATACCTAACTTTGGAATTCTGTTAAAAATTAATAGCCAAGAGAGTGTGGTAGGAGTTTGGAGTGCTGGATCACAATTGCTGCAGTTTCCCGCTGCTGTTGTGTCAAAGAGAATGAATTGCTGATTAATTCTATAGTTTTGCATGCAATAGTGATTTCTGAAAACATTCCCCACCTCCTTTGTCTGGAAACGATCCCGTAGTCTGCTGACATTTGAAAGAATATACAGCTTATCTGTTGTGAAGTCCACTGAAAAATAATTTACTATTCACATGTTAAATATAGGGGCAGTTGGTCTTTTTATACTACTGCAGTAATTCTGTGAGGAAAATTTCAATGATGAAAATGAAAAAAAAAGTTAAAATACTCATAATTTACTGCTTTAGTCTGCAGGGCAGCTGTTTTCTGCCTCTATCTGTATTCTAATAAGTCTTTTAAATGAAGAGATTTATGAGATTATTTTAATTTTGATGTCTTTTTAATGCTTCATGCATTTTAAATACAACCTTTTAATAGTTTTTGAGATTGAAGAATTTAATTTTATTTTATACTGCAGAAATAAATGTATTCTCAGGAGACCGTGCCATTATTACTGCTTTTTAAACATTTTTTTTTTAAACCAAACATGTCTGGCATACACTACTCTAGTATCAACCAGCAGTGCTGCACTTTGCATCAAATGCAAAGCAGCATTGGAGTTTGAGGGACACTCTGGCTAGCAAGGATGCTTTAAGGAAAAACCAGTAGAACTCTGTGTGCTGTGGGCAATAACCTGTTCATAGAGGATGCTCATGGTGTAAAGGTAGGATTCCAAATTCTCTGAGTGCAGCAAAATCCGTGTGGTTGTGCTGTGTTAGGTACCTGTGCATCCCTGCTCTGTGCCAAGGCCAAGCCCCAGCGTGGCTGCCAGGCTCTGTGCTGGAACAGCCCCAGCCACCCTCCTGGTGCCACCCTCCTGGTGCCACCCTCCTGGTGCCACCTCCCAGCCTGACTCAGCTCATACAGAGCTCCTCTCTGCAAAATCTTGGTGCCTTGCACTTTTGCTTTGGTTGCAAGCTGTTGCAGCAGGCATGTTTTTCATAAGAGCAGAATAAAATGTATTAAAAGCTTTAAGGAAATAGATGGGAGTGGCAGACTCTGGCCTAATTTTAGCCATCCAAAAATGAAGTATTGGGCGAGTCACATCTTTTCAGAGCGTAGGTAGCGTGCCTTGCTTGGAAGGGCATGGTGCATGTTTTAAATGTGGCTGGGAGATGTAAAGCAGCTGAGGATGGTGGTGGGGAGCACAGGGGCTGGCAGGGCACAGAGTGCAGTCAGAGGCAGGTCTGTGCTGCTGCCTACCTAGTCCTACCTCTAGTCTTAGTAGCAGGCATGGCTCCGCACCTGTAACCCTCAGTATTGTCGTGGCTGGCATGTCTAATTACTGTATATTAAAATCTATCTCTGTAGCTGTTTGAGAGAGCCTGTGCTCTTCAGGCTCCATCAGCTCTGTTTGCTGCAGAGGGCACAGGACTCAGCTCCATGCTGGTGCCATGCTTAGCTAATCTCTGTGTGGGCACCTGGGGAATGTGGGAATGCAGCACTTGGAGCCACTGCTGCTGCAGTGACTCACATGAATGCTCTTCTGTCAGGCACAAGAACTGCTTTTGTCCTCCTGAAACACTATGGTTGAGATTTGCCTTGGTCCAACCTGTTAGACACATGAGAGATCAGGGAAGAACCAGAAATATTTTGAAAGAGTATCTTTCAAATCATACTTTCCATCTTACCTTTGAGGAGAAAATTGGATGGGAACTTAGGAAATCCATTGGGATTTCATAATTAAAGCAACTTCATTAAGCTCAGGAAACACTTTATCTGCAGCTGTGGAAAGCTCACAGAGGAAAAGAGGAAAGACCATATTTTCTTCCAAAGGGCCTACACATGTGGCCGCTGTTGGAAATAACATGAAACAGAAACTTGGCCTGAAGTGATAGGCTGGTCTTCTGTTCTTATATCTAGTCTTGTCACTGTAAGATAGTTTAGGTTGATAAGTCCATAGTGTTCAGCCTTACAAGAGTAAAGATCAGCAATGGGAACTCAAATGAGTAAAATCTGAAAGAAAATTGCATTTGCTCTGTGGCCACATTACAGAGATGGAAATTTCTGCATGACTCATGCTCATGGCACCTGGGTGTCCTGCATCTGTGACAGCAGGCACCTGCATCAGCCAGTGACACCAAATACACAAATCATTATGTTTTTATCATATAATACCATTGCTAAGTAACTCAGTCAACTGAATGTTCCTGGTTTGGTACTAATTCCTCTGTTGTGGTATTTCAGGCTTCTGAGATTTTTAGAAGGTTAAAACATAAGGCTTGGAAAAAGTAATCTGGTAATTATCAGAGAAGGAATAAAATAGGAAGTGAGTAAAAGCAGGCAAGAGCCAGTATCTATCTTTCCAGCTGGTTCTCCATATTTTGAGCATTTCTGCCTTGATCTGCCTTGTGTTAGGCTAAAGCAACAATCTCGGCTGTGCATGCATGTGAGATTTCAACTACCACACTTTAGGTTTGTAATTAAGAAATTAATTAAAATACTGTACAGTTTACTGCACAGTCTATCAAGAGAAGGGCAGTTTACAAGATTTTCCACATGTGTGCTATAAATTCAGTGCTACAGATATACAGAATCATATTCACACTGACATTAAAAGTTATCCTCCTCCTGCAGAGGAGTATAATGAAAAATTATTGTGAAGGACTGGTAATAAACTAATTTTCTCAGCAGAAACCAAACCAGTAAGAATGAAAATTTTACCACTGAAAGACTAAATGTGGAATTGAGGTGAGAGAAAGAAAGAAGTGTGAAAAACAAAAGTAACAACTCCCAAAATTCTGAATTTGCCTGCAGTTTCCTGAGGTTACTGATGAACTGCTGTTAACCATCTATTGATGCCCATTCAGTTGCAATAGATTAGAATTCAAAAGTACAAGTCTGAAAGTTGTAATTCAGTTTTGTACCATTACTGGATCCAGTGATAATATTTCCAGTTACCTATTGTAACACCCACCATTTCATTCTCTACAGAATTGAGTTTAAGTTAGCTGAAGACACTGAAAAAGATAAAATTTTGCAGTTTCTAGGTTGAGATCTGTTTCACTTTGATTAAAATTATTTCCCCCTTTTATGTGTTACCAGGCAAAATAATGGAGAGATACTTGAGATAATAATGCTTGTTAAAGTAGTGTCTCATTATGTTTAAGGTAACTTTTATAAAATGATGTGCGTAAAAATATTGGCATAACTTAATTTCCCATGTTTCCAATAATGAAGGTAGAAAAAAAAAGCAAAAAGATTTATAAGTTAGTACTGAGTGGTATTGGTGAACCTTTCCCTCAGTTGCCCTATTAAAACTGTCAGGTGTATGTGCTTGCCTTGAGAGATATTGCCAGAAATTATGCTGCAAAGGCCAGAGAAAAAGCAAACTAAGGTAGTACCAGTAGGAAATATTTAAATAAAACCCCCAGAAATTGTGGCAAAATCAGATACTACCCTCTCGTATCTTCTTGTTATCAACAGGAATAGAATTAAATTTTTTCAGCATAGTGAACTATTGATCTCTTTTCCAAGGAAGCTTCATCACAGTGTTGAAGCTTTTGTAGATCTCTCAAGAAATGCTCAGAATTGTGAATTGGGATAACCACCTCGAGGAGGAGGGGGCTCTTACCTTCCTCGTACATCTCAGCAGCAGCACAGGTGAATGATACCATTCCAGGAGACTGCACTGGAGGAAGCTGATAGATTGTTACAGGAAGGGCATTGGTGTTAAACTGAAACCTGCCACCTGTGTGCAAGTCAATTAATGACTGGAATTGCTTCTCTTTGTGAGTTACAGCACTGTGCCACGGGGCAGAATTTACCTTCTGAGTGAAACCATCCTGCAACCAAACACTATCCCTGAGCCCCTGAAAATTGCCCCCTAGACTGGAAATTGTGCTGCTGTCAATACTGTTGCATAAAACGTCCTAAAACAGTCAGGCAAATTGCAAAACCTGAGTGGGGGATTCTGTACTTGGTAGATAAACAAGTCTGGTTTTGTTGAAGTGACATAAGAGGGGAATTGGGAGCTCCTTCTATCTGGGGATTCCAGGACACCGCCAGATGCCAGAATTGGTTTTATTTGATCATTCTTTATTTTTACTTGAATATTGAGCTTTTGCTCTTCCAGAGCCTGTGTACCACCATGATATCTGTCAGTGTTAAAACATACATTGAAAGAAAAGAAACAGTAAAATGCAGTATCAGATGTATTAGCATAGACTGCAGAGGAAGTTGAGGTGAAATAGAGATCATCCCATCTTTGGGTCCAGAACTATTGCTTCTTCTCTCACAGGAGCAAGCATAGAAATGGAATAGGAACCAAATCTGCTTGTTTTCCTCAAATGCTAGGAAATACAAACTGGCTGAAGTGTCTTCATTCTCCCTTAGAGCCTTTGAGGATGTAAGGAAGGAAAGCCATTATGACACAATGGCTGACACTGCTGCTGATGCATGGTTCCTACTGGATTGATGCCTTGATTGCTGAAGGCTGCTTATAATTTATTGTTAAATTCATGTATGAAATGTATAATGCAGGAAATGGTATTGTGTGTTTTGTGCAATTTGCAAAGCTCTAAGTGACTTAGTACATGCCTGCCTGAAAAAACTGCCATTTCTCCTCCCTCTGGCTTTCAGTTTGGATCACTTGGGTGTTTGACTTGCTGTGAGGGGAGCAAAGTTCAAATGATAAAGTGATCTCTTCAAGAGTCTCTTTATTTTTGACTATTTTTGCCTTCCATCAAGGCTCTTACTGACTTAGATAGTTACTCATTAAGTGGCAAAAGAGAGAAGTTGTCAGGATCCATTTATTGTGTGTCTCCTTGCCATGAATACAATTCAAAAGCTTCCCTTTGGGTTTGATGAACTTCTTTTTTGGAGCTTTTTAAAGCCAAAATACTCCCAAGCAAATCAAATCCCATCCTAGGTAATGAAATATAAATGAACACATTGAACTATCAGAAACTTGATAGCTATTTGTGAAACAGTTGAGGGGCCTTTGTTAAGTACTACACTCTCCACTACATTACAAGATGTATTTATTTCCTGTGCATTTAATGATGCAGTAAGGATGATGCCTGAAATGCTAAAGTACAGTGAGGAATTACTAGTGTTCTGCAAGCAAGGTAAAGGCACTATGTATGGTTGCCCCAGAATATATGCAAGATAATGGAAAATGAAATTAAATAAATAAAAAGGGGCAGATTACTAGGTTCTAGATATTGCTGGGTGAATTTATTAATTGCTAATAGAGCACCAAGCCATGAATTACTCAGTCATTGCCATTTTTTCAGTTTTATGACTTTCCTCTTAAATACAGGTTTGTTAGGAAGGAATCAAATGTCACTGGGCAGTGAATTATACAGAAACAAATTTATGCTTGTGAATGCTGATTTTCCATAATAAGTTATGACTTTAAAAGGACACTGTCAAGGTTTTTTTCATAGTTTCAGCATGACTTTTTTTGCTGTTCTCTATAACCCCTTGTACTCTGGATAAGGAAAGCTGTCATATTCATTTCTTCTTTTTGCTTGATCATGTGTGAAAGAAAATTGTTTTTGTTGTTTTTCATACTATAAAGTTCCTGTATTATGTAAAACAATAAAATATTTTGCTTGCTTTAATATTTATATAATTTTATCATTTATCTAATTTATACCTACATGTGTGACCAGATATGACAACCTCCTGGTCACCTTAAGCATGTACTGTTTTTGAGAAAGGCTTCCCTTGGAAACCTCAGTTGTATCTATCACTCTTAAACACAATCCTTGTCCTGCTATAATCATGGAGCTGGCTAGATCATGTCTGACCTGTCAAAATCAGTTTCATGCTCTGATGGACTTTGTAAAGTGGTTCTTGTGCTTGTGCATTCTTATCTTGTATTCCATGTTTGATCAGTAAAACATACTTTATAATGGTTCAAAACATAAACTAATAAAGAAGACCAAGAAACAGCTTTTAGATCCAAAAACTCAAGCATATGTGAAAGTACTTCCAGTGCCTTTGGTTTCATGTGAAAGATCGTTTTTACTTTACTATCTTAAGAGTAAAATAAAACTGAGTCTAAAATAAATTTTCTGTATTAGTCTTGGCAGCCTTTTCAAACAGTAAATGGTAAGTGTGTCTCCTTGGGGCTAAGCATGGTAAAACTGGTACACCTTCAAATTTTTATGTTAATATTTGTTTTTTAGAACTGTGTGCAGAACATAGTGTCGTAGGTCTTGGTGTGCTGCTGTGTTTGTTTCTAATACAGTTTTCATTTAAGCATGATACTGTGATTGTTGCTTAATATGCAGTGTCATAAAATGCAAGCTTTTCCTTTTGATTTAGTTTTTCATGCTGTGATCAGGAAGTTAAAATGTAAAGCAATTTTAAATATAAATAAAGTAATTTCTACTTTTTGTTTCTGTGTCTGTTTAGTTTCAGGCATGATCACAGGTTTCAAACATTGCTATTTATGCTGCTCATGTTTGTAGACATCTTAACACCATCAATAGTGCCTGCTTTAGGTCTCGTCTGGCTGAACTTTATGCAATCAACTCTTGATTTTTTTTCTTTGTATTTCATATTGTAATGCCAAAATAAGGGTGTAATGTGATCTTTCCTGCACCACCCAGTTGGTGCCTGCCCTGCCATCGGTCTGTTCTCTTCTTGTAGCAAAAGGTGTGTTGCTAATCCTGGCTCCTTTGTCCAGGCTGTACCTGGACAGCCACAGGGAGCCCCACCAAAGTGATGAGCTGTGAGTTGCTGCCAAGCAGCCCAGCACGTCTCTGGAAACAGACAAATATAAAGGCCAGATTTGAAAAGGTGTGAGTAAGCACCTGCAAACACTTCTGGGCTCCTCACAGGCGGTGAGAGAAAGAATCCTGAGATACCTAAATAGTGTTCAAATGGATGAAAAATGTAGCCTGAATTGGGGATTTCATTTGTGTGGGAAATGTGAACACCTTCCAGATGAGCAGGGCTGAAGTTCAGGAAGTATGATCAGTAACTTAAATTGAGGGATGCACAGAACATTGGGTGTGGTGTGTTCCATTAGGGATGTTACAAATGCTTTACAAAGCTGTCTCTTTACCCTACCCCACTGTTTCCTTTCCTTGAATCTTTCTGAATGGACTGAATTGCAGTATTACTTGGATTGCCAATGTGATAAAGCCAAGCTGTTTTCCAGCAGCTATATATGGCATTTCTCCAAGCTAATTTTGGGATAGAGAAATTCCTATTTCAGCAGTCAGTTCTTTTCCATGATCAGCTGAAAAGTTGATGAGAAAAGGAGGGCTAGTAGGTGTGGAGGGCTGGCACTAGCACCACACAGAAAAGTACAGGGGTAACATGCAGCTCTCAGAGAAGATGTGAATGAAATTTTACAGGAATGATGTAGAAACGTGTCTTTCAAGACTAGTTAAGTGCTTATAACTTCTTTCATGTAGCACTTTGGGCCTCAGCATAATTTTAAATAAGAAAATTGCATCTGAAATGACATGAGAACAGGATATTGCAGTGCAGTAATTCATGGAGGAAAGGTGCCCTGTGATCTCTTTCAGGAATGCCTTCCCAGGTTATGTTGTCTGAGTTAGAAATAACCTGCTAGTCTCTCTGTTGGACACCAAGTGAGTGTATATGGACAGTTGATTTGTCCCTGCACTGTGGAAAACTGATGGAGACAATATACTGGATATTTATTCTTGAGGGTTTTTTTGGTTTAAAGAAGGGGGATGTGTTCTGCACTTTGAAGATTTGTCTTATAAAAAAATGTTTTACCAAGTCAGTTTTAAAAATCACTGCTTTAGTCATCCTAGTGATTACATGAGGAACACTTCAGGAGTATTTCACATACCATCAGCCCTTGGCTGGGAGTAACAATTAGGGTGAAGTATTGAAACCTGTGTGCTCATGAAGACAGACATTGCTGCATTGTTACACGGAGAGATCATCTCAGTATTTGCTGTTGAATGTATCTTTGCATTAATTCAGCTTGTTTCTGAGACAACACATTGGAAGAAAACATAATTTGAATTAATTATTTGTGCATATGGCATATGCCTGATGTCAGCTAATGCTGCATTAAGGATAGGCATGCTGGGCACACATTAAATAAGAGAGTAAATATTTGTATTGTTTATGATAAACTAGTTGCTTATGTAGATCTTCTTTGTTTGTGTCTCAGTAAACATTCCCATTGGGCTTATTTACTGTGATTCATATAGTGCAATATGTTAAGTGTTATAAAAAGTGTGTGTTTAAATCTAAATTCTGCTGCAAGACCTTGCTGTGTTTTTAGAGCAATTGGTGGTTTAGTAGCACTTTAAAATAACGTTGAAACATTATGGCACCTTATTATTATATGAAATGTCTTGTTAACATTAATCACAAAGGTTCATTTTGTGTCAGAAATACTTCTACAGAAGTTCTGTTGTGATCTAGCTGTAATGAAACATACATTTATCTCAATATGTTTTGAAATATTCATGTCAAACGATTATTTTAGGAAAGAGAACTAGATGCCCTAAAGTTGTGCAGTAGTTGAAGAAAGAAGGATTATAAAAACAAAAAGAACCAAAACCTACAACCTCCAAACCAACAACCTCCACTAAAAAATAAAAAATGCTAAAATCAAGGATCCTCTCTAAGAAATTTAGGAACCAACCCTAAAATGAAAATAAAAATAGGAAAAAAATTCATTTCAGAAGGTTTTAGAGGATGGGAGAAGGCAAGAGTAGAGGTCTGAAAAGTCCATTAAATTTGGAGTGAAATCTTGATTTGAGCTTGGTTTGCTACTATTGATGAGGTCTAATAACTTTCAGATCTTAAGGAGGCTGAAACTTTATGGGATGGCATGTGTTCTTCACATTTTGTCTGCCCCAACTGCAAATGGTTATTCCAAGGTGAGATTTAGATGGGCCTTCCAGTGTTGCCAAGCTCGATGCAATTGTCAGGTGCATCCTTTAGCAGCTGTCCTGTTGTGTCTGCTTTGCAGATGCTTGTGCAGGCTGATGTGCTGGGCTGAGAGAGAAGGGTCAGGCTGATTAGCTGTCCTGTCTGAGAAAGGGCTGATGTGATGTAGGGTTGCTCTATGCAGGGACAGTAGCCTTTTAAGGATCTCCCAAACTACCAGACATCCAGAAATCTGGTGAATGACCCAAACTGAAAGAAGGCAAGTTATTGCTAGGGGCCAATGTCCTTCCCTCACATTGTCCAGGTGTGCTGGATGGGTTCATTGCTAGGGATGAGGAATGCTCCCTGAGCTGCCTGTCCAAGTGTTCCTCAGCTGGCCAGGTGCCTATGGCAGGGGTCAGTCTAACATTATTGTCATTGCTGGCAGTGGCTCTCAGGAAAATAAGCCCAAGAGTCTAGGAGAAACCTTGCCCTTTTTGGGAAGCTTCAGCTAGCAGATAAATTGGTGGATATGTTCATACCTTGTGCTCTCCTGAAGATCACCATGCTGTGTGTGAATATTGATGTGAACTCGGGTGCCTTCACTACTCCCTTGTATTTTTGTATGCATATTTTCAAATGTGTAGTATTTTACAATATGTTTATCAGAAAATGCTGCCTGACAGAACATGTGTCTAGATATGGAGACTAAATACCAAAAATGACAATTCCCAAACAGAACAGAAATAAATCCAGCATATTAAGAAAAGAACAAGCATTAAAATAGGAGCAGTGTTATCATAAACTTGGTTGC
This sequence comes from Erithacus rubecula, assembly GCF_903797595.1. NCBI lineage: Eukaryota > Metazoa > Chordata > Aves > Passeriformes > Muscicapidae > Erithacus > Erithacus rubecula. Next base: position 16,394,130 of record NC_136687.1, on the reverse strand, counting down.
AGACGCTGCAGTCCAGCCTTGTAAATAAGATTTAGAAACAATGGAACTGTCTGGAGAATAAGGATTGAGTTGAGGTCCTAATGTATAGATGAATGCAGCCTTCCCCTTCTCCATTATTGGTTCTCCCTTTTTCCTGGGCTGATACCCTTTAGTTTATTGATATCAGTATCACCACACATGCTAAAGATCTCCCACATTCTCAAAGAGCAATACAGCCATTAGACTTCCAATTAATACAAACAAGAAAAGGTTCCTGATAACTAGTTTGCTTTTCACTTTACAGGCAGAATGAGGAGAAGTGTAAGGAGAGGTTAGTGATGTTTACTGCTAATTCAGATATGCTGCAGTGAGAAAGAATTCTGTATTTGAGGGACAATTAGAGTAAAATGGCCAAGGTGTTAACTGTTAGTCATTTCACCATCCCAAGAGCTTTGAGCTCTTCAAGATCCAGAGCACACATTTGGCAAGGCTAATGTAGTTCTAAATCACTTCTGCAATCTCTGAATTTTGGAAGATGAGATCACTTTTGCAGTATGAAGCCATCTCCAGAGGGCTGCATGTGATGGCTTTTATGAATTTGATACTTCTAAAGGAGGAGGAATAGGAAAAACATTCCCAGATACCTGATAATGAGAGTAGGAAGTTCTAGGTGTGGGAGAGGAGGGGTGTCCGTGGATGCCAGAGGCTGATCCAGTTTGAGGATAAGCAAAAAACTCTTGACATAAATGCTGTGTAAACAATTTCTCTCTAATTCTGTACTTGGTCTGTGGTGAAGTTGATTGTTTTCCAGTTTTTTTGATATTTAGCCATGGCTGGTACAAGGCTGACAATTATATTGGCTTCCATAATTTTTCCTTTATCATCAAAGTATTTTTTTTTCTGTAGGTTTTGCTAAGAACTTTATTAGAAATCATCCATCAAGGAAGTTGGGAAATGTGTCCTTCCTTCTAAGAATGCATAAAAGCAATTGTTTGGATATAGGCAGTTTTGCACAGGGAGGCATTAACCACAGAGCAGTCTGTGTGATTGACATGCAAGGCAGTGATGTGGACAGCCTTTGGTTTCTGTTTTGCTTCATAGCCAGCAGGGCACTTCAGCTTCTCATGCACATTTCCTTATTTTGCTCACCAGCCAGCCTACACTGCATGGCCTGCAGAACAGGCACCTCATCAGTTTGTAGAAGAATCAGAGTTTGTTATTTAGGGGAAAATGGGGATTAAAATAAAAAAGATTGATTTTTTTTTTTCCAGTGTCATTTGGGACTGACTTATAATAAGATCCTGCTGCATTAGACAGTCTTTGCTTCGATTCTTGGCGGCACTAGTTGGATTAGGAATGTCTAGCATGCAACTCAAATCCAGAGGTTGTGTGCCAAGTATTAAATAGTGGCATAAAACTCGTGAAAAATAGGAAAGCTCTCTTTAATAACTGACTTGCTACTTTTGTCAAAATGCAGGAATACATTTTGTTGATTGAGGTCTGGATGTGTTAACGCATTTTCAGTTGAGATGAAATGATTTTGTAAAATAATTATCCTAACACATCAGAAATAGAGGCAATCAATTTGTATTAAAATATTACAAGTTAAGTCTCTTTTTAGTGTTATAAATTACCTGTCCTTGGAATATTGTTAGCTAGCTCTTGAATTACAAGAATTCTTTCTGTGTTATTCTTGATTGGCCAGCTTTGGTTGGGATGTAAAATGTGTATTTATATCCACCAGGGCCCATGATACAGTATATGCTGAAAATGCTCATTTTTCATCTAGATGTTCATTTTGCATTAATAAGATATAGTGCTTTTTCTCTGTTATGCAATTCTGAGCTCTCTTCGTGTGCACATCCTGAGCGTTGCAGCCTGGCTCCTTCCATGACTGGCAGCTAAGGGCAGCTGCAGGAGTGGTGATGCACAGCAGAGATGCTGATGTGCCAGTTTTGTGATGCATCTGGTGACTGGTTTGGCCCCTAGGGTAAATTTGAGAGATTGCAGGTTGTCTTCAATTCATTCCTGCTCCATGGCCTCGTATGGATGCTTTCTTTAACCCACATGCATGGGAGAGTGAAACACTCTGGCTGCTCCTGCTTTTCACCTGAGATCCAGGTCAAGGGCTGCACCAGTCCTGTATCTCCAGGGGCGAGTTCTTGATGCACTACAGGCATCAGAACCAAGGCAGTGGGCTGGGGAATGTAATAACAGACTTTTCAGGGAGTGTGATAGTTCTGAAGACAACCAGGCGTGTCTGTATCAAAGCCAACCATTATGGAAAAACATTTGTAGCTATTTTTAAGAACTGAGAGCAAGTCAGTGAATATAACACAGTAAAAGAGCATAGAAGGAGGAGGTTGTGCACTTCATTCCTGCAGAAAAAATGTATGTTTGATGACCACAAAGCTGTTTGTGGGAAGCAGTCACAGACAGGAGCACTTGTGGATGATTTCTGAATTTTGAAAGAAAAAGAGAAATGTAATTTTGTTGAAGTTTAGCAATTACTTACCATAGTTAATTAATCATATAATTAAGTAAAATGAGACCATATTTCTTGAAATGTGTCAGATAATTATGATACATTTTGGTAATTATGTGTAATAAAATTAATTAAACATATAATTCAAAGAATCAGGAAAATTATTACTTGAAATGATTTATCCCATACGTAGGTCAGAAAAATCTGTTTTATTTTTCTAGTGCTCAATCGGAACCTTATAATCTGATCTTTTCTGTTTTTGAAATCATTGCAGATTTCCAGATTAGTTCTTTGCCTTAATATTGGTTCTTGGTCAGAATTTTTCTTGGGATTCTTTAAACTTTATTATAGTATTGGTCATCCAGTATAAAAACCCTTGGATCTCTCTTTTTAGATCATTGCTGAGAAAATAAATGTGACTGTTACATTGTGCTGATTGTTGCACATACAGAGTGTTTGTAAAAGACAAGAAAAGAAAAGAAAATGAAGAAAACAAATATTACCCAAGTGTAAGCCAGTGTGCTTGCAGCTCAAAGATGTTTTAATATGGTTTTTTTTTTTTTTTTTGGCATCTGCCTGAAGCATGAGGCACACAAATACTCTCCCTTGGTATGGAGGTCTAAACTGACCTCCCTTTCAAGTTGCCACATTTTTTATAGTTAGTTCTCATTTCCATTACTGCTGGGAGGAAATTCTGCTGCCACTGCAGATGAGATACTCTAAGAAGGGGAAGTGATATAAAAAAGCCCTATAAAATCATGCTTGTGATATTAATTTTCTCACCTCAGGCTTAATAATAATTTTATGGTCATTTTTGAGAAGTTTTTTAGCCATAATGTTTTATCTATCTTTATGGTCCCTTACGCTGTATTTAATCAGTGTAATTATAGGAGGATAATTAAATATAATGCTACTTAGTTCTTCAGATTTTAGCACTATTACTATTAATGTAACTAAAAAAAAGCCCCTTGTAAATCTTGATGCCTACACAAAGCAAAATATTTGATATGCCATTAAAAAGGAAATGGTGGTGCATTTTTGTTGGTATGGCAGCACACATCCTCATGCATTAGTTCACTGGTGGTTGAAGGGAATTTTTAGCAGCATGAAATCAACTGAAGTGAAAGATACTCATTTGTTTTAGGATCCTAGGATGTCTCAAGATTTTTAAGAAACAGCATAGGCCTTAATTTAGAAAACTACTTAGTCTTTTGATTAAATTAACCTTTAGGGAGTGGAACTCTTGAGTTCTTGTGTTTATGCTACAGGTTTACATGCCCAAATGGACTGCTTGGCTTTTTTTTGCATATCTTGTAGCATCTTTTGGAAAGCAAGCCATGGATCTGGTGCCAGTATGATCCATGTTTATCTTGTTTAAATTGAGGTGATTGAATCATATATGGGAGGAGAGGGTGGGGTAAATGGGTGTAAGGAGGCAAATTCAGTGCTGCTCAAACCTGCTTGTGGTGCTACTTTGAACAGGATGCAGGATGAATATGTAAATTTTGCTCTAAACCAATTCCTTCGACCATTAATTTCACATTCCTGTCTTGCCACAAGAAAAACTTCTAGATTGAAAAGTTAGGTACTGTGCTTCTATGATAAACACCATAGTTCCTTCATTTGTTTTCAAAGAGATGAAAGAATTATGATATTTTAAATTGTCCTGTACGTATACTTTATTCACTGTTAGGAATATAGTCAGTTTGATATCAGTGTAAAAACTGGTCATTATATGCATCCTAATCAGTGGGCACTATTTGTCAAGCTTGTCAGAAGAGAGCCAAGACTGAATATGCTCATCATTTTATCTCAGAGCTGGGGCATCTTGGCAAGGCCAGGTAAAGACAATTCCTTGATTTTGTCGTGCAGCACCACTTGTCTCTATTTCACAGTATCTGCCATTTAGACACCTTTGCAGTCACCATCTCTGGAATTTCTCTGGGGAGCTCTGGGATCAGCTTTTCATGTAATGGTGCTAGCTCCAGTCATGCCAAAAATTGCATGTATGCTTTTGGAGGATGGATGGTCCTACATCTTGTACATGCAGAGGTCAATCATGCTGGTTTGCCTTAGATTGGCACTGGAATGTCTGTTTTGGGACAATAATCTTGACTCATGCTGTCTTGTTTAGCCCTAAGCTGTATTTACACTTCCAGTAGACAATGTAAGTGATTCAGAATTGATCTGCCATGCAAATACAAAATTTAGAAAGTAAAATTGTGTTGCATATTCATAGCCAGGCAGTGATACCACATGATTTCATGCCTTTGAGAAAAATAGAGGAAATACATGTTAGAAAAACATCTGTAAACTAGACAGTTCTTCCTCACTGTGAGTGTCAGGTACAAGTAGTTATCACTGGAAAGGTATGGTACCATATTAAGGCTATCTCTAGCAAGCTTCCCTCCCAAGGAAGGGAGCACAGGCTTTGTGCCATGCCACTGCAGTGGAATTGAGGGACCTGAACTCATTCTGGGGTGGAGACTTGTAGATTGACTTGTAAATGAAATGTAAAACTCCTTTCTTGTCTTCTCACTCTTATTACAGAATTTAATTTTAGAAACTAGAACCTTTCCCATAATATTCTCCTGAAGGAAATGTGTCTTCTGTGAGGGAAATTCCTTTTTTTTCAGACAGCCTGAACAGAACCTGTGTATCACCTGAATGCTGCCTCTGCTGTGCTTCATGTGACAGTGAAGAAAAAATACTTTTGGGGTTTCATAGTGCTGTTCCTAAGCCACATATCATGGTAGCACAAAGTAGGGGTAGTAATAGTAGTGTATTGATTTGAAAAGTAGTGCAAGACAGTATGCAAGGTGGGAATAGTAGGGGTTTGTGTAACTCAACATATTAGATGCCTTTTATTCTGCTTACTCTTGCCAAAAAAAAGAAGGAACAGCACAGTTTGAAAGGGCTCAGCCATATCCTAAGTGATTTTAAAGGAGACAGGCAGCTGCCACTCTCCCTTCCATGGAAAATCTTAGCACCTTTTCCTGTGTCCCATTACAACTACTGCTACTTGTGTCTTGGTGCAGCTTCAGGGGTCAAATTGGGCATAGAAGGATCAGTATCCTTGGAAGAGGTGGACAAGGTTGGAAAAGTGAGACCCTAAGGGGACTTTTAAGAACCAAAGCAGGTGCCAAAAGTGAAGTTATTAGCACATAACACTGGAGCCATGCATTACAGTGATGGTTTTCTATTCATAGCATTGGACATACATTGTGTTACTACACTGGAGGTTGCAGTGGGTGTAAATGTTACATCTGCCTTGTAACTGCTCTGCACAAAATTAAATTGCATTTGGTATCTCCAATAAAGTCAGACTTTATGGGGGTGTATATTTAGAACCTTGGATTTAGATTCAGAGTTGTTTGGCTAAAATTCCCAGCTGTTTTGTTAAAAAAAAAAAACCAAAACCACAAACAACCTCCAACAAAACAATTGAACCCCTTTTTTTCCAAAAGAATGGATGTCCCTGTGGTTACTGCTGTGAGACGTGCAGTTTAAGAACTTGGCTTGTCTTCTCATTTTAATGAAATACAAAATGGAAGCTTTTCAGAGATTACTCTTCTTGCAATAAAATGTCTGCCCCTTAGGAAGAAAGATGTTTTTGCATTGTTGCTTAGGAAGGTGGTGGTGGAGAAAGTTTTGTTGGTGGACTCATGAAGAAGATATTGGATATGTCTGTATGGTATTAGATCTTTAATTAGTGGAAAGCATATTAGAAATTGTATTTCACATTTAGAATACAAACAAAAGCTGCTACGTTGCCTCTCCTTCCCTTCTCCTTTCAATTAGTTTGTCCATTAAAAAGGATTCCCTGGATTAAAAGCATTTCTTCTACATCATGAGGGAATTTCTAAAACAGCAACAACAGAAACAGACCAACTGATGAAAGAAGTGATTTTAAAAAGGCCACCTAATTCTTGCATGGTTGAGCTACAGGCATGCTTAGAAAAGGTGTAATAAGGAAGCTGCTTTAATTATAAATAAAAGGATTGGTAAGCAAGATGAATTTCTGCCAAGTAGAGAGCTTAGTCCAGCTTTGACTTTCAGCAAACCCTTTAGTCCCTTTTCATTTTTACTTGTGTGGTTCATTTGAATAATGTGCTTTGTTTTTCAGTGACTGGATGGAAAAAGCATTAAGAAGACAATTCATTAATATGGATTTGCATTTTTGAAACTATTGGGTAGCAAAACCCATTAAAAAATAGATCCAATGAAATGCCCAAGGAGACTAGTGTTACAAGTTAGTGGTGATGTTCTTCTAATGGCACCAGAACTCTTGTGATTACAACCAGATTTTTTCTCTTCACATACCTGGCTGTCCCATTTTGAGGTAGCTTCTTACCTGTGCTTGAATACATTTCAGAATACATAGGTTTCTATTCTATCTCTTCTCTGAGAGCCAATTATCAGAAAGCGAAGAATCACAAGTCATGGCACTGGATTCAACATGGGAGAGCTACCTACAACCCTTGTAGAACAGGGAGATTTCTCTGAATAATTCTGTAATCTGTGTGGGTTTAAAAACTTTGTATCTAGAATAGTTTCCCCCCCAGTTTAAGGCAAATCTCTTTTAAAGGTTCATACACTCTTAGGCTATTGCCATTCTCTTCTTCAGCTTCAGGCTCAGAGCTTGGAATCAGAGTCATTAAGGTTGGGAAAGACCTCTAAGATCAGGGAGTCCAACCATTAACTTAACATTGCCATGTCCTCAAGTGCTTATGATCAGCACTAGAGAAGATGCAATGGATATTCTTATGGGTTTTTCCCATCTAGCATGTGTGTTATACCTTTACATCTGTAATATTTATCTCCATCAGTCTTTGTGGGGGGAAAGTTAACTCATCTTTTGTCCTAGAATTTGCCCCCCTTTTCTTACCCATTCTATAGATTTTTTTCTTGCTGCTTCTCAGAAGCAGCTCATCTGTTTTTCCAGGAGGAGCTGAGTCGCAGCTCAGAACGTGATTGTACAATGATCTAGACATTCCCTGTAAAGATTAATTTCTTTGAGTGCTACTCAGTGGCATCAAACCATTTTTTGTTACATGTTCCTGCCTTGCTCTTTGTGTGTCCTGCAAGCCATTCTTACAACAGGCCTGTTACCCCATAATGGCTATTAAAACATGACTGCTGCTCTGTGGATTCTCACCCTTGTGCTTTACCTGCTCACTAAATCTCCCATTCCCCTACTTGACTGTTTGCCTCTCCAAAATTTGCTGCATTTGGCTGAAATGCTGTCTTACATTCAAAGGATAGTTCCTTGACTGATGTGGCCTTCATAACAGTCTTGGAAGGTAAAAGGTTGTGATAGATGGACATAGTAAAAAAGGATATTTTTTTTCAGGAAGCAGGAACATGTTTTTACTCTGCTGTCTCTACTGGTCCATTTACCACTGAGAGAAGAAAGAAACGGAGATTAGAAGTTGTTCTGCTAAATTAACCCTAGCTGGTCTCAGGTGATTAGTCACTAATACATTTTTGCATGAACACCTTCAGTTGACAAATTCTGACTCCTAGCACAGGGTGGCTAAGAGCTTTCCTACATGAAATACATGAGCATCAAAAAATATCTGGTGTTGAATTCTTTGTGTAGTTAATGGGAACTGGCTTCTTCTGCCATCAACTGTAATTCAAGTAAATGATATTCTTTGTGACAGAAGAAATTAAGCTATGTTGTACAGCACATGGCCCAAGACAAATTCATGTTTTTCAGCATCCCAAATTACATAAGCAATGTCTTTACAGTCAAGTTTTTTAAGGCAGATTAATTGTTCATGTCAGTGCTAATTTTTTGAGATCTTTTGCTTTCATTACCCAATTTTTATTACCTCACCACCATTACTTAGGACAGCTTTTCATAGAAGAGACTGATGGAAAAAAGTTCTGAATTTCTTATTTGGTGTTTAATTTGGAAAACCTCTGCATACTTGGCAGTTTGGAAAGTCCAGTGTCTCAGTAAGGAATTGGAAAACTATTTTTAGATAACCATGTTTTGGAAATCTTGCTTGTAATTTTCTTCTATAATAAAATGTGGTCCATTTAATCTGTTCTGCATAATTTCCAATCATGATGCTACTCCTTGTGCATAAATAATTAACTAGAATGTCTGAGGTCATTTGTATCTTTTGCTCTACAGAACAAATGACATAATGACCGCTACTCAGGATTAGGGATGAGGTGGCCTTAAAATTTTAATATTGTTGTATTCAGTTAGCTGACCTAAACCAAGATGCCAATAATGGTTTGCTAACATGCAGAGACAACCTTAGATGTTTTAAAAAATGCTAGATGGATTTGTGTAGCTGTCTAAAACCTCTGTCTGGGAGGTGCTATGTTAACTGGTCACTGCAACAGCTCATTTAATGAAACCCTTTGGCAGTTCAGGTCTTTATTTCTTTTGTTCCTCCTCTTCTGCCTGAGAATGGGGCAATCAGTATTTATCTACTTGATAGGAACGCTGTAGAGGGTAAGTAAAGCCTGTGAAGTGCTTTGAAGTTGCACTGCACAGCAGAGTAATACTTCTATGAATAATATTTTCTGCTCCATTTTTCATGATAGCCAATTAATATATCAAAAAGAGTAAAACTTAACAGAATCATAGTAGTTGGTAGAAATGCACAGAATATTTATCTTTAAGGTGTAATAAAGAGAAGTAACTGATGAGTATGGCAAAAATCACTTGGAAGAGATGAGTGAGTGTTCATCTTCCCAAATTAATCAGCAGCTTCCTTAAAGAAGGGAGATTTGACTATTTCAGGTCTACTTGTCATAACTATGATATCAACCAGATTTCAGTATCTCGAGCCCTTTTTAATTAATTTTCTCCCCCACTTTAACTGGAGGAAAAAATACAAATTTTGTGGTGTTAGTACTATGCAAAACCACTCCTGTGTGTTCTAGTTGCAGGACCTGACCAAAAGCAGTGTGTGGGTGCTTAAATGGGTCATGTTACTTTTTTCACTCTGTCATCTTGGGTGTGTAGACCTGAAAGGAGTCCAGGTCTGAAGACAGAGAGCTGTACAAATCTAAGCAAGCCTTAACAACTCAGGAGTAGAAAACCCCTTGTCAATGCTAATATCAGCTCTGGGTCCTCTAGTTTTGGTGTCGAAACAAAAAATCTTAACTAAGCCAAATGGACAGAGGTAATTGTAGTTTGAATTTCTGTTTTTCTCAGCTGTAACTGGAGAAAGGTCAATATCTTCTTACATGGGTAAATCCCACTAGATTGTTGATTAACCCTTGCTGACATTTTTTGAATGCAACTTTTCTTCTTATAAAGAGGTTGACTAGGTGACACAGAAAGGCTTAGCCATACACTGGGGTTTTATTATCCATTGAGAGTTCCAGAAGAGTTAGGGACATGTTTAACTTAGAAGATTTCAAAATAAAGTATCTAAAATTTTTCAGTACTGGCGTGTTTTCTTGGTTTAGATCACTTACAGGCTTTTTGACAATTGCTTAAAATAGAAATATAGTATTTGAGGTAAAAAAAAAACTCTATCATCTTCAGGTTTGAAGGTTATATTTTGACTTTTTCATTCTCAGAATTTTTCAAATGATATTTCCTATTTTAACCTAAGAAAAATGAATGGCTGAAGAAGATACTCTTGTTTACTAATGTTTTTTGTTACCATAATGAAAATCTCTTACTTGCCTACCTCCACTGTTTAAATTTTTCATGCTTAAAGATTTGGGAAACTATCTATTCTTGAGTAAAGATATAAATAGATCTGAATTTGGTCTTTCATGAACTCTAGATTTAATAATTTCAAATGAGTTTTGGTGTCTCACTCTCACAATCAGTATGCATAAAGGTGTATGTATGTGTATATCTAGCATATTTGTGTGCTTGTGCATTTAATTGATTTATTCAGCAGCACTTCAATTTGTACTAGGATTTTTAAGAACTTCAAGCTTGGTATTCTGTGGGTTCAGTAATCTTAACATAAATTATTCCTTGTTTTAAATTAGCTTTAGATTTCCATTGGGAAAAGAATAGTATCACCCATATAGAAAATTAGCCTGAGGGTATATGTATCAGAACATTCAAATCCTTGAGGAATCACTGTGCTCATCATTGCAGAGTGGTGTTGTGTACTGGGGAACAGATTCAAAAGGAGTAGCAGACTGACAAATCAAGTAAAATTCAGGTGACTTTTAATGTTGTCAGATTCAGAAGTCTGCTCCTCAGAGTCTGTGATGATAACCTGTTTGATTACACTGGTTCCCATCTCTGTACTGCTTTTGGTCCTTCTTGCTCTCATATTGTTGGTAGTGTTACCATTTCACTGACTGTCCACTGAAAATCTCCCTCCCCCCAGTATGTCCTCTTACATTTAGAAATTTTACATAATTGATGTCAGATTTTGGTTCCCAAACTAGATTGATCTGTGGAGTGAACTCTCTGGCCCTTGCAATATTTTTTCAATATCTAATTTATTTAAAAATAACCCAACCCTGAAAGCAAATAAAAAAATTTTTAGATCTCATGCCAGTTGAAAAAACCTTCATTAAGTAAACTAATTGCAATGTAATGGAATTTTACCTGCCAGGATACCTGGTACATTAATTCCACAAAAAGAGTGATATTTCTTTGTGTGTCACTGTTGATTACATTTGTTATTTCCCATGTTTTTAGAAAAGAGAAGCTGGAAAAGTACTTAAAATGAGAATTGTAAATAAAAACATCAAATTGAAGAAAGAGTGAGAAATGAAACACAGGAAAGAAAATGTACAAAATGAATGAAAAAGAAAAGGAGCAAGTAATTATTTCAGCCTTTCAAAATGGAGAATATTTTCTTAGGAAGTGGTGCAACAGAAATGGGGGTAAGGACAGAACAGGTTGTGCAGGACACCCCTTGTATTCAAGCAGATCCTCAAGTACTCTTGAGTCAAGCACAGGCAACAAAAATGTTCAAGAGTGAAAACTGAAAAGTTCTGAATATTGTAGAAATAAGGCTTGTGCCTAAGGGGATTTGGGACTCCATCTCATACTGGTCATGCATAGGTGTATAAGCCAAATGTTTTCATTAATTTATGAATTGCTCTAATAGGGTGGAAAGGTAGAGAAGAAAGTGGGTGAACAAAGCCAGTTTTGTGCCAGTAGAGTGTTGTTTTCTAGGAAACAGCACTTGCTTCATTGTTCCTGGGTCACTACTTCTGCAGGTCAAAGCAAATCCACATTTTTATACTGTATCATAAATTTTAATTGTGTCTGATATAAGTAGAAATTTCAGAATTTTTAATGTAGATGAATGAAGGTAAAATAGGGGCAAAATGTTTCCTGCTGAGGTAGTCCATGGAACAGTGCTTTTATTTCTAGTAATACTACGATTTTTAAAAAAGAGAATGTGTTAAAAACCCATTTTTTTTCATTGTCATGATGTGTATCATGAAACCCGAAAACCATTAAAGTGCTAAAGAAATCAAAAATTAAAGATGACATTTCATCTTTAAGCTATCACTAATACAAAGTAGTGCATCAGAATGAAATAAAATAACGAAAATGTATGAATGAAATTTTGAGTTTTCTGGATTCCATGGTTTTTCTACTCAGTGTCTTTAGAGTGTTACTAATTTAGAGTGTTATTTGATAATAAATCAAAATTTCCAATTTATGAATGAGCCTTTGTTATGAACAAGGTACAAACTTTTAACAATGGAAAACTTAATGATCCACAAGAAGAAAAGTGAGGAAAAGCAAGCAATAACACATGGAATTTGCTAATTTCTTCATTGCAAGGATAATCATGGTTCTGAAATGCAGTGAAAAAAGATGATGTTGGGATGCTGTGGTTAATGGGGTTATATAAAATTGAAGTAGATGGAAGAGAACAGATGGAAACTGGAGGAGAAATATCCTGTCCAGAGATCTGCTTGCTGATGTAATTTGAAATTCATAAGGTTTGGTGCTATGTAGAACTGCACTTTCCTTGGATTTCCAGGTACTTGGGTACTATAAATGAGTTCCTTTCCCATGTTGTAATTATGACAGAAAAAAAGAACTACATAGAATCCTTAAATATTTAAGGTGGGAAAAAACCTCAAAGATCATTGAGTCCAACCATTACCCAGCACTGCCATATTCACCACTAAGCCAAGTCCCCAAATTCCACATCTTGATGCTTTCTGGACACCTCCAGAGGTGGTGATACTTAGGGAATCATAGAATAAATGGTCTGAAAGAGTCTTTAGCAGATCTCTTGTCCAACCTCATACAGTGTGGCCAGGTCAGACCAGGTTGCTCAGGTACAGACCCAGTGGAATCTTCAAAGTTTCTGAAAAATTAAAAAACCTTTAAGGTCAGCTCATTCCATTGTTGACTGTGGAAAGATTTTACTCTATATCCTGTCTGAACCTCTGTTATTTAGCTTAGGTCCATTGTCTTCTGTGTGGTCATGATCTGCTGTAAAGACCCCAGATTAATCCCTTCAGTGACCTTCCTCACAGGAGCTAGGGCACTGTTGGTAGGTGCCCTGAAAGCCACCTGTTTTCCAGGCAAAACATGCCTTGTTCATTTAGTCTGACCCCACAGGTCTGGTGCTCCAGACCCCAACCAATCTTGAAACCTTCTGCTGAAATTGGCCTCTGTTTTTTGTTGTGTGTTGTGTATTTTTTTGTGTGGTGTTCTGGATGTGGCTGGATGAGCACTGATGAGTGCTGTGCAGGGCAGTCATCCCTTCCCTCTGTGGCCACAGTGCTGCTCACACAGCCCAGGCAGCTGCTGGCCTTTGCTGCTCACTTCAGCTCCACACACCAGCACTGTCCACTGGCTGCTTCCCAGCAAAGCCCAGCCTGTGTTGGATATGCTTTCCCAAGGGCAGGACAGGGCTTTTGCTCTTGCTGAATTTCAGGAGGTTCCTACTTCTGTCTGAAGAGAGGTGCCAGACTTGCCTTCTGCCAATTCTTGGGGGCCTGTCCTTCTTCCAAAGGTGCCCCTTAGTGAGCAGCCTTGGATGCAGCCTGCCAGGGTCCATGGACACTATGGATGGAGTTCTCTGAGATACCTGAGTCACTCCTCTTCCTCCAGCTCTGCCTCAGTGCTGAGGCCTGGAGGACCTTCTTGGTGAAGGCATGGAGGACCTCAGCCTTACCTGTGTGCATGGTCACTAAGTCACCTGCCTCTGTTGCTGTTTTCTCTGAAAAACAGGTAGTTATTTTTGAAGATTCTGATTAAAAGCATGGCCACTGTTCTGTGAACAAAGGTCAAGGTCTTCTTGGCCTGGTATTTCTGCTGTTAGGTATTCTGCACTTCTTTAGAGGATCCAGGCTGACATGAATGACAGTGGAATAATAGATCTGCAAGGAAACTTTCTTTTTCAGCTGTTTTAGAAACCTTTTCCTGTGATACAGGAGGGTGTTTATCCTTTATGTCCTTTGAACTATTTTTTAATGTCCTTTTTGACAGAGGTAATGTATTCAAGGGGAGTATATGTCATTAATTTGCAGTGATGGCAATATAAATGGCAGTATATTAATATTTTTCATATTCTGTATTCCCTTCTCAATACATCATGGCATCCTGTTCACTTTTTTTGACCCCTCATGTGTATTGAGCAAATGTCTTCATTGAAGTGCTCGTGATGAATCTTGCATCTTTTTTCCTGAGAGGTTATAACTAATTCAGAACCCATCAGTATGTACAAGTGGCTTTAAATTTGTTCCTTCTAGTGTACCCTACTCTGCACTTTTTTCACTGTGAATTTCATCTGCTGTCAGGTTGTCCAATTACCTAGTTTTTTAAAGGTCCTTCTGGAGTTCCTCACAATCCTTTGTAGTCTTGACTACCCTAAATAGTTCTCTGTAGTCAGCAGATTTCACATTCTTATTACTTATAACATGTCAGCTTTCAGTTATTAGTAAATATGAATAACTGTGCCTTTCATAGTATTGATCGTTTGGACATGCTTGCTTCATGCACTGGTTATTTTTGCCTCCTTTCCTATTTCCAGTCATTTAGCTAGTCTTTCAGAGCATGGCAGGAATGCATCTGTAAATGACTGGGTCACACTGAATGATCTTAGAGATGCATAGTTGGAACCAGGGCTGGTCACTAAGGAGTCCTCAGTGAGGCAAGTTTGAGACCAGAACATAATCTTAGGTGGACTGAATCCTCTTGGAGACCTTCTCCACCCCTCCAGAACATTTGACTTTCAAGACTGTGTGTCGAAGTTTTCTAAGTAAATTAATATGAAGAAGTTTCTAGAGAATCTGTTTAATGTTCCTTTGCTCACTCTTTTCTTCACTCAGACTGGCTAGGTTGTCAGGGCACTCCTGCAGGATAAGGAATCCTCAAACTCTGTGTGTTCTGTGATTCATGACTTCTCTTGTAGATAATAGCCAATACTCTTTCTGGTTCAAGAGTAAAAATCGTGTAGCTCTAATTATGTGAATTGAGCATAATTTTATCCTCGAGGCTGGAAATACAATAATGCAGCTGTGTCAGCTCTACTTTCTTGATCCTTGCTCTTTCAGAATTTGTGCAGTGTTTCACAGCCCACTTTGGGGGTTGGAAACTGCTAAGCTTAAGATATTGTTTAGGGAACATGTATTGTGAAAACCTGACGAGTTCTTGGGTACAAAAGGTTTATGATGGCTCAAGGTTATACTGAGGAGGTAATTGGAAGAGAGATCTGTTGAGAGTAACAAAATAGGCAAACAGCATCAAGAGCAGAATATTCCATCAACTAGAAATAGGCAAGGTGAGGCAAGGACTTTGTAAGGAGGTGGTATCATATAGTCATACCCATTTCTGGCTTCTTCAGAGATTGGGCATTGAGAACACAGTAGAAAACAGGTGAGAGCTCAGCCTGGTTCTGAACCAGCCCAGCTGCCCTTAAATTCTTAGAAATGATAAAAATACTAATCCAAACTTCATGCAGTCTGTGGAGCACATGACATTGGAGCATTCAAAATAAGCTCTTCTGCTTGACCTTCAAATATTGTCTCTCTTTCTGCTGTGAGTCATATGATGACAGATGGGCTATAAGTGGGGTCAGATTTGCAAATGGGTTTGAAACTGAGGAAGGCTTTTGGTTCTGAATGGAGCAGACAGTAGAATTTGTCAAATTTCACCCTCTTTAATCATCCTGTCTCTGACAAGAGCAATGTGATGGAGAGTTGTCCATTCCAGGTATTATTAATTGTGATGGATAGTGATTCCAAGAAAAATTTTAGCTTCCTGGCCAATTGCTTAACCCAGCTGTTGATACTCACATGGCTTAATAGGAATAGCAATCCTGTTTGGACACTGTACTTCCAGAACTGTACTTATATGATGTAATTGACTGTTTTGGGGACTCTGTTCACCCTTGAAATCTCTTTTTATACTAAATATGGTGACATTTGTATTTATCTATTGCTTTTCTTCCCATTAGTTTTAGGGTTTTTTTGTTTGTTTGGTATTTTGTTTCGTTTTGTTGTTTTGTTTGTTTGTTTGTGTTTTTTGTTGTTTGGTTTTTAGTTTTGTTTTGGTTTTGTTTTGGGTGCTTAATTATTTAGCCATACTATTTTATTCTTGACTTTTTACTTTTTGCTTATATATTTATCTGTATAAATATATATATTATATATATATGCACCTCCTGTGACTCTAAGATACTTTTTAGTAGATTTCTATGGATTTTAGTTTCCTAATCACCCCTTTAGCCTTTACCTAATTTTCTCATTTAGGGGAAAAAATCCCCTCTCATACTTCAATGCTTTAATGCACTGTCTGTTGACTCTGAGGGGGATCCAATTTAATAACATTTTGACTACTGCTGCTTAATGGCTAAATCTGACTTCCTGAACTAGTTCCACTGTGTTACAAAACCCACATATTTTGTGACTTCTGTGAGCTCCACAATGGGTTTCCATAGAAAGAAAGAAGTTCATGGCATTGAAAGTATTTTTGCTCTCTCTTTAACCTAATGTGACACTTAGCCAGTTGGCAGTCGTGTAGCTGAGGATGTTCATTGTCTCAGTTGCAACTGATACTGTTTGTGGGCACCCAGGGCTGCCAAACACATTTGATTTGCAGTTCTGGCTTCCCTTCCCAGTCAAAGGGGGTGCAGGGCCAGTGTTTTCTCATATCAAGCAATGAGGGCTTTGTTCTTCTTGTCTACATGTGGAGGACAAGATGTGAATTTGAAGTCACAGTGCTCTTGCTGTTTGTATCAAATCAGTATTTTAGCTTCTTGTGTTTAGGTCTGGTGCTCAAGACTCCAACGATGGATCTGCCTCCTGCTCTGCTTCAGGGCAGGCTTCTGGCAAGCTGGGGCTCTCATGCAAGTAAAATGGGATATTTCCAAGATCTGGTATAAAGATTTACAAAGGAATTTTAAAAATAGGTGCCAATTTCAGATTTCTTCATTTTCCTGTCCCCACCCTGGTGGTATCTCAGATGAGAAGGTTCTCTTGAATCCACAAAAGTGCTGTATTTCTGAAGAAATTCATCCCACCTACATATATTTTCAGTTCATATCTGAGGGGAGAGTGGGGCCTTTCTTTTCAAAAAACTTCTTTGCTACTTACCTCAATCCCTTGAAGTGCAATCATCCTGACAAAACACATTGCTTTTTATGGTGGCTGGTACATTGTTATAAACTCTTGATTGTTGCAGTAGTTAGTGATGCTTACTTGGGTTTCTGATCTTCTGATGCAGTCAGAAGGCAAGGAAAGCTGGTGGTCTGTAGGTCAGTTTGGCAACATTGCCAAAACAGCACAATGTGGCAGCAGATGAATTCAACAAGTCTTCCTAACACCTTTTTTCACTGCTTTTTCCTAAAACTTAGTGCTATACAATGGTATTTATTAGGTCAGATGATGTACTTCACTTCAAAACATTAATATGGGAAAAAATGAACAATTGTGATTAAAATTGATTTTTTCCCTTTGGGAAGTTAGAATAAAAAATGGTTACCTGCTCATTTATGAAACAGATTTATTCTGTTGACATGGAGGCTTGTTTGAAATGTAATTGAATTTCTGTTACCTAATGGAAAGTGACAGTTAACAGTATTTATTTTCCATTTGTGTCTCAGTAGATAACATAACACAATTTTGATTTGTAGTTAGCTTTGGAATCTGAGATTGTTCTATCTCTGTAATTGAAAAGATGGGAGCACGATGGCCTATTACAATTCTGGTTTTGTTTTTTTTTACACCAGTAAAGGCAACATTAATACAGTAAACAGCATCTATTCCAGCTTAATAGTTGTACTGAGATGTTATTTTTGCATCCTGCCTTTCTCATTAGAAACTGCCACATCATGATCTGGATTGATAATTCTTCCATTTAGACACTCCGTAGCAGCTAATTCTTATGAGCTATGGCTCCCTTTTCTTGCCCACCTCAAAATAACTTTTTTACCTTTCAGCCAGAATGCTGTTCCTAGCCATAACATTACAATTATATTCTTCATATGTTTCTTTTGCAGTTTATTTTCATGATAATGAAAAGGTATGTGGATGTGGCACTTGGGGATACTGTATAGGGGTGAACACAGTGGTGCAGGGCTACCAGGCTCAATGATCTTTTCCAGCCTTAACCTTTCTCATGGTCTTTTGCAATCTTAACAACACCATGAAAGCCATTGCTGCATCATTAATGTTAAAAGTAGTAGGTAACAACTTGGTTCTTACATTATTACATGCCTTATGCTGCAATTTCCCTGCTGTTTTTATTTAGAGTTTTGCTTACCCCTAAATGATTTGGCAGCATCTTTACACAAATCCAGTTGAAGCCTTTGAAGCCAATGTCTTCTCAATTCCTACTGGTCCTTTTAAATCTGGTGGCACTGAAGGAGAAACATATTTTGGAGAGGCAGTTGTCTTTCCTTTGTCATGATGAAACCTTTGCTGTCAAGGTCTGGTTACCATTTACTTGGTTTATAACTTGCACAGTTGTTATGCATTTATGAAGAAATTTAAGGTGAGTGTTACATAGTAGGACCAAACACAATGGAGGAGCTTGTTTCCTCGTAAATGCAGAAGAACATTCAAAATGAAGTGTTTGATCCCAGATGGTACAAGGTACCTTCAAGAGAAGAAGGTGGCTCTTAAAGCACAGCCTGTACAGCACACCCAGCCTACTTTCCAGATGGGCCAGAGGCAGGACACTAACCACTCACACAGGGTTATGAACTTCTACTGCCAGTTTTGGTGCACTATTTTAAACTTGCAAGTTTTAAAACAGTAATTGGGCACTGTCCTAGTACAGCATTTGGGAAGGGGTATGATTCAGATAATATTTTTGGTATATTCCAGTGTTATGTGCTCATGAATTCAAGCTTTTTATAGTGGATCAGATGTAACAACCATTAATTATTTTACTACCAGCTTTCTTTCTTTGAGCTGATGAATAAATTAAAAAGTCAGGTTTTGATGAGTCTTGAGTCTTAAGTTGATTCAGGAAGAGAAAATAGAGATGTGGTACTGTGGTTTCTAAAATGGAAACTGAGTAGAACTTCTGTGTACCAGTAATGTGTTATCAAGAAGGATTGTTCCATTTGGGTTATTTTAAGGGATTGTGTGCATGAAAACCACAGAAAATGGATACGGATCTTCGAAAATCCAGAAATAGTTCCTGAAAATAGAGAAGCAGTATGTTCTACAGCTCCTGCATTAAGGATTTAAATTTTGTTTTAAACAGAAGAGTGTATATTTTCTAAGTGTATTTCATTAAAACCTCAGTGATTTCTGATATGAGCTTCGTAGAACTTGAGTTTATTTATTCAATAAATAGATGAAATCATAAATAACAGCAGTGCATAAGATAGCCTAAATTGACAAAAGCGAAATTAATCTGAGCATAGGATTTGCTGCATTGAATATGAACAAAAAGTATTTCAATAAGAAGCATGAAATGTGTCATATTTTCAGAGCAGCCTTGAGCTGCTCTGCAGTACTCATAAACCACAGATTTCATCCTTGTCCAGTGGTTGGCTTAAAATACTTATAAGTTCAGACTTCTGCTGGTTAAAGACTTACTAATGAACAATTACTTAATAAACCATTTGTAATTTTACTATTTAATGTGTAAATATGCAGCTTGAAGTGATAGATACCCAAGCCTGTAATGGCTAAATATTTCAAGACATTTTAATAAGACCTAGAGTGGAGATTTCAGTGAGTATTTCCATGCATACTTCTTTACATATGTAAAAATACATGTATGCATACATGCACACATATGTATGTGTATATAGCGATGTGTGTGTATGCATTTATCAGGGAGTCTGTCGTATCATTAGTTATCAAGTTGATAATTAACTTATGAGCACATATATTTTCAGTGGTATAGCATGGCTGCCATATGGGTGAAAGCTTTTTAACAGACACAAAAGCTTAAAGTTCAGTACTGTTTTGTGCTGAAAACATTAAATTTAATGTGAGATGGAATTTGTAAACTTTGAAGGTTTAGAGGACTGTCACTTCTTTGCTCTCCTGATCCACAGATACTCAGCAGTCCGTGGCAGCAAGGTTTTCCCATATTTGTTCCTTTTTAACCCTAAATTATGACTGTGTGCTGACTTTATGGACCTTTTCTACATGCCATATTCGGAATATCCAGTCTGGAAGAGAATTTCTGCTGATTTTGTTAATAGCTGAAACATAAATCAAAGTAATTTACAGAGCATTTTGTGAAATAAGCAATCTTTTCCTGGAAGGGTGGCATTTGGGTAGTCTTTATGTGGAAGATTTTGTGTGTGAAATACACAGTGATACCCTATGTGAGAAGGAAATAGAGGGTGTACAAATGCTGTTTCATCAGTTGTTTATATTTAATTGGTACATTCCTGCAGGAACTGCAGTCTGCTGATAATTGTGTAAACCAGAAGTTTTAGGCATAAATGAGTGCTTCAAAATAGCTGTGTGGCAGAAATGAAAATATGTCTTAGAAGTAACTAGATCTCTGGATGAGCTTCCAATAGAGAGAAATAAAAAGCTGGAATCACTTAGTTTTGAGCAGAGATTAATGGTAGAAGCCATAGGAAGTAATGGTATTAGAAAAGCCTGGGGAGATTCCTTACTTACCTCTTTCTTCATCATCTCAAAATGGTGAGAGGAGGGAAGCATCCTACTGGAATTAACATATTTATCTAGGTATTTATTCATCACTGTTCAATTTGACTTGTCAGTATGTTAATAGTTTTATTTTTATATTGCAGTTGTCAAGGAGGGACAATTTGGAATTATTGCTGTTTTAAAGGGCAGTGTCTTGTGCAGGACATCAGAAACAGAAGCCTGTTCCTGAATCCACATGCTCACTGCTGGTATGGTTTTATTCTGAGATGTATCCACCTCAAGTAAAATTTAAGATATATATATAAAATAGGTAAAGTTAGCACATACACTGTGTGTATTTTGCTCCTCCAGCAATGAAGGCATAGGCCTTCCTTTCCCTGATTATGATAATTGCAGCTTAGCTGGAGAGAAGGGTACATGGTGTACACGACATCTTTCAAGAGTTCTTGCAGTAGGATGGATAGCACTGGAAACCTATTGGGCTCAAGATCTTCCTGGACAGTGCTGAGGTCCTTTTGTTGCACATATTCCTGCCTCCCTGCTGGGTGTTCTCTTGTGTGCTGGGTTTTCAGGGAAGTAACTGTGGTGAAAGTGGCTCAATCAGTGACATGGGTTGTACGTCATTACTGAAGTTTCAAATTATATCTGATTTAAATATTAAATTGAGACTGGTATCTATGGTGTATTCTCCATAGTGGGGAAAAGGCTACATAGAGATTAACTTAATCTGCTTATTGGTCTATGGACATGTCCCTGGAGATGGTACAAATCCACAGGATATTCCTTAGCAGGATTTTTGTGCTTAGTCCTGTGAGTAAGCTGTAAAATCAGAGGTGGAAGGACCCCTTTTGACTCTGCAATTGGTGTGTATTATTCCTTCTAGCAGATACATGGAATCTGCTGCATTTTAGACATGTACTCCTGATGCAGAGGCAAATGTAGCTCACCAGTTAAAATATCCATTCCTTTCACTTTTGTCCTCTCTACCATAAACAGCTGTTGGTGATAGTGCTGTTAGCAGCCAGATGAACTGGGCTGCAGATGAGCTCAGGATGCCAAGCCCCCAGACAAGGGATATATCCCAGTTTGGCTGGGGGGAGGCTCAGCTCTTGTGGCCCTCTTTTGTCTGTCTCCTATGTTATTTCTCCCTCCTGACACATCTCACAAATCACATAGGGTAAACTGAAACTGAAGCAGGGCGGGATAAACACAGAGACTGGAATGGATTTGCTCTCTTGTTCCTGTTCTGTTCCTGTCTACCAAGGAGGAGGCTGCTGTCCTCTCAGCTTCCATCATCTAACCTGCAAGAGGGCAGGGGTAATGATTTTAAAATAATAGAGGGTAGATTAAGTGCAAAGAAGGTATTTTTTACAATGAGAGAGGCAAAACACTGGAACAGTTTGCCAAGAGGGATGATCCCAACTCTGGAAACATTCCAGTGAGGTTGGATGGGGCTCTGAACTACCTGATCTAGTTGAAGATGCCTCTGCTCATTGCAGGGCAGTTGAGTCACAGTTTCTGTATAAACATATAGTCATCCAAAAGTTGTGCTTTTTATGTTTTCCTAGAAGTGCCTTAGCTTACAAACTGGGAAAAATTGTCTGAGATCTTGCCTATTAAAACCACTGCCCTTCCATTTGTAAGGTACATAGAGATGTGCATGAAATGAAGGAAAATTTGTGGAAAGGTTTACTGCACACATTGTTAGAATTAAGTGCTTGTACATATAATTGCATTTTATTGCAGAGGTTTCAGTGAGTACTGTGTGCAGCTTTGCTTTGGAACAAAGTAGTAAGCCATCTTCTGACAGGCCCTGAAGTTTCTACATGCATTACTTTTGTTCTCTGAAATTTTTATTACAAGCTCAGCAGCATAAAAGTAGTGGTGGATTCCAGCTCCTGTTTTGATGTGCTGTGCTGAGCTACAAAGAGGTTTCTAGAGGGAGACTTCACTTAACTGTGCTCAGACTGGAAAGTAAAACTGATGCTCTGCAAGAGTTGGATCCAGATCAGCAAAAGTTTCAGAGCAGAAATGAGGAACAAGGGAGTGGAAGACTCATTTCAAAAAAACCCACAACACAAACCACAAACAAACAGCCTGTTGAGAACATCCCTGTGGGTACTCCAGCTAGACAGTTTTTAAAACTAAAGAATTTGTTTGGAGGAATGGAAGTAAATCTGGGCAAGAGTTAGGGGTAATAATGCCATTCCATGGAATTCTAAGCTACTGCTTTCAAACTCTTTTTCAGTGCCTTTTTCAGTGAACTTTCTGATGGCTTAAAAACCAAATCATATGCATTTGATCCCAACAGCCCTATTTTACATGTCTGCAGTGCTTTTGAAATACTTTATTAATCAATTCCTGTGTCAAATATATGTACTAAAATGTCCTTAATTTTCTACTGAAATCCCACATCATGTATTTGGAGGGTGTTTCTATAATAGCTTTAAACTGCTAAAAACTTTATCTAGGATTGATACATATTTCAGGGTTTTTAAGAGTTTACTTTCTGTAAGCTTAACACTATACAAGGCACAACATGGAGTTTATTGGCTCAGCACAGAGTTTGTTAGAGCAGGGGCAGTGCCTGAGTCTAATAATTTTTATGTTTAAAAGATGATACATTT
Organism: Erithacus rubecula; assembly: GCF_903797595.1. Taxonomy (NCBI): domain Eukaryota; kingdom Metazoa; phylum Chordata; class Aves; order Passeriformes; family Muscicapidae; genus Erithacus; species Erithacus rubecula. The sequence continues at coordinate 16,371,021 of NC_136687.1, read as the reverse complement.
ATTTTTAAATTACATGCCTGCTTGTGTTGTGATGCCAGAAGGGACTCTGACAATTAAAGTACAGGGAACTTAGTTTACGTATGTGAAACTTCTCATTATAACATTATAACAATATAATATAATTATATTATGCAATATTGTTTGCCAAACCTCACCTATAGTTGCAGTGATATGTCTTGGTAGGACAAAAGCTGTTAAGTATTGCCAGCAATCAGTTTGCTTTCAGTTGGTAAAGCAAAGATTTGGTTGAAGGCATGTGTTTTTGTTTAAGACCACTGGTGCCTGAAACCATGGAAATGGCAAAGCATTTCTGATAGCTTTTTTTACTATATAATTTAATATAGCTGTTTTCCAGTACAGGAATACAAACAAGAAGAGAATACTGGGAAAAAGAAAAAGCATACTAGAATAATGTGTTTTAAACTTTGACAGTGTATTGTCATTTGCAGCTGATAATGCTAATGAAAATTTTGCAGACACTGGTCTGCTTACAGAATAATGGAAGATGAGAATGAATACATGTTTCTGGCTAATTGTGATGCTCATAATTCTGTGATTCCATAGATCAGAAGAGAGCACACTGCATGTCATTCACCAGCTGCTTTGCAAAGTGGGTAAAAGAAGCAATTTTCAATTGCTTTTCTGCAAGTGACAGCAGAGTTTTAAAATTGCAGGAGATATGTCAGTGTGCCAACCTTTATGTAAGGGGTAGCTTGTATCAAAGAGCTGAGGACAAGTATTTGGCTACAAATGCATCTGTTGTTTGAAAACATGTAACAGCAAAACAAAACGGTGAAAGGGATTTCATTCATTTGCGTACACGAGGCAGCTCTCAAATAAATTACCTGTGTCACAGTTTGATGCTGGCAAAGAGACCTTCCTGAACTTAATTGGGTAAGTTTATCTGAAAACATGGGAATTATTCCTGAACATTATTAATGGCGAAATATGACAGAAATTTGTATTTGTTTGAATGAAAAAAAGCTTTGTACTGATGTTCAGTACTTGTGTCTGCACTTCAAGACTTGATATTAAGAAATGGTTTAATATTCAATCTCCAGAGCTAATGTCTCTGAAATTCTTACACATTATGGAGATTATTGTGCCAGCAAATACAGTATTGAATAATATATATTCTCTGTGTTGGTAAATTAGAACAGATGGCACAAGAATGATAAATTCTTTCTCCTTCCAGTAAGATTTACCTTAAGGTTAAAATGTTTGTCTATAAAGGGATCTAGGAAGTGACCAAAAATAAGGGAGAGGCATTAAAATTTATAAAAGTTGCCACCTGAAAGAATAAACAAAGGGTTTTTAGAACTGAAATGTTCTTTTGAATGTAGTACAGTGGTCATTATCTTAAAGTGACCATGTTGGTCTTTGTGGCAGGAGTGAAGCCTGGTAATGCAGGATGGGTGATAATGGCCACCAGAAAGCTCCACATCTGCCTTTATATCCGTGTGTCACAGATGCAAGTGTCTCCTTTCCAATATTCCTGGCTGAAGGAACAATTCTAGCTGTGCTTGTTTGAGATAAATGCAAAATGGATGCTCAGTCACGTTGCTACCAGGTGATTGTAACATAATCTGTAGCAGCCCTGCAGTATTTTCTCACTGAGTAAAATTGAATTTGTGTGACTATTAGAAATTAGTCTGGTAAGGGTCAGTATTTAGGAGCTTCAGATTCACCTGTTTGTTTTCTCTGGCTTCTGTGTGCTGATGAGTGGGATGCAGCCCTTCCATCTTAAGATTAACTGTGGTAGCAGAGTGTTATTTGTGATACGATAACCGCTCTTTTTATCTAGGGAGACAGGCAGAGGGAAAAAACGCCTGTTGACAGGCAGCTGAGCTACATTTCTATCAGCAGTGTAATGTCTCTGCTCCCTGTCTGCCTTGGTCCTTTATAGGTAGCACCTGACCATCAGTTTCCATTGACTCTCATTTCATCCCTGGCTGCATCCCTTGTCTTTCTCTAAAGTGCAGGGATCCCAAAGGCAGACCTGCAGTGGAGGTCAGGCACCAGTGGGGTTGTCAGATGCTGCCTATGCTCTTTGGTCCTATTTTTGGTTACTTATGCACTCTTCAGGTAGTTCCACAGGTGCATAGCCATTGAGAATAACTTACAGGAAATTGATGTAACTGGCCTGGTGGTGAAAGAAAGATCACTGACTGATGTGAAATCTCTAATTTTCAGGAGCTTCTGTTGTAAACCTATCTCTTCTGATCCTTTTAATTGTACAGTTTGTTAAGGCATAGGTAAAGAGTGGTGTTTTTAAAGCAGAAGTTACTGTTTGCCCTTTTTTTTCCTCCTCCAGTGAAAAAACAAAGTCAAACCCAGAAGCATATTCTGCTTTCAGAACTTACATTAGGGAAAAAAAAAATAAGCTGAGATATACTGAGGTTTGATTGCAACAACTTTTGGGACTACCTTTCAGTTTTGATTTACTCTACTGTGTAGTGTTTCTGTATATCTAACCCTGTACAGTATTACACTGTTAAATGCATAACTGTGAAGAACAGTGCTCCAGATTAATGCTGTTGACTTTTTTTTATTAAGTATTTGTGGCATTTAAAATAAGTGGTATGTTTATTACGAAATTTTGATTGAAACCCAACACCAGAAGGCTTTGTTAAGACATAACCATGAGTCTTTTCTGTAGCAAATCAGTGGAATGACATGAAAAAAGTTTTACAGAACAGGGCAGTTCAGTAACACTCTGGTGTCACCTTAATATAAAAGGCTGATTCCATAGTGGTCAGATGGTATCAGGCCAGTTAAGCATTCAAAGCTCTCTTGCATTTTGGTATAACAATACAGTGTTAGTGCTTTGACAATGGAGTTTTCCTCCTTGAGAACAGCAACTGTTGGTTAATATGAATATACCAGCATGTTTGTTTAAAATGATACAAATATACCAATTCAAAAAAAGAGAAAAAGTGGACTTGGATCCTTATAGGAAATGTAAGGAGAGTCATTCTGAGAGGATGCCACATTTGTTCTCCTTTAGGGAAAAAATAATTTCTTTTTAAAATCAAATTGGATTTGCTCATTTGTTTATCTGTTCCAAAACTCTTGACCTGATCTGTGTAGTCTTGACATTCAGAACAGCCTACAGTATTAATGAAGGAAAATCTTGAAAAATTTTCAAACAATAAAAGCACATGACTTAAATTTACTGTGAAGTGTTTAAGAGATGCATTTTATGAGTGTAAATGTATTGATTACTCATATATTAAGTGTCATTAAAGTCAAAGTCAGTACCATTACTTGAGGAGAACTTGTAATTTTGGTTTTGCTTTGGACCTGTGTTTGAGAGACAAAGGGTATATCATGTAGTGACTAGTTTATCTCCTAGCCACATAAGCTTGATCTTGTGAGATACTTAGTACCCACCTATCCCATTGATCTTGAAGGCAGCAAAAATATTTCATGGAATTACTAGCAATTGAAAGGATATGCTGTGCTCTTGCAGTTACTTATGCTCAAGTCAATGGGAATTTTCTGAGTGCTCAGTACTTTTTGAAATCAGGTCACATCTTTAGATTGCTATATTAGGATTTTCAAAAGGACATTGGCTCCATGACTTTGTCAGGTCAGAGCCTGAATCTGCTACTCCTTTCTCAGCAGCTTTGAGGACACTTTCGGTTTTTTAAATTTTCTTTTTATTATTTGCTTTCCTCAGTTTCTGGTGAGATGAGCCAATGGCAGCCAAACAGCACAGGACAAAAGATGTAAGATCCATCTGCCCCTTGTACAACTGTGCTTCTCAGTTCTGTTATTTCCTGGCTCTTTCATTTTGCTTTTCAAATTTGCCCATGTACAGCAATCTTACTTGTCACTGCACGTTCATAAAACACTCAGTGCACCACTTAAATTACCCTCTATCATGATCTAATTCTCAAATACTAAAAATAATAATTCTTGAGCCTGGTTTTGGGTATGATATTATATTAACAGCAGTGCAGCTAATATAGTGGGTAAAGATTAATTTAAATCTATTCCTTGCCATACATTGCTCCTACTTCTTCTAAAACATTGGGTCATTTTTTGCTCTAGGTGTCTGCTTTGAATTCCATCTGAATACCAGAATGATAGCTGAATAACATAGATGAACGTATTTTCCTTGCTATCAGGATGCAAAATTCCACAAGTAAGAGTCAACTTTTGAAGATAAACCTGTGCCCCAGTACTGTCAGAGCTGTGAAATATGAATTATCTGTGTGTGTGCAGGTCAGATATCTGTGCATGCACATCTGCTATTTGCATGCCTAAGTTAGGCTAGCCCAATTGCACATGCCTGACTTGAAAAATCTGCCCTGTAGTTATTAGAAGATGTCATACATTTTTCTGGCATGTTATGCAACGCAGAGGGATGAACTCCCCCACCCAAGACACAAGCACAGACACATGCTCCCTAGAGGTTTGTGTCCACTGAGGAGGAGTGCTTTATTTCCTTGGTAGGTATTTTCCATTTGGAGCAGGTGTGAGAAACCAGGTATGTTTTGGCTCCCGTTGCCACAGACACAAGAAGCAGATGGCTTAGGTTGGTGCTTGCTGAACATATGGAGCAAACACACTGCTTACCAAGCTAGAACCTCAGCTGCAGTAGCCAGTGCTTTCTGCTTGCCATTTAGCTGTGAATTCTTATAATGAATTGAGAATTTTGCATCCTTTCTCCATGCTGTGTTGTTCAATGCCCTTTTCCCTTTGGCTCTTTCCTCTTCTGTCTATCACTCTTTTCTTTGCTGCAGTCTCCTTTATTTTGTTCTTCAACTACTGGATGATTATTTTTTGACTGTGGGGATTGTGTGGTGCTATGTTGCTAACAAAAAGGAGCATGACTCAAGTTTTCATTCATGTCTTCTTCTAAGGCTAAAGGATGAAAAAAAACCCCAAGATATAAAAAGGATAAGAAGCATACCTGCTAATATTTGGAACTTGGACGCAGGTGTACCAGAGTACAGTGGACAGCATCAAAATCTTTCTCTATTAAATTTATCAGTCTTTTGGGAAAAAGAAAAGTAAAAGGAGTGAAAACATTCATGAAGCCAGTAAAATAGAAGTCTGTGATTTTAGCTGTGAACTCAAACTCACTGACTAAATTATTTTTTTAAGTGCACATCTAAAAATCTAAAGATGTGGTAGGATTTTGAGGCAGTCCATTCGTTTTGGTGGGAGTTCCTTGGCCCTCATCACCACTTAGTGTAAATCAGTCTGATTGACTGGGGTCTGAACCATGAGCATTAGTGCTTGAGGCACCCATTGGTGAAAAACCTGGGCTCTGTTATTACCATATATTTCTCTGCTGAAATAATGCTGTGATTGGTATGTTGGGCAAGATGTTCTCCTGAGGTTCCTGCCTTTCTGCAATCCTTAAATATTTGAGACAGTTGAGAGAGAATAGGAGAGAGTGGCCTCAGGCCATAATGTAGAACTTCATGGGATGCATTTGGTCCTTGGGCCAAATATGTCTGTTTATTTTTACTCTAAAGAAAACCCCACATAAATCTGGCTGTTAATGAACATTTTAAAATCAAATGAGAAAAAGTTGGCAAGGAAATGGTAAGGCAGTGGAAGTTTTGAGCCCTACTCTCCTCCAGCAGCAATAAATATGGGAGCATTTCCTGTGGGAAGGGCTGATGGAGGTGCAGGAGCTGAACTCATCGAGGGCTTTGTGTGTTCAGAGCTGCAGCCCTTCAGCTCGTACACCAGTGCTTGCTCCTGGGAGGGCTGGCTCACCTGTGCACCTCCATCCCCCCGACTGCTAGAGTGGCCCCATGCTCTGTGCACATATGCTGGAGACCTGATTTATAATTAAGAGCAGCTGGCCATGCTGCCATCCAAAATAATTTCCCCTAGTGAAGGATTACTGAAGAAAAATGCAGACAGGTTTTAGCCTTTTGTTGAAAGAAAGAAGAGGAGCCTTCATGCTGTGCACGGCCAGGGGAAGTTTATTGCTTGCCTGAAGGACCAAGAGCTGAGGATCTTCCATTTTATGAGTCCCTCCTGTGCTGTACCCTTGGTGAAAAAAAGAAGTGTATGTTGCCTAAGGACAGCTTATGGAGATTCCCCATATAATGATTTAATTATATGGGAACTTCTTCTGCCCTGGTAGACTTCAGAAATGCAAAGAGCAGAAATATGGTAATGAAACACAAATAAAAAAAAAAACTCCCCTCACCCTCCACTTTTACCCCCATTTTACCAGGTGTGTTTGGCACTTCTCTAGGATGCCAAGTAACTTAATAACCTGAGCCTTATTTTTATAAAGCTAATGGAGAAAGATTTTACATCAAGTCTGTTTTTGCTGACAAATGGATTCCATGCATAATGTTTATTTTTAATAAGGGAAGTTAATCTCATTTTACAGGTTTTTTTTCCCCCCTCAAATATATCTTTTTAAACTAAGTAAAGCACATAAAATACTGAGATATCTGGAAGCACTTTTGTGTAGTCCACTTATGGATCCTGCTGCAACCTCACCTTTCTGAGAGATGGGAGTGCAAAGCCTGTCTTTGTCAGTATCCTCCCACTTTCCTGGCTGTATTTAGAGAAACTTTTCTTTCTTGCCTTGCTGTCTCTGAAGCAGTACAGAAGATGTGGGAAGAGGATGGGGCTGTCAGAGTCCAGCTCTTCTCTGGGGTAATGAATTGGAGAGGAGCAGTGCTGGTGGCTGTTGCACTTCTTTGCACCCTTGCCAGTGGCTCCATGGTGTGATTGCTGTGATCCTGGAGACCAGGCTCCTTGGCCTCCTGTTTCTTTTCTTAGCTCAAACAAAACCTGCTGCAGGGTATGTGAGCACAGGAGCAGCAGAGGGGAGCTCCTGCTGCCATTGGGGCTGGCTACTGTGGGGCTTTAAGGAGGGCACATCATAGGAGAGCAAGTACTTGACAAACCTTTGACCTCTAAAGGAAGACAACAATAAGCTAGTTTTTCAGAAAAACCTTAGGAACATGCTCATAGGCAGTAGGATGCAGCATCTCTCTAATCAGCAGTTCTGTGAAGTATGTGTTTCTGATAAGGAACTTCAGGTTTTTGGAGAAAAGTGAAGAAGAATTATCTCATTGTCACTCTGTGACTTGTCTTGAACAGCAGCCCTTCATCTTCTTTTGAGAGCTTTTACTCAGAGTAAATACTATTGCAAGAGAGGTGGAACTGTTAAAATCAATTAGGCATATCCTGTGCTCTCCAACACTGTTACACTATCAGAGTTGACCAATTTCTGTCTTTGTGTCCTTGATTTCCAAATAGGTGAATTTCACCTAATCTGTGACTGGGTGCACCTAAGCACACAGAAACAAATTGTGTGAATAAGGTGATGATATTTCATAGTATCTGCAGTACAACTTTGCACTTAGAGTGAATTGTATATCTAAATTTAACTACTCAAGAGGGTTAAATCAACATATATATAGTTTCTTCTACATATGTATATATTTATTTGTTCTTGTGGTGTGTGCTACTGATGCCCCCTGGCAATCACCAGAGCATGGTAAGTCAGTGACTGTCTCTGATCTGCTAAATGCCAGGTGGAGACTGAAAGCCTGGACTGCAGCACAGCTCAAGTTAAGCAACAAGGTTATGCATTTGCTGTAATATGATTTATGCAGGCCTCCACAGTGGGTATTAAGTTGACTAAGAATGGATGCTGTCCTTTTTCTGGGCATTCAACTCTGCCATATAAATATGCTATTCAGGTCTACTAAGTTTTTATAAACTGCTGTTTCTGCCAGAATAGCTAACAGGGCTTATCCAGCAATGACACTTCAATAGCAAAATGTTTTGTGAATGATTTTAGCCTATTTGTTTTCTCTCCTGCTGTGTTTCTAAATATTTTTACAAAACCATATTTGAGAGAGGTATTCACTTGGAAGGTCTTAGAAAAGGAAAATTAAGAGGTAAATTTTATATTCACTGACAGTCTGTTTTCATTAAGTTGAGAGTTAAGATGCATGTATGACTGTGTTTATAATAAAATGGCATATTTAGAAATACTGCTATAAAGCTCAATTCTTCAGTTAAAAAAAGGAGCTGTTAAAGGTGCTGATGAGGAGGCAGCAGTTTGTCCAGCACTTACATGCTGCTGTACTGTGGAACTAATAGCATTAATACGAGAAGCCTTTTCAGCTTGCACATCTAATGTAAAATAGTAGATTTGGTAATAATTGAATTCTGAAACAAACAGTCCAATTACTAAGGCACTGTAGCTTTTGTTCATGTGATGGGCAGGCAACAGTTCTTGCTTGTACCTGTCCCTACTGATTATTATTATGCATACTTAAAGTTCCTCTTTATTTTTTCCATTTTCATAAAAACTGCATTATGATGTGACATATCTTTTCCAGATATTTTGCCTGAATAAATAAGTAGGATATTAAATTCAACTTGGGTATTAGATTATAAATTAGTTCTGTAACAGCCGTCATAATGTTATTTAGATTTTCAGTTTACACAGACCTTGTAGCAACTCCCAAGAGCTGTGCTACAGAATTAGGAGAAGATGTGAGTTGATGTAAGAAAATTGGTTTTGGTAATATGCTGATGTCAGTAGAGTTTCTCTGTATGGAAAGATATTTAAATTAACGTTTTTACTTATTCCATTGTAGGAACTAAAGGTTGGTAATGATTTCAAATTACTGATGAGTTGGTGTTTGGACTATGCAAACATAACCATAAATGTATTTTCCCTAATAGGGCAATATTTATATTTTGAGTTTGTGTGTGGGGTTTATTTTTTACAAATAGAGTAATGTATTTTAATCTTCCCTGTAACATAACCATTTCACTTATGTCAGGAGAATGAAAAAATTTAAGAGCAATTTTTGATAAAAAACCCCATGCTGGCTAACAGGTACAGAGCTCTCTGTATCAAGGAAGAAAGCACAGACTTACATTGCTGGTCTTGAATAATTGGATCATGATTAGCAGCACAGTGACACCATTTTGGTGAGAGAGGTGTGAAAACATGCACATTTATAAATACATGTATTAGGCAGATAGATTGTAATAGTAACCTGAAGAGAGAGCTTCTTAGTAAAAAGATTTATAGCTGCTTACATCAGTATTCTTTAAATATGGGAATCTGTACCTACTGTGATGTATTATACATTCAGCAAAAGAGTAAAGGTGAAAGATAACTGTGAAAGGAAGTAGATGTCCTCCTGAACCATTTTCTGAGATGATGGACAGCATTATTGGTAGGGGTCTTAATTAAAATCAAACCAAACAAAACCCAACCTGTTTGCTTCTAATAATGAGGAGTACTGGAGTAAGGGAACAAACTATCTCCTTCTCCAGAGAAAATTGGCAGATGGAGAAAATGTGTGTGCAGGTATCAGCAAGATTGCCTTGAAACCCCCTCTGCTGCCTGTCACTGAGGTGCTATTTCAGCAGGGTTTTGGTAATATGCTGATGGCAAATCAGTACTCAGGGCTGAAGGTTCTGTGTGAGCCAATTCTCTCTTCTCTTTTGCCTCCTCCCAACCCCTGCTAAACAGCCCCCAAAAAAGTCCATGTCAAGTGGGATGTTATTCAGAAAAACTTTTCCTTACATATGTTTGAACAACAGATTATAATAGCCAGATGTTTGTTTCCTGCAAAATAGTGTGGTCTTCCCCAGGAAGAGGAGTTGGTCGTGGAGCTGTGTGTCTTTTGTCCCCAGCTGTAGCTGTGTGTGTCCCATACCCTTGGGAGATACCAGCCCCAGATCACTGCACTCCCAAACTGGGTAGGTGGTGCCAAACAAAACCAGTCTAGATTGGAAGTAATTCTGATGTGAAAGGCCTTAAGGATTTTTGAAGAAGGAATGAGAGCATACTCAGGCTTGACATTTTACTGTACAAGTCCTCCACATTTCATCTGCCCACTGCCTAGAAATGTGGATGTCTTGTTGGCTTCTGCAGGCATTCTGCATTCTGTGGAGGCCTCTTGCTGCAGCTCTCATCTTCCCTTTTGGGGCCAATCTTCCTTCCCCAGGGAGCAATTCCCCTCCCATTGGCTGACCACCATGATTTTATAGGTAGTTGAAAAAGATTGGCTCCTGCTTGCTTGACAGGTGAGCTGTCTTTGCTTTGGTACCTGCTGAAATTCACTCTATACATATAAACAAATAGTGTGGTTAATGGGTGCTGACAGCTACATGACCATTAATGACTGGCTGCTTATTTAAATGTCTTATATCTGGTTTCAGGAGCCACAAAAAAGTGTTTTGGGTTTGTTTTGTTGTTATTGTTTTGGTTTTTTTTGTTTGATTTTTAAATTTCAGAAATGTATTTTAATGCCATGCATCAGTTGATACTATCTAGTGTTTCTGTGCAAGTTCATGAGTCTGGGTGTGCTTTTATATGCAAAACATGTCTAGGGCCCATATTCCTTGCTGCATGATGGACATGTGATGTACATCCACTATTTGGAATGTGATTTGTCATCTAAATGTAGCTGGTGGTAGAGTCTGAATGTCTCATTACTGTGAAACATTTTGCCGCTTTTAAAACAACTTGAACAAAGAGAGCCCTTCATACTGCACTGTGATGTGTGTCTTTATTGAAAAAGCTCCTCTCCATTGCCAAGGCACTGAAGCATTTGCATTAAGTGATACAGGAGATGCCACAGCAATTTCATGAGAATTACCCTTTGCAATGAATGTTAGATTAAACATCTAAGTAAAATCCCTTGCAAGTGACCAGAAGATAAATTAGAACAGAACTGTACCTGGGTACAATTAAATTATGTACCTTCTTTTAAAGATTGTTTTTAATTGATTTGGTGCATACTCTTTACTTAGTTAATAATGAATGTTGTACCTGTGGCTATATGATCACTCATGTGAGTTAGATTTACAGCATTAAGAAACTCCCTTTATCAAAGAAAACAGTTTCATAAAGGGCCTGTCTCCTCTCACTGCTCAGTTGCTGATAATGCATCTGGACTGTTTTCTGATTAGTTCCCCAGTCTTCCACTAATATTGAAGATGTTCTTCAGTAGATAAATGTAGAGTTATCACATAATTTTAGCAACCTAATTTGTTCCTTGCTTGCACATTACAGCAATGTTCATGTCTCAAACCCCTCCTCTCCATTAGGGCTTCTACAGCACTGCAGAAATGAAGCTGGTGGGAGATGAGCGTTAGAGGAGAAGAGGACAAAGATACAGGATACAAAAATATGAAGGAAGGAGTTGAAAGTAGCTGGAAATTTTTGCCAGGACAAAAGTTCATTCCTCCTATTTTCCTTCTAACAAAGGTTGAATCTAAACAGTCCTTAAAACTCCCAATGTGGGTGATAGGTATTGCAGATCTTAAGTACCTATCAGTACTGGACATTACCATTATCATTTGAAGGTTGTGATAGGTATTAATTTAACTTTAGCCCAACTTATGTGTGTTCCTTTCCAGTTTGCAGTTGCTACCATTTTACCAAACATACACCTAACCTGAAATCTAAGGTAAGAGTTTTCAAAGAGTTTTTGAAGTTGACCCTGTATCTGTAAATTTTGTGACGATCAACAGAGAGAAAGAGATCTTTCCTTAGCAAGGGACACATGTACCAGGAACAGGAGAAAAAAAAGATACAGAGTACAGAGAGGGTCTGAGGTGGATATGCATCAGTGCTCACCTAAGTGCTTCCTACAGGAAAAGGATAAATCAGGCCCACAAGAAGCCAGCTGCAGCCTGAGGTGGATATTCCACAGCTGCTTTCAAGTAGTTTTCTGCACTCAAGTCCTAAGAGGTCACAGTGGCAGGAAGATGTCTTTGAGGATGCTGTCACTACTAATCGTGATGATTGATTCTGGTTCCAAGTTTCTGAGCTGTAAGGGTTATGACACATTCTGCAGATTGGACAAGAAAAGGATTCCTCATTGTTTGGGAAGATACCTTGAAGGTTTTCTCTTCATAGCCCTGCATGGATAGCCATGTGCATGAGTATTGCCTCAAATCCTCATTTGGGCTCAATCAGGACATGTTTCATTTCTTCATTCCCCTTTGGATTTAAAAAAAAATCCTCTGAGTTACACATTTTAAAAATTCTTGGATAATGATATCAACCTCTAAAAGGAAAATCTGAATGAAAAAACATCGACCTAACAATTAGATAGCTAATGTTTGCATAATTTTAATTATCACATATTGCAATTAATTCTAATTCATTTCAATATACAAATCACTATTTTATATATGGCAAGTTGTTACTGTTTACTACTATAATTACTAATTTGCAATATAAGGCAGCAATTTTATAGTTATTCAGAATTGTATAATTATTATGTCAAATAGGAGATGGCAATTAACACTGAAATATATTAGAAATGAATGTACTAAAATCAGTCTAAGACTATTTGACATGTACTTGTCATGTAGTGCATGGACTGCATTTTCCTTCCCTTTTCCCCTAACCATGCTTTTAGACAATGTGTTTGAGATCCCACAGGATTTAATTCTGTAGAAATTCCTATTTCACCATCCCATTGACCAATAGGTTAGAGCTAGAACTATAATGAGAAAAATCCAGTCTTCTGTAGTAACTCTTGTTTGAAGTTTCAGAGTTTAGGTGTCTTGTTCTGCTTTAGCATTTTAGGAATTCCCTTCTTTAGTGGCTGCTTAAAAACGAGATGTTTAAGTTATGCTGCCCATAGCTCAAATTCTTTAAAAAGAGATGTTCAGAGAGTGTTTTGAGCTGTAAGGCTGGCAGTGCCTTAGCAGAAAGGACCCAGAGGAGCTGTGGGCCTGCAGCTGGCATCACTCATTGCTGTGCAGAGCTGACCTGCCAGGGGGCTGCCCCTGTGTGATGGCAGAAGGAGTCAGGGTTCAGAGGGTACCAAAGCTGTGGACAGTGATCCCAGACATGACTCTTACATTCCTCTGGGATCACCCAAAGCACAGAGTACATGGCATCTTTAAAACTGTATTGGTACTGTAGTGTGAAAACTTGACTAGAAAGTGGATTTTGGGTCTCATCTGGAAGGAGGGAAGCAGAACAGTATCTCCCGTCCCCTGGGAAGGAACCCAAGTGCAGGATCTAGTTACAGGTGCTTAACTTCCTTTGTGAAGCTGAGCTCTGCTCTCAAGTGTGAGAGTTGGGAGCCAGGAGAAAGTAGGAATCTGAGGGGTTGTGGCACTTGTGGGATGGGAGAGACGTGACCTGGGGTGCATATGGGAGGCACTCACTCCACTGATAGGCACAGTGCAATGCAAAAGGTGGGAACAAATAAACAAATTATTAACAGATTAAAAAAATATCCCTAAATTATCCATGAAATCTTTAAAGAGGGGGAAATCCCCTTATTTGTAGAGAATTTAAATTAACACTATCACTTAAACAAACTTTCTTTGTGGCAAAATAGTTCTCTGTGAAAATTCCTTTTTTTTTTTGCCAGGGATTTAAAACCTGAGCAGCTCTAAGCCCTGCTAAACAAAATTCATGGCTGTACATCTTAATAAAGCAAAGAAGAGTGCAGAGGGTGTCAAGCAAATTCCCCTCCTTGGTGTAAGTGTAAGCTGCTGTGATGGCACAGGGCAGGGGGAGATGCAGACAGGACCCTTGATGTGTTAGCAGAGCGTATTGACTTATATCAGTCCTTTTGCCTGGTTTAAAATTGATCCCCTTAGAAAAGTTAAATATCACCTATGTTTGTAGATTGCTAGACAGCTATTAAGATAATGCTTTTATAAATACAGATGGTGCCCTTATCAAAATTACATGGCAGTAAATAGATGCCAGTAGAAATAATATGACACTTTGATTAGCTAATAAAATGAAGCACAAATAGAATGGGGATGCTAAGTTGCTCTGACAGTTTTCATACTGTCTTATTTATTGCTCATTTAGCTTTGATAAGTTTCTATTACAGTTTTTGGCTTCTTAAGCAATTCCTTTGAACTTTTAATTTTTAAACAGTAATCTGTATTTTATTGACTTGGGTGAAAAATCGTCATAAACTCTTCATCATGATAGTAAATGTTATCATTCTTTTTTAAGTGAATTGATAGGCCAAATTGCATAATGTAAGTCGTGGACATAAAACTAGCAAAGAGAGTGCCAATTAATGTTACATGAAAATTATTGATTAGAGCAAATTATTGCTGAAAGTTTGGCAAGCAATATTAGTTCAGTGATTGGTGGCTTTTTATGCCATAGTGAAAGACTTGCATCAGGACATTGGATGACAACAGGAAAATTGTACAGGAGGACTTTAATGCTTTGGAAACAGGCTTACACTGTAGTCTAAATACTTAAGGCAAGATACTCTATTGTTCAAAACTGGTGTAACTCCACAGCTTCAGTGGGATTGAGACATGGCCTGTTCACTTTTAAATCTGCTGATCTTAGATGTGAGGAAAATACTGCCTGTCACTTGAGTCTTATTGGAAAAACGTGTTCATTGATGCACTTCTTGGGATGGTTAATGGCAGTGGTAATCAAGAAGCAGACAGCAGTTCAGAAGAGTGCAAATGGTATGTGGGTCATTAACACGATCTTACCAGCATAATGCTGACCAATATTTCTGCCTTTTTGGTACTTAACAAAACTTGACTTAGTGACTCAAAAGCAGCAAATTATTATGACCTGCCACAGTTTTAAAATCTTTCTAGAAACTTTTGGCTGGTCTCATTTTCTCAGAGAGTTCAGTTTTGTTCTTTCTTGCACCCTGTTGCTGACATTAACCCTGTGGTGTAGCGGTGCTCCTAGTAAATGTTGAGCTAGATACCTTCTTCCACTTCTGCAGAGGTCCCTGTGCCTGTTCTCCCATGCACAGTGCTCCTTGCACCTTGTGAGGCAGCTGTGCTGTGGTTGAACATGACACTCAGCTCTCAGTCTCTTCAATAGTTACTGCTGTGGGGGTGTCACTCTGCCAGTAGCAGCAGTTTGCCATAATGTCCAGGGAGCCACTGCCAGCCACAGGAACATGGGAACAGCTTCCCAGCTGCCACATTCTTCTGGAGCTGCCCTGAGCATCCCACTTCACATTCCCCTAGCCCAGATGTAGCTCCACTTGCCCACAGGCACAACAGCATTGTCTTCCTGCCTTTGTAGGCCCTGCCTTCCACCAGGTAGACAATTGGTGTGAGGAGGATGCACAACTTATGTAAAGACTGTTGACTGCATGGGATATTTCCAGCTGCTTCACCCTCACTGGAAAGTGTTGGTGGAAAAGGCAAAGGCATCTTAGATTATTTCTCTCAGGCTCCTTGCAATCAAGGTTCCTGGTGAAGGGGTTGCTTTGGGACTATGAAGGTGTTTTAACCCTTGATTAATCTTATAGATTTAGCTCAAATATTGTTAATAGCTTATTGTTAAAGAGCAGGTGGGACACATACGTAGTTGCCAGATGCAAAAAAATCCTCTTAGATGTCCAAGGCCCAAATATGTGGGCTTAATGCAATCCTCTTGTTGTTTCTGCTTTCACTTTTTGTTGTAAAAATGTAAAAACCTGTTTTCCAAATAAATAAATTTAATAAATCCCAAACCATAACAACCCCCCCCCCTTCAGATTTCACATTTTTATGGCTGTATTGTCAACTTGATGCATGAGGTTTTAGCTGTGCAAATCCCTTTAATGCAAGTGGGAGTTGCACAGCTAAAGATTTATACATTGACTTTAGAATAATATTGCTTCATTTCTCTTTCATTCTTTTTTTGCCTTGCCCCCTACTGATTCCATCCCCAGATTTCCCCCCTTGCTCTTAAATGAAAACAACAGGCCAATTCTGTGCCTCTCTTTCTGTAGTGAGAAGCAGGCATGAAGATCCCTTCCTACTCACTGAACAGGTGTAAGTCCAAGGGAGTGATATGTGAAGGTAGTGATAATATGTGAGTATTAAGACTGTAGTGAAAATCCTTTATCTCATTAGTGATTTCTACAAAAAAAAAAAAAAAAAAAAAAAAAAGAAAAAAAAAGAAGTGTGAACCAGTCAATACTGCAGAACTCCATCCCAGTGGAAAAAACCCCCTTTTTTATTTTTAAACAGTTTTGTTTTTTTTTTTTTTTTTTTTTTTAATTTTGGATGACTGTGTCAGCCTTTTTGGCTAAGATTTCCTCTACTGCTTTTAAGTAATGTGGTTGACACAAACAGATGTACATAAATCTAACATTTCAAGGAAGATCATGCCATATTCTATCTATATGACAGGGCAGAATTTGAACAGCCTTGTGATAGCCTGTGGGCATGATGCAAATTCCCTGGGCTGGAGAGACTTGGTTTTGCTCCAGAATTTCAATTGGTTGTCACCTCATTTTTAAAAAATGGGCTCACTCAACACAGCTGTGTTATAGTGGTTTTCTTCCTTATATCAGGAGGGGACAATTGACCTAAGCATTGAATTCTTTGGGACTGTGAGCAATAAAAACCCCTTTGTCCTCAGTTTATATTAGAAAGTGCATTCTTTCAATCTTCCTTTGTCCAGAGAATTTTCATTGCTTCCTAGTATACAACTTGGGAACTGTTTATTGTCCATGTAGGATATGCAGCTGGGTGTCTTCTCTTTTAATCCAAGGGAAAAGGCAGGAATTGTCTCCCTTCTGGGCAGGGGTGATAATCCTGCAGATCCCCATCGCTGTCAAAATAAGAGTGCAACCCAGGTGGAATTCAGAATCCTGTAAGGAAGGCATTTTGCCAAAATGTTTGTCTACAGAATGGCAGAGATTAAAGGCCTTCTAGCTCTGATTGGATTACCATGGACCAGAAGCACTTTAATCTCTACCACTGTGGCTTTGGGGGAAGCCAGTGATTGAGACGTGTGGCGGGACCATGCTGAAGAATCGGATGACTGCACTCAGCTCTTTAATCTTCTAGTCCTGTGGCTGTTGTAGAAAAATATTTAACTGTTGCAGCAGAGAAATAGGTAGTGAGCACTTATTTTACCTTTTACTATGTGAAGAAAATAAAAATTGCATATTCTCCCATCCAGAGTTGTGAAAGCAGCCTGTGTGTGATAGCTTGACTCAGAGCAGCCTGAGCCCCTGCTCAAAACACAGTTTTGGGTAAGCTGGTGGTTGAAATTAATGAAAGCACACAATAGCCAATACTGTAAATCAAGGGTCTCTGAAACCTGGTACCATGTCTCAGACCAGCAGCAGATGCCAGTGGAGGGGTATTTAGACAGAGAATATTTAAAGTGACTTTTTTCCCCCAAGGCTGACAATAGTCAGTATTTTCTGGACACTTCTTGAATAATTTATGTTTAAATGCTCTGTTTTGTGCGTAAGAGAGGCTGCAGACAGCTATTCAAAAACAATTCCAAGTATAGAAATGCCCTTTTGGAGAAAGATGGAACACAGATGCACGAAATACTAACCCCCAGTTTTGGATTATGTGCAGGTCAGTAAAGAGGTAGGAATTAGCAGTGAATAATAAATGGGAATCTGAGCAATTTTTTTGCTCAAGTCTCAATCAAGAAAGGATACATTTAGTGGTGAAAATTTTAAGAGGTGTGACCAGCAGGGTACAGGATGCTGTGGAACCTAAAGGGTGTCCTCAAGTATGTAAGGGCCCCCAACACAATTTCAGATTTGTGTGCCTAAATTATTCTGGTGCTTTTACATCAAGATGCCCCCAGTTTCCCAAGAATGAAGATGGGGGTTGCTGTGAGACTGAGGAAATCTCTAAAATGTGCCTCCATGGTTGGGTATTTATTAATAGCAAATGGCTCCACATAAGAACCCTTCTCGTTGGCAGTTTCCAAAAGCCTTACCTCTGGTCCGTTTTAAGCTGGGGTGGCTGGGCTGAAGAAGAAGCAGTGGCATTCACCCATTTTGGGAATGGGAATGAAATCTCTACAAGGCTCAAACAGGCAGGAAAGTCTTGTGGCTGTTGTCTTCGATATAGTTTAGGCCACCATAAAAGTACAACTCTCAAATCCAGAAGTAGTCTTAATTCCAATTTTAATTCAGCATTCGAAGTCTGATCCTTCAGTGAAGTGGCTGCACATTCAGCCCTTGAAAAAAATATGGACAGCTTCAATTGGAAGTGTGTCTAATGCCATGTAGATGTCTTTAAATTTTAAATGATTCTTCAGACTAGGAGAGTAAAGCTGTGTGATCCATATGTTTTATATGCTATTGTGCCAGCCTTTCATGGTGAGAAGCTAAATATTTTTGTCATTTTAGTTAGTTTATATATGCTGCTCTTGTTTTGCTGGCTGCATGAAATGTCTGATGTGTCCCACCCTGATGTCCGCATTTGGATTGAGGATGAAGTGAAATGAGCCCTACAAGCCAAACACCGAGTTCCTTTCCATTCTTTTATTAGCTTTTACTTGGCAAATTCTAGTGGCTTTTGTATAGAGAACATAACATTGCAGAAACAGTGGATGTTTATGGAAGGCGAAGCATAACTTAATAAATACAGCACCGATGTTACGAGAATGGATGCTCTTTCACTAAGTACAGAAGCTGCATATGGTGCTGATAGCAAATGCCATATGTTTGTAGAAGAGGCTACATTTGCACAGTGCCTTTTTCTCAGACCTGCTAATCTGTGAAAAAATAACAATTCTGTTTAATGCTTCTGGTTTTGGCCTCTTGATTTTGTCCTTTAACTTCTGTGAAATAGTATGCAGTCAGAATGAATCTGGACATGTAGGTCTGCACTCACTCAACTCCAAGGCCACTGAATCCTAATAATACCCATCTGAAATGCCCCTTACTCTAATCATAGTGCTACAAAATTAGACTGTCCTTTATACTGTGGTTCCTGACACTGCTGGGTGCCTGGCTCCCCGGTGACACAGCTGCCAAAGGAAAGTACTCACCCATCAGCAGTGTCACCTGTGGCCTGCTGGCAGCAATGCTGTCACTGCAGACAAACGCTTGAATCTGGGCTCTCAGTCTGGAATTAGACTTGAAGCCAGGTGTCCCACCTTTTTGTTGCCATTGCCATGGCATAACAGCTACTGACAACATCTCCTCTGCTGGAGGGTCCTGTGTGGAGCTGCTGCTGCATTCAGAGGATGGGAGTAGGTGCCTATGCTCTGGGCTGTGGGTGGAGGTAGCCACCTGGTGCCTTGTTTCAGGGAGTTTGGGAAGGAATAAGGCTTTGAGTAGACTCACCAGTAAGCTTTCCTCTTTGGTTATGTGGCCATGTGCTGGATCTGAGCCTTCTGAGATTTCTGACTCTCCAGAGCTCTTCTGAGGTTGGCTCCTATAAGCCCTTGGGGAGGGGGGGGGGGGGTCAATGCATCTACCCCTGTATTTCAAGTTCCTTTTTGGGACCAACTTTCTAGTATGCCTTGCAAAGCCTAGTTGTAAGTGCCCAAGCCTTTTATGGGATCCAACCTGCATCTTAAACCTGCTTAATTGGGGAGCTGATTAGCTAGCAGCCATACCTCAAATGAATGCTGCCAGAAACATCCCTGGCTTTTTTAAGCTAAAGATGCTTGGATTAACTAGATCTCTCTCAGAATGTACCAGTCATAAATGGACCATGCACACTGCCTGGTAGGTCTTGGCATTTTTAAAAGTATTATTTTTATTTGTTCATTGAAGAAAAGCATCTGGAAACCATTGTGTAAGTAATTTAGTTGAGCAAGCTTTTTCACAGTAGGCAATAGAGAGTTAATTCTCGGTGTTGTCAGCTGCTTTCAGTTTTAAACACGTTTCAGATTCAGAAGACAGCCATATAGAAAAGAATGTTATGTTAATGTGACAGCAATCACAGACACTGCTATTGAAAACTCACTGTTGCTCTCCCCTCCAAAATTAACATCATAACCTTATGTCAGTGACTCACTATTATCCTAATACCTGTTTTTGGATTCTGTCCAGTCCCATTAGATATCCCTGTGTTGATTGCTCTGTTACTGGTGAATGTTAATTGCCTCCAAATCTCAGTGGAGTTCAAAAGCTTAGGGAAAAAAGTACTGACTGGTAGAGCTGCTAGTTTTATTAACAGGCAAGTAAATAATAAATCTGTTCAGAGATATGTGTGAAGTGCCTGAGACATGAGATAAAAACAGCTGATCTTACATCTTTCTTTGCATGTCTGTCATATGTTATTAATTACATAATAGAGGAAGCAATTCCAACTTTGAACGTTGAATTTATATCAGCAGTGCTTGTCCAAAGCCAGTGTACCTTAAGAGGCAGTCAGGCTCCATGTCATTCCCATTAGGATTCTCATCTCCTTGACGTTAAATAATGCTCCTTACTATATTTTAAGATGCTTTTTAGAGCTATTTAGATTATTTAATTGAAATTATGATGTCAAAACAGGGTTATAACAAAGCTTGCCACATGTCATTTAGTATTTTTTCCTTCTCCTGGTAATGTGTGTTAATTTTAATTTTTTTATGTAGAGAAACTGCCTTTCTGCTTTGTTTTGAAGGAGAACTGAAATCTTGATTACCTCTCCTTTTTTGTTTTCTGTTTCTTTTAATCATAGAGTTTTAAATAAGATCCTTGCATACTCCCCCTTTTCAACACCAGAAATCCCTAGATGGAAAATCCTCAGTGTAACCCCATTGTGCATGAGTTTCTTGTAGCATATTTTCTAGGTACCTCTTTTTAGGTACCTCTTCTACTGGTTTTTAGTTTGTAAAAAGGTTGGTAGCACTTACAGAGCAAAATAAGTGATGTGAAGAATATACTGTAATCATATACTGCAGAATAATTGCATATTTTATATCAATGGTTTTCAGTTGGTTGATAATATTTAATCTCCTAGCAGAGATCTGTAGTGACTCTTTTTGGCACTGACCCTCTAACTTAATTTTGGGAATGAAATATTTCGTGATCCAATAATTTCTGAATATGTCGTGTCATGTAGATAAAGAAAAGCAACTCCAGGCACCCACTGCTAGATTGCTTAACAAAAAAAAGTCAGCAGGTGAATTGCTTGCTGAATGCTAGGCTGAAGTGAAGTGCTAGCCAAATGTGTTATATGAAATCTGTAGTAGGGTAGGCAAAATGAAGTTGCTGTTTTTGTGATTTTAAGTGATTGTTAAGCTGTTATAATGAAAAGCATACCCATCTGATAGGCAGAGTGTGTCCAGATTAACATGAGTTTTTAAAACAATGTAAATGTGATTCAGACAGTGGTGAAAAGGTGAACAGAAGTCAAGAATTTCATTTTGAGGCTCACTCCAGAACAAAGGAGGTGAGAGAGAGAAGCAGGATAATTAGTAGTATAATATTTTTTGTGGAAATTACCTTGACAGGCTAGAAGTATTCATCATTAAAATACAGAGCATTTGAATATTACCCATATTTTCACCAGGATTACTAAAAAATAAATGTAGCAAATGAGCACAGAGCCAAACACAGTGTGTTTGGAAGGTCTCTAAGGTAAAGATAGTGGGTGACTGAAATAAGCTGGTGAAATAAGCCACACTGAAGCACATAACTAGCTGCCAGGATTTCACAGCTTCTGAGCATTAAAAGCATCCTGTTCATCTCCATGCTGAAAATGCTGGTTGTGATCTTCTCTAGCTGCTCAGTATCTCTCATTCTGAAGATGCACTTTACCTATAAAGCCCTATTTCACTGCATCCCTCTACTTCTGTTCACATTCATGAAGAATTGCAGGAAATGAGGGACTCTACATGTTATATCTTGTAAGCAATTATGCATTTTAATTTTTGTTTTTAGATTTCATGATAACCCAGACTGTATGCTAAGGCATGAAAAAAGAGACTGAGTAAAAGATTATTTACTGTTTGTTTTACCAAGTCAGTATTTTGTTTTGTATGTATATAAATGTATTCATGTTTATTAGAAGGTCATATTTCTGTAGCTGACCTGTTGCCCCAAAGCATGTGCATGTCCCTGATGTCAGAGGAAGTTTTTCTTTAAGTGAAATAAAGTGGGGCTGCATATATTTACTGTAGGTTGTGTGTCACAGATCTAGTTCCCATTTTCCTCTGGGATTCAAGCAGCCCTAACATCTCTGTCTTTCCATGTGCCCTGCTACTAAAAAGTTCCTGACTGAAATGAATTTCCTATTTCTGCATGTCAGTGCTGGCCAGAGGAGAAAGCAGCAGCTGGGTAACGAGGAGGTGCTGCTCATCTCTGCCTGCATTCCTTTTCCCTCACTGCTAGCTGTGAGCTCAGTCAGGGACTATCAGGAAAAGCCTGCCCCAGGATAAAAGGGGGATGGTGGCATGTGCTACTTGCCAGCCATTAGGGCATGGAGATGTAATACCATTTTGTTCAATGGGAGTTCGTGTTTGATGCTTGTTTAATATAAATTGTGTACTTTCCTCTGAGTGCAGACACTGAATTCAAGCACTTTGCAGTGCAATAGACACTTGGTGCAAAAAATGAAATAAAACCTACATGTGGTGCTTTTGGTGGGCATCAAATTGAACTTAGATATAGACATCACCACCTTTATGCATTTGCATAAATTATTAGAGTGTATGGGTTTAATTTGACCTGGTGGCTTTGCTAAGATGAAATTCTTTGTCTGCCTGTGAATTTTGGTGTTAAGAGTGGGGCTCACTGTTGCTGGAGAGTGTTTAAGAGAAAAAATGGAATAATTTCTATAGCTCAGAAAAAAACCCCATAGAATCATAAAAAATAATCAGCTGTTGGAAAGAATAAATTCTGTGCTCCTAATTTGCAGAAATCCCAGCAGTTGCTATTGTGCCCAACCACTCACTAATACAATAAAATATAATTACATAATTAAATACAATATAGGATTTCCATAATAGGGAACTTTATTTCCTTGTCACAATATGGGAGTTGCTGTGGTTGAAGCTCACAGTTTGGCACTGTAACTATTATTAGATGCAAATGTATCGTGTTCTAGGCAGGATTCTCCTACAGGGGCACTTCCCAATCTGGTTGAAAATGGTTTGCTGCAGAGAGTGGAAGCTTTGTAGGAGTTTGCCTAAGATGCATTTTTTGGATGAGAAGGTATCTTACAGACACGCTTTGCTTTGCTAAAACAAAGCTTCTTTCTCCCACTGCTGTTTGTCTGGATTGATGCCATCTGTCTTTTGCTAAGCCCAGAACTTGCTCGAAGCTGAAATTCAAGCTAATGAGTAATTTTCAGGGGTGGAAATTTTCTTAGAACCTGATTTCCCCTTACTGGTTACAGCAGAAGCTTGAATAATTAAAACTACAGAGACAGACATTTAGATACAACCATCTCTGTTCAGGTGAGTGCTGTTTATGTGAGACAGCAGCAGCACTCCTATTTTTATTGCCATATTTCCATTTGGACAGTTTTTGTGTGAAATTCTGCATTATACAAGACTGTTTTGTTAGCTGCAAACAGTAGCAGATAGAGTAGAAAAACACCTGGATCCAGTGTTGGGCAGTGTTGTCATGAAAGATAATAATGGAAGTGAAGTCCTTGAAGCTTCTAGAACCTGAATCCATGAAGCATTTTTGAAGTTTACGTGTATGAGGACAGAAAGAATTATCTGGCTTTTAGGTTGTCTGGGATTGTTTTGTGTAGGATATGTACATGGTGAAAAAGAGAGAGACTAGGAATTAGATATAGGAGGAATTAAAGGAAGCCATCTTAGCTGTAACAGTGTCCAAGTAATCAGGTATGTATTACCATGATGAAAATCTGTGTCTTTTTGTGTTTAACCATATGAACATAAAGGCAAATGTGAAGTGCTGTGTTGAGATAAAGAACTGTTTTGGTTGTCTGCAGGCAGATTGTTGACAGGTAGTGGCACTGGTGACAAGTAATGTTTCTGCTTTTGCTCTCAATTTATCTTTCAATCCTTTTGTTCCACTCGAGCTTCTGCTCTTGTGTCTTTCCACTCTGATGGGCTTGCCTTCATTTATTGCACTTCATCAGTGGTGTAGTCCTCATCTCATTAAAATCAATGGCAGATCTATTACTGACCTTAGTGATGCAGGAAAAATCCCAAGTCTTGCTTATCCTAATCAGTCAGATCATCATCATTAATTTAATGATCTGAAAATCCATCAAAGCACAGCATACTTTTAGTTTGCCTGCTGACACACAATGTGCACAATCCCAAGCCTTCAAGCAAAAGTTTGTGTTCTCAGTTTCTCCCTTGCCCAGCAGTTGCCTTGCTTGTATTTTAGCTTTTCTGAAAGTCAGGGTTTGAGGAACTGTAGACTTTGATGTTGGCATCTTCTGTTTGTAGGGTACACAATCTACTGACTTTTGAGTAATCTGTGTAGATGTGCGTGTAGAGTCATAATCTTGAATAGTCCAAATTTAATTATGGTGAGAGATCCTGAATTTCATTTATATGTAAAATTAGAAGAAAATATGCAGAAGCTAATCCTATTCAGAGACTGACTCCAAGTATTTCTGAGCTAAAATGTTTGTAACATAGAAGTCTTATTAAAATTCCTATTTCTACACATTTTAGTAGTAATTTGGTTTAAAAATTGCAAGACTGTAGTTTCATTTGACTGAGAGAAGAATTATGAGACTATAGACAGACTAACTGCAGTTTTAACAATGCTAAAATCCATTATAAATCAGAAAAGGAGGGAAAAGTACACATGCCATAATAATTTATTTGACAGTGCTATTGAATATACATACAGCTCACAGATTATGTGTTTCTAGTACACTAAAAATAAGAAGTCTAAGCATAGGAACATTATTTTTAATATGAGGATGCAGTGCTAAAGAGGAGAGAGGGTTTTGTAATGATAATTAGGCTGCTGAGCACCATGGTATACATGGTATACTGGCTGCTGTTTATGCAGACTCCTGCACCAGCTGAAGAAAAAAAAGCGGCAGAAAAGTTAATAAGGCAATGCAATTTGCATCTCTGTATATTTTCCTTTTTTTTGTTTTCCCCCCATCATCTTCTTATTAGGGAGATCCCTCCAATATGTTTTTTGAGCTGTTGCTTTCCAAAGCCCAGTGTCAGAAATGGCACGGCTTAGGATGGATTAGAAAATGTGTGGTGGCTTGGCTGTGTCCTGCTGGTATGGTTTGGTGGGGATGTGGAGTGAGAGATTGTCTGATTGCCTCCTGTCATATCTGAAGAGTGAAAATGTAGATTTTATCCTGTCCTCTTAATTCCTCAAAGGTCACTTAAATCTGAGTGGTCACTACTGGGATGTATTTGTACCAGGGCTTAGAAGTACAGCTGTGATTGTCTCTAGAGGTAAAGCTAAATGTATTTCCTGTATGGGAACAGGAGCTGGGCATTTTTGATGTCTTTGTGAAATGGATTCACAAAATTTATTTGAGTTTTCCTTTAGGCTGTCAGTGATAGGATATATCTACCAATAATATGCTTCTTGTTGTAGTTCTCATGTCTACCAATAATATACTTCTTGTCATAGTTTTTTTTTTTTTTCAGGAAAAACCCTGGTTATGTAATGTTAATCTTTGCAGTATTGCAGTTAGGGATAAGGCTATGATGGCTTTTTCTCTGGATGAGTCACAATGTCTGACCAATGTACAGGCGTAGCTGGCTTCTTTATTTGTATTTTAAAACTCTTTAATAGGAACAATAATAAGTATCAAGCAAAAGATAACAGTGCTCATAGTTCAGTTGCAATTGGTTGTCCTGAAGGACTGCACTTTGTAGTACTGCTCTGTGCTCTAACTGCTCAGAAGTGCACTGTTGTGTGTTACTGCCTAATTGGTGAACTGTAATTGCCTATATTGAGAACTGATCTTAAAAGTTAATCTATGCTAGAGTCAGGAAGATTAATTGGGGCAATCACCATCCCATAGATTTCTAGTAAAGTGACACCTCCTTAAAATGGTTTGCTGTGAGTGCAGTGCAGTCTGAAATGGAAGACAGACAACACAAGCCTTGCACATGTGCTCTCTCCTGTCCAGAAGCTTGTCTGTAACTCAGCATACCTTCACCACAGCTCAGCATGCCTTCTGGCCACAGCATTTTAGAGGGATTTTGACTGAGAAAACACAAGACTTGAATTACACTTTCCTAGGCAAAATCTGTGATCACATTGGTGGGAGCGAAAGCTTCTGTCCCTTTCAGATTTGCTGTAGCCATGTGTTTGGATTTGAGGTTCTGTTGGCTGGTTTACACCATGTAGGACAGACCCAGGCATGCTTTACCTAGCTGTGTGCCTGGAGTATCCTTGTCAGCTGCTGGCCAGGCAGTGCCTGCTGCAGTATGAATTGACAAGAATTGCCCCTAAAACACCTATTGTGTTTGATCAAGTACCTTTTGATGCCTGAAGTTGCCTGTATAGGTTTCTCCAGATGCCTCTTGGCTGCCTGCATGAGCTGAGTGTAGTGCAAGTGGTGTGGCAGCAGTGCACCCTTGTGTCACACTGTGCTGTGAGTGTGCTGTCCACACCACTGGAATAGATGTCACAGCTAAAACTTGGGTGTAAAACAGAGTTTCTGAAGATGCACTGAAAATTTTACATAAGGACCACCTTCACATAATTTGAAATCCCTGCTATGAGTTGCCACTGTGGCAGCTGAACCATGGAGATGTACAGCTGAAGGATGTTGCTCCTGTGGCATTGGGAGGATATGGACTCAGTGTACTGTAGAGAAATGTCATGTTCCAAAAGGTCCTGAGATGAGTAGTCTCCATGTCATGCATCACAACAGTCTCTGTTCACATGGTGCAAGCCCTTTTAATGTGATCTATCCTGAAGTAAGAGAGCCAGTTCCTTATGTGTGAGGATTGCACTGCCATTGCAGCATGGAGGGGAGCATCATTTGATCACCTGGGTGTGCATTCACTACCTGCTCCTGGCTGGAGCAGGCCTTCACCTGGGTGAGCTGACCATGGGAAGCTGGCTAGAAGCAGCTCTTGGGCTGGCCTGGGGACTGCTTAACACATAATAACATCCAGCTCATGAACTTTATAAATTATCTATTTCTAACTTCCAGTTTCTTTAGGAGAATCCTGGCCTCACTCCAGAGATGACAGGATATTAACTGAGTATCAGGAGGTGAGGTGCAGTCTGGCCTTGGCTGTGGAAAGTTGGAGATGTGGAGATATGGCTCAGCATTACCGGAGCAGTTTGTGTTCCCAGTGCTGGGTTTCAGTGCACAAGACCCATTCTCAGACCTCTTTCAGGGTGTCATTTCACATCCACTGCTCATCCACAGGAATTTCTGCTTGTTAAAGGAATTCAGCAAGGGATAAGGGCAGAAATCTGTCTTGATAAAATGCTGCAGGTTTCTGGCACTGTCATCTCTTCATTGAAGGTTTGGTTCTTACTCTCCTTGAAGTGTGTGAGCACATGGGAATTAGATTTGGAGGAAAATTTACAAATTTGCAGGTAGTGCCTGGAAGGACCACTGTTGGGCATCTGGTTTAGTCCATAACATAAACATACTACATGAGCTCACCAGTATCAATTCATCATTGTTCTAGAGCCTCTGTCTTAAGGAAAATATTGGATCCTGAAACTGCCCATGACAGGCAGTGTACCAGAGCCTGGGGTAATTTCTCCAGCACCTAACTGTCCATAAAATTGGGCCAGCTGCCTCCTCAGGTTCTCCATCAGCCAGTAGAGCCAAGAGAAGGAGCAGCCCAGAGGGGAAACCACTGACTTCTGCAAATAAGCCAGTAAGTGAGCAAAAAGAAAGAAGAATGGTGAGGTCCTTGCAGCAATTGGAGGTATGAAAAAGTAATGGGAGATTCTCCTGCTCAGTTTTTTTTATGGTTTACTAAGCAGCCATCACTTCTCCAAGTGTTGGTGCACTTCATTCATCTTTTAAAACATGTAAGGACCAGTGAGCAGACTGCAGTGTCCCTGCCAGACGTCAGTCTGATAAAAACTTCTGTCCGGAGTAGAAAGGGAAATTAAATAATCAAGTTATTGTGGAAAAGCTGAGCCATAGGTTACAGTGAAAAAGCATCAGTAAAAAAAAAAATTGTGGCTGGGATCTACACTGGAGAAATCTTCCCTGGGTCCAATTCATTTTGCTCACCCAAGAGGAAACAAGGGCATTGTGACTGCTCTCAATTGCTATTTGGAATATAGGGTAAAAGACAATCTTGAGAGTGGCTTGCTGCTACGTTATTAAAGATGTATCTAATGAGACCTTGTACTTGCAAGACCTTGAAATGCACCAGTGTGTGCTGACTGCCAGTGCAAGCTGGGGAGGTCTGCATGGTCCAGATTTTAATTTTTCACTTTCATTCTTGTTATAAAGGCACCAAAACCAGAGCTCTCTGTATCCGTAGCTCATTTTTTAGGTAAGGTAAGCTCAATCACTTCATGGGCTTCCATAAACTCATAAGGTTGTGATACAAGTTGTGTAACCAACCATGACAAGGTTGTCACTTGTCATGAGGTGTATTTAGATTGACTTCTTAGGTGACTCGGATGTTAAGTATTGAATTTTTTCTAAATTGTATTGTCAGGAGAAAAATTTATCTTGAACAGCTGGTTAAAATGAAACTCTATCATCTATTAAAATGTAAATGATCATTTCTGAATAAAAGTGACTTTTAAGTGACTTGCTCCTGGCACCATGGTAAGTGCTCAGTTTATTTCTCTCATGAACACCACTTCTCTATTAGGAGACCATGTAATATAATGTCCATTTAACCCTTTATAGGCCTTTTCTAGGTGTCTCGTAACTCTTATAATTCTGATTTTATGACTGGCATAAAATGTTCTGATCCATATACATAAAGGACTGCATATATCTTACTCCTAGTTTCCTATGCTGGCAGATATTTTTTTAGAATGGAAGTGTAGTGCTACTGGCTTTCTATAAAAGCAAGAGAGCTTGCTGGTGTCCTAAAGGATGGACTAGTATCTGTTGGAGTCTTTAACTGATGAGTACAAAATTGTGCGTTTTACTGGGTTTTGATGACACTAGCAAATATATGTAAATAGGATATAAAATGAATTAGCTGCTGTTCAATAAAAAAGCATCCTCTTTACCTCAGCCTTGTAGCTACTCTGCCCTCCTAGTGGGACTATTTTAATTAGCAGCATGAATTTTGGGTAGTTTAATTTATTTTGTGATTGTGTAAAACAGGCTTTTGGAAGGGTTTATTTATAAACTGCCCAGGTATTTAGCAATAGCATTTCAGAAGCATCTGTAAAAGCAGAGTGTCATAACACACAACTTTTTATCTTCTTTTTGCTGCTCTTTAGCCTTGCCAACAGGGTTATTTCTGGGGTGTCTTATTTTCATGCTGCTTTTCACTGGTGACAGGAGAGTGAATCAAATGAGGATCAGATACTTAAATGAAAAAAGAAGCATTTACTCAGTTGTCTCCTGAGGGATTTTTATATGTAAAAAATGTAAAAATCATGCCATATGTTGGTGGTGCCTTTCATTCCAGAAGACCACAGTTGACTGTACAGACTTTAGGATCTGCTGGTTGTATTCAGTGATCAGCTGATTGAAATCACAGCAGAGTTTCTGTAAGTTCAGAATCTGTAGCACTGAGAGAGAAGCACCACGTGGCTGCAGTTCTACACCTTTTTGTGTTACACTGCTGTTCTGGAGCTGATAAATGTAATGTCCTGGGCAGGCAAGCCTGGGTGCACTCAGTCCTGACATGCTTGCATAACCTGCTAACGTCCAGTGAGGTTCTTGCATGAGAAATGTGAGCAAGGATTTGAGTGTTTAAATAGACCCTGACATAATTTTGTCTGTAATTGAAGGAAGTCCCTTCCTGTGTTTCAAATACCACAAGTGCCATTGTATTAGTAACTGGGTTTAAACTTTGCATTTAAACTAGAACAGGTAACTCACAAAGTTTATTTAGCTGTTTGTATGGTGAGTAAAAGAACATCGTGGGTTGATGGTGCCATCTTTAAAGTGTTTGCAGAGAGTCATGAATGTGAGAAGCAGATGGATTAGGTACTTAGGTTCCTGAAGTACATGTAAGGCTGTATCCTAGACATCTTTCATATGCAAAGCTCTTGAAACTGTCTGAAGAAAGACTAGAGCCACCTTCTAAGTTCAGAGCTCTGTATAGTGAGTTCCAGCATTCCCAGTGCAGAGAGACACTTCCAACAAGGATCATTTATTTGATAGATGTCCTGAAAGAAGGATTTTGGGGTTGAAAACATCCTCTGCAAGACTCCACATGGAAAGTTCAGCAGATTGGTACAACTATGCAATTAGAAAAATCAAATGTTCCATCACCATAATTTCCTGAACAGAACATACCATAAATATGGTGGCCATTTCAAGAGGACAAACCAAAAACTTACAAAGGATAAGAAATTATCTTTGAATTTCCTAGTTTTCAAAATCTCATTAAAAATGTGTCCTACAAGACATAATCCCCAAATGAATGTGATGTCAGTACATAAATAAGCTTTTCTGGATAAGATTTGATAATCAATATGCTGTAATGAATGAGTTATGTCACTTACCTTCAGTGTCTGTCTGCCTTGCTCTTCCCACAAGTTAGGACTATGTTTTATTAATAAATGAGATATTTGGATGTTTTTATAAGCATTGAAGTCTCTTTTAAAAAACTGACTATTTTTCTCATAAAAATGACATAGCGTGGACAATACTGTGTTTCCTGCTGTTAGAAAAGAGTAATTACTTACAGCCACTCTTACAATATGCTTGCTTGCTAAATGCATAAATCTAATAATGCAACAATACAATGCTACAGTGAGCTTCATGAATTGGAAAAAGATAGAATTTAAATGCTTTTGGCACCTGACATACATTTCTTACAGGAGGTCTATAATTTCCTGTATTAGAGCTAGCTGTATACTTTAATGAATGCAGCTAGAAAGAGTAAAGGATATTTGGAGAGTCATGTATTTAGTTTAGTCTGCAAGGTACTACTTTGTTTGTTACTTTTGATTTTAGAGCTATCAACCTTATTTGGACAGTTTATTCTTTTTGTAGGGAAAAGATGGAAGCAGAAGCTGGAAAATCATGTTTGGAAATCACGACTCAGTAATGCAAGGTTAAAATT
The DNA here is from genome assembly GCF_903797595.1 of Erithacus rubecula. Classification (NCBI taxonomy): domain Eukaryota; kingdom Metazoa; phylum Chordata; class Aves; order Passeriformes; family Muscicapidae; genus Erithacus; species Erithacus rubecula. The sequence continues at coordinate 16,340,219 of NC_136687.1, read as the reverse complement.
ACTGTCTGTCTGTTGTGGTTGGAAGTGTGTTTCAAATGGCCCAGCATCACTTATATGCATTTTGAGCCTGTAAGTGGTGATGAGCTTGCCTGGCTCCCTGTGCATTTATGAAAAAGCAGCAGATTGTGTTGTAGCTTGCTGTGGTTTCTTTGACCTAAGCACCAACCATGAAAGTTTTATGTAATGTTCTCTAGTGTACCAATGGTCAGAAAGGTGTAAGCAGAGTCATCATTCCCACTCAGCTGTGGTGCTGGACTTCCTTATTCCAGACATAGGTTTGGTTCCTGTTGTGGGAGTCCAGGGTAAATTAGCACCCTGTCCTCAACACCACCACTTAAAAAGTTTTAGAGAGCACTAGAAAAATGCAGTATTTTAAAGCCATAGCTGATGCTAAAGCTGACCATAGAATTTAAGTCAGAGTATGTAGCTCTAAGGATAGATTGAAAATACTTGGAGAACAAATCCAGCCATTTTGTAAATCCATTTTGCTGGATTGATGTTTTTTAAGGCTGTGTCTGTGAACAGAGACAGTTCTCTGCTAAGCAGCACTGTGATCTGTACAAGTTTCTTGCTCTCCACAGGATCTCCAGCGTGTGTGGGCTCCTCCCCTCTCACCTGAGCCCTACATGCTCAGGTGGTATTCTCATGTGGTGTTCTTGCTTATTCCAGGCTTGTTGTTGCTGAAGGGGGAAGCTAGTGGAGAGCAAGTAAGAGAAGTGGCTGCTTCACAAGGCAGAAATGTTTAGTACAGACATATCAAAGCAGTGCACATCATCTCTTTTTGGAGAAAACTGCTGTGTTTCACATATGTATTTCACAGCCCCCTCCAATTTGAATATTCCCTTAATAATTGTGAACATGTTCCTGAAGTATTGAAAACCTGAGTTCTGTGGGAAAGCTTTTCAAGAAAATTGTAATAATCTTGAGAGTTAAGCATTCTCCCCTCTTTGTGACATTCATTGTCTGTCCTTCAGGATGGAGGTTGTGTAAATCCTCTGGCTCGATCAAGAGAAATTACTTAAATATTTCAAAAGCTGAGTACTCTTTTGTGTTGACCAGTTCCATGCAGGCTATCAAATGATTTTGCCTCCCTTTTGTCCTTAGTCTCATTTAATTAGATCCAAGTCTACATACAATTCTGTCCAACTAGTCTCTCAATGCAAGTTGTGGTTTCTCTTTTTGGCTTACTCGCTACTTCTTCTGTGATTGAAGCTGTGGAATCTTGTAATTCATTTTGTTCCACCATTATTGATTTGGTGGCAACAGTCCAAATGTTGAGAAATATTTTCTAGGTTGTTGTTGCCCTTGATTTCCAAAGACATTGCATACAATGAAGCATGTGGATCAGGAATTGACGTATCCATAGTGTCACCAGGCTTTGAGGGTGCATTTTCAATTGTAAAAGCAGTTTATTGTTAATTAGAGAGACTCCCAAGGGCATCATGATCTCCTGATAGTCTGTGAAGAGTACCTTCAGTACACTGTACTCTGTGAGGGTTTGCCAGAACCAGCGCTTGCGTAAGTCCTGAATTGATTCCCTGCTGAAGAAGAGTTAGAGCCTCCAAGTTACAGTTGTGAATAAGATTAATATTAAATTTTAAATTTTACTCTTTTCTTAGTGAATTTTGGTTTGTGATTCTTGTAAAAGAAAAGACAAACCCAAGTGCTTCACTGAATCTTAACAGATACATATGCTATGCATATGGCATAAAAGTGCTACCCTTCTAGCTACTGTCTGTGCAGTGAAAGTAGCTGTGTTTCAGTGGCAATGCACAATTTAAGCATATTTCCTTAACTAATTGGACTCTTGGAGTGTTAACCTTCCTCTGGGAGGATTCTGGATGGCATGCAATATGACTAACTAGTAAAAGGTTATGTAATGGGCTCCCATTGCACATTTTCTCCTTCTTTAATACCTGATGACTTATTAACATGTTAAAAGGTTGTGGATAAAAAAATCCAGTGTCTTATCTTTATAAGAAAATACTTTACCTCTTACTCTGATGTTGGATATCTGCAGATATCCCAGAAAACAACCTCATGGGGACTGTCTGCTGTGTTGGATGAGGATGTGATGGCATGCAGTCCATTTTCTTCAATGTCTAGACTGTACTTCTACAGTGCACTCTTCGATGTCCAGTTTGAATTAGTGTAAAATTATATAATTCTCCATTTTAGCTGTCCAATCTTTCTTTAATTTGTAGTACTTCCTTCCTTTATTAAAAAAATGTGTTTGTGTTTGCCTGTCTGTGCTTGTATGTAAAAAATGATCTTTATGAAGATGAAGTCTTTTTCTTGTGTCCCTGCCAGTGCTGCTTTGCTATAATGGAATGACAAACTGTAAATAGAATTGACTTGGAGGCCGAATCAGTTGTTGGTATTTTGTTAATAATAATAATATGAACTGCCCTCCATCAGGTAGTGAAAATACAAATTCTGAGTTGTTATGAATGCCAAATTAACTTTGCGAAGATTACTAACTCAGTTTATCAAATGTATTTTGTCATACGTCATTCATTTTGACCTGCTGTATGATGAGATATATTTTTATGAACTAACCTTGCTGTCTGTAGTGCAGACATGAATGCCTTTCTAAAATCAAGACAAGACCTGGACAGCTTGTCTTGCATTGTGCCTGCAGGACAGATTTTTGTCCTGCTTATGTCATAAACTAGTGAACACCCTCTGTATTTCTCATGTGCTTTATTTTTTATGAATCTCTCAGGATATGAATAGCTTAGAGGGTAATTACACAGCTAAGGTGCTAGCCTGTACTAGCTTTGTGGAGAGCATACTTCTCTGCTGCTTCTGTAGTTACACTGTCCTTTAGTTATGTGCTGGGATTGAGTTTTAAATCCTGATCCTGACATTCATTGGATTATATGGATCAGCTCTTTCCTGTCTTTCTGATTTACCAAACTATTAAATGCTGAACCTACATCATTCCTATGTCAGGCCAGATTTTGGTCTGTCATGAGCATCTAGATTGTATCTGCTTGAATTCATCCCCTGTGTGTGTCTCCTCCATTTTGAAAGGCTCTCCCTGTTGAGCTGTTTGATTTAAAAAAAAAAAAAAAAAAAGTGATTATGACTCCCTTTCTTTTGGGGGCAGTTAAGAGTTACTTTGCTTTGGTTTGTTTTGCCTGGAGGGAATTGAAAGGATAAGTTTACAGATATTAGTGTTTTCTCTGAGGACATTTTGTCTCTGTGTCAGAACAAGGCTTTCTCTCCAAAGCTGACATGGTGGAATAAGGTGTTGTATTGTCTTTTCCAATTGTTGCAGCTGTTCCATTTTGCTCCCCACAGTCCTACACAGTCCTGCAAGCTTGGGCAGAGTTGAAGGGACATGCATGGGTGTGGGCAGCTCGTAACTCTTCATGCCAAGGGCAGATATGAACTGCCTCTCCAGAGGTGTGCAACCTATCTGGATGAGCTTGATGTTAAATGTCCCAAGGCACTGCTAGCCCTTGTTCAGGGGAAGAGCAGTGCAAAGGTGTGGTAGGTGCTAGGAGAGGTCACTGGATGATTGTTTAGAATTTTCATTGTAGCTTGGTGAAGATGCTGTGAAGTGATAGTTCCTTATGGTTCTGTGAAAAACATGTGCTTTGGGAAAGAGAAAATGAGTAGAGTGATAGCATGAGGAGGAGGGTCTGATCTCTTATACTTCTGTACTTATACATATATTTGTTATTCCTTTTTGTAGTGGTTTAAATGTTAACAGTCAGGTCTTGGTAACAACTTCTAAGTACACAGGCAGCTGATAATTAACCTTGTGGACATCTCAGTTTCTCTTCCAGTTCACATATCTTGGTGGCTTACAAGACCCTGTGTTACAGCTTAAAAAGGCTGGTATGTTGTCTCCCTTCTGGCTGTAAATGGAAAGCCCAAGCAATTGTTAGGCCCTAGCCCTGCTGTGAGCATTAAGCAGTAATGTGCATGAGCTTTGTTAGTGTCCACGCTGAAATGAACGACAGGGCTTTAAAGCAAAAGCCAGTCTTGAGAACACTCACGGGCTGACTTTGGTTGGCCTTGTTGGCTGTGAAAGCACATTTTTCATCAAAATTAAAATGCTGTCAGACCACCTACTGATCCTAAGTGGGGTTTTTGTTTGTTTAAAAGAGATGAGACGTACTATTTTTACACAACTTGGATCAAGATGTCAACAGGAAGTAAAGACATGTGACTATAATTTTGCATCTGTCTTAAGAAATAACATTTCCATCTCTTAATTAATGAGAGTGGATTTGTTGAATGACCTGCTTATTGATTACAGCAGTTACTGAATTTTTGTGTGCCATATCTGCATGTTCTTATCTGGGTTATCAAAATTCAATGACCATTTGATGGGAAAAAATAATCTGAAAGGCAGAGTATTTCTGCTTTTTCTTTGAATGACTGGCACTGTTTTAAGATAAGCCACTGTGGGCATCGGGGGAAAGCTGGATATGTATTTTCAAGGGAGTAAAGGAATTATGAGTGTACTAGGTTATAGGAAGAGGAGTAGTCTCTGCTTGGTTCATCATGAGCTCTACTGAGAGAATTCTGTGAGGAACACAGGTACTGTAATTCAAACTGGTCAATAAACCCGTAAGCATTTAGGATGATCATAAACTTTAACCTTGCAGTGCAATTAAGAGTAGTAGCAACCATGTCGGAACCGGGGGTTCTGGAAAGGCTCAGCCAGTGTTTTGTGATGTATAGTTTTGGAATTCTAGTGTAAGAGGAGGAATGAGAATGGTGTAGACAGAAAGAGTTGAGGCAAAGGTGGGAGCAGGCTTAACTGACACGTCACAAATTTAGAAAAATCTATTTTGTTGTACTCTGGCGTCTGCCTTACAATAAGGATTGTCTTTGCTGCTGTGTATTTTACATGAAATACCTAATGGGATGATTGATTCTGATGGATGTCATGCCACATTATTGCTATCTTTGCAGAGTCCACAGAAGTTCTAGACTTTTTTTCCAAACTATTAGTTAATAGCAGAAACAACTATTTTTTGTTTTTAGCAATGTTTGTTTTACTCTGTCACTGGTAAACATTGGCTGTCACAAGTCTTTGTAGTACTTTATAGATACTTTACAGGTACTTTACAGTTCTACTCAGAGCATTTTCTTTGCCTTTTTGTATTGCACTGTAGATCAGAATATGAAACTTAAAAATAAGCACTTCCCTGTTTTCAAGGTTGATTTCATTGTTTTATGGCTATAATGTCTCAAAGTAACCAATAATAGCATTTCCTGAAAAAGAAATCCAAATAACTGAGTGCTGATATATCCAAGAAAAGGAGGGCATTATTTTCAGCATATTGGTATCATTCTTTTGTGCTTTTCAGTTTGTTTTAATTCTGTCATGCTTCCTTTCTAATGCTATATGCTAATTTAAATAATAGAACTCGTACATAAATACACAGTCATGCAAGAATGACTAAGGATGATAAAATTGGAACAGTGATGCTAAGTGCAGCATTGCAATCAATAGGACTGCAATGGTAATAACACCAATATGTCTCGTTAAAGAGATGTAAATTGCACTTAATCTGAAAGAAGGTTAGAACCACAGTGGAGCAAGGAAATGAGTAAGATGCAGTGTGAGAGCTAGCAAAGATGTCTGTGCCCACTCAGAATATGTCTTGTTTCACAAAGAGCAACCTCAGGGAGCCTTCAAGGGATTGCTATAAAGTGAGCAGAAGCTCAAGAGAACACAAGAGATGTCCTATGCAGCAGCAAATCCCTGCTACTAGCAAAGTAATATTACAGAAAACAAGTGGGAGGATTTTTCAGAACTCATTCAAGTTAAGCTTGGAAATAACGTGCCTCTTTCTGCCACCTGAGCTCCTGTGAGCTCAGTGTGGTAAATACCAATTCACAACAGTGCTTCTTGCAGCAAAAGGTGTGGAAATGGGCACGAGGTGGATTGGCCAAGGCTGCCCAGACAATCTGTGTCCTCCCTACTCCTTCCATGGGCTGTGCCCTGGGATGTGCCCACAGCACACCACCACATTCCCCTGCAAAATTAACCCTGCACAGGAAAGGGATCCTAAATGTGCAGTGGACAAAGCCACAAGCACTCTGAGCTCAAGCTGCCCTTGCAATTTTAATTTGCCTTATTACATCCACTCAAGGCATTTCACTTGTTATGCAGAAGCACTCATTGTTCAAAGATCTCTGCAGATGACTAGGCACCGTGAAGGTGCATTAAGGTTAGAGCATTTATCTTAGCTCTGAGTTGTTCTGCTGGGCTGGTGTCAGATCTCCAGTGTTCTCACATTTCTTCCAATTTCTTTTGCTTGTTTATTTTTATTGATGCTTTGGAAATAACAAGAAAATAGGGACACCCTTTCCTTTCTTTCCAATGCCCATTTAGGTTGAAAATCTTAATCAGAATTTTTGAAGTTGGGTTGTTTGAGAACCACATTTAGATTATTAAATGACCTGTTTCCTATGAATAAATACATTAGGAAAAGAATTGCTAAGTTTGTATGAAATTTTGGCTCCCTAGGGAGGTGTTTTCCTAACTGTTGTGCTACTTCAGGTAAGAGAAAGAAGGTCAGGAATTGCTTGCTGGCATGCAGTGCTGTTTAATGCCTCAGCACAGCACTAAATAGAGGATAAGTGAGGATGTAATAGGTAGTAAAGTTCATTTAGGATGAGAGAAAAGAATGTTGTGGTGCACAGTGGTTGGGAAGAAATATTTTGTGCAAGAATTAGAGGTATCACTGAGGTTGCTAATTCACATGTAATGAGCTGGAGATTTCATATGTAAGTGGGACATGTGATTTAGATATCTGTACAGAGGTCTTTAACTTTAAAAAGTTATTCTCCAGCAATCCATGCTCAAAATCTAGAGCTTCAGTGTCAGCAATATGTGAAAAACAGTTCATGGGCCAGATATTAATTGATATTTACTGACATTGAAAACAATAAAGAGCTAACTTTGTTTTGTTTTATTCTATAGAATGCAGTGAGTTCCCCAAAAATGTCAAATTTTCTATACTATAATGAACACGTACTCTAAATACCCATTTTTGCTGAAGAGAAAGATCTTTCTTGTGCGCTCTTTGCAGTTGGTAAGTTTTATTCATTTTAGACATTTTATTCATTTTAGACATTTATTCATGCATCTGGCAAACATTTTGCTTTAGCTGACATTCACAGAAACCTGCTATTTGCAAGAGGGGATGCATGACTTGTTAACAAACAATTAGGTTTTTTTCCAAGGTGTTTATCATACTATTAAAGAACATAGCCTTCTATGAATAAAATCAAATTCATGTATTTTATAAGTACATCTGTAAAACAGTGTAAAAATTTGAAAGGTTTGGATGGAGTTTCACACCAATTTTCCAGCCTGTTTTATGAAGTTAAATGAAATAGTGAAAGCAGAGGTGATGAATCATACACAAAGTTCCAGTTCATTATGAATGGACTGCCACAGGTAGAATACCATTTTATTACAGTTACTATGAAATGCCTGCTGTTGGAGTCAAGTATCTGTAACCCTTAAGAAAAGGTTCATCATGCACAAAAGTAGCAGTTAGTGGTAGCTGTTCAGCCTTGATCATCAGTGACAACTCTCTTGCTCACTTGAACAGTGATGAGAAGGAAGAGAAACTCTTTTAGTTGCAGAGGTTTACCAGCTGAGTTGTTTGTCTGCCTCTTCAATTCTTGAGTGCGTTTCTGTTCAAGGACTTCAATTTTTTAAAGAACATAAACTCTTATTACTTTGAACTGTTATTTAATAAAGCTACATTTGGGTCCTTGAATAGTGTACAGCTGAAGAAACATAAAATGGGTCCATATTTCTAAAGTCAAAAAACCAGGATTTTTGCTTGGGGAGCTGGTTCTGTGCATACTGAAGCAATACACAGAAGTTATCGCTCCGAAGAAATTAATTTAATTTTTCTCCCCAAACAATGTACTTTCTTTTTGCTTTTAACCTTGATCGTTGCGTTAATAGATGATAGAGGCACTGATGGGAAAAGCATAAGAAAAGTGCTGAGATGCTGGAATACAGTGATCTGAGGACACTTATATCACAGAGCAGATAACCTGTTTGCTTTTATTTGTGAGCTTTCAACCATGAATGTAGAAATGGCACTCCACAATTATCGATCAGCTTGCCCCACTGTCTGCCATTTGACAGTGCTTCACTTAGACCTACTGTCAAACAAAGGACACTGCAAACAGATGCCACAAAAAACATGCCTTACGTATTGCTTGTTCATTGAGCTAGAATATTGCATTAACTTTGAAAGGCTTCTAATATTTCAAGAATTACAAGTTAAGTGATTTTAAAAATGTCTCGCTCGACAGCATTATCATGAAAGGGCTATTTATGGTATCTGCATGAGTAAACTGATAGCAGCATGGTTGCTTATTGTGCTCCTCTAAATTCATTTTCCTAATAGCTTATTGGAAACTTTGGTAGGGACAGTGCTTTTGTGTGCTTCTCATAATTCCTCATACAAACATCTTTCAAATAATTAAGGTTACTTTATTCTGTGGGAAGATACAGCTCAACCTGGTGTTTACTGTTCTTTGGCAGCCTTCAGTTTTGCAACATGGTGAGTATGTAGCTGGGATTTGGAGGAACAATTCCCATGCTGACTTTGTAACACACATCTGTGATTGGATATTATCTTAAGATGATGGGGTACTCAGGCCTAAAAATTCCTTGCTGAAGAAAGCAAGCAATGATATAGAAGCCAGCAGTAAGATGTATGAGCTGTGCAAAAGTGGCATAAGGGAAGTGATCAAGGGCAAAGAGGCTGGAGTAGCCTGAATCAAGGAAAGATGCCAAGGCAGAGAAATCAAAGTCCTGGAAGAAGTTGGATTGTATGGAGCAGTGAGAAAGAGACTCAAAAGTGGGGTGCTTGTGACGACCAGTCATCTGTTCATATACCCACAAATTCATGTTGAATGTAGCTAGAATGAGTGTTTTTAAGCTGAACATAGACCTTTCCTTGCCCTGTTTCTAGCTTTGGCTATGGCTGGTATTTCCCAACCCTCAGGAAAATAATTTGAAATAATGCTGTTGTTTTCAGACAAGCATGTCATTTGTTTTACCGGTCTGTAGTTGATTAATTTGCAAATGATATTCCCAATAAAGTGCTTAGAAGTAGATAATTACAACTATATTAACAGTTACCGGGGAAGCAGATGGTATTCTGAGGAGCTGCCATGTAGAATTAGTGCTGATGCTCTACTGTAATGTACCATATACCCCAGCAACCCACAAACAACAAACTAAAATCCTGCTGATATTCCAGATTGTAAGTAAATTGTGCTATTGCTTCTCATTCGGTTCTTCTCTGAATTTTTATGTGTGTTTTCTAGATAGCTACAGTGCTCAGTGAGCTGCTCCTTTTTATGTTCAGTCACATAGCTCTGCAGATCTGTATTTTGTATTTTCTTGGTTTCAAACCCACTATAAGGAAGTTTCTAGGCTGTATGTCAGTGTTTTCTCCACCCTGCTACTCGATGCTCTGAGGCATAGACTGACTCTGAAGAAAGACATATTTCTAATTTACTAAATTGTTCAAATGAAAATTTGCTGTGAGGTGCTAAGTTAAGGAAGTTCCAAAGCCACCAGCACCATCCACACGCCCACCTGTGCCTGCACTCTCCCTCTCCCCTGCTTCTCTTGTTAACCTCCCAAATTCATGCCACAGCCTGATAAACTCGACCCTTTTTGTGCTTCTGGCAGTCAGGAAAAAGGCCAGGATGTCGTGGCAGTTTCTCCTGCACCTCTGATCCTTGCTAGCTTTGTTTTTAAGCAGGCTGGAGTCACGCAAGCCACACAGCAGCTCACACCAGGCTGGAGGCTGCAGTAAAGTTGAGGCTCCTGCCCAGGACTGGCAGAGTGCTGCTGGCACCCAAAGACAGATCTCTGCAGCCAAATGGCTGGAAGTCTGTTGAGAGCATGGCCTTATTTCTTTATTTAACATACTTGTTATCTACATGTTTAAGTAGAACTAAAAGCTCTTTTTTTTTTTTAATTTTTTTTTTTTTTTTTAAGGACTTTAAAAACACTGGAAGTAGTTACCAAACAGATTTTTGTTTTTTTCTGAGTGCATGCCTTTGGTGTTACTGTGTCAAAAAGAAGCACGTAACAGCATGTCTGTGGTATAAATGTCTCTAAGTACAACATAGGCACCTTTGGGGTGGAGGATGATATGAGAAACTTGTGCTGTTTTGGATAGCTCCCATGGCCTGCTGCCTGTTTAGAATTACCTGTGTTGTGTATGGCTAAACAGGGCCCAGTCTGATGTTAGTTTATGTCAGGCTTGCGATAAAACCTTTTTTCAGCCAAGGATAAGAAAGTTTTCAGAAGGTTCTTACCACGATCTGAGTCAGAACCTCCTCAAAAATACACAGTGTTTGTAGCCAAGTGCAGATGAAGTTAACTCAGTGTTGTTTTGAAGGTCTGGTGAGGCAGAAGTGGCCAAGTGTATGTGTGTTCACAAGGGCATGAGCTGACGTGAGCAAAAGCAGCTGAGGCATAAGGCAGTGGTGACAAGGGAGGGCAACAGGAGTAGCATTTAGAATGTAATTGTGATGGAAAGCTTTAAAAAACTCCAGCCCACAGACACAAAACACTTGTTAGCGTGATCGAAGGCCCAAAGGAAGGTGCTGGGCTACAGAAGTAGGAAAACATTTAATTCTTGTTTGTTGTTACTAAGGAGTATCTTGTACAGTACCCTTGATGAAACAGAATTGCCTTCAAGCCAAACACAATTCCCTAAGCAATATATTTTTGAATGGAAGCTGCAGCCGAATCATGAATATTAGTTAATTGCTTTAGTCAAAACAACAAATGCTGATGCCTTTCATCTTGAATCTGTAGGTAGAATGAGCAGAATTAGCATTTGTGACTTTCAGGTCATCTTCAGGAAAATGGAAGAAAGAGGATTTTGTCCAATAAGGTCTCCTGACCCTATTTGCATCAAAGTATGTCTCTGGCTTCTTTCCCAGCTTTGCTTCTCCTGGTTAAAATGAGAAGTTATTGGATTTATTCTAAGGAGGGCAGGAGTGTGACAGGACAGGTGGTTTTTATGGCTGTGTAGTATGTCCTAAAGGATTCCTTTTTCTACTGCTTAGAACTTCAACCATTTTACCAAAACACTTTCTGGCAAAATATCCTTGCAAATGCTATATATAAAGTGAGCAACTTTTTGAAGTGCTGAAAACCATGCTATTCTACTCTTTTAAAGGAACACTTTGTGAACAGCTTGTGCTTCAGAGCAGTGGTTTGATAACAGGCAGGGAGGTACTCTCCTTTATCAAGGATATTCCTTTGGTGCTCATGAAATCAAGTCCATTTTTAATCAGTTTTCAAATCCTAAAGGAGAAAAAGACTGGAATACATCCTCTGAAGATTCTGTTAGGGTTTTCTTTATGTCACAGTTTAATCTCTCTGCCTGTGGTTGGGCTTGATAAAATTGTGTCTACATGAGGTGTTGAGAATGTGAGACTGGTGGAGGACAGGTGGGTCTCAGGCAGACCTTACCTGTTAGGGCTGCACCAATCCTGGGTGACCCCCAGGTTTCAAAGCTGAAAAAGGACAAGTTGGCTGTGTCAGGTAATGCAGAAAATAAAACTGGAAGTGCAAAAGAAGGCAAAGCTAGGCCTCAGCAAATGGGTGGAGTTAGAGATAGGAAGGTAGGGTGACTGACCAGGGAACTGGGCAGAATGGGGCTGGAAGAAAAAGAGAGAAACACAATAGGAAGTTGGAGGAGGGTGCTGGGACTGACTTAATGAAGAACCTAAAAATCAACTGAAAGAGTGAGACTAATAGTTGGGGGTGTTGGGCAAGAATGGGAAATCCTGTATCTAAAGAAGTTACACCTGAAACTTGAATTGATAATCTAGTAGGGCTGTGTGGATAAATGGGGAACTACCTTTTCTCTGGAAGGGTTGTGCAGGACTGGAACTGGCTGGAAAAGGACATTAGAGAATGTAAAGAGATCATTTGGACTAGGGCCTGATGTGAGGAAGGAGGCTTTGTTAATATGTGAAAAAGCATGGGAGACAAATGTGTGAGAGGCTGGGAGATTCTGTGACTGGGATAAGTGTTAAAAAAAACCAGGAGAATCAGTGGCTTGGGAGGACATAATAGGGTCTGGTGAGGTAAAAAGGATGAGTAAGGGGGGAAGAGAAGAGACAGTTAACTGGATGTAAAAAGATTATGAGTTGGAGAGTGAGGAGAGAGTGGTTAGTCTCAGCAAGGAGGCTGGGATCCCTTTGAGAATCATAAGGAATGGAGACTGGGAAGGTCGTACTCATCTGTCTTTTGCTGTTCCCAAACACCTCTAAATTCTTCTTGTAAGAGTATTTGTCATCCATTTTCAAGTGTTTGTCCACATCAGTGAGGATAATATATTATTGCTGTCAGTTACTCTATAAGCTGCACAACTTAACACTTAAAACCCAAATTGAGGAAGCGGGAGGATAGCCACGTGATGCTACAGCTCTGGTGTTTTCTACTTTTTGGGGGACAAATAAAGAAAAATGCACCTACAATCTGCAATAAAACAATAAGCTTTAGAACTATTGAGAAATACAGCAAAGTTATTAATGCCATACTCATTATCCCCTTACACATTGTAATAGTCTTGTGCCCATAAGGACATTTTGTTTCCCTGCAATTTAGGCAGCATTAGTTGTGCAGGGCAGAGAAGGTAGGTGGACAAGGTGAGCAGGAGTGCTGTCCCTTGAAACAGGTACAAGAGGTTGCTGGTGAATGGCAGTGGGAGCAGGGAGCTGGTTAGCCTACTATTTAGCTGCTGGGCCTCTGGAGCTGGCTTCTGTCTCTCCTTCTTCACAGCCTTCTCATACATGCTAAGCCCCTTAAATCAGACTTTTCAAGATGATCACTAATTGCATGTTTCACATTCTTTTGGAAGCCCAACCTCAGCCCTAGGGTCTGTTTTGCAGAAGAGCATAGCTGTGACTGAAAGCAGCAAGACTCACACTTTGAAGATACAAAGCACTGCATAATGTTAAAGATTCTGAAAAATCATGGCCTGGACATCTTAAGGCAGACTTTCCTAAATTAGTGGGTATGTCTGGTTTTAATCTATCTGTGCCTAAGCTCCCAATGTATAAAGCAGAATAATAGTCCCCTCAACTCTCAGGGATTTGGTGAAGATTAGTGAAGTGGCTGTGAAACCCTCACTTATTTTAGTGATGAGTGCTATAGAAAAGCCCATAAGGAAATTAATAATTTTGTCTTCAGAGCACTATTTGAATAGTTAGCAGGAAACAAGCCATAAGGCCGTACCCTGAACAATGATAAGACAAAATATTGAATACTTGCTTTATTAATTCAACACCATCCATCCTGTGCTGTGAAGGAGAAGTGCACTTAAAAAAATGTTAACAAAATTAGAGTGTATGATAATGTATACGCAAAGGATACCAAATTAAGTTTGCATCAGCAACCATAATTCTTTCATTGCTTAATGCTGGAGCCTTGATTTTATTGCCTGAAGTGCATTCTTTCTAACAGAGAGCGATTTTTTTTTGTCTCTCTCTGTGTGTTGCAGTATTTTAATGGGAATGTGACTTCTAGATATTTTTAAGAATTGTGTACTCAATGCATAATTCCATTTTTAAATATTCCTTGCTTTGAGATGTGGGAAGTTTCTAGCATTGACATTTAGTATCCTTTTTTTCCCTCAGCTAAAGGTCCTACCTTGTAGCATTTTATTCACGGCCAGTAGCATTTACTAACACAGCTGAAAGAGCTGGGCATGCTTGAACGAGGAGGGATGGCAGAATCATGCCCTCCATTTTTCATCCAGTGATAATGAGATATCTTACAACCCATATTGACTTTTCTAAAGATCAGAAAGCTCTTTGAGGGAGAGGGAGGGAAAAGTACAGAGGGTGAATTCAGCCACAACAAGGTTAATGTACTTACACAAAATTATACATGAAGCCATGAGAGTGCCAAGAATAGTAGCACCCACAAATCCTGCCGAGGAGGTTGATCTTGTGAAGTGATGCCCTTCTCACAATGTGCCAATCCTTTGGAAGTTGTTAAGTTTAGAGGGCACTTTAGCCCCCAGCAGGATCAGTCACTCCTTTCCTGCTGTTTCTCTCCAAGTCTTCATCTTACTCGATTCTACACTTGCAAAGTTGTCTTACTGCGTTTTTAGGTGCCAGCCTCAAAATTTCCTGGTTATTTTGCCTGACTTGATGAGTCTTTTTCAACACTAGCCAGTTCTGGACAGCAAACATTTGTGGGGGCTGTCTGGGAGGCCAGCAGAAGCCCCTGCACCACTGGGGCACCACCCAGCTGCTCTGGGGCAATGCCAATCTGAGCCTGAAAGGGAGCAGCTCAGTCTGCTCACTGCCACTTGGGCAGTGTTTTGCAGTGGTTCAGCTGATGCCCTTTCTTACCTGCAAAATGCTGCCAGGTGAAAAAACAGTATTTTTTAATACTAGAAATGCTTGGAACTTCTAAGGGTGGCATTAGCATCTGCATGGTCTGTAAAAACTCAAAGGGACATGTTAACCTGCTTTTCTTTCCATTTCTTTCTCAAAATACTCCTTCTGTAGATGAATGTGTCTCAACTTGTTTGGGAAATCTCTCCATAAAGACTGTAGAAGGTAAAGGACATGGAGTAATGTATTTATTTCCTTTTCTTCATGTGTGCAGGAAGCTAAGTTTGCAACTCCTCTGTTCAAAAATATTTTTAAAATACCCACATCAGAAGGTTTTGATCTAGTCTGCATTGGAAAATCCTGATACAGGCAAGGCTGTAGGCTGTTGCTGAAGTGCTTAGCCTCAAATTGTTCCAGCTGTTCTATGATGATAGCAGACTTCTGATGGATCATACAATACAGAGATCACGGCTAATATTATCTTCATATTGTTTGTTGCAGTTGGATTGTGGTGCTGTATTAGGCAGATTATGGGGCAAGTCTGCATGAGAAAAGGTGTTGGACATACTGTACTTGCACGTGTTGAATGCTTTTTTAGATCTAAGGAGCTGCTGTGAGTAAAGCCTGCAGTGTAACTCACATCTAGAATGCGTTTTTTAAAAGAATCAAAATATACAAATGGAAACAGAGGAACAATCACTTGCCATCTCTGCAATGGTGGACTTTAACCAGCAATGGTCAAGGCTAGTAGCTTTGTAATTCTCTGGCTTTTCTTTTTGCAGCTGTAGAACAATTCTGTAGTTTTGATGTGCCCTCTGTGATTCTCCTCAAATCAATCTCTATTGAAAGACATCAGCTTTCCAGCTTACTGGGTTTTTTTTTTTCCCTGAGCTATGTCCTGCACCATGCAGTTCCACGGATGTATTAAATGTTGTACTGACACTTTCTGCTCTCTCTCTGTCTGTGTCAGAGAATGCCTGAAATTCTGATCCATATGTCTGCAGAGCCATATGCCTAGTATGACCTGTTTCTGCCAGAAACATCAGAAAATGGCTGGGAAATTGGTTCCTTTGCACTATGGGCTCTGGGACTAGGAGGAGGTGAAGTGGCAAGAAGCCTGCCCTGTGTTCTGCCCTTTCCCATGTGGAAAGCAGCCTTGAAGCTCTGTCTCCATTAGGAGCAGGCTGCTGATACAGCTATACCCACACCCTGCAACAGCAAAGCAGTCCTGGGTGGACTGCTGGAAATAGCTTGTCCTGGCAAAACAGCGTTTTTTGACAAGATAGCTTATTACAGCAGTGCTTGCCTGTCCCTGCAGAAGAAGCAGCAGCCGAAGCACAGCTCTGGCAGCACTAGTGCTCTGTGCTGCTGCCCTTCCCTGTATAGCTGTGCTGCTCAGGGCTCATTCACCTCATAGAGACCCCGTGTGCCTCGGGGGGACCTTGTTCCCACTCCATCCTCAGCACCGTGGGACTTCCCTGGCAGCAAAGGCACGGTCAGAGCACAGCTTGAGCCATCCCACTTTATTACAGACTCTTGTCTCCTTCCATATACATTGCCTCTTAATGTCTTGATTTTCCTGTTTTTCTTTTCCAGTGTACAGTGTTCTTTCCCTTTTTATTTCCAAAGGAATGAGCAGCTGCTGTCAGAGTCACCCTCTTACTGCAGTGGGGGTAACCCCATGGACCTCACCACAGAGGTGACAGTGCATCAGCAGACAAGGGCTTGGCCTTGCTCCTTGCCTGGATGCCCTCCTCCCTCTTTTCAGCAGTCCTAATGCCTCTACCTAGATGGAGTTTAACTGCACTTGCTCAGTTAATGTTATATTTTCATATGGCTCTACTCTCTCTTTGGCTGCTGATTTATCTGAATAATTGCAGTACAGGAGCTCTCAGGCAAACAATTACACCTTGAAAATCAGGTTGCAGGCCTGAATATGTGACTGCAACGTACTCCTGTGAGTGTAGTGTTTGTGTTAGAAGACCCAGTGGGAATTTCCCAGAGGAGATTGGTGTCCTATATAAGTGCATGAGAAATGCTCTACAGGTTAGATATGTGGCTGCCTAGCACAATAGGCTGCCTCTGACAGTGGCTAAAGGAGATACTGCAAGGATTTGGATGGGAACCTGGCCAACCAATCTCCTCTCTATTCACCCCAGTTCCTGGGCATCCTTTGGATGAGTATTAGGGAGCTAGGAATGTGCCTAGGAAGCACACAGGCTGTGGGATTCAGTGGCAGATAAATGGAGTGTATACTTGTGGGGAAAAATCTTCTAACTGCTGTTTAAAATGTAAACTTTTCTGACCTGCCTTGCCTCCTTTGGGATGTGAGAGGTGAGGAATTGGTTCAGATCAGTGGGTGTACAAACAGCTGTACAATACATTGCTGGGACAGGACATGGAGGAACAGGCCAACCTCAAGGACTTGTTAAAATTGCATTTACAGGATTTTCTCTCTCCCACAATGACTCCTCATTTTTCTTCAGTAGTGGGAAAGGGTTTTTTAAAATATGTTGCTCTTATTCTGTGGCATTTTACTTTACATGTTTACTTGTCACAGAACTGGTATCCAACTTTCTCCGCTTTTTTTTTTTTCCAATTTTGAGGTTCAAAGATGATGTTTTTCAGTCCAGTGGGATAAAAGCAGCATACCTTTATCACCATCATTGCCACCAGTTACAGGAATCACAAAGGCATCTGTCACCATGGTAGAGAAGCACTACAATATGCCTGTAAAGCATCTGGTCCCTTCAAGAGAAGGAACTAGTTCTAATTCCCTCTGCTTCAGTTATACATCTTTTGCTCATGGGTACTTGAATTTGTGTAGTTTAATTCAGGATTACACTCCTGGGGCCATTCTACTATTCAGCACTTAGTGATGTAGAAGATCCACTGCCAGCTTTGAATTGCAGTCTTGATAGTTTTAGTATTTGTGCTCAATCTCATCTCCTCACTGAGGGTGAATTCCAGAGGGGGAGACCATTGGAAATGCAAGGTCTTTTGCCCAGTGAATTCAGCTGTGGTTTCCATCAGGTTTTATGGCCCCATTGTGTGTAGTGACTCCTTATCTGTCACAGTGAAAAGGTGGAGCTGTGCAGAGTTTCAGGAGTTTGTCATGTATCCATTCTTGTCCCTGTCCTTTAGATGCACACATGGTGTGTGCTGCTTGCCTCACTGGATATCGTAAATACTGGAAGTTATAATAAAATTAAGAGCACAGATGTTCCTCTTACAACCCGTGCACCCTGTATACAATAATAATAATGAAATATATCCATTGCTGTTCTCTGTGGTGCTAAATTTTCTCCAGTGAGGCATCTTGCTTTAATAATAAAACCACATTTTCTTAAGCAAGGGAATATAAGATTTACATTGGCAGTAAGTCACTATTTTCAAATAGCATGGAGAGAGATATCCAAGATAATTGTAAGATTTTGTAGGACAGCTGACTGTGCATGAAAACTGCAGCCACATGGAGGGGTCCACCAGGTCTGCCATTAGTCTTCATTTCTTTCCTTCATCAAAGCAATTAATGGGACAGGACTGTCAGCCTAAAGACACACACTCAGCTGTCAGAGTAGAACAGCCTTTGTTGGAAGGCAGGTCAGGGTATAAAACAATCTGTTACAAACTGATGAAGTTGGGTTTTTTTCCCAGCTGTGGTTGTAGCCAACAATTCTGGCCAGGGAACTTTTTTCTCTACTAACCTATAATGGAAAATAGTTTGCTCTGAAGATGTTATAGCTCAAGCCCTGATGCTGTGTGTGAGTAAAGATACCTGTGGGTTTAGGAGATTGGCCAGCAGCAGGCATAACTTTGCATACATTTTGGTTTTTTTTCCTTGAGAAATACAGAAATAATACAAGTGTGGTGTTATAAAACTCTTATCTAAGTATCTGCTGGCGTTAACCAGGCTTAGCCTCTCTTGAAGCATACAAATAGTCCCTTTGACTGGTTTTGGTGAGGTTGCAGACTGGGCCCCCTGCTGCCCTGCACTCTTAATTACCCAGGAGAAGAATGCAGTGACCAGAGCATGGCTGCAGTAAATGTTATCCCTCCTGGTGGAAAAGGGGTCAGACTGTGGTGAAAGAGGAAGAAAAGTACAGGAAAAGGATGACAAAATCTGTAGGAGAAAAATGAAATGAAAAGTACAGGGGCAAAAACTTTACCACTAATAATTCTCACCAATCCAACTTTTCCCTGGTAGAGACTCATTCATTTACACTGTCTGCATTAAATTTATCATCTCGGGGCTAGCTGGAAAATGGAGGTCAAATTTCATTTTGGCCTGCAACTTGATAAAAATGACCTGCAAAAGGTAGATGACAGGCTGTTATTTTATGCGCTGGAAAATAGCAAAGATCAGATCCTATCTCCTCTGTGTCCTCTTTTCTGTGCATGTCTGATGCTGGCTCCTATCTGTAATGTATCACTGGAGAGTGCCCTGATCTGTTGAGTAGCTGGTCAAAGTTTAAAAGAAGAAGGATCTGTTTGGAACTGGTAGGCAATCTCCATCAACACGGGTTGATGAGGTACTTCTTGCCATCTGAAATCTCCACTGAGTCACTAACAAGTCATAAAAATACCAGGTGCATTGATGTAGCAGTCAAACAAACTACTTGTTATAGTTCATTTCATCTCCAGAGACATCTATTAATAGTAATTAATGATTCTTCAGCAGTTGCATTCACTGTGTCTCAACAACTTTAAGAAGGCAGGAAAAATCCTGTTAAAAAAACTGTGCCAACAGAGCTTGTAGATAGCAGGAGGGTGTAAAAGTTAAACTCTGTACTGGAGGAAAAAAACCACCCAAACAAGCGTTTCTGTAGCACTTGGAGTATTTTAGGATCTACACTGAATGGAGACTGTAAAGGATTAGTCTGGGATTAAAATCCTTTAAATTTACCAAGTGCTTAACCTTCAGTGTGTCTGCCTCATTGGCAGTTTGCAACATTGCGCTGCCCCTTTTGCAGGGGAGCTGGCAGCAGAGCGGCAGTGCTGCAATGCAGCCTTCTCCACGTTGGGTCCTTTATGATTCACTGCTACTTTTGGTTTGCTTTGTAAAGATCATTGCAAGGGCTTATCTTGTGTAATTGTTTTACTGCCATCTGCATTACAGTATAATTACCTTTCAAAAATGGTAGATCTCTTTTGCTAATGTTTAAAGGCAAATAATAGGCAACTGAATTGCAAGGTCTTGGGGTGTAGCAGCACATAGGTGGTAATAAAATGTGTGCTATATTTACAGCATATACTTCTGTCTCACGTTCGTTCTGCTTTTTTTTTTTTCCTTTGGTTTTTTTCCTCCCCTTCCCTTCCCATAGGAATGGTAGTTGGTGATTATGGTTTTCTCTTCCTTGTATTTTTTCCCCTTGCCTGTCCTCTTTTTACATAGAGTTAATCATAACTCGTGAGGGGTTTTTTTTAGAATTTGTTCTGATCCTTATCTGATAGCTGTCCTACAGTTCAGGAAGGATGGATATTCTGGTATTTTCCTCAACTATAATGACAAACAGAAATATGGCAAATAAATCTAACACAGATTAACTAAACAAAATATTGTTTAAAAGGAAATATAGCTATTCCCTATAAATAACCACCTAGAGTTTTTTAAAGTTTTAAGATGTAGAAATGCAATTGTAAATCTGTCTTATCTGTTTTCTGCTTGCAGCCTATAAATGCCCTCAGGTTCAAATGATAAACTACTTGTCCGATAATATAATTAAGTTTTCTGTTTCCTGCAATTATGTATCAGGAATTACAGGAGGTGCCTTCCCTTACATATGAATGCCTGTACCCTGTATGCTGCTGTAAATCCTTTATTACCTGAAAGGTTAAAATATGGAGGTAAGGACATTAAAAATGCATCCAGAAAATGTAGATGACAGGAAAAAAAAGAAAATACAGAAAGAGAGGGGAAATACCATGGATAAAATGATAAGGCAGAGAAATAAAGCATGACAAGACCATGATAGTTTGCATAAGTAATGAGAATTGAATTCGTGGTCTTTAAATTGCTGTTTAAATTCCTATTTGCATGTTTATCGGAAATCTCCTTTGCTTAAGTAAAACTGGCCTATATACATTTTAAAAATCCATTTATAGCTCTGATTTTGATGAGAGACAGATGTGTGTGATACTATTTTAATAGTGGTGGTGTGCACAGGTCAACGGCAGCTGTTTAAGATGGGTTTCTTGAAGGGCTGGTCCCTGTTTTCCTCAAAGTCAATGAGGAAAAATGTCACCTTGATTAAGAGCAGAACTGAGTCCTGAGTGACTTGTGAAGAACCCCAGGAATAATCCCACATAGCCTTGACCCTTCTGGAGCTCTGTAGTCATCTGGTATTTACAAACTGCAGTGCTCTGAGCACCTTTTGTCAGGGTTCAGTGGCCTCAGCTCCCAAGTCAGAGGTTGTTAGAGGACTTACTTCTGTTCTTGGGTCATTCCTGATCTTGCCTGTTTATCTCTGATTGATTGCACTGGCCACTGGGTGCCCCTATTCCTCAGATAAATGCAAGACCATAGTTGTGGTATGTAAACCCCTACACTTTTAATGTTGGAATGTTGGACTGCTTCATCTTTGCAATTGATCCATGCATGAATTTGGCTGCATTGTGTGCCTGTCCCCTGTATGATTGTGTCTGCAAAGGAACCCATGTGCTTGGGTAGCTGCACCTTCCCCTTTTCCCAGGCATCTCTGGGATGCTCACCCTGCTCTCTCCTAAGGAATGCCATCTGGGGAACGAGCCATGGGAGCTTCACTGGGAGGTGACCCAGGCATGGTGGACTTCAGCATTGTCCCAAAAGGCACTGAATGCCTCAGAGTCCTCATCACGTGGTGGCCATCATCAGAACTTTTGGGAGATGGAGAAACTCCATGGTGAACAAGAGAACAGACTTCCTTCCCAACAGGCTCTCCAACATGCAGGCAAGGCTCCTTGGAAAGGTCCCTTTCCTTCTGCTGGAGCAATCCTGGATATTATCTCCTGCTGGTCTGTGCAGTCCTCTGAAGGCTACAGTGGTTTGTGGGGAATGGAGACACTGCAGATCCAAGTCATGTGCTTGCTCCTTATATGAATTCTTATGGCATCTCTGAAACAGATGCAAATTGAATTTCAAACAAAAGATATCACCACAGCTGCTACAGTGGTGAATGACCCATTCTTTGAAAACTGACACTGCCATACACATTTGCAGGTGCACACCCTGGACTGACAGGCTCTGGGTATGATGTAGCATTCCTAACAGAAAAATAATCATTGAAGAGCTGCTGTTAAAATGTGAAAACTTTTTCTCAAAATGAGTAGATACATTATTTTTCTCATATATATTTTTTTCATAGAATCAAATAAAACATACTTGCCTTTTTCACACATGTGACCTCTTCAATTAAACTATCTCTTTTAAAAGTCTGTTTTCTAATATACTGCTACTATGGAAAAGTCGTATGTCTAATTTACATGTCCAAATTAGTTTCAACTTAGTTATATTGAATGATAATAGATTTCTTTTTCATATAATTAATGTTGTCTGCAAACGTAATGTGGATTAAATTTATCATTGTAAAGATCTTAAGATTTTAATATTTTTGCAGAGGCATAAATACAGTGTAGCTATAATTATTTCATTATGTATGTGTAAAAATAGGATACGGGGGAAAGTGCATGCTTTCCTTCACTGATTACCCTTAATGTCTCCCAAATTTCCTGATTTACAATATTCTCCAAGGATGTAGATTTTTCTAATTGAAGTACAGTAATTTGCATATTTTTAGACCTTGTGACACAGTTAATTGATATGTCATTACTTATACGGCACTGAATATATTTTATACATTCACTGCAGAGCAGGCTTAACTTGAGATGCAGTGGCACTTTGCAAGGAACTCGAAACTATTGCATTCAGTTTAATCTTTTTACTTGCCTTCCTCTCCCTTTCTTTATAAAGGCTAAGCAAAAATGGATGATGTAGTAATTGGTGTAGTTCCTGTTCAAATGTACTCGTTAAAATAATGTTACTGTGTAAATGACAGGATGAGAAAAGTAAGATCAAGTAAACAAAGAAAGGAAGAATAATGGGAGAGACAAGGACAAAGAAGATAAGGTTAAGGCTGGGGGGGAGCTAAATGTCAATAGTATCAGTGCTGGGTGTTTGAAAACCAAATTGTTCTGTTTTCTTTCACGCAATTCAGTATAAACTTGTTAAATGGTCACTGTGTCTAGGAATATTTTAAATGGGCCTTTTAAATTTAGGAGTACTGTATTTATTATGGATGCTAGCAATGAGCCTAATAGTGCTCCAATATTCCAAAAGGGTCACAGTTTCTCTAGTGGCAACGTATTTATTTCTCCTGGTGCGTACCTCTGCAGAACTGAATGCTTTTAATCTTTATTTGCTAACCTGGAAGATGGCTCAGCCGTGTGAAAAGAACTGAAGAGGTGATAAGTTTATTTTTTGAGGATCTGGTTAGAGGAATGGCTCATTGGTAATGGCAGTCTCATTTCTGGGGGAAGATTTATTGGTATTGACCATTCCTTACATGGTGGTAAAGGGGAGTGGAGCCCTTACTGCAGGCTAAGAGAATAGGATCCTGCTCCTTGCCCCAGCTACCATGGACTGTGCTGGTGGCAGGTGAGGGTGAGCAGCAGTGCAGATGTGGGAAGCACTGGGCTGTAATGGGTCAGGCCACAGGTGAGACTCAGAAGTGCTGCTGACCTTTCTCTGCTCATCTCCTGAGAGCAAGGCTTACGTGCTGTCTTCAGACAGTGCCTGGAGGTGCAGCATGGAGCAGGGTGAGAAAATTCATATCATGGCTGTGGTGCATTCCAGTGGAGTCCCTCCTCTTGGCAGTCCCTCAAATGACTTGCTTTTCTTCCTGGCCCTGCACTGTATGTGAAGCCCAAAATGTGTAACTTAAGCCCATGTTTATGCCACCTGGATTTGCCCTATGGGACTGACACTGAGAGTTGCTTATGATCTTTGTTATTTAAGGACTGTATGTCTTGTGTGCTCTTTTTTGCTGTTTTTGGAGGATGAAGTTGGGTGTGAGAGCAGAAGATATCACTGGAGTGAGAGTTACTAAGGGAAACTATTGCAATTTCTTAAAAAGTGTACTATCTTGGCAGGAGTTTCTTCTAAGGCAGCAGTAAAAAATACATATACAGAACTACTGAGCACATCTTTTAAAACACTTGTTCACTGGAGGCTTCTTGCCTTCAAGATACTTCCTCTTGAATCAAACTCCAGAGACTAATATGAATTCTGAATCCTGGCTACAAAAGTAGAATTCACTCTCATATCAACTTGCTTTTATCCTTTTTGTCCTTCCCAGCAGAAAGGGTAAGGAAAGGGCTAGAATGCCTAAAGTGATTTCTGTCTCTCTGTCTGAATTTGGGGTTCCTACTCTCATCTCAGCTCAGAACACCCCAGCAACTGCAGGGGATGAAATTTATGATAGAGCAGCAGCTCAGAAGTGCATGTGGGGGTTCTGCCCAAGTCAGCATTTCACTGGGATCTGATTTTGCTGCAGCCCCTAATCTACCTGAAATCTCCCAGATAGACAGCAGACCATTTACTGGCATAAGGACACATTTTAGTGCTCCAGGAAAAAAAAACCTTCATGGAACTGTGCAGACCAAAGTTACTGAAATTGAGGGAGTCTTCATTTGCAAATTACGTGGTCTGTGTGTTGGTTTTTTTTCTAATTTAAACAAACTATGATGGCTTCCCTAGATAATAAACATTAAATAGTAAAAAGTGTTTATTCTTTCTGAATCATAGCATGGGAAGAGAGTTTCCTTTTTAGGATAGCATTAACTTCACATGCCTTTAACCATCTATGAGACAGCTGTTCCTGATAAGCCAACTGTTTAGACACTCTGTCATTGGGGAAGGAGAGAGGGGTGTCTTCAGGACATACTTGTCCCTAGTCTTTGATGCCAAACTGAGGCTGTGACAACTGATATACATGAAAAAAAACACCAGAGGTATTCAGGAGATTTTGCTGTGCTGCAAGAACAGTTTTCTCTGCAGATGCAGTTTCAGAATGGTCTGAACACAGGGTAGTTAAAATGACTTCTTTCTTTTGTTAAAGATAAATTTAGCGCCAGGAATAAAATAAAAGTATACCCCATTTTTTAAAATGGTCTCATTTTCTGCTTGAACTTTTTAGTGGTGGTCCAGCAAAAAGTGTATAATTTATGAATATTGCAATATAATCTGTTCTGTATTATTAATAATAATTGAGACATTCCTTGATGATTACATTAAATGAGGTGATTGATTTTGCACTGAAGAGCATATTTTCTTACAGAATACTTTTAACTACTCTGAGAAAAGATATTTGAAATGAAAATATACAGCTCTTAAAAAAATGTTTTATCAGTTCAAAACAGCAGTAAGCATCAATAAATTTATACTGTACACACTAATTCTGAAAAAGCAATGCAAAGCCTTTGGATGTTTTTACATTACTGCGTCTCTCATTTTGCTCATCGTGCAACTCTCAGGTTTTACTGCCCTTGAAAAAGAACTGCACTTAGGCATCAATTGTGTACATACAGTGCTGTAATTTCCTAGACGAGTACAGAAGGTGCTGCCATCTTACAGCTGAGCAATGTGTGTGTGAGTGGTGCTAATCTCCTGCTCTTTGTGAAGATTTCTGAAGGTTACTGTGCAAATACAACCTGTAGACTTCTGCTTTGTTAATGGGAAGGGAACCTGCTAACACTTGTCTTTCCAGGGAAAGAATGTAGATTTTGCTTGCCTGTATTTTGTTGTAATGTTCACAAATCTCTTGCTAAGCTTATTGAAGTTTCCTTTTTAAGAGCATCACTGCAGTTTCCTCTGTCTCTAAACTAACATTTCCTCCCTGTGATATCTGAGTGCCTCAAAATCGGCCCAGGGAGAAGTCATTAGTGCATTCCTGAGGTGATGCTGCTTCTGGGATAGGCCCTCATAGTTTCATGTCTTTGCAGGTCCAGGAAAGGACATGGAGGTTTAACTTTGCCAAGTGCAACTTCAAAGGAATTTTAAGAGGGCACAACATAATTACCTGAGCTGAAAATTTGCCAAGACATTGGTTGAAATACCCACTCTTGAGAATTTTCTATTAAAACTACTAGCCTGGATAAATCCTGGCCCTCCAAAAGTCAGTGGTAGTTGTCCTCTGGATTTTGCCCTGCAAATTACCTTGTCTCATCTCAGTCACATCTGGACTTGCAGTCCTTGGCTGCAAAGCCCCTGGTCTCTTTGGGTGAGCTGTGTATAGCTTTGAGGTGTGTGCATGTAATTGATCTCCAGGTAAGGATAAGGAGCAGCTTGCATACAGCTGGAAAAATAATGGGGAAGCATGCCTTGGAAAGTAGTGCTAGCTGGAATTCAGGGCTGGCAACTTTTTGGTCTGCCTGCAAAAACACAAAGAAATCCAAGGGCTGAAATTTGACTAATTCAGCCTTGAATAATACACATTTATTGTGGGGGATGTAGGCAGTTCACTGTGAGGTGCAGGACTTTCCATGGCTTGTGCTTTTTGAGATGAAGTTGGAATGTCCTTTCGGAAGAAGTTGCTTTCTCCTGTAGAAGAGTACCTATGATCCTTTGGAGCCATGGAGAGGTATTTTCCTTAAGGTCTGTGCTCAGAGCACTTCTTACTCTTTTTCTTTTGGATGCTGTGGGCAGAACTGGGTCACCTTCACTGCTTTCAGCACATCCATCACCCTTGAGATCCCACCTCAGGAAAGTGGTTATAATAAAATCTTGTACATCAGGACTCCAGCCAGTCACCTGCAAGAAGCTGGACTTTTTCCCCCCCTCACACAATTAATTGGATTTGTTCATATTTTAATGACTGTTTATCTCTAAAGCCTGATGTATTCCACACTTGCAGGTGGGGTTCTAAACAGGGGGTAGCAATGCTCACTCTTGAGCCTCACTGTTTGTGTTTGACTGATATGGATACAATCTTGTGTACCATCATGGGAAGACTGGAAGAAGTCAGACAGACCAGAAAGATGTGAATGTGTGATCACCTTTCTTAAGTTTTTTTTCTGCTGCCAGGTTCTAAACTGATTTCCTCCTATTTTCAAGGTCTTTGGTATTTGACTGAGCTTCAGTTTCTGTTTATCAAATATTTTTAACTCTGGTTATCTGAGAGTTGAACTGGTGTAATTTACCTGAAATTTTGGGTTGAATGTAGAGCATCTGTGTGAAATGTGATAGCCTGTGGATTAGCAGAAATTGCATAGCATAATCTTGTGGTCTGTTCTGTCTAGAACAGATAATTCAAATTAAAGTTAAATCTTCATGTTCTTCACATTATTATTAACTGGTCTATAAGCATACATCTCTCTAAGTACTTACAGAGAGGCCATGACCCTCAAAAGCTTAATCTTGTGTATCATGCATAGATAGACACACATGTGAGCACACTGCCTTGGCATGATCCTTGTTAGCAGAGTAGGAAGTGGAAGGACCAGGAGAACTTCTCAGGTGAGTGCAGGAGATTACAGAAGAAACTGTGCTATATTTACAAATATGAATGACTGGTAGAAACCCTTAATCCAGGAAGGCAAACATTTCCTTTGTTTGAGCTCTCTGTTTTTTTAATATAAATTAGTTATCCAGAAAGTTCCCATTCCTGCTGCTTATTTCCATGCTATTAGAATTGCAGAAAACCTGAAAGTAATAAATGTCAATTAATATAAAATGTACAAACAAGTCTTTATTGAAACCCATATTTTTCTAATATCTTGATTGTTTTTAAAAGCATTTA
Organism: Erithacus rubecula; assembly: GCF_903797595.1. Classification (NCBI taxonomy): domain Eukaryota; kingdom Metazoa; phylum Chordata; class Aves; order Passeriformes; family Muscicapidae; genus Erithacus; species Erithacus rubecula. The sequence continues at coordinate 16,313,055 of NC_136687.1, read as the reverse complement.
TTTTTACTAACTAACAAACTTGCTTTGTTGGGCACTTCATTAGCTGTAGAAAGATTTTATTATTTGCACCGAAAATCTGTAATAAAATTCTAGCTGTATCATTTAGAGCTGTTTTTTTTCATAAAGCATTATGCATCAGGTAAATAGGCTGAATGTAAATGTCTACTTTAGGCAGGGTTCATTAACAGCTAGAAAAGATGCAATTTTGACTAGGAATGAAAAATAAAACAATGAACTATTTTGTGACATAAAAATAATCTAATACTTCAAAATGGCTTGTACCAAAGCCTTAAGACTGTTAAATTTTAGATGTATCGACTATTTTTTTATCCTACAGTGGACCAGTGTAAGCCAGAATATAGTTGACAATATTCAATATTATACAAGCATATAGTGCTGAGCAGTAGATCTTATTCAGCCATAAAACTAAAATGCTTGCTGATTTTAAAATCTGCACTGTGAAATGGCAGCAGATCAGGGCTCTTTCTCTAGTGAATATAAGCTGTGACTCAGTTAATTCACAATGTAGATTGGCTCATAAGTTTTCATGGTAAAGATCAGGTGCTGACAAGACCAGGATAAGATCATTGATCCATTTCTCCCCAGAGCTTGAGTAATTGTTATTAGTAGTAATTATATCTTACATTTGCATGCAGCTATATATTAATAAGTTTCTTACTCTACATACCAAGCAAAAGAAATAATCTTGTCCTTGCTACTCTCCCAGTAGATCCTTTGACTCAGAGGGTATCTCTTGTCTGTGACATGGATGCAGTAGACTTTTATAGTGGTGGCTTTTTTACAAGCAGCTGATCAGCCTTTATTTTTAACTCAGAAAAATCTTTTTTTCAGTATGAAATGCCTCTGTACCATCTAATATCATGGCAAATGCAGCCAAAGGCTAGAAATGACATTTATATGGGATTTCCAGCACATGACTGCTGGAGTAGAATAGCTGGGGTAAGTATAAACTGACTAAAGGATTTTTCTTCCATTTTCTGCTACATAGGAGTAGTCTGATACCCCAGAAGGAAGAATAATTTGTTCAATGTTCTTAGTTTCCTTTATGTTATTAAAGCATCATCTCCTGTGTCATATGTGGCAAGTGATTATCCTTGAATCCTTTTGTGAAAGGGGAGTCAGAGGCACCTGAGGTGGCTTTCTGAAAGCCATCAAGTACTAGCACCACATGAATCCTAGAACAAGCAGAGGCAAGAAAGGAATATGAGTGTTCTGTTCCTTAAGCCTCTGCTCATCTCTGCTCCTCCTTCTCCATGAACTAAGGAGGTTGTAGTGAGGTGAGGGTCACTCTGACCTTATTGCCAGGTGACAAGTGATAGGGTAGAGAAACAGCCTCAAGTTTTGCCAGGGGTTTAGGTTGAATATTAGGAAAAAATGTTCAATGAAAGGGTCATCAAACATTGGAACAGGCTGTCCAAGGAAGCGATTGAGTCACCTGGAGGTAATTTAAAAGATGTATAGATGTAGCATTTAAGGAGATGATTTAGTGGTAGACTTGGCAGTGCTGGGTTAATGGTTGGACCTGTTGATCTTAAAGGTCTTCTCCAACTTAATGATTCTATGACAACTTAATAATTCTGTATGTCCCTTTCTGTAAAATAAGAAATGCCCCAGTAGAGTATTGAAAACCTTGCTGTTACTCACACTCCAAACATGTTGAGGCGAAAAACTTCAAAAACTAATTGCAGAATTTGCTGTGTGCTGCAACTTGAGCATATATTCATCTTTCCTGTTGAGAAAGAACTTTATCCAGAAGCTCAGAAACTTGGATTATTTGTTCTCTGAGTTGAAGAGGTGTCAAAGATAAAGAGAGGTGGACCAGATTTAGGATCTGTCTTCCATCATGCAATTTAAGCCTCCTCCCACCCAGGGGGGTTTAAATCCCCTTTCTCAGCATGACACTTTTTCAGGTGAACTTGGCCAGCTGTCTGTATTATATAACCAAGGGAAACAAGGGGGAAAATAACCTTTGCAGCCTCCACTGCACAAATCCAGCAACTTTTATCACTGAGTGTGCTGCTAACCCTTTTGTTAGGACTATCGTGCATGGGCCAGCATGCCTCCCAAGAAGATAGTCTGTTTTCTGGGTGAAAGAATATTTTTTCCTTCTCCCTTCCTCTTTTTATTGCCTCACAGAGCAAAACAAATCCTTGGGATCTGTTTCAGTCTGTTGGGTAAAGGGTATGTTTCCTAATTCAGTTGTAACTCAGTAGTGCAGTTTGTGAAATAATAATATATATATATATATGAAGGCTCTGTGGGGGACTGCAGTGAAGCAGTGAAGTAGTTACTGCTCATAAAGTTTTTTAATAGGACGTGAGTTCCAGGATTCAAGGGAGAGAACATTAATGTCCTTTACAGAACGTCGTGGAAAATAAATACTGTGCAGCACCAATCTCTTGGTAGTTTCAAAGGGTGTCTAAAGAGGATCATTATGAGACCATTTATGATGGAACATGACTCCATTGCAAGTCTTTGGAGTCTCTGCTGGGATGTTGTTCCTACTGCTTGAGATTAGGAGAGGAAAGCAATTTCAATAGAAATCTGTGGAGACCATGTGGCAATTACATTGCTGACAATATCAGTATGATTTTTAGTGTGAGTCTCTGGAGACCTTAACTTCTCAGTGAAGTGAAATGCACCATGCCCATACAAATTATATTATTGTTTGAAATAAACCAGGATAAGTTAATGGTAAACAAGTATTGGAATAGTAGTAGTATTCAAATTGATTTGGCTTGTGGCAAGAAATGCTGTCCACAGCCTTGCCACAGCCCCCTGCCACAGTCCATCATCCCCTGCATGGTTAGTGAGTGATGATTTCTCTGGAAATCCTAGGCTGAAAGACTGCCTTACTTAGGTGTCTATACAGTTGGTGGCCAGTTTAGAGAGGGAATTGTACAATTGGGTTGCTTTACTGAGCTCCTGCTCTGCCAGTAGTGATTTGTGGGGTCTGAAAATTGCAGAAGGTGAAGCTGTCAGAGGCAGCAGTCTGTCAAAAAGAGACTGTGGAGGGAGCTGGGGTTAAGGATGTGGTGATGGATGAGTACAGCGTTTGGCCTCATGGCAGTGGTGAAACAATGACTGGTTTAAACCATCTGGCCTGGGCAGTGGTTGAAGTCTGCTGAGCTTAGTGAAGCAGTTTCCAGGTTTTGCTTTTCTAAAAGTACACCAATGCTCTTGCTCTTGCTGATGTTTGGTGAACCCACTCCCTGGGAGGGTATTGCAGTGCACATCTGTTTCCTGAAGCAGTAGAATAATAGCATAAGAAAGATACCTGGGTGCCCACTGATGCTGGCTGGGAGCTGAGCAAGCCTTGGTGCTTTTCTTGCCCATAGGCTACCTGGGACCTTTCTTTCCTCTTCCCTTACACTGCCTTGTGTAGGCTGAAGGGAGAGCTCTGCATTTCCAGGGCTGAAGGAAGGCAGTCTGGAGCAGCCAGGATAAAGTGCAGCATTTGCATTTTATTGATTCTTACCTATTGATTCCAATGGGATGAAGTGTCTGTGAGAGAGAAGCGAGACTGGCAGCCAGACGAGAGCTCTGGTATCACAGGCAGGCTGACAAAAGCAAGATTACACAAACAAACACCCCAGATATTTTCTTAAGTCAAGTCTAAGAACCAGTGAAAAGGACTTCCACCACTAGGAAGTATGAGATTTACCAAAAAAGTTTAGTTTGTATTTCATCACTTCAGCAGATAAAAAGGAGCAAGGAAATATGATGAGCATTTCGTGGCAGATTGCACAGGGCCAGCTACATTTACAGGTCATTTTCTGTAAGCTGGAGGGTGACAAAACTTAAATGTGTATCTCCTCATACAGGAGGTGATTCTTGTTTGGTAATTCAGATGTGAAAATGAAGAAACAATGCTGTAGCCTGACCTTTCAGGTATGAGGAAGATGTCTGAAGGGGTGCTGAATAGCCAAAATAGTGTATTGAGTGCAGTTTAACTGAATGTGTTTTATATGAATAATTATTGGAAGGGCTAAGCACATACTGAGGTAAATATGTTCAATAAGAGTATTGATCTTATTAAGGGTTCCTCTGCAGATAGATGTATGCATTAATGTATATATATATGTACACACAAACTCAAACAAAGCTGCTTTTTTATTGTGACTAGTTTATTACTGGCTCATTAAAAAACATTCCTTCTGTCCTCCATCTCTGTACGTGGTTTGGAGAAGAAGGTGGCACAGAGTCACCTCTTAGGTTCTCTGGATTCTGGGAGTCCAAACCCCCCTGATGTAACTCACAGTCCTCAGGCACTCGCTGGAATCCTGGCAGCCATCCCAATGCAGTGTCAGATGCCTCTGCCAGGTTCAGTGGCCACAGTGATGGGCACCTTCCTCTCTGGGCAGAGGCTGGGGACACAGCTCTTCCCAAGAAGGGAAGGGAAGGACTGAGCTTGCCTGGCTTGGATGGGGAGCCTGAGTCCAGCAATATCAACCTGAAGAAAACCATGTCAAAAAAGCAATATTGGGAAGTCTGTTGTGTCCAGTATGCTGCACCTAGCAAACTGAAACCTTGACAAATTACATTCTTACTTAATTTTGCTTCTTTTAATTGAGTGCTGAGCTCCCATATAAAATCAGTTAAGCACCAGGACAGTGACTCTGTACAGCCCTACAGAACATATGGCCCATATTGTGGGGTTCCCCAGCACCAGCTGTCAGAGGTCCTCCCACCTTCAGTGTGTACCAGGCACCAGCTCTGCCCATTTCATCTCCCTGGCCCAGCAGTGCTCCCAGTGCCTTTGTGTCCCCTTTGCTTCTCATGTCCCAGCACAGATTTCCCCACAGCTCTTTTCCTGACTGCCAGATACATCCTTTTACAGATATTTTTCAGAAGCATCAACAGAGCTGTCCCTCCTCCCTGCTTCTCCTGTATTCTTAAAAGACACAGTTTCAGACAGAGAGAATTTTGAACATGTAAGTGGATCTGATTGTAAATAAAAGGGTAGCTGACTTTGTTGCATGAAAAAGAAATGCAAAATACTATAAAAAGAGAAGAAAAAAGGAAGATGGGATTTTTTTCTTTTAGTTGCAGTCATGTTAATCAAAGACCTGTGAGTATCAGATGAAATGAATTATTTGAATGGTATGTTCCTTTCATCCTGCAAAGTCTTCTGTGCTTAAATTTAAGTGTATGTTAAATTTTATTAGACAGTAACACAAACTCTGTGTGGGGAAACATATTTCAACACTTTTTTTACATAGAAGGAAAAAGCAGAAAGAAAAAGTGAAATATTTTTTTTCCTGCTTCTTCCCTTTCTCCTTTCCATGAGCAGATGTTAGAGGAGACAGAGTGGTAAAGTGTTGGGCCTGGAGAGGTCTGTGCTGGTTTTCTGGTGTTGCTTGTGCATCACCTGGTAGGACACAGCATGTGGCTAACAGCAGTGCTGGGCACCACAATGCTTCCACAGATGCCACCCTTGCTTGTGCAAGCTCTGGGGGTCCCTAACAGGCAGGACAGACTTGGGGGGTGAGCCTGCCTGCTTTGATTGTCCAAGGGTGCAGAGGGGTGACAGTGGGGCAGCTCTGCTTCCTGCCTCTCTGCTCAGGGGTGCCCCATGGGTGTCTGCCTGCATCCTAGAAATGCCACTGAGCATCTGACCTGTCCTGGCTCTCCTGACTGAGTGGTGGTGTCACTGAATGGTGGTGTTGTTGGTTGAATGATGGTAGCTTGCTCCCAGCTATCCCAAGACACAGGATGAGTTGTGTCTTTTGTGCTGTACTTGCTTGGGTTTCCTGCAGTCACTGATCTGCTCCATTTTCAGCTATAAACCTGAGCAGCCTTGCTCTTTCTAAGACTATCAGTGACCCAGCATCTGAGGGTGAGGTCCTGCCTGCACAGTAAGAAGAATTACAGATATGCAATTTGTAAATGCTTTTGCCTCTGGTTTTGTCTTCCCTGTTATCCTGCCTTCACTTTGAATGCTGTTAAGTCATTTTGCCTTTTTTTCTTAATCTGTTCAAAGAAAACAATAGATCTATTGTTAAATTTAAATGCAAGATACAATTAAAAGCTCAGATCTCTGATGTTGCCCTTTAAAAATCCCTCCATAGATGGAAGAAGGTTTCTTTTCCATTGGGAACTCTGCATTATTTAGTAGATTTGCCTTGCAGGACAGATCATTTCAAGGCTTTATGTTTATATAGAGGATCAAACATTTCTGTGGCCTGAATTAAAGCAAAATAATCACCAGCTCCATTAAAGTTTGTGGTTTCCTGTACAGGCTTTTTTCTTCACTTACCTTCTTGTCCCTGAGTAGATTTTTCCCCCTAAACCCTCTTATTTGACACGTTTTATCCTTCCTGGAGTGCATCTTCAATGTGGTTTCCTAGTGATGCTAACACAATGACAGTTTCAGTTGAGTGTTCTGCTGCCTATTGTTGTGATCACAGAGAGTCTATGCCCCAAACTCTGGCTCCCAGAAATCAGAGCAGCTCTTTCTCTTAGTCAATTAAAAAATCCTGTTAATTTTGCCCTCTGCTGTTTGTAGTCTTCAGATGCTCATTAATGTCTCTCCTTTAGAGGAAACTCTGTAAATGTAGAACATTTTTCACTTTTGTAGTTTATTCCTCTTTGGTTGGTTTTGTTGCTGGCCTCTGTCTCTCTAACTAAGCAGCATGTCTCTAATACTTCTGCAGTTGTCTTGAGACTATACTGTTCTATTCAGTGCTTGTATTGGTCTTCAGGGGGAAGAGGTACAGTTCAAACACATTCAAAATATAAGTTATTTTTGGGGAGCAAAGCATTATGCATTTTACATCTCCTTTAGTACATAGGGCATTTTGGCATACACTGATTTGTTATGAAAGAGAATATTCATACAAGCTAAAATGTTTTATTTCTGCAGTGACTGAGACTTTACAAAAGCAGTAGTTCTTTATAATGTACTTCTCCCCAGTGTTTTTCAGTAGAATTCTGGCTGCCAACTGAGGTTTTTGGTGCTGGAATGCTGTCTGAGCCATGATGGGCTTGGTGGCAGCCTCACATCCATAAGTTGTAAATGATGTATGAAATGCAAAATCCTCACTTGCCCTGCACACGGGGAGGAGGGAAATGATGCTGCTGCTGCTGGTGCTCTGTTCTCTTAGCTGAAACTCCTCAGTGAAGAATCATTAAAAAATAAATACAACAATAAAGAAAATGAAAAGACAGCTAGAAGACATTGCAAAACTGCAGAACAAACAACCACAAGAGGCAGTTAAGGCCACCTACCACTGCTCATGGCTGGCTATATGAAATGATTGTCAGGCACACTCCCTTCTTCTGTGACTTGATTATTTTTATTTTCCTGAGGAACTGTGCTTCATATCAGCCATAGCACCTGGTTGAATTAATCTACTTTTCTTTTAATTAAGAAATAATGTCAGTAGGATGAAAATAAAACTTGACAGGATGAAGATCTCCTACTGTATTATAAAAACAATGTGAAGGTGAAGCAGAGATATTTATTTTTGAAAGCTAGAAATCTTCTCGTGGCAAGATCCTATTACTCTGAGCTTGTTGTTACATTAATGAATGAGAAATGTGTACAATGAAGTGAACAATGGGAGATTTGACCAGACAACCAGAAACTAAGCTCCTCACACAGACTGTGGTGCAACTGAGGTTAGTGGTGGACTACTATTTTTGGACACCTCTCCTGGCTGACACAGAGAGTATTTTGGTCTACATTAACTGTCCTGAAGAATTGCCAGAGTCTGCTGGTAAAAGTGGTGGGGTTGTCAGGTCCTTATTACTCTTAGCTCCAGTGGTGCTGATGATGTTTAAGAAGGCAGTGTGCCAACTCTGAGGCCCTACACCTGAACCTAGAGATGTCTATCAGGGATATGGACTTCCTTGGTATTGCCTGTAGAAGGCTAATGTCTTGACAGTCAGAACCAATATGAGATGTAGAGAAGAATAATTCTTTCCTTAACTTTGAATTCCAGACTATTTACTGAATTGCAGGGAAGTATCTTGACCCACTAGAGAGAGTCCTTTGCACTCTCCTCAAAATGTCTCCTATATCCTTGGACAAATTAGCCACGACTGGCTTTTTTTAACTTGAGAGCATGGCTGAAAAAAACCCATCTCCACTTTTACAATGTAGCTGACTGATCAGGACCTTTGACCATGGAAATGTTTGAGGGTTTGGATTGTCTTTTTCTTGTGTGGTTTTCCACCAGCATGCCCTTAGGAGTGTGGCTGCAGTGGTGGGCTGAAGGTTGGCTTTGGGGGACAGGTGGGAGGGAACAGGATGTCTTCCACACCTCTCACCCCTCTAAGCTGAAGTGCTGCTCAAAACTTTGCCAGAGCTGGGCAGACATCCAGTGGGGTGTAAAGATGGGCAGTGATTAGAGCAGCTGGGTAGGGAACCATGTGTTCTTGCTCCCAGGAATATGTCTGTATTTCTAATTTAGATCACTCTCAGATACAAGGAAGAATAAAGCATTTTGATCGGAGTTAGCGATGGCCTATTTAACATTTAAACTGGCTGGCACTTATTTGAGCTCGTTTGTGAGTCCCTAAGGAGTTCTCTTGGATATCAGCATTTACTGCTAGTGTAGCTTTATGGTCCTGGGTTCAGGAGAGGTGAGTGGCTGGTTTTGTGACCTTGGGCAATACCCTGAATGTAGTGGTGCCTCAGTTTCCCATAAAGATGGTGATTGCAGGAAACGGTGATTGCAGGATATCTTTTATGTTGTCTGTTTGCACTGTGAACTATATAGGACAATAATTTAATACATTTTGTTTGTGTAATACCCTCTGCCACTGGCTTTCTGTAGGGCCTCTAAATGATGCTATTTTAAAAGTGAAAGATGATGGTTCAGAAATGCAGCATAGCTTGACAGGGACACACATATATCTGTAAGAATTTGAGTTAAAGAAGGCAGAAAAATAGCAGTGTCTGTTAGTCAAAGTGATGCAGTCCCAGGACACCACAGCAATTATTTAGTTTGTATTACTTTCTGCCCATGTGAGAACCCATACCCACTTTCCAGATTTTCAAACAGATAAGCAATTTTTTAATTGATGCTTAGCTTGAATATATCTAATGTCAGCCAACTGTTGTTAATAGGAGCTATTATAACATGAAAGTGCTGATATTTTAAATGCAGTTGGTCAATCCCAGCAGGACTATACATTCAGACCTCTTCTATAAGGTTGTATTAGTCATTTGACACTGGTGCTGAATTTATGTTTTCAGATGCATGCCAGCTATTGAAACTTGACAACTAATTCTGGATAAAACTGATTGGAATTGATAAACCCTCTTTTATTTTGGGGCGAAAATTGGAAGTAGCTGCTAGTCCAAATAGAATCTCTTATCTAGTATGGCACGATGGCATTTAATGAAAAACATTCAAGAAAATCTACTCTTGGATTGCCCTGAAGATAGAGAGTTGCAGAGTTGGATGCAATTCAAATCAGTAGTTCTTTATTTTGTGTAACTTTGGGGCATGCCGAGACGTTTCATCAGTGCCTGATGTCATTAACTCTGGCGGCCAACACCTAAATGTGTTATTCCTCACGTGTATGAAACATTATATTATTAGAGGAATGCTTCAAAGATATGAAAATATGCTTGTTTGTTTCATATTCTTTGCATATGCTAATAATGACACCTTAAGTTATTAGAATGAAAACGTGTTTTAAATCTGAATGTTGTTTTCCCCTTTATAAAAAAACATCACCTTGGGCTTGCAGTATTACAGAGGCTTTGACATTGGCAATTTGTTTATTTTTAAACACAGACTGTAGCTCAGCTTTTTACTTTTTTCATGTAATACCCCAAAACAATCTGAAATGCTGCTCAGAGGTGGCGTGCATGGTCCAGCAAGCTCCTGCTACTGCAGCTCTTCTTATTGCCCAGAAACTGCATTACACCAAGAAGCTGTTGTGAAAATTAGTCAGAGCCTAACACTGTGACAATACATCAGGATGGACACAGCACTGTGTTTGGCCTGTGCATTGCTGTCTTGTCATACAGACAGAGCTTTTCCCAGAGTTTCTGTCCCTCCTCTGTGGATGGTTACTCGGGAGCATGGGAGGACTGGAGGTCATAAGCCAACTTGAGCTCTGTTGGCAGTTTTAAAAATAGGATGGATATCAGCAAGGCTTGACAGTGTCACCTTCAGCCCCTTCATGGCTGTGTGGCACTGTGGTATGTGAGATGCTGTGGGGCTGTGTTGCATTTTCCAAGCAGCCCTTCCCTCTCAAGGACAGTCTGCCCAACTTTGCAGGAGGAACAGGCTTGGCTTTTCTTTTGTTTTCACTTGCCACTGTAATTTCCACCCTTCTTCAGTGCTGCCACCTATTCTGGTATATTTGAGGCATTATTTCTTATTCTTGTAAATACAGATAATTTAGGCATTGCCCTGGGTGCTGTCATGGGGTGAATACTCAGTGGACTAACTTCCCACTAGTTGTGAATCTGCTCTCCCAGCCATGCCTGTGTTGTTCTGGTAGCAGCAAACTTAAACAAAAGTTATTTTAATTTGCACATAAAAACTAAGCTATGGAGAGAAACTAAGCTTTTATGAGGTAATAAAGCACAGAGTCAGCCTCATGCCTAGTGCTTCCAAGCAGGGTGTCTCTGAAGGCATCTCAGCAGGGATAGAGAGAACCACAGCAAGGTTTAAATGTGGAGGCAGCAAGCAGGAAACAACAGGAGGAGGAATGTAGGTGAGATTTAGGCAGGTTGAGTTTAAGTTTAGGAGGGTGACTCAGCTCCTGGGGTGGCTTTTGGGTAGGGTAATCACCTGGGGCTGAGCAGCTTGTCACGTATTTCAACCTGCCTCATCCTTCCCAATTTGAGACCTCCTCACTCACAGGGACATTTTGGCCACTATCCTGTTTTCCCAAACCTTGGCAGTGAAGGTGCTTCTCTCAGGAACTGCAGGCAACCTGTCTTGTCTCTCCAATGTTCCCCCCACCCTCTTTTGCTTAGCAGAGTGCAAGGGAGAAAAGTTTGACAAATTGTTGTCCACCTAAAGGTTCCCAAGTTCTTTTACTTACTTCTATTTTTAGACTGATTCCCTTTGCTTCTTTTTTCCATTGTGCTACATTTTGCCAGATTTCTGCCCAGAGGAAATTTTTATAGCTCAATTTTAAAGCCCTTGCAATTGAGGATTTATCCTGGGAATGACACAATCCAACTGGAGTAGCACAAATGGCACAGCTCTGAAATAAAAGGTTATCAAGACTGTAATTTATTTGTTTAGGCCACTCAGAGTACAAAAATGCCACTTATTTCTTCAGCTCCCTGAGTGGGTTGCACTATGGTGCCTGCTTTCAGACTGTCTAGCTTTCTCCATCAGTCATTTTCTCCACAGCAGCATTTTTCAGGAAGTGCAATTAAAAGCTGTTTCCCAATATGCCCTCCTGCTGCTGCCATCCCTTACCCCTCAAAATCCCAGCTCAGGCACAGGTTGTTTCCTTGTATCTCATCCAGGTGATTTGGGGGTGACAAAAGGCAATGAACTCTCTTCATGTCTCATTATGTGGCAAAAGAATGAAATAGTGAAGTGGCAGGCTTAATCTCCAGCAGTTAGGGTGAAAAAGAGAGGAAGGATGTGAAATCCACTTAAAATATGTTTCCCTGTTCTAATATGCATTTTGAATTTATAGAGAATTGACTTGTGCTATTTGTTCAAAGCCAGAAAATGCATGTGGTCTGCAATTGAACTTATCACACTGTGCCAGGCAGTTTTCAGGAGTGATGGATACTGTTTTTCACTGGTCCTTTCTCCTGAGCCGATTCAAGGCCAGCTGCAATGGAGCTGGTTCTGGTCATTAGCAGTGCCCCCTGCAAAAGTTGTTCATCTAGGAGCTTGCAGGTTGAGGGAAGCAGTGTTTCTGGGATCCTTCCTTGCTGGCAGCTTGGTGGAGTTAGCCCCAGAAAAAGATAGCAGGGCCCTGGGCAGTAAAACAGAGCAAGGAGGGATAAGGCTCTCACTGACATGCAGCTGAAGAGCTCTGGGAAATGCTGGGTGATATTTGCTTGTGAAGCATAAGGAAGTTTTGGTGTGCTCCAGGTGGAGCCATAGAAGAGAGTGAGATAGCCCAGCTCCCAGTGCCCATGGCACTTGCTGGGGCCACAAGGAATTTCTGAGGAATACCTCCTTTCCCCCTAGCAGGAAGCAGCACATACATACATGATGGCTGGGCTGCCCTTGCTGACAGGAGGAGGTGCAGGCAGAGTGCAGAGGAAGCTGGATGGGGGCAGATGTGCTGCTCCTCTGGAGAAGGAAGAGGCACTGTGTGTTCAGGATGGCTGGAGCAGTCTGGAGGTGGAGGCAGGGTGGATTCAATGGGGGCATGTTTCATCAGGAAAGTTCTATCTGCTCTTTGCTCTATCAGCTAAATGAAAGTTTGGTAGCACCATGAGTGCTTTCCCTACTTCCCAGCTTAATCACTGGGAGATGCTCTGGAAGTGGGGATTGGAAGGGACTTTGGAGGACAAGGAATACAGTGTTTGCCTTGAACAAGGAGCATGGTAATTAATATGCCACTCTTTGACAAATGGGTATTTTGAAGAACTGGAAACATGTGAGTCAGGGGCCTTTCACCTCTGCCAGTGAGTGTTTGCAGCTGGGCAGCCACCCAAAAGAAAATCTTCATCTTCTGCTTACAGCTGTCAGCCCATGCTACAGCTAGCTGAAGGCAGATCTAAATGCCCCCCAGCATTCCTCTTTTTATCTCAAAAATATTGAAGCAATTTTAGATGATGTGTGTCACTCTGGACTTCTGTTTTGATCTTCCTGAATCAGGCTGGAAGGGTTGAGGGGGGGCTGTCATGGACCAGGCAGCTCAGCCTTGTGATCTAGGCTCTGGTGTTGAGCACCAGATATATCTTTCTTCTGAAAAACACCTATTTTGTGAGATGTCTAATAGTTTTTAAGTCTTTTTACATAGCCTCCTGGCAGTTTTCTTTCCTCTAATGTAAACTTAAAACCAAGAACTTACTCAACAGCATCAGAAACAGAAGTCCAGTGCATCAAATATAGAAACAAATATAAATATAAATATAAATATAAATATAAATATAAATATAAATATAAATATAAATATAAATATAAATATAAATATTAAAAAATATAGAAACAAATGAGGAGTTCACAGCCACTGTGGTTACACAGGCAGGCCCAGTAGTCAGCTGCACAATAGGTTTGGAAAACACTGTGTTTATCAGTCTAAGAGTTTGGCCCTTATTGCCACTAGTTTTATTCCCTTGGCAAGAAGTAGTATGAGTGGAGACACAGTAAACATAAATAATAAAAGGGCTCTTCAGCTACCTTGCATTTTAAAATAGTAACCGTGGCTGAAGTCTGTGAGCATATGATAAGTATCAAACACTTATTTTTCCAACAGAATGACAAATGTGTCTGGTTAAAAAAGGGTAACTGGATAAATGTTGAGTACAATAATATCTCAGTAGTCTCCCACTTCTTTTTAAAGAAAAGTACAAACTGTAATGCATGCAAGCCAGCATCAGTGGGAAAATGACTTTCCCAAAACATATGCTAGTTCCTAAGTAGTGTCTGTAGAAATACTTGAGCAACTAGAAAACAAATGTAAAATCTTGAGCTGGTTGTTTTGATAAGCATGTCAATCATTTTATATGGCTCCAAATTGTAAAGAGTTTGAGATTTTTCACTACATTTAGGATGCTGTACAGATTACAGAACTGTAGCTTGTAGAACACCATGTTGCAAGGGCCCTCAAAGATCTTCTGGTTCAACCTGTCTTGGCAGAGAAACAGATAATTATGTAATAATGTCTAGACAAGATAATAATGTAATTTTAAAAATAAGAATTAAAGATAAAAATACTGTTGTCACTTCTGCCACTGGAATGGCTGATCCATAGCCATCTCAGTGTGGGAAGATGTTTGCTGCCTGGGCAGGGGGGTTTCTAAGTCTCCAGATGTGTGTATTGCATACTCTAGAAGGGTGAGTGAAGCACTGAAGCAGAAGGCACCAGAGATTCTCACTTACAGCAAAGCAGTGCTGGCTGCTGTCATAGGGGAGGGCTATAAATGACATCCTGCATCTGCCTCCTAAAGATTCCTATACTGCCCCTTCTGATCTGCAAATTACACATCAATTTCTGTCTCTTCCCCTCAAACTTGCATTTTTATATAGATAGCACACAACAATAGTTTTGAATTTTGCTGCTGTGGGTCCAGCTAAAAATAAGTTTTGCTTTTGTGTATTTTTTCTATGGAGTAAAAGAGCAGGTTTACCCTAGTTTTGTGCATCATTTCTTGGATAGAGTAATGGGCTCTAGGGCCTATACAGGTGGCCTGTACATGCTCTGAAACCATTTGCTTGGGACTTCTGACATCCACATCCGTGGCTGTAGAGATTTGTGTGTCCAAGGCATCTGGCCAAATTCCTCTTTCTTCACTTGGAAATAGACTTTCAGGTGGAAAACGAGGTCATACCTGGGGAAGCTGGGACATATGACAGCTCTTAGATGAAGGTTAAATTGTGAATTTGAAAAAATAATCTCAATACTTGCAGGAGTGCTGCTTAAATCCCTACTGCATAAAACCCTATCCATGTCCTTTTTGTAGGTAGAGGGCTGTATGTATGTGTAGACTTTTTTAGTACACTTCTACATTTACTTTCTATCACCTGAATCCAGCCCATTTTTGCTGTTATTTTGGTTTTAAAATATTATCCTAAGGTACTTTAAATGTAGAAGAGCATATTGATTTTTAAAGCATTATATTGTTATTTTTCTGTTTTATTAAAAAACAAAACCAGCGACAGCTTAACATATTTCACAGCTTGTGTCCTGGGCTTGAAAGCTCTGCAAATAAAAATATGATCACAAAGGAGAGAAAAAAATGTATTGAAATGTAAAGAATCTGTTTTACTAGATGAGTGGAAAATTAGCACAGTAGCTCTTTCATTGCTATCTCACCTAGTGTATATGTATCTTAGTCTCTGATTGAAGATGAAATAAAGTTCTCTCATCTTGTTTGTGTTGCTGATTTGTTGGATATTTATCGATTTACAGATCATAGTGCACAATTTTTTTCCCATCTACAGTAAGAATATTCTGTATCTGTCATGCTTTCTATGAGTAACTGATTTTCCATGATCTGTAAAACTGGTTTGTACCGATAGTTGCAAGTCATCAGCATTTCCAAGGGCTTTCTTGAAAGATATTAATTCTGCTGGGAATTAGTGAATTACAACTGAATAGCAGTATTGTACCATCAGATTTTCTGTAGAACATGCAGAAATAGATTCAGATACAGGTATGTTCCTATTGAATATATAAACATCTTTTACATCTATTGTATGGCTTTAATATACTTCCTGCAAAAATCAAAATACCAGATCTTATGGGGAAAAAATGGGGTATTCATAATCCTGTTTAGCTCTTGTTCTATTGAGAGCAGTAACATCACTGGGGTAATTTTCCTTGTTTGTTAGGAGCTTGAACAGTTCTTGGTTGCCCTACTGTGCTCAAGAGGGCTTAGGATCTGGCAGCCTGATCTGTCCAGACAACAGAGTTTTGACACAGCAGAGCTTTGGGATGTGACTGCAGCCTCTCAACTGGGTTTGTCCATCGCTTTGTATGCAAAAAGAAGCAGCAATAAATATGCCCCATCTGTGTTGTTTCTGATTTTCTTTTGATTGGGGTACTTCCTCTGATCTCAGAGTCTGAGATCTTCAGACTTTCTGAATTTTGCTTGAACCCTTACCTTTGGAGCTGTTGGCAGAAGAGACACAGAGCAGAGCATCATTCTTATTTCATGTACTTAATATGCTGAGGAACAGAGGTGGTTGCAGCTATTTATTACCTGAGAAATCTTGTTACGCAGGAAATATCCCTGAGGTTGAGGCCTGCTGTCTTTAAGTCTCTTTATACCACAAGAGCAATAGAAAAGGCCTTAGGGCACCAGAGAAAATTTGATCCACTCTCTTCAGAAGCATTGCTGTATGGCATCTTAGTAGCTATCAATAAAGTCTCTCCTGAAGACTTCTAATACTCTTTTATCAATGATGCTGTTGAGAGCTCAATTAAGTATTGCACTGATCTGTTTCAGTTTATCTTCAAACAATGCTAAATCTGTGGAAAAGATGCTGACACTTACTGTAGTGTAATTTGTAACTAAAATTTTGATGATTTTTATGACCTGAAAAGACTATGGTTTTTAATTTAGCTGAAGAAGACACCTATGGCTACGAGTGCGGGGTGTTCATCCTAAATGACTTTTCTGTAATAGGTTTTCTAATAGTGAGTGCAGAAATACAGCTCTCTTGTAGATACTTACAAGATGCAGTAAACCAGCAAACTGAAATTAATGCCAGGTTCCAGCCTCTGCATTCATATGACTGCAGTTCAACATGTCTCTGAAACTCTTCTAGTAACAGCCAATTTTTTTCTCTAAACAAGTGTGTAAGAAGCATTATTAGCAAATGCTTTCTTGTAACAGCATTCTATTGGACTTTTTAATTTTATACAACAGAAACTACCAAATTAAACAGTTCATTTCTTCTTTGGAGTGTTTCAGATGTGGCTGGAGCATTTGCTTTTTTGTTGTTTAAAAGATAGTGTACTGATAGATTAATAGTGAGACATATGGATTGCTAAGCCCCTCAGAACTCAAAACTTCCTTTTCCCCACCCCTGAGCTCATGACAAGTTTCAGTTAAAAGACCTAATCCTGGCAGGTGCTGAGCTTGATACCCCACAGCAGGAGGTTGTCCTGTGTCTTGAGAAGGTGTTAGTTGATTAGACAAAGATTTGGTCTGAAGGTGGTGCAGGTGTTTTCTGGCTTTTTGTCTTATTCTACTGTGTTTTGTTGAATGACTTTGAGGACGAGTGTGGCACAAAAGAGAGGAAGGAGGGGAAGAAGGAGAGACATGAAGGGACACTGACAGAGATCATGGGCTAGCCAAGGCAGCAGGATGTACCAGCAATCAGGATATCAACATGCAGGGAGGGTCAAAAATGCACAGCTTCTGAAGTGAAGATGAATTGCTTGAATTCACTGTGGAAAGGAGATTTCAGTAAGAGAGGAGTGTCAAGGATATTAGAAATGTTTTTTGTTTTGTTCCCATAGGTGACTTAACTTCTTATCCCTTTTTCATTATTTCAGGTAATTGGCTGATGTAATGATTTCCTCAATTTTGGGATAGACTAATTTGTTATGACAGATGTAAGGTTTGTGTGATTCACCTCCTCCATTTGAAGGCTTCAGAAATGTTCATATACTTCAGTTTTGTATTTGCTCATTATTGATTTTGTTTCACATCTATTGGTCCATCTGCTCCTTTCTCGTGCCTTTTTACCCATCAATTCTTTCCTTGGAGGTTCCTGAATGGCATTTATGTAACTTATCCCTAAACAGAAGACTTGTATTAATCTTAAATATTTTGAACAGAAATACCTCTTAGAGGCTGTCCTACTGGTGTACATGTAAATGTAATAGCACACAAGAGCAAGGGATACATTTTCTGTCAAATTCCTCTGGTCCTCTAATGTCTTTTCTCTCTTGAACTGTCTCACAGTTTTCTGGCTCAGCATTTTCTGTTTCCTGTAATGGCACATCCAAAGAAACACCACAAGCCTGTCTTGCTCTGAGTGTTAAATAGCAGCAGCTTGCTTTCTTTCCAGATGAATGAGTTAGTCACCAGGTGATGCTTCCTTGTCATAGTTGTTACAACAATCAGTGCATCAATGAATAGGGACATGGAAATTCCATGGGTCATGTTCTCATTCTCAATAATTTCAGAAAGTAAAAGGGCTAAATATATTATTGATCATCCTCTTTATACAGACTGTCCTGGCTAATGATGCAGCTTTTTGCTAGAGCCTGGTCCTGACCATTTCTCTCAGAGTTTAATTCCTTTCTGGGATTGTTAAACATCTCTACAGATACCTTCCTGATAGATGTCTGTATCAAATTATTTTGAATTATATATTAAGGCTCATAAAAGTAAAATTGCAAGACTTTGTACAGGTGCAGGACATGGGTAGAGAAAGAATTGAACTGATTATGTTATGTGGATCCTCTTTGTCTGAATTTCATAAACAAATTCAGGTTTCCCTTTTTAACCAAGAGTACTCTGTGATCTGCTCCCAGGGACTGTTGTTGGGATGACACAAAGAATTGTCTCAGTAGATCTAGAGTAATCCTTTAGACCAGAAGATGGCATAAATAATTTATTAGCTGCTCTTTTGTGTTAATCGACTGAAAGATGCTGGTGCCTATGAGGTTAAAATGATGTATGGGTTAACTTCCAGATTTTTTTTTTTTCCTCCAGACTTTCTCTCACTTTACTCTGATAATCAGGCTATTGGAAAAAACAACCTGGAGTACCTGCCAGCTGCAGAAACCATTTTGATTCCTTTCTTCATACAGATATTTAGGATGCAAGAGTTAAAGTCTCCTCACTACGGTGCATTTTCTAGGATATATTGTCACTTTTTCTGTGTGTCTTTGACTATTTTACATAACTAATTGTTAATAAAACTATATTGGGATATAGAAGTTGACACAGAGTTCATTAGACAGTAAGAGCAATAAAGAGAGCCTTGTAATCTACTGTCAAACATGTACTGTAAACCTGCTTTAAGTTTTTGTACTGTTACCTGTTGCATTTCCAGGACAGAATTCCTAAGGAAAAGCTCTTACTTCCTAACACCTTCTAGTGAAACTTAGGACAAGTAATAGATTTTCCTTAGTAGATTCAAGTGTACATCCAAGAACATAAACTTAAGAGACACTGAACAGAGGCCATGTAGTACCTTGTAGGTTAAAAGAGCAATTTTAAAATCAATACTTCTGTTTAACTGGCAGCTAAGGTACTAGTTTTAAACTGGGTGAAATATATGAAGAGCAAACCCTTTTTACAAGGAGTATTTTTAGGTTATCAGCACTGGAGTGCTCGGCAAGGTTGTGTTGGACACGCATGACACTTGGGAATTGCAAATAAACTCATCTTGATGTGACAAAATCATGCATAATTATCTTGAAACCCGAGGGAGGTTGAAATGGCCCCAACTCAGCTGTCCCACCAGTGATAGACAGGCAGCTGCAGAATTTATAATGACTCATTTTCCTCAAGGATGAGAGGGAAACTTAAAATAAACCCTTTTGCTGCAGCTCTCATATGTTTGCACTTCTAATTGAGAGACTGAATTGGATGGAGCAATGCCCTCAAAGCAATGGGCAGGCATCAACTCTGGCCTGTGCAGATCTAGGCTTAGCTCTTCTTTGGGTTGTGTGTACCAGCCTCTTGTATGGTGAGCATCTGTGCAAGTGTGGAAGTTATCAGGAGGTAAGAGGAAATCTCCCAAGAGGTTTGCAAGTCTTCATTGTCCTACTACTACTATTACATTTGTAACAACTGCCATTAAAAAAAAATAAATTGTTGAGTATCAGCTATGAAATACTGGAATTGATTAAGGAGGATTGTTTCTCAACATAGCTGTGCAGTCTTTTGGCAAACTTCTTTTCTCCTCTCAGTACTTATCAGAATTTTTACCATCAGGAAAAGGAATCCAGTTACACTCTGAAAATTACATACAACACCCAAAAATGTAATCAATGTATCAATCTCCTTAGAGTATACCAAATTCAAAGTGATCAGTCAAAAACCACAGAAGATAAATCAGCCATCTCAATTTCAGTTAGTTGATTAAATTGAGACAGAACAAGACTTTCTTTTTATTGCATGAAGCAACAAGTCTGAAAATTTTCATAGCAATTCTTACATAAGAAAATGAGAAGGCAAAACTTTTGCCACATGAGGTCAGGAATCAGAAAAAAAATAAAATAAATGCAAAGGAGGATTTCTCGGTTTTAATTGTCTATACCAAGAAGTATTAAACACCAGGTAAGAAGAAGAAAAGAATTCCTTAATTGTTATCTGATCCTAAGCATAAAGCAAGAGGTTGCAGATCCTGTTTGCCTTTCACCAAGGTAACTGCTGCTGCCTGGTGTACATCATGAGTTTGGTTTTTGACTGGCATGAACTGAGTTAGAAAAGGTGACTAAGGTTTTCACAACCGAGGCTCTGTCTGATCTGTTTGGCCACCAAGGCTCAGGTCCTATTGCCTTTGCCCCTTGTGCCTGGATGCTGTTTGCCTTGGTGTGTAAAGCACATGTTCTCTTGCACAGCTGAAAATCATTTCCAGTGTCAAGGGAGTTGGACATTTCATTTTAACAGGCAGGGGAATAAAAGTGCATTTTTTTTTAAAGTGAAAAAAATTATTCAGGAAGGATGGAATGAAGCTGGGTAGGTAGATATTTATTGGAAATGGTAAAAGTTTTACTGCTTAAAAAAGATCAGAGAAATAATAGCAAGTGTTTTAAAAGCTGTCCCAGTTGTAGTGCTTAGCATAAGACAAAAAGGTCGATTTTCTGAAAACTGTCTTGGCTCAGCTTCCCAGGTCCCCAAAATCAGAACTCCTCCAAGCACATACTCCTTTTGAAAACCTGAACCTTTTTATTTGGGTGAATTAAAGGAAGTGAAATAGAAGAATGTAAAAAAGTATGGTAACACGCAGAAAAACATAAGACTGAAAAAAGCTAAACAAAAAAATCTCAACCTATCTGTTTGACATACTAAAATAGTTCTGTTTTCTTCAAAATGTTTATTGGAAAATGCATTACAAAACCTTGTAACAGCTGGAATATGGTGATCTAATTGCTATTTCAATAGTGCTGTGAACATGCAAACATATTTCCTATGCAAAATGTCAAAAAGGCAGCAATCAAAGTGAAACTTTAAGCTTCAAAACAGAGACACAATGAGCTGATTTGTAAACATTTATTTCTAAGGTTACATTTAAAACCAAAAGAGAACAGCATAGGCTTGGAGACAGTGCAACAAATCTTTTCACAAAGCACAAGATCTGAAGAGAAAAGGGGTTTGCTAAAAGGTTCTTGGGCTGCATCAAGATTTCATTTTCACTGGTGCTGCAGCTCCCTGAAACCATGTATTTCTTCCCATTCAAATGAGGAACAAATTTTAGAGCGAGTGGGATTTTTTTTTACCACTAGAAGGATGCAGAGAGCTAGGAGCTCTTTCTGTGCAGAGGTCTCTGTTCTCCTTCATTTGCACTCCTGCACCCTTTCTGTAGGTGGTTTACTTGCTGTGGGACTTGGGTCAGTGATGATGTTGACTTTTCCTGCATGTGCTGAGTGAGGCAGGTTTGGAGTCAGCCCTCAAGGAGGTTGTAGGGTTTAGGCTGACCTTGCAGTCCCATACCATTTCTGGAAAAAACTGGTTTGGTGTCTGGTTCCTGCTCACTTTGGTTGTCTTCTGTCAGGAAAGACAGCAACTTCAAGGTACAGTGTGAGTTGGTTGTAGTTGTAGCAACCAAGTGCATGTGGTATAACACAAGTATTGAAGTTGAGGGTTAACAATATGCAGTGGTCCTTCTTGCAGTAGAGGACTGTCTTACACTGATGTGGTTAATGTAGCTCCTTGGACTTAAATGAGTGTGGAATCAGAACCAGCTCCACTGAATGCACCTCCTCTGCACCAAACTGTGTTAGCAGCATACAATGAAAATCCTCTTAAATATATAGTTGATAAAGAAATAAATTAGTTTGAGGAGTACATTTACTTTTCACCAAGGCCATCAATTTGTAAGATTCTTACTGTATTGTGCTTGCAAATAAAATTTATTTCTGTAGTGTAAATATGCAAGAGTTCATTTTAATAAAAAGTAAGCCCTAAAATAAGATAAACCCCATGACTAGACTTGCATTGAAGATTTAAAGTGCATTCATCTGCTGTTTTTCTATATAAATATTCATTGGTTTTAATGCTCTCAGGTGTTGGAACTTTTAATCTACATTCAGATGGAGATACTTTAATCAGAGAGTTCATAAAAGTCTGTAACTTTTTTTCATAAAAAATGGAGTAGATATAACAGAGACTTGCAAAAGCTTAAAAAACCCATAAACTGCAGCTCTAGAAGGAAAAAAAAAGTAAACACCAAATGGCATTTTGTGCCATAATATCAATATTCTATTAAAAATAAATCTCTCACTGTTAGACCGAAGAGTCTCAAACAACCTGTCACTTTACTGCAGTCTTCAGAGATGACTGATAATGGGTAAAAAGTCCCATAGCATCTGTTTACCATGTACTCACACAAACTGTTAGGAATGTTTTTAAATGTCAGCAGTAATGTATGCATGTATTAGCCATCACAGAGCAGCAGCTCAGCAGAGACACCACCACTGCCACGCTGGGGGCTTGCGCTCTGAATTAGGGAGGTCAAGTGGTGGAGAGAGAAGCCAAGTGCATCTGAAACCGTATTGTTTGCCTTCTGAAACCGGGAAGGAATTGTGCAGTCAGCTGCAGTAACGGTGCCGACACAGTTTGTACACTTTGAAAATAGCGAAGTGGGATTATGGTAAATCTTTCAGTTGCGAGAAGGTTAATCGTGAAAGGCACCGAATTTAAGGTCAGTCGGGTGCGTGTGGGGGGTAATGGGGTTTAGGCTGTCTTTTGCATTAGCCAGGTATCACATTTCATTTGGGAGCCTAAGCATTCACCAAGTGTGGGGTGTCACAGAGGTGCAGCTGCTGACTAAACAGCGTCTGTATGACAGCGTTGTTAGCAGCGCTGTTACTTGATAATTCTGCACCACTTAGCTATGGAGATATGCTACAGGGTATGTTGTCCTGGCAAAGTCATCCTGCTACAGGCCGTTTTTCACACTGAAATTCATAAGTCAGTTTCTCCCTCCCCTCCCCCTGCAATTGCTCTATAATTGAAATCTTTTTAATGTGCGCAGGTTTCTTGTTTGCCAGCAGAGCGTACGTTTTTGGACATTGGTTCTGCAGTCAAAATGTGTGAAGAGGGTTTTGCTAAATCATCAAGTAAATACATTTTTGTGCCATAAGCTTGTGTCCTCCTGAAATGCAGTAAGCCTGGGCCTGAGCTGGAAGTTGTGTGGGGTGCTGGGTATTAAGCAAAATGACAGTCGAAGCAGATTGCAGAGATAAATTAATCCGTACCTTTGCCTTTTGCAGTCCTTCCCCGACAAGTAGCTGCTTCAGCAGACGCTGGTGTTGACACTGCTGAATTCTCTAGAGACTGTGATGGCTCTGACTGCATGGCCAGACCCCCCCATGGGGTGCAGAAAGCACATTAGAGGTGTAGAGTGGACACAATGATCCATATGCTTACGGTGGAGCAGGGGGAGCAGGGCAGAGCAATGGGCTATTTGAATGCAGAGTGAGCTTGCTGCTCTGCTACCTCCCATCCCATAGTGGGCATTTTGGAGCTGCCCATAAACGTTTGCCCTATACAGTATATGGCCTTTTGTGAGTAAAAGGAACTCTACTGAGCATTCGTTAGAGAGCCTCCTGTCCTGACATTTCTTTTATGTAGGTATGGCCCGTGATGGCTGATAGGCAGTTTCCATAGAGTCATAGTGGCCTTTAAATCTGGCAGTTTAAAAAAAGAAAGTCAAAAAAGAGCAGAGATAGATCAAGGACATAATGTTCTTGATGAAACAGACTTGAAATCCCTGAACAACAAAGAGAGTTTTTTTTCTTCTTTAATTATCTAGATCATTTGGCCAGCTGTGAGCCATGAACCCAGCTGGTCAGCTGTGGGTGTGAAAGGAAGCTCTGCCGGATTGCTTTGTTAGTGTAACTCTTTAGTCCACATTAACAATTATACATAAATATTTCCTTTCTTGCAAAAACGATTCTTTGGACTCAGAGGCAAGATGTTTGGGATGGGTAGGCAGTAAGAGTCCCTTAGGAGTTGGTGTCCCCACATGGTTCAGTAAGGTTTGGATTCACCTTAGTGAGGGAGGAAGCTCTGGGGGCTGTCCAGCTGCTCACTCAGGTGGTTTAGCTGGATCTTAGCAGAGCTGTGATCCAATTCTGTTCACTTCCGCAGTGGGTAATTGCAGCTGAATTAGAGCCTCGAGAAAGTAATTATGAGAGGCATTGTGGAACACCCTGCTAACCCAGCAGTAAATTAAACCACAGACTGGGAACAACTGGAGATAGTGAGATTAGAGCTTGCTTTTGGAATTTTTTTTTTTTTTTTCACTTGTGGTAAGCGTATGTCTTTCTTCTTTCCACTTCTAAGGCTGAATGTTGGCCCTTAGCACTAGGCTAGAGTTGCTCCTGTGATCACTTGGGAATAGACACTCTGAGGTTGGAAAATGTTTCTGAGACTAGATGGGGGAAAAATCCTACAAAGCAGAAAGGAGAGACCAAAGTTGAACACAGAGGAAAAGACATAGTTTGAAAAAATCCTCAATTATATATTTATATGTAATATAATACAGATACTTAAGAGTAAAAACTTAAAATTAGGGTATTGCAAGACAACCTGATTTTAGAAAAACTGCTTTGAATTACTTGCACATAAGAAAACTTCGAAGGAGAATTGTGAAACATTTGGTAGTGGGAGCAATTTCAGAAGGCCAGTTTCGACAGCTTTTGCTCATGTGGCTGGTTCACAAAGTATTGACAAGCTTTTTCATTTTTGACTGTTAAATGTTTAATTCCCAAACAGCTCAAAGGCAGTTCTTTTAGGCATCAAAGAAGATACGGCTGAGTTATTTCCCCAAGTTATTCATCATTTTTCAATATTGTGCAAAATATGTTCTAAGGAGCAGAGAGCTGTCTTTTGACCTTTTAGAAAACTATAATTTTTGTATGCCTTTCTTTATTAATGCCCTAATAAAATGCAGAATATACTCTTATTTTTTATGAATTTTAACCCATTTCATGCTTGGATCTTACACAGAAGCAGTGACTTTCCCCAGCTGAGAATCTGATCCAGTTCAGACTCAGCATTTTTAGGAAATTGCATCAAATTGAATTATCAGCTGTAATTTGGCAGATAAAAATCCCCTGATAAAGCCCAAATAGGAACCTGCTGCATTAGTGAGCAAAGCAGAAAATGGGACTCCTTGCTTCTTGGGATTAGAATAGCATCCCTGAAACAGCAGAAGTCTGTTGGGATATCAGAGCAATTTACATGTCCTTTCAGCTTTACTGCAGGCTCTTCATGGCTGGCCAGTCCTTCATTGTGAGCCCCTTGAGTTTGGAAAGTCCCTCAGACCAAATCAGAAATAACTGCTGCTAATATAGATGTTCCTATATTTGGGTTTTCAGCACAGCTCTCTTCTCAGGGCATGTCTGCACAGCAGTGATAAATTGTAGACAGCCTTCTTTCCCACATCACACTCTTCTTTTCTTGCTTGCATTAATGTATTTGCAGCTGAACAGAAGTCTGGAATGTGTAAGTAGTGATAACTCTATGTTTCTTTTAAACATTTTCTGTGGCCTCTCATCTGGATATTTGAGATGGTCATAACTCTAATTCCAGAAAGAGATGAGAGTAGCCAAATGCTCAGAGGCAGAATGTATTTTGCACTGGATTCCCAAGTGCTTACTTGCTCTGTGAGAATCTCTGTAAGAGGCAGCAGGGGAAGGGTGTTTTTTTCCCCTGCAAGTTGCTCTCAGCTCACTTTTTACTTACATAAACTGAGCACAGGACTGTATAGGTAATTCATATGCAGGCACACGTTTGTATGCATATGTAGCACAGGAGTTTATGAAGTGGGAAGAATCTGTGACACAGTCTGGGATTGCAGATCCTGTCATTGAGCTGGAATTTGGGACATACGTAAATCCCCACAGTGAGTGCTGAGTTTTGCCTCCCGATGTTTCGTAACAACTCTTGATGTGTGTTTGACATGACTGTTGTCCCTTAACAGTAGTTTTCAGGCAGTGAAAGGAATGCATAAGCAGCTCTGTTTCTTCACTTACCCCTTGCTTTATGAAGGTTCTGTGTAGTTCTCCAGCATCCTAAATCTAAAGTCCTTTTTAGGCAGGAATTAATGAAACATGTTGACAGCCATATAATGGTATCCTGCTTTTGTTCAGGGATAGGAAAACCAGGGCAGAAGAATCTGTCGTGCAGGTGATTGTAAATGCTTTTCTCCATGTTTTAGCCCAAAGATAAACAAAAAAAAACTTTATGAAAATTTCATATGTTTTGGAAACTGGAGACACATTTTTCACTGCTCCTGAAAAGCTTGCCTTGAATGAGTTTCCCATAGAAATGCTGAGTATTTTTTCTGTGGAAGGTATAGCACCCAACACTGTATTATCAAACTGCTGGTAACACACTCAGAGCCTCTGTTTCATGATTCTTGGTTGCATATTTCAACAAAAAGATTGATTTCCTTATTCTTCTTCTACAAAAGCAGACACTTAGAAAGTGGCTTGGATTTTGCATTGGTTCCAAGAGGAGCCAAGAGGAACCTTAAATCACCCCTAGTATTTGGACAAAGCTTTGTACCTCATGATACTATTTCACAGGAGCTGCCCATTAGTGGTATTTCTCAACATACATTTTTAAAAGGAAGTGAAATCACAGAGGCACATAAAAAGTGTAAAATGAAAATAATTGCAATCCTCTTGATTTAGTTATGATAAGAGGCCATCTCTGAATATGTGAGATGTCATTGTCTTGAAAATAAAAGTCCCAGTGATTTGTGTTCTACTCTTGGCTCAGTAACAGTCAAGCCATGTAGCCCTATAGAGGTCACTAATTTACACCTTTATACCACCATTTCCTGATTGGATATTATTCCCTGCATCTCCCTTGAGACTCCTGTAGGAGTACATCACAGGCATGATGCAAAATTCTGGTCTCAGTTAAGCTGAAATAAATCCACAGTACTTTGCCTGAACTCTTGGGAGTTTATTTGGATTTTCTGTTGGGTTTTTGATATAGTTCTTATTTTGCTTAGAGAAGACTATGAGAAGCAGTCAGTTTTGGCTTAGACCTCACTTTCTTCTCCTATCCTTTTACTTCAAATGTAGGACATGCACTTGGTTACAATGTCAGTGCCATAGCCAACTTTATTGAAGCATACTTCCTGTCTCAAATCTATCAGTGGTTCTGTCTATTGCTATGTAACATATGTTGCTGATTCTTACTAAATAACAGTGATTTACAGTTTGTAAATGTCCAACTTAATTCCACATTATTTAGAAATCAATACTAATTTGAATTGATTATATTTCTGCACCCTTGGATTTTTATTTTTTTTAAGAAAAAAGGCTGACTCTAGCATTGATAAGCGGTAATCCCCTTTCTCCATTAAAAATCCTTGAAAGTCTTCCTCTGATTGTTCACATATGATAGCCCATTCTAAAGTGCTTGTATTTCCTTGTATTTAATATTGTTATTAAAATAAAACATTGCAGTTTTGATATTGCTGGCGGTGATTTGAGTGATGCAATGCTAATGACTCCAATGGATACACTTCTGATTTGCATTGAGATTGCAGAAAAGCAGGACTGGTCCCCAGATGGAGGAAAATTAAAAGTCCGGAGCTGAGTTCTTGCCTGCTTTGCATAATGTATGGTTGCTTGCAGGATGGGTGCAAAACTTAAGATTCAAGTGAGTGGGTAGTCAGGTTTCTCTGTTTTTTGAAAAGTGAGATGGTGGGTGGGTGGGTGGGTGAGGAGTAGCTACTCAAGCTTCATTCCCAACTTTGCCTGTGGCATCCTTGGAGATTATAGCATTTTCATTTCCAGCCTGCAAAATAGGGTGAATAATACAACATGCTTAAATCAAAGTGTTGTTGAAAAGATTAATTATTTCTAAGTACATTGAAGCTAAATGCAAGTACTAATAACTAGAGTTTGTAAAACGTTAGTTGTAGAGCCCTGTGGATATGTAGTTGATTGATTGGCACTAAATAGACAACTATTTTGAGATCTGGAAGTTCTTTCCTGTTAGGATAACTAACAACTGTTGTCCCAAAGGACTAAAGAATTTTGGTATCATCAAGGACAAAGGAAAATTTAATGATTCAGTAAAACCAGAGGATAGATTTCTTACTTTCAGGGTAGGAATATAAAGAATTTCATATAAAAATGTAATTTCAGGAAGAAAGTTTTAGTGAACTTGGCATTTCCAGCGCATTGTTTTGTAATTTTGTCTAGCAGAAGGTCCCTTGAGTGTATCCTAGACTAAGAATACTGGTGCCCTTCCTAAGCAAAAGAGCTCTTGTAATCTGGGTGCCCAGCACCCCATCTCCCAAGCTCTGCCTGCTTCAGCTGTAGAGCAGTGGTCTCCTTCAAGGACAACATGAGCAAAAAGGAAATGAAAAAGGGCCCAATAATTTCTTACCACACATACAAGTGGCACAGGATCCTAGAAAGTAATGAGTCAGCCCTTGGCTTGGATCCATGACTTTCCTTTTCTCTCCTTTAGAAGGTTAATGGCCTCTGGTTACCAGTCTTTCTTGTCCCCACAACCTGATTCTCTTCTATAATTTTTCCATCTTCTCTTGCCTTTGGTAATAAAAATCCCAAGCATTAGTCCTGCCTGTTGGTTTCTGTGTGGAGAACCATTAAGAGGCAATGGAGCTACTTGCAGAGCACAGGAAAAAACATAATTCGTGATTTCTCTCTTCTTATCTGTAGAAAGCAGAAATGTGCTCTTACAAAATGGAGGTTCTACTTCACAGAGCAGGCTCTGATCCAACATGATAAAATACATGTTGTCTACAGGATAACAGGCATTTCACATTCAGATAAAGGCATGTTTGTGATGTGTCACAAGCACACCTAGCAGAAATACTAGAGATGCACTGATTTAAATTTTCTTAAAGATGTGAATACCAGATGTGGCTCAAAACCTGGATCTTAGAAATCCTGCCACCAATTTGGTGGATTATGTGTATATTATAATTATATGAAACTGCTTAAATGAGAGATGGACATTGTACATTTTTTATCAGCTCAAAAATCATAATACTGTGAGAGATCTGATGAAAACTGTATTGGTATCTTCACTGTATAATGCCTTATTCAGAATCATTATTGGAAAGGAAGAAATTGTATGAATGAATAAAAAAATAAGAATATGTAAAATTTGATGCTAGGGCTTTTCTAAACTTTTCTGCAAAATTACAAAAAACCCTGGTTTTATTCCCTTTTTACCCCCGTATTTTTGTCAGGATTTCTGTTGTTGCCTTGGATTACTCAGTACCTTGAAAAAGACTTTATTAATGATATTTCTAAGAAAAATGAAAGCAGGGTAATGTAAGCAATAGCACAAGAACATTCTCACAAGATTTCCCTTAAGTTTACATGGATTCAAAGGGTTTCCTTCTCTCAGATGGTGCTTACATTCTGGGGTGACTGGTGGCCAAACCAAAGCTTAGTTCTGCACTCTGGAGCTGCTTTTCTCTGCACTTACTTCTCTCAGCATGGTTATTTATCTTCTCAATATGGTTGTTTCTTCTTCAGCTTCCTAAAGCATTTTGTTTTAAGGGTGCAAGTAATTTTAGATCTTCATGTTTGTCTGAAATAACAGACGGTTGAGTGCAAAAGCAGAATAAACCTGTTGTTAAAATTGTGGAAATGCAGCACTGTCTGTTCTTTTTCCAGTGAATCTGCAGGTCTCTTTCTAAATTTACCTAGATTCTGGCACAAGAAAGTTAGTATGTTGTCACATTTGTGTACGCATTAAATTCAGTGTCATAGATAATGTTTTATTTGTATTGGAGGTATTACAGTGATGGGCTAAAGGTGTGCTGAACTTCTCAGGTTCTGAAAACATTTTGTAACAGATTTATTTCTTGCAAGAAAAGGAATGTCTGACGGTCAAAAATATAGGGAGAGCATGCCCACAAATACTGCTGCAGAAATAAATCTACCATAATCTTTACTGAAGAAAGTATTATCTAATGATCCTGTTATTAAACTAAAACTAGCCTAAAAGATTTTATGACACTTAAATTAAAATATGTACTGTATGCATCTATTTAAGTTAAAGCAGCATGCAATGAAATTCCTCATAAAAGAGTGCTTGACAGAGACACACATTGACTGTAGAAGGTTTTGCTCCTGATAGGCCATCACTGCTGCTACACTAGGGATATATTCTACCAAGAGTAGAATAAAGATGACTTCCTTGTTCATCTTGGATATTTATACATCAAGTGTCTATTTTCTATATTAGGAGGCACTATTCCTGGCATGTTAGGAAACAGAACTGAATGAAAACATACTATGTTGGCAGGACTTCCATTTAATCTGCCACATGAAACCGTGTGTGTTTTGTGGGGGCAGAGTTCTGTTATTGCTGTACCTCGTATTTGTCAGTGGCTGCTGGAGCAGTGTCAGCCTCTGAACTGGGAAAGAGATTTTTGCCAGTTTTTACGTAAGTGTTGTGTCTAGGGTTGATGTGCAAAGGCAGGTCAAACTCCAAGGCATTTGACCTGGGAGGTGCAGGTTTAGCAGAAAGTCATGACAGGGTTGAAATCCCAGGGTGCTGTGGATATTGGGTACTGGCTGTGAGGGTTTTTCTGCTCTTGGATCTTCAGCACAGACTGCTGGAGCAGCATGGTTTGGAGGTGGCTTGGTTTGAATTTGCCAAGGCAGGGATGGGAGCACAGTTTAAAAACTCTGTAGTCTTGAAAGTGTGAAGAGGACCTTTAACTTCTGAGCCCTTTGACTATTGTAAGCATCAACCCAATGAAACACAATACTTTTTCTGGATTTCTGTGATCTTCAGTGCCCCTTTGCTCTCTGGCCCTTGTATATTGGTACAAGATTCTCTGCTGTGTAGAGCCCCAGGTTAAGAGAGTCCCTTATGGGCATTTTATACCAGCAAGTATTTTTAGCAGGATATATTTTTAACAGGAATATCGAACTGTCTGATTTCTGTCATCAACATCATGTTAAATGCATGTGGAGACTAATTTCTTCCAGGTTGCTGGTGTTACTGGGGTGCCCTGAGTCTGACCATAGCTAAACTGTAGCAACCCAGTTCCAGCAAAGTGAGGAGTAATGCTCATAAATCTTTTTTCACAAGTTGCTTTTTGAAAGACAGCAGTGATACAAAAATAAAAAATAACTCAATGACAATATCTTGTGAGGGAAAATAAAAAGAGATGCATCATAAATAATCTCAATGAAATGCAAGGACCATTATCCTGAGTCTGATTCCAACTGGAAGTGAGTCAAAATAGTTTGACAAAGTGCAGCTGCATCTCTCAGTTCAGAGATGTCCTGTCAGATTTGTGGCCCAATGTATGTCCAGGCATGCCTCTGCAGGATGATACTTTGAGGATGAGATAGTAATGCCAATTGTCTGGATATGAAATGACAATATTTGACATAACTTCTGCTAATATTCCCTGCCAGAAAGGGACATGGGGGAATGATCTCTCTATCTATCTAGAGCTAGAATCAAAATCCTAATATTGATCAGCCTTGTTCCCTTTGTCATTTCTCTTAGCTGCCCTTAGAGTTGGCTTCTCCCTCATACTTGATTTCATGGATTGCAATTTGGTCTTCTGTGGTAAATTCAGCATTTTACTAGGACTTCGTGATCATGAAATCCCCCTTTTTAGCTGGAAGCACCCACTGGCACCAGGCCGTGTAATATTAAAAAAAAAGCAGTTAATACTACTTTTATAGCTTTGTCTGATATTTTAAAGGGGGGAAAAAGTTCTGAGAAAAACATATCTCTATTTTGACCATGTTTTGCAATTTTGTGGGATTTTTCTAATAGCTTGATTCTTGCCTATATCTGTAGAAATAAAATGTGATTTTTTGCAAGCATTCATGAGGATCTGGTTTGTCAGGAGTAATTTTCCTTCAGAAAAAACACATGGGAAAAACCCACTTATCTAGCAAGGCTATTGGTTCACAACTATGTCATGTGAGCTCAGGCACTAGAGAAGTTTGGAAGGAAATATGCAACTTTCAGAGCTTGAAGTCCCAACATTTTGTTGTGATTTCATAAAACTTTCTGAATTTTCAGGAGACGTGCAAAAGGAAAAACTTGCAGGGGTCTTTTATGCATACCCATCAAAATAGCACCACATAGCTATTCCAAAACCAGTTGGTTTTTATGCTGTTTAATTTCCAGTAAACTGGGAAAAGCCATAAATATGAGGCAACATTTGCATGGAGAATTAATATTCTTTTGTTCAATCAACAGATTTAGCTTGGAAAAAGTGGAAAAACTCTCTGGCGTATAAAAAGAAGAATCAGCACACATTAAGTGTATCTCAGTTCAGGAGAATCCCCTTACTTTGAGAAAACGTCTATTTTCTGCATATTAGCATTCTCTTAAAATGCTTTTCTGCACCCGGTGAGGTTTGTTTTCCTCTCAGGAGCCAGCAGCTGAAGCTGTGCTCGAGATTCCAGAGGTCTTACCCAAGCCATGGGTACTGCCTCTTCTTGCCCTTCCCTTTGCTTCTTGTTTACCTTACAGTTACTTCTTAAATTCATCTTCTCCCTTTTATTTAAGGGTTTCCCATATACATAAAAATCACTTTTCTGGAGTCCAGGGAGGTAAGGTCATTATGCTCTTTTGAAAACTAATCACACCAAAGGAAGTTATTAGTTAGGTTTAGTCTTCTCTTGATAAATATTTGATTTCCATGACATGTGCCATTTGTTTACACCTCTTTTAGGCATTCCTTCATGAAAGAGTTGTTCTAAAGCCTTGCATGCTACTAAAATGAGATTAATAGGCTCATGTATCTCTTTCCCTTCCCAAAGTATGTAAGTAATTTTATGGTTAATATTCAGCCATATAGTTTCATCCTGATTTAGTAATTTTTTCAGATGACCACTCTATAATTTGGTGTGTCAGTTCTTTTGCACTGAAATTTTGCACAAGTTTTGTATTGCTTTCTGTGGGAAAACATGTGCCAGACGTGTTTATATTTGAAAAGAGAATAGGCTTCAAATTTTTACTGCCCCAAATAAAAATTCAATTTTTCTGCAGTAATACATTTGGTCTTTTTTTAGGGGCAAAAACCCATGAGCTCTTATTTTTAGAAGAAAAAGAAATCTATCCAGACAATGTTGGTGTGCTTGTGGAATGGTGTGAGCTGCAGATGGCATAAATACATGCTATTTGTCAACCTAAGAGATTGTTTCAGTGTAAACCTTTGTTTATCAGGCTGAATTTCACAGATGTTATTTAAAGTATCTTCATTTGGAGGTTGGAAATGGGCACTTAGACCATGAGCTCTGTAAAAGTGAAGTCAAATCTTAGGTCTCTAACCTGGGACTGCTTACATAACACTTGCAGGGCTGGTCCCTCAGCTTGCAAAGGTAAATACTTTGGGCTCTATCTTCATTAGCACAGAATTTACCTGGCAATAAAAGGTATCTCTGTTTCATGTGTAGTTACAATAATGTTTACTTAAATATTATCTGATTCCCTCAGCACTTCTATTATTTACCAATAGAAAAAATTGAACCATTACTTTTCTTCTGAATTTTTAAAAATGACAATAGTGCAATTAAATTACTGAATTCATGTATATTTAATTGTACTTTCAGTTTTAATGTGCTGTTGGAGGACATTTCTTTCCATGACTGTTAGTTTTCCATGCAACATAAGAAAATCTAAAGCTATATTAAGGAAATATATTACATGGGCAAGACAAAGTCTCATTAGTGTTATTTATGGCATACTGAAACCTCATTAGGAGAAGGTATGCTGGATTCAAAAATGCATTACTGAGAATGTTTTTTGGTGGGGGGGGTTAGGAGAGAAATTGCTTTTATTCTGTTTCTTTATCACATACAGAGTGGTTAGTGGACATGTTGGTTTCCCAAAGCATAAAATGAATTAAGATAGAAGAAAAAGAGCAATTAATCTAAGTAGTAAGTATAACCTTGTTATAGATTGGGAATAGCTTGCACATGGTCACAAGGAGTTTCTGTTTACTGTTCACCTTAGTTTCAACTAACCATTAATTTTTAACTTCCTTCACTGAAGGTAAAAAGTGATATTTTTCAGCATAGTAGTTTGCATCTTAAGCAGTAATAATGTGCTTTTAGTGCACTTCAAACCAGGGATGAGTGAAACTCGAGGTGCAGAGTCACAAATAGCCCTATTTAGGTAGTAGCATTTGCTCTAATGAGAGCTATATATCCAGTCCTGCGTAAATATTGTTTGGTAGGCGTACAAGGAAACCATTATTTGCAAGTAAATGAGAACAAAAGGAGAGTCCCTGAATTGTCAATCTTGGTGGAAAGTCATTCTGTGTGGGCAGTATGCTCCCCAGGCTGGTGCTGCTGTTGCTCTGTCCCAGGCACTGGAGCAGCCCCAGAACAGAATCCCCCTGTTTGCTGCCCTCCAGCCAGTCCCAGCCCCTGGCACAGAGCAGATGCCGGCAGTGAGTCCCCCTCCTCACCTCTCCCTCATGCTGCTGCTCCCTGTCACCCACAGCTGGCAGAGTTCCTTGTGCTGGGATGCCTGGGTGACCCCAGCTCAGCCCCTGCATTGCTGTGACCCCGTGCCCCAAACCTGCTCACTGCTCACTCTGACACAGCTGCCCTGGGGCTGGGGCTTTCAGGGACCCTGTGCTCAGCCTGCTGCTCAGATGGGACTGCCTGCAGGGCTCTGCAACCATAAAACATCTCTTCTTCTGTCATAGTTCTTTGTACAGCCATTCTGCTTGTGGGGCATCTCTTTTGGCACCTTAGCATTTCTGAATGTGCTTTATGTGGTTTGTGATAGAGGCTGGGAATGGACAGTAGCTTAACACCAAAGCTGTATCAGTTCAGTGAATCCCAAAAGCAGCACACCTGCCCTCTTTGTAGGTTTTTCTTCCGCAGTATGCCACCTGAGGGTTCTTTAGAGTCCCTTAAATGCCGAGGGATTACTTTATGATAGAGTCACATAATTATTATAATCCTTGTTATTTATCAGGTGATGAATGAATAATTCCAGGGATTTTCTGTGGGCCAAATACTTAGTTTCAAAGGATTTATAGAAATCTGGTAGTTAAGCTAGATGCTACCCATTCTTTTTCCTCATCCTTTCTCCACCCAGTCACTGTAGTTGTGCCATTTTATGTTCTTATAGTTCCTATGGACATAGTATCATCTAACTACAGCAACTACAAACTGTCTGAAATTATGACTCTACTGAATTATTCTATGCAGTGATAGGAATTCATAAGTAGTCTTTGCTAAAAAATGTTCTGTTTAAACAGCCAGGGCAGATTGGAAGGGGGTGGCAGGAAAGCATGCAGGCAAAACAAATAAACTGATTATTTTTAGAAAGTAGATCAAAACTAGCTTTGTTTTGTGTTAGTTTTCTTCTTTTACGTGTTTTCTTTTAAGAAATCTTGGGGAGAAGATGGGGAAGGGAGGGTATCTGAGTATGAAGAGGCTGAAAGGGACATAGAAGTAAAAGAAAGTGTAAAGAAAATGGACTTCAGTGAATGGTTCAGTGGGTTGGTTACTACTGAGTAAAGGATGTTTGCAGTAAAGCCATAGGAAGTGGCTGGTTATGTCTGATACTGTCATTGTGCCAAAAGCCCAGGTACAGCTGACATGCCTTACCTGGAGCAGCATCGGAAAGTGCTGCCCAACTCAATGAGGCCACTTTGCTGTCAATATGCACATGTGGTGTGCTCTCAGCTGTAAGTCTGTAAGTCTGCTGCCTTTGTAGTAAAAGGTACCAAAAAAAGAGGACAAAAGGAACAGGCCAAGAAGATAAGGACAAGTTGACTTCACTCAGACAAAACAAAACAGTGTATTTCAAATAAAGAGAGAATTTAGAGGAATAGATAAAAGTGAGGAATTGATGAGTATCCTTTTTTTTTTTTTTTTCAGAAATGTCTATCTGCTCAGTTTCACATAGATGAAGGAGGCAGATGATATTGTACTGATGCCTTAAGGAGATTAAAGTCATAGGTTTGAGGGTTGCTGGAAAATGTGGAATAAATGTTCTTTCTTCCATCTGAGGTGCAGCTGCCTGTGCTGTCTGAAGAGGGAGCAATGACAAGGTTTCATCCTCCCTTCTCTTTCTGCACTGTGCACACATTCTCCATGTTGCACTGGTAATGAAAATCTTTTCACCTTTGCCAGCCTGCTTACCTGGCTTACCGTCTAGATTGACCAGTGCTGCCTCTTCTATGACCAAAAAAAAAAAAAAAAAAAAAAAAGGAAGAAGCCTTACTAAAGGCACCGCTACCTTACCTTCACATCCTTGTTCTGATGGATTCCCAGCACTCCAGAAGAGCTGCACAGGGTGATAAGCATCTCCAGAAGATGCACAAGCATGTTAGAAAGAGCAAGGGACTCCTATCTATAAGAACCTTTATAGAACAAAACTGTGTGTGAGGCAGAAGATCTGAGCCACTCCTGATGCCTAAAGTAGAAGACACTTGCAAGATGAAAGAGGGGACCTGATGGCTATGGAGGAAGACAGGGTGGGAGGCACCTTAGGAGTTACCTCTAACTGTAAGGAAGCAGCATATCTGATTTAGGCTAATTAGGAAATCAGTCTCACTCAAATCCATGTGTCTTACCATTTTGACTTCAGAATTTTTATCCTCTGTCATTTGGGATGAGCCTGGACGTGGGGATTGTTAGTCTGTCCTTCTATCATTAAAACTGTCACTTTAAAACTTGTCTTTTATAATCATTCTTAATAGCTCTACAATTTAAGGTTAGGGCATGGTAAAGTTAGAAGACTCCAGACATATTCATATTGAGCCAAGGAATGCTTTATGTGACTAAGATGAATGCTACTGTTATGGCCACTTGTTTTTGCATGTCTTACTGTGAAAGGGGAGGCAAAGAAACCACAGAGGCCAGTCAGAGTTCCTGCACCATTAGCTGGATTTCCCAATATCCCCTTGGAGGGAAAAGGGACAAGTCAGGATTCCTTTTTCATTTGTTTTTTTGGAGCATTTGCATCCTCAAATGAGTAAAGAGGAGTAATTTTCAGTTGTGGCCAAATTCCTGACAGACAGTGACACTTCCACAATAGTCATCACACTGAGGGCTGGTGTCACATGGAGATGTGCTGGCAGTACTTGCACAGAGTTCTACTTTGGAAAGAAAAGCAGGCAAATTTCATTCCAGTCCCTCTCTAAAGGGGACATGAGAGGAAAATGACAGTGAATTTGATTTTTGTTCTCTTTCCTTTCCACAAAGTGAGGGTGTCTCCTACAGCCATGCACAAAGGCTGCAGGAGCTTGCACCTGTCACTAGGAAACTGCCTCAAGATTTGATGCAATCTGCTGCTTGAAAGTTTCCTACCATTCTCCCTTTGTCTGTTCTGTATGTTGTTAGTGTTACTAATCTTCTATTATCAAGAACAGAGCAGGCTATTTGTTGCTCAAGTGTCCGTGGTGGTGTGTGAGGAATTAATCTGAAGACACTTGGAAGTTCTCCACCACATCAGCATTGATCAGGTGGAGAAACTGAAGATCATTAGTTTGCAGGACTGCCTGCTTTTTATTATAATGCCTAAATAAAACAGCATATTAAATGAGAGAGGAGGATAGAATGTGTGAAAGACAGGGCTCTGCCTTGAGCCCAGCACAGCAGTTGTTGTCCTTTCATAAATGGGAAATGAAAAACAGCCTCTGGTGACCTTACTGGGCTCCTCAAGTTTCCTAAGCAGACAGCAGTTGTGTTGTAGTCAATTACCTTCCTTAGTTACTATTAACTCTTATTTTGAAGAGTAATTTTCAAAGAATTTAAGAGGAGTCTTAAACTCAGCCAACAATTTGGGGAAAAGAAGAGGAGAAAATAGCTGTACTGTGATTTCCATGAAGATTTATGATCTCCAGAGAGATGTAGCAGAAAATGGTGAACCTACCCCAGAGAATGAAGCAGAATAGGTGGATCTGATCAAAATAAATCTGGCATATTTTGCTAGTGATGCTAAATTGGTATTTGCCCCCAGGAAAATAAAACCCTTACACTTTGAACTTTCATCTCTTTTTGAAAACCATTTTCCCCATTGATCCCATGGCAGTTGCAGGGTGGTTGAGGAGGGTTGTCCTCTTTTGGAAGGGTTGAGTTTGCTTGTTGCCCTTGGAGTGTCAGCTAGTGAGCTTCCACTGAGCACCAAGCACACCAACCTGTGCTGCTCTTCACCACAGTCCACAATTATTTACTTGTTAAATCTGAGCTGCATGCTTGTTAGATTTGCAAGAGGCAGCAGGGACTTCATAAGAAGAGTTTAGAGAGGTGTGTGTAGGGATTTTTTATTTGGGTGGGGGGTGAAGATTTGTAATTAATGGCTGGCCATAGCATTTTCAGCTTATTTTCTCTCTTTCTTTTTTCTTTTAAGTAGCTGTATGACCTAAAATTGTGTCATGGGGAAAAAAACTCAGAAAGATTTTTCTGTACTTTATTACTTTTAACCAAGCAGATCCTTGCACTCAGGTCTTCTATCAGGTCTTCTAATTTGTACAAAATCAATCATAAAAATTAAAAATGATAGAGTCCTGTTAGTCCTTCTAGTGAAGGATTGTTCTTTTCTCATAGACACCATTCTTCTTGTAGATTAGTTTTATATGACTCTCTTGATAAGAACAAGAATATTCAAGAGGATATTGTCTCTGATACATCATTTTAAAGATGACCATATAGATAGTTGTAAGATCAAGGTTAGTGTCATTCATTTGTCTTTCAGAGGTCCCAGTATCAATACTCTTTAAGTCCAGAAGTGGGTTTGAGTATAATGCATTTATTTGCCTATAATCTATTTAGAAATAATTTTGTGCTGATTTTGAAAGGGCTGTGGTTGAGGTGGACATTTCAGGTCCCTCACTACATCTTCTGATAACCCCTGAAATCTGTGGCTGCTGCAGGGCAGGGACTGCACCAGAGCAGCTCCTTTTAGCACACGTTATTTAGTAATGTAATATCTTATACAAAGGCCAGTTATTCAAGCTGTAAATGGAAGAGCTGAATTGCCCCATAAATTTGAGGCTTATTGATGTGAGTTGCTTCTAATATTTCTATGGGGGAAAATCCACTTATTGATCACTTGGGCACTGTCTTACTTCTGACATTAATTTAGTTGTAGATTAGGTTGGAATGTATTACTTTCATAAAGATCCTGAGTGGCTGGAGTCATGCAGTGAAACTGAAGCACAAATACCAACAGACTGTATGGCTCATGACACTGCCTGAAATAGCAAGCAGCACCAGTGAGCTGGTGTGCTTTCAGTTCAGCTTCCAGTGAGAGGGCTCATTACAATAACAAACAACAGGTAGGGCTTCACAAAATAGGTCTCTTACTCAAGCTGCTCAGGGATCATCTGCAAAACTCTCCCTGTAGGTGTTTTAGGAGGAATAAGGAGGCTTCAGCAAAGGATTTGGGCTAGTATATGTCCAGCACTGGAATAGTGTCACAAGGGATTAACAGAGCCAGTGTGTGAAGCCAGCTGTAATCTTGAGGGGTTGACTGGGTGCCAGGTGCCTACCAAGCTCCTCCATCACCCTCCTCCTCAGCCAGACTGGGAAGAGGAAGTATAACCCTTCTTCTCTCAGAGTCACAGGGGTTTGGGGTCAGTTCATCACACTTCTTCTCTGCTGCTTCCTCCTTTTCTTGCTCTTCCCCTGCTCCAGTGGGGTCCCTCCCATGGGAAACAGTTCTCCAGGACCTTCTTAAAGTTCACACTAACTGCTCCACTGTGGGTTCCTTCCACAGGGTGCAGTCCTTCAGGAACAGGCTGCTCCTGCATGGTTTGCCAAGGGGTAACAAGTCCTACCAGCCAACTTGCTCCAGTGTGAACTTCTCTGCTGTTCCACAGGTCCAGAAGCCTCCTCCATCATGGGCTTTTCACAGGATCACAGACTCTTTACAGTTCCTCCACCTTCTCTAGCATGGGTTCATCCATGGGCTGCAGGTGGATCTCTGCTCTGGTTCCTTCCAGTGCCTCCCTGCCCTCCTCCTTCACATACCTGTCTGCAGGGCTGTTCCTCCCATAGGTTCTTCTGGTTGTTGTGATGCCTTTCAAAATCTAGAAACAAAACAGGCTACTTTCAACACAGTATTAATACAGGAAGTAATGTCAAAGCAGGTCTTTAATTGGAGGTTTCCAGGTGCAAATATGGCAAAATGCACACATAATATAGGACTTCTACAATTTTATAAGTTTAACAAATTAGCATATTTGTCAATAGTGTCCAATTAGAAGAGCAGTTAGTTAAGTAATATCCCCCCTTTTGGTTCTTCCCCATTTGGAGGCCCTCCCCCTGAGTTTCTAGCCCCATATTTATTATGCCTTGGATACATGGTAAAAGAAAATAAGATGTCCTTGGCTGAAGAGGCAAGACTAAATAATATTTCAGGAATCTAACATAATGTGTGTTAGAAGGTTAGCTTATTGTTCTGAAATGTAGGGGGAAAGGGGGGCAGTTATCACCACGTATTAGAAATCTACAAAGCTTCACATACATGAAACATATACAAAAAGCTAGGGCCTTTGATGCACAGTAGTTTTTGCCCCCTTCTTAACCATGTTATCCCAAAGGTGGTGCCACCCTTGCTGATGGGCTTGGCTCTGGCCAGCAACAGGTCCCTCCTGGAGCCTGCTAACATTATCTCTGTCAGACATAGGGGAAGCTTCTGGCTGCTTTTCACAGCAGCCACCTGTTGCCTCTCCACTACCAAAGCCTTGCCACACAAACCCCGTGCAGTGGGAAGTGTAGCATTGTCCAGGAATTCTTTCAGTGGACAAGAGATCTCCTTAGAAAGGTCAGGAAAGGGCACAGTGAAATTATGGCCATTTTGCTGCATTAGCTGGAATCTGTGGCTGTGCTAGGATGGCAGGAATGGGGAGTGGAGAGTGCTCCTGCATTTGGTCAGCCTCTCCTAAATCTTGATGACAAATCTGCTTTGCTAGAGCCCTATGAGAAATGCTGATAAGCGTTCTCGATGCAGCAATATGTGCCAGCCTCCTCTTTTATATTCTCTCTACTGGTTCTGGTTTACTGAGAAATGAGGCAGCATCTTTGGCTTGATCCATCTGCCCAGGCAAAGGAAGGCAGATCTCCCAAAGCTCACTGCAGTGTGATAG
This sequence comes from Erithacus rubecula, assembly GCF_903797595.1. NCBI lineage: Eukaryota > Metazoa > Chordata > Aves > Passeriformes > Muscicapidae > Erithacus > Erithacus rubecula. The sequence goes on along the minus strand of NC_136687.1, from coordinate 16,272,172 downwards.
ATGGCCCATATTCCTGTTCCCCTCAGATGATGAAGGGTTCCTCTCTTCACAAATTGAAAGCATTGCCTTCTGCTCCCTGGAGTGGGAGAGTTGATCACATTAGCTCTGCTGCTCCTAACAGAATCCTTCAAGTCTTGCCAGAGCAGGATCATGAGCTCAAGGCAATTGCATGGACTTGTTCAGCTTCTTTTGGCCATACCTGAGATTTTGGGATCTGTCTTGCAGGCAGGTTAGAAAGATTTAAGTGGCAGATAATGAATAGGTGTTTAGGTGAGAAGTATACAGAGAAATAAGATTGATTTCTGATGTTTAACTTTTGGTTTCTCTGCACTGAGGATTATAAATGCAATAAAGCTATAAATGTTGTCAACCCTGAGAACACCCTGACCAGGCATCTCAAGTACCCTGACCAGCCTCCATCCAGAACAGTAGCTCCTACCCAGGTAAAGCAACAGGATGCAGTGTTGATCTGTAAGGCCATGGGAATTGCAGCACCTCTTCAGCCCTCTAGTGCACCTAGAGTAGATGGAGCCTGGGCTCTCACATTGGCCAGCACCAGCTGCTTTCAGCCAAGGATGGAGAAGTGTTGGGTGATCATCAGAGCAGTCAGACGTGCCATCCTGCCTTGCTCCTGCTGTGAACCTCCAGCTTTCCAGCTGACATATACTGTGAAGAACATAGCTTTGTTATGTGTCTGTGTTAAGTTTGAATTGTTTACTATTACACTTGCACTAACACTTGTAGAAAGTCGATACATTCTTTCCCTCAGGCACTTCTTTCAGCATTGAGTTCCACTCTCTAATTACATATTTCTGAAAAAAACGTTTGATTCTGTTTATTTGAATCTGCCACCTTTGGCTTTTGCTGTATGTCCTTGCCTTCTTTTGAGAATCAGAAAGAATGGACCCGCTCCTTTTTACCAATCCTTTCTTTAGAAAATTCTATCATGTTCGGTGCTAATAATTTTTCTTCCTGAAACTAACAAGAAAAAAAACAACTTTTTTTTTTCCCTGTCACTTTTCATAGGAGGGATTTTCCATGTTCTATTTTCTTTGACCTTCTTTGACCTACTTCTGTAAAGTTGAGCGAGGAGTATATAGTAATACACAGTCTTCAGCAGGAGTCTGGAAGACATATATAAGTGTATTTCCATTATATGTAATATCAGATTTTTTCTGCATGCATTCTACTTTCACCATTAAAAGAAAAAGTTAATGCATTCATTTATGGCAGGCTGTGATTTGTGTGTGACACAGTATGTGAAATGGTGCTTTTGTAAACAGGGGCCTGTTAGAAGCAGAAACATGTACCTTGATGAAGTGATACCCTGCATTGAGGGCAGACCCACAGCTGAGGGCAGCTGTAAAAAAACTTTGAGTATGAACCCAAGTCCTCTGTTTTCTCTTTTACTATCCTGACTGTACAGCAGGGTTTCCTTTGGGTGCTACAGGATGCTACAGTAGCTGGGGCCAGAGCCTGCTACAGAAGGTAGGATCCAGAACCCCAAAGACAAAATATCTTTAAACTCATTAAACTGTTCAGGACTATAATACTGTATTGACATCAGAAACCAGGTATTGAAACCAGAGCCAGAGAACAGTGCAGACACGTTACAATCATATGACCCCTGTCTTTGTGATTCAAGTCCAGCAAAATGGAGGGAATTCAGGATGAAGAGGAACATGTTTGAGTTAATATTTCATTTTCAACTTGTATCAAGGCAATTTACTTCTTCTCTTCCTGCTCCTTCTTTCTGTAGCCCTCTTCATCAGTGGTGCTGTTTAAGGACAGAGTTTCCAGCCTTAATCCTGAATTACCTTCCTTTGGGGTTTCAAATAAGAGGCTGGATAATGCTTTAGCATAGGAGGTTTTGTAGTTTAATTTATTTTTGTTGGTAAAGAATATTCATCACTCATTTAATCCAGAAGGTATCTATTGATTCCTTTCTCCTCATTTGGTATTTTCTGACATTTTATAGCACTTGCTATTGATTTATACAAAATCTGTAGTCCAAATGTCCCAAGGAGTGCTTTATTCACTTGTCATTTGCTGTTTTTCTTAACTAATAAATTTAACAGCCATGTACATCTAGTCTGTTAAGATCTCGTGGCTCTGCTTTCAAAGAGATGACAGTCTGGCACTAACAAATGAGTAATTCTTTCAGGCAGGAGCTTGAAAGTTGCAAGATAGGCAAGACAGAGAAACAAGCTCCTCCTTGAGTGGTTATCAGACAAAGCAAGCTCCTCTACTCGAAGGACACTTAGGTTAAGGTAGGGAAAACACAGCTCTGCTTCAGCCTGTGGAATGTCACACAGTGTGATGCTCTAATGGCAACTTTATTTTTAGCTTGTCAACAGGTAATCAATTTAGGTGGCACATGCAGCAATACATATGAGAACAGGTACATCTGAGCTTCCACCCCATCAGCCTGCCAGGTGCTGTAGCTCTGCAGCTGCAGCAGGGTGCAGGGGCTCCATCAGGAGAGAGTGGCCTTCAGCAACCAAAATCTCTGCTGGGGTAATCTGTATTTCTAGAAGTGATCAGGGGATTTCATGTGCCCAGGTTTCACTGGAGGGGAATGAATCAGGTCTCCTTTATCACTTTCTCAGCCAACTTTTAAGTTTGGGAATGAGATGTTGGCTTTGAGTGATCTCAAATATATGGAGAATATGCTGGAGTCTTTTGTAGCAGGGGCCAGGAGGAAAGTGGGATCTGTGGAGCTCTGAGTACTTAGGAGGGTCTGTATTGGGTCTGGCTGAGATTTATCCCATAGCTGCCCTCACACAATGCTGTGCTTTGCATTGGTAGGCAGAAAGGTGTCACACACCTGTGCACTGTGCATGGCTGTGTCTTGGCCATATGGACTGCACAGAATGTGGGCATGGTGTTCAGAGAGACAAGGTGACTGTAAACTCCATCCAGAAAGGTACTGACTCTGCATGGAGCCAAGAGTGGGGGATTTACTGCACCAGCTGGGCCACTTGGGCATTAGGTGCACAGGTCTGGGAACCTCCCTCAGTTCCTCCCACTGTTGGCAAAGGCATGGGGGATGTGGGGGGGGTTGTGTCAGCCTGAGCTAAAGTCGGGGGACCTGCTCTCCATAGGTGCCTTTCTTCTCTTACCTTTAGTAAAGGGACCTTAATCAGGTATGGACAGGTGGCATTTACATTCCACAATGCAGTTGAGATGAATATCATCATCAGAAACTGTCCTTGCTGTGTTTGGGACATAACCCAAGTACTGCAAGTTTGGCAGCAGTTCCCTGTGGAATACTCTTTGCTGTCTCTGGGCTGTTATGCAGACACCTTAAAGGTAGCCTGGCTGATGAGTAAGAACATTGTATGAAAAGCTTTAATATAAGCTGTATAGGAAATTATGTAGCTATGGCTTGGATTTAGCTCAGGGACAACTTCTATTTTACCCTCAGAAACCATTGTATAGTTAAAAGTTAAAAGTTAAGTTCAGGATTTTCCCCTTTCATATATGACCACACAGTGCTCCTTGATCTGAGTTGTACTTGAAGACATTTATCAATTCTTCCTCTTCAGTTTTGTAAAAAGTGTTACAGGGGTCTCTAGTTTAAATCTCATGCCTCCATGAATTAAGGGGCCAGCCACGAGTCTGGCACTGAGAACATGCTCTGTGCTGAAAACTTGTGATCCCAGTGGCAGAAATGCATAAAGAGGTTCTGCACTGAGGGATCCCAGGGTTCCCTTAGTAAGCTCACTAGTTCACTCCATCATCCTCTGATGAGAAAACTCAGAAATGAAGGTTATTGTGAGTCTGCAATGGGTGTGCATGGCAGGAAAACAAAATTGTAGAAGGAATTTCATGAATACCAGGTAATAGACTTCAGGGTTTAATTCATGTGGAACTGATAACAGAGATGAGAGTGTTTGGTTAGGGAGAAGGAAATGAAAGGTGGGCATATCTAAGACTGTAAGGAGAACATAACACTTTGAACAAAATATGTTGAAATGTTATGAACCCATTCTGTGCTGTGTCTGAGATGGCCTCACCATAGCTCTTGAAGGAGATGGCAAAAATCACTTTTGTTTGTCCTTGCATCCTTTCAGTTACTGTATCAGTTAGTCTACTGGTATCCATCACAATGCTGCATCTCCTAAGTAGGTATGGAGTTCAGTTCTCCACTAAAGACCCTTTGTAGCACTGATGTCACCAGCAGGCACCCAAATACTTTCCTGCTTCATTGTCATTCCTGATTATGCCATTGGAGATCTCCACCTTGAAGTGGTGATGTATCCTCCTGACTATATCCAATGTAGGTTGTGCTACTGTGCTCTGCTGGCTAGGCAGGGAAGGGCTGTGTGAGTGTGAGAACTAATCCTTGCCCAGAAGTAGCACCCATTTCACAGTTCAAGTCTTTTGAAAAAACAGGATATGCTTGGGTAGCAGTTCAGTATTTAAAAACACCTTTGTGTTTTTCTCACTTTTGTTTCTTCATGCTGCTGCCAGCTATATAGTGGTATCACAGTGATAAATTGGGGATATCTGAAAAAAAATTAGCCTGTTGTTAAGAGTCAAACCCAATCCTCAGGATGGATTTCCGAAGCATCCCTGTTACCTTGTACTGATAAATCCGTTCTCACACTGTTTGTTACTATTGAAGATAGAATTGCAGCAAAAGCCTTTTAGACTCAAAGGTGTAATATCCAGAGATGTTTTGTTTAGTGTAAAATCAAGTATGTTGTATTAACTTCAAGCAAGGTACATTTGAGCTGAATAGTGGATTATGGAGAATGATGTATAGAGCTTCTTTAACTGTGTGGAGTTAGATTTGATTCCTAGCAAATAAGTGACAGATTCATACATAGGGGAAAATTGAAGTTCTCATCTATATATTGTTTTTATTATCTTTTCTTTGCTTCAGGCTCTAACATATCAAAGACACTGTGGGTAAAAAAGGTAGTTTGATTTCCGTCAATAAACTTCTTCATATTCTTGCAGCTCATGTGCAATTTTGGCTATTACATGGTGGTAAAAAAGACAAGGGAAAATCATGAAATAATTCACTGCAATACAGAGGAGCTTAGATTGGGAGCACTGCTAATATTTACAATTATCACCCAGCCCTTTCTGTGTGCTATCCATCTTAGATTTAGAATTATGCTTCTGGCCCAGTAAGAGTGTGTCGGTATGTTGGTTTGCATCTGTCTGTGCCATATGCAGGGTAAGACAAGAATTCCTCCTGCTTTGTTTTTAACTTTTTTATAGTACCCCTCCAAAATCAGACCAGCTGTTGCCTAGATGCTGCCTTTTGCAAATGTCAGCACTCTTAAAAATCTCAAGGATTAGTTATCTGTGTCGTTATATTTTGTTATCATCTGGGAGGAAGGTTTTGGCATTGGCAGTACTGCAGGGCCTTTGTCACCCTGCTAATGTGGATCAAGCACTCTTTTGGTGCTGAACAGTGGGTGGGTAGTGTTACACACAGGGTCCCACCAGGGCCTGGTCAGTGGCTTTGGGTTATCTTTGCCTGGTGTCTCTGCTTTATTAGGTAAAATAAATATTTTTTCACCCAGACAGCAGATTTCTAATGATGTATGAATGAGAAGTCCCTTTGCATCTCTTTTGTTGCCAGCCTGATGCTCCCTCTGTGTCTGTGCAAGCATCTGGCTCCTTCTGGTGTTTGCATTGCTTTACCTTGTGCTGCTGGGTCCTAAAATAAAATATCTGTACGTGTAAGAGGAACTGGTGTCCACGCACGCTTCCGGTACGTAACACAATTCCAAAAGTCACACGGAATGCAGCAGAAACCCACACTGCCCAAGCTTCTCTGATTGCTTGACTAACAGGAGAAAGGAGAGGAAAAAGAAAAGAGCAGAGGAGAAATTCAGAGCTGCAGGAAGAAGGCTCACGACGTTGCCACAGTGTGGAGCAACATACGCTCAGTACTGCTTGGCACACTTAGTTTTATGGCAAGGACATTATCAAGCTGTGGAGGACCCCGAATTTTTAAGAATTGGTGTATGTGAACCCTGAGGAAAGTGGACATGTTTTCCAGCAGCCCAGACAAAATGTGTAAAAGGAGGGGCTTTGTTTGTGTTTCAGCAGCCCTATGCAAAGGTCTGGCTCAGCCCAGGGTGGATGGCTGGAATCTGCAAATGAAAATCCCCCGAAGAAAATATGAACCTAATGATTAATCCATTTCTTTTTGTCTGCTTAGTGGATAAACAATGTGAATGACAGATAGTCAACACTTTGAAAAGGAAACCTCATCCTAACAGTCATAAACTTTATGAATTTTAAAGTTATCACAGTGTATTTTTTTCTACAATAGAGTTATTTCAGCTAAAAGCATAATTAAAAATTAATATTTGATTTGGTACTGAAGCAGTACTTCTAAACAAGAGTTTGTTCCTTCTCACTGACTGAAACCATGATTTCCATGTGCAGTGAGCACAGTGTTTTCAGTTAATCTGTAATAAATACTATAATGAAGTAGCAGGAAAAACTCTGGGGTTTTGGTGTTGTTTTAGTTTGGTAAAAAAGCCTAGAGGACGTTTTAAGGAGTTGATGAGGAGACTAAGCTGTGTCTTGATGAAAGATGATGGTGCTTGGTGAAGGAGTGATAAAGAACATCATAAGGAGAGTTCAGGGTATGTGGCAGGCATCTCTCAGTGTGATGCACAGAGAGCAAGTGCAAGCAGTTTTTTTTAAAATAGCTTACATTGGGACTAATTTTTCCTGATTTGGGGTTGAAATACTTGTGTCCTGCTGAACCCATTTCTGCATTGCTGAACCTGCGCTCTGAAAAAGCTCAGCAGCCAGTATGGTAATGAGCCCATTTCTATCAAAATGGCCTGTATTATTATTCATGTTTATTGGCTGCAGAGCAGTTCAGGAAGCACTTTTCAAACAGACACGCTGAAATATTTTCTTTTAAACAGACCCAGCAGCTATTTGTGTTTTCTTTGCTTGAATCCACACCCCCGATGCAGTCTTAATTATAGTGACACCAAATGAGACAATTATTGCAATATGTGAAAAAGACACTTTTGGGAAAGGCTTTGGGTAGTATTAGCAGTTGTACTATACTTTACATCTAATGAGGGCTGTTGCACAGTGCCAGAGCCCTGTGCCATTAGCCTGAGCTCCCTGGCTGCAGCGGTGCGTTCCCGGACCAGCGGGAGCGCGCCAGACCGCGGCCACTCTCCCCCACATCTTTTCACGTGGGGACCCTTTCCCTCCCCTCCCATTCCCTCTCCCCCCTTGTGTCCCCCCCACCCGTGCTGTGACATTTTCTTCATGACAGTCTGTCACCGAACTGCACTTGCTGCTGCCTCGGCAAAGGCTTACAAAGAGAGTGTAACAGCCAGTGGCCAATCGAGTTTGTGCAAGCTCCATCAGCTATGGATGAAACATCCACGAGAGAGAATAAGGACTTAGAAGAAAACTGGATAAAAGGGCTGCGACGGGAAGCTAGCTGGCAGGTTAGTGATACAAAGATGTATGCTTGCAAGAGGATTAAATCTCAGCACTAAAAATCTCTGAACTTTTTTATATAAGCATAGGTGAAATGTGTGTTTATTTGTAACAATGCCTGAAAGCATATTCCTATGAGAGCAGTTATCATTATCTTCTTATTTTCTTAGAAAGAATAGTTGTTAGATTCCAAAGCTATGTTTTCCAAATTGTAGGGCAAGTGAATAGTTTTATAAATCTGCAGACATTACTAAATGCACACTTGCTTAATAAAGATTCTTGCAATAATAAGTTACAGGTGCCTTCTGTAATATCAAAGGAAATATGTGCCTTGTGTCTGTATATATGCAAGTTTAGTCCATTTAAAAATAATAATAGGCCACCTGTCACCGTGTTACTTAATTCTGTCATAGAAACTGTAACAATGAATTTCTTTCAGCTTCTTTTAATGAGGCAACATCTTTAAATGCACAGTGCTTGTTTTCTTTATCATGCTGGACTCATAATAAATGTGTATGCAATTCAATCCAAAAGCAGGCATTTTTCATTAAAGTGTGCAGAGCAATAGGGTTTACAATATGCAGTTCCCTTCTGGAGTTTGCAGAATTAGATACTGCTTCAGACCTGCTAAGCCCCACTGAGTGGTTGTGATTGCTCTTTATATTACATCCTAAGCATTGTCTCTGCACTTTTTTCTGCTCTCTTGCATTTTAATTAGTCAGTCAACAATAGTCAAGAGTTGTATAACCAAACGATTTCTTTTTTTTTCCCTTTCTGCTTCTTACAAGGAGTTTTGAAATATTATTTTTGTTGTTATTACTTATTATTATATTATGGTTATGCCATCATACCAAATTCAGAAAAAGTGTTGAGTTTTCCTATTAGGTGAAGCTGTGCTAGAGTCTCAGCTTGGTAAGAGTTACTGCAGCAGTCTAAATGCTACAAAGTGTGCTCCCTTACCCCAGAAGAAAAGCTGGTTTGGTTTGGTCCCCTTCCTATAACTTAGTTTTAGGGAAGGAAGTACAAATGTCTTTTCAGAGGAGCTGATGCTCTGTGCAGTACTGCTTGTGGCTTGTGTCATGGTGCCTTTCTGATTATCTCCCTGCATCACTGGCAAAATGGAATATAAAATCAGATGTGAGTATCAAAGCCAAATGATCCCTTTTCTCTATAAAGCTATGAAAGCAGGTGTATGGAGGTAAAAGAGAGGAGATGGTCAGAGTGTGAGCACAGCATGGGAGACCACCACTACACCAAAGGATTGGGCTCCACAAGTGGGTGAGAGAATGGAAGACCTGGAGGTGGTGAGGGAAAAGCAGGAAGAGATCTGGAAATCTGTCCTGCTTTCCTGGTTTGCGCAGTTTCTGCTAGGTCAGATGGGTGAAGAGTGAGTTGGGAAAACGTGGAAGTAATTTTCCTCTAGTACTTGGCTGCAAACCAAGCATGGCATGGCAAGAATTAATTTCCAGTCAGGTGGTTCTGCCTTCTTTTTGGGTCAGGGAGTGTCACACCATTCCACAGTAGTGGTGGCAGCCCAGTGAGGGAAGGAGTCTCGTGTGCTGTAGGTGCCATACCTACAGCTGTGAGATGGAAAAAGGTGGAACTTTATCTCTTGGGAGACAATGTACCCTGCTGCCTCTGCATGGGTGCTCAAACATCCCTCTCCTCCCCAGGCAGAAATGCTTGACCAGCTTCTCTTCTTCAGGAGCACAGGGAGGGCAGTTGTAGTAGATGTTTTGCCAGGGACTGTAACTCTGTCACATCTGAGTGAGATGTTCAGGGAGGCCCCTGGGAAAGGGTTATCCAGTTCTCACTCTGATTGCAACTCATCCCATATTTCTTCACGCTGTAAGGTCTTCACAAGTCCCAGGGTAGGGCAGAGCATCAGCCTTGAAAGGAGCTGATTTTAGAGTGAGCGCTGCAGAGCCAGAGCTTTTCTTCAGTCCTGTCTGCTGGGGAGCTCCAAGGTGATGGCGTACATCCTTTCTTCTTAAATGGGCCAATTTTTTATAGCACTAGGGTCTTATATCCATATTTAGTCTCCTAAATAAGTGTCCTGGTTTTCTGAAGTGCTGAGTATCCTGGGAAGCCAACAGGCATTTCAGTTTCCTTGGGCTTCAGCAAGTGAGAGCTGTGCCTCAGGGTGTGTGGTGGTGGGTGCCTGTGGCAGGTCCTGGGGCCAGAGGCAGGCTGTGGTGTCACATGGAGCACCACGGAGTGGCCAGTGTGCCAGGCTCCCTCTTGAAGTGACAGACATGGCAATTCTCACCCTGCGCTTTGAAAAATCAGGCCGCTTATTTAGCAGGCTAAATATAGGTTAAGCAGCCAAGCTTGAGCATCCTGCTTTAAAAATTCTGGTGATAGTCGTCATCTATCATACCTTTCAGCCAGCACTCTCGTCATGCTGTGAGAGGCCTGTGCAGCAGCACCAGGCACATGAATAAACAGCAGCTACTAGTGAAGGAAGGAGGAAGCTTAGAGTTTTTCTTTCAAGGGGATATACAGTTTGGATATAGATCACATTCTCTCTCCAAAAGGAGTTTTCTTAAGATAAAAAAAAAAAAAAAAAAAAAAAAAAAAAGTAGTACTAAAACGATGATTTTGTTTTTATCACTCAACTTCAAATTTTTGTCTTGTGTTGTTCTCATCATCTCGGACTTTGCTGTAGTGGTCTATATCTATTTTTGATTTTTTTCATGCAGAGGGGTGGGCTTTCTTGCTCCTCTTAGCAGACCTTCAGAACAGGTTTTCAAAACCTCCTCTAACCCCTTTTCCTGATGTTTCCTAGGGAACAGCTTCTGACACCCGACAGATCTATAGCTGTCACAAAGCTAGCACAGTTTTACCACAGACCAGGCACATATTTGGGTGACCACAACTGTGCTGATAGACTAAAGGTTAAGAAATCTATAAGGGTCCGGATGTCAATATTTAAAGAAAAAAGCCCTGCATATTTATAGAAACAAATGGATTTTCCTTCACATTTACCCATCCAGGGAAAGTTGTGCTCTCTGAGATGACAGAGTAACTCTGGTTAGTTTAAAAGTGAATTTTTCTTCTGCAGCTGAGAGCAAACAGTAATCCAAATGTCCTAAGAAAGGAGCAGTGCACCCATCCCAGCAACTTGTCAGAGCCATGAATCCCTCTGCTGACATAGTGAGATCTTGAAAGCCACAATTTTCTTCTTAATTGATGGCTCAATCAGAGTATGGCCTCTGTCTCAAGCTTGCATTAAGCTTTGTCCTTGATGTGCTGAGTTCCTGTATAGCCTAAAATACACTGACTGTATTGCAGAGGGAGGGGTACAGAGCAAGAAAGATTTAAGTCATTCCAGAATAATTTGTGATCTTTCATCAAGATGGGCATGCAGTTGATGGAAAACAGGCATTTTTTCAGAGCCTTCAGCAGTTTGATGATCGTTTCCTATGGAATAATAAAAGCAGACATCTCTTGCCGTTTTCATTTAATTTTTAGTTCTCATAAACATTTGTGGAGAGCAGGAGTAATTTCTCTGAAATGAGAGCTTATCAGGCTTTCAGAGGGCTGGGAATATAGCAATACATGGTATAAAGTGCAAGAGACACAATGACCTCTCTTCTCCTTTCCAGTATGGCCCATAAAGTTAATCTTAATTTGAAAAGAAGACTGGGTAATCACTGTAAATGTATGTGGGTTATATGTGCAGGTGCACATCTGTCCATCTACATGGGCATGTGCATGTAGCGTGTTCACATCTTCAAGGTATGGCAGTGAATGGTTTGGAAAGGGAGATTTAGGAATTCCTCTCTGAAGTAATATGTAAAATTTTCATGTTACTTACTGTTTTGTCTAGATCAGCCTTTCTTAAACCTTTTAAAATTTCCAGTTCCTAATTCAATAGTTTCCTAAGTACTTGGTCTCTCACATCTACTAAAACAATACAAAATGTTAAGCCATCAAAATTTTTGGGTTTTGTTTCTTCCTTGTTTCATGAGGACATAAATGCCATTCTGTGATGATAGAACCAAAAGCAAAAGAACCTTCAGATTCTTTTTTTTCTTAATTCTTTTTCCCTGATCACAGCAGTGCTGGTGGAACTGTTGTTCTTTGTTGGTGGTAGCCAAAGCAGCACTATTAAACACCCAGTAATTCTTGCATGGAATATAATCTACTACTTTGTGTATTATTTCACAAGTCTTCCTTGTGTTCCTCCATGGTACTAGATGTGAAAATACTGGAAAATCTTTCTCAGTTGCTCAAAGAAGGCAAGATCCAGGTGCAGTATATCCAATGGCACCACTGTACTGTATTTGCTGTGAACACTAAATACCTTCAGGTGAAGTTGATAAATTTATTTTGTGTATTTGAGGTTTTTTTGTTGTTGTTTTGTTTTGTTCGGGTTTATTTTTTTGTGGGTTTGGGTTCTTTTGGGTTTGCACAAATGAGGAATGGACACAATTCAGTTATCTTAGACTAATAACTTCTGAAACTTAATTTTTATTGTTCTATTGAATACGGAGTTTTCAAGACAATAGTCATAAAAAGATCTACTGTGTGTATTTTATTGCCCATCTTGATATTTAAGGTTCATGGCTGCAGGCTCCATGGTCCAGGGGTGGGTGGGCTGGATGGACTTCCAACTCCTCCATCCACATGGGTTACCATGACAAAGGATATTGTGGAGGGTTCACAGCATGATTGGCAATTGACCAGAAGTGTATAAACTGGAAATTCTTTATCAGTTCTGCCTATAGTTGCTGTTTTGGCTGTTGCTTTATTGGTTTCATATATGTAATATATATACATCATGCTTTCAAGGGTAATACTGACATAGGGAACTGTTACCTCGGAGCATTTGTGAGAAAATGAATCTTACATGTAAGGTAGAGGCTGTTAACAAATGCCAGTGCAGTTATGTCTTGGGTTTGTTGGACTCTGGTGCTGGTATTTGACTGACTGTGATGTTACATGGCTGGCCTGGCTTGAAGGACAGGTGTCTGCCAATAAAGGAGTGGGACTGAATGGCCCAGCAGCAGATGATATCTTCCTGGAGAGAGGATGGGTTGTGAAAAAGATAAAGATAATTGCCCCACCTGGTTTTAAAGATGGCCCATCAGCAGATGGTATGTGCCATGGAGATAAGGATCACTGCCCCACCCGGCTTCAACAGATGGTGATAGAATACACATCCTGTATTGCAACCTGGGACAGTGGGCAATCTCTGACCTTCCAGAGGCCATGGGAGTGTGCCATGAGACCCTGCCCTTTGGCAGGGGTGGACACCTGATCCCACTCCAGGCTGCTGGCAGTGACCCATCAGTTCTGGGGTGTGAGGGTTAGGCTCTCTACCACGAGGACAAAATGGTTTGACTTATTTTCATCACTCTGGAGGAAGTATCCTCTCCTTGTTGCTCCTCATCAAGTGGAGCAGAAGGGGAATATTTCCTTGTGAGGCAAGACAGTGTCAGTCCTTCTAAAAGCTGGGATCAAACTCATAGTTGTAAGAAAACATACATAGATGCACCAGGATGGTACAAGGTGTCTTTTTGATAATAAAATACCTAATTAGTGTAAAGAGAGATAGGACTGATGTGTGATATTGTATAGACTGTAGTTTTAGAAATCAAACACCTCGAGACTAAACCAAGGGAGAGGTTCTACTAACCTCAGCTGTTTAATACACTGTGAAATACACTGTGCATGCTGTGCTTAGCTTGCCACTGCTCAGTACTTTAAGCCTGTTCATAACCATTCACAGCACTTAAAATCTAAAAATATACTCTCCTTTGATAGGACAAGGTCAATTATTGTCAATTTATTGCTGGTACCAAAGCGTTTATGCAATTTTATTTATAAACTGATTTTATGTTTTTCTAACATTAAAGACATTTGATAGTAAAAAATAATATTTCATTTGAAGATTACTTGTTCTGTGACATATTTATATTAAAAATGTGCATGCATGTATTCCTGTAAATGATACAAACTCTATCTTTTGGTTTTACCAGGACACCACTTAGCTTTGAAACATGCTAGTGGAAGGCTGTGCTGTCCTGAGGTATGACTGTGAAGTGTGCTGATGGGCAGACATCTGGGTCTGAGAAAACTTTAATTAAACTGCCACCTTTTTTCACTGGGTTTGTTCTTAGAATCATTCAGACTTTGTGTTTTTCCCTGCACTACCAGGATGAGTGTCCAGAGCCACCTTTTATACTTCCATCTTTTAATACCAGTGTTGTTTCAGATAAATCTGTACATGGGTGGTTCTGTTCCTGCAAAGCCTTGGGAGGCAGGATTAAATCCATCCTTGGTGTAATGAACCACTTAAGCATGTGCCTAAAAAAGCCTATATTAACTTTCTGGCTTGTTAGAAATACAGGGTAGGATGGGATAGAATGGAATGGAATGGAATGGAATGGAATAGAATAGAATAGAATAGAATAGAATAGAATAGAATAGAATAGAATAGAATAGAATAGAATAGAATAGAATAGAATAGAATAGAATAGAATAGATCAGTTGGATTGGGCCTACAATGTCCAAATAGTCCAGCTGTGTGACCAGTTCAGGCCTGACCAAAAGTCAAAGCCTGTTACCAAGAGCATTGTCCAAGTGCCTCCCAAACACTGGCAGCTTTGGGGCATTAACCACCTCTCTAGGAAAACTATTCCAGTGTTTGATCACGCTCTTGGTAAAAAATGCTTCTTCATGTCCAGTCAAAATGTCCCCTGGCACAGCTTTGAACCAATCCCTCAGGTTCTGCCCTTTGAACCAATCCCTCAGCTTCTCAGGGAGAAGAGATCAGCATTGATCTCTTCACCTCCTCTCTTCAGGAAACTGAAGAGAGCAATGAGCTGCTGGTTTGCTGATAGAAACCTGGGGGCTTCCTGGCTCATGCTGTGCTGGAGATTTTGTTCTGTACCTACTCAGATCTTCTAAAAATTTTTATTCCTGGTAAGGGGCTCATTTGACAACTGACAAAAACAATCAAGTCACATTTTTGCCTGTGCTGTATGAATAACTTCTCTATTTATTCTTCTCTCAAAATCTGTAAGGAAACATCTGTATTAAAGAAGCATTTCTCAGACATAAATGTTTTACATATAAACCATATTTAATTTCTATGAATGATTTTTTAAATTTATATGAAAGTGCTGGTTGGCATCAGGTACTCTCACTTCTCTGGTGTTATCACAGTTTAAATGTTCCCTGAAGGCTTTGCACAGGGGCTGGTCTGCTTTGTGTCAGGCTCGGGGCAATTGTATGCCAGCTCTGGAGGCAGATAGTTGGCACCTTAGAAGAACATTTCACCTCCCTCTTCCCAGGTTATCCCAGGCACAGTTTAACCTGTTTACATTTCTTTGCTAATTTAGTCTTTTACTTGCATAGAAAATTACTGCTAGGCATGCCTGAAAGAGGTGAACAAATTATCTTCAAAGGAAACGAAAACATTTTTGGTTGTGTGACTGGTCTTTAAAATATGTTCCAGTGTATTTCAGATGGCGATGTATGGCCAACGTGCAGTTCAGAGTTCATGAAACTTCTGGAATTCATGCATGTTCTTACAAAAAAATACTGTTAGGCTTTCTTCCCCCTAAATACTTCTGACTGGTGAATCATACATCTCTCTTGATTTTATCTCCCACAACACAGTGGCACAGAATTCAGCACTCATCTTGCTGTGGCTGCTGGCTCATCATTTGTTTTGCTGGGAGATTTTCACAAGCCCTGCGTCTCTCTCTGAGCTGGGAAGGAGGGCAGTTGGTCAGCAAGTTACTGGTGGCATCTGCTGCTCATTCCAGCAGATCCTGGCACGCTGCTCCCAGCTGAATCCCAGCCCTCAGCCACCCCAGGGCTGGGCTCTGGGAGGGCACTGCCCCCAGCAGGACTCACCACCCAAGGCCTAACTATCTGGCCATCCTCCAGATGCCTCCTTTCATTCTTTCTTCTCCCCACACACTTATTGCCAAGTAGTAGAAAATTATAAACTCAGCCTTTCTGATTCTGAGAAGAATGCTCTCTTCTAGTATTACTGGGTTTAGGAGCACTCACTGTTTGACACCACAAATTACATGACTAAACTTGGTCTTCAAGAGGAATGCTGCACAGTTGTTCTACACAAGCTGTTGCAGACTTCCTTGATCACTTTAATTGGAGGACAGGAGGTCTTCAACATTTTAAATAGCTGACAGAAGTATCTGTTCTCAACCCCTTCCCTCTAGCTAAACCTGTGATGTGTCAAATCTGTCTCCAGGACACAGACACTGCTGTACTTTTGAACTTTTACCATATTATCCGCTCTGCTTTGCCCTAAGCTGGTTTTCTGGAAAATGAGATGGATTTTGCTTCTTGGCAAAAATAACTATAGAGAGCTGGAAAATCCAAATGAGCTGATACATCTTTTGTTAGAGCTACTTTATTACTGAGCAATTTTTTTTTTTTATTACGTTCACTGTATAAGTGCAGTTGTATATTTTCTCTGTTTCGTTTTCTCATAAAGTCATCAAACAGTGCATCTTTTTATACCTGATGTAGAATTAATTTCAAAATAAAGTAATGAAGGAGGTAAAACTTCATATTCCATGTTTTGGTTTTTGTAGGAAATTAAAAATATTTTGGAAATAGATTTTTCAACTAATAACATAAATTATAGGAGCTGATAAATGTGAGATTAATAGCTAAGAAAACAGTCATTTCAGATGGATAATTTAGATTTTTATCATTTATTAATCATAAAAAGTAAACCTGCTGTATAACTAATTTTAGTTTTATCAAGAAGATGAATTGTTCTAGCTAATGAATGTATAGATATTCTATGCCAAAGGCATTCGTAGGAATCTGTTAATCATTTAACTGTGTCATGGCATATGCTTTGTCTTCATAAAGCAATTAAAACATATAACTTTTTCCACTGAAATGCATGTTGGTCTTCAGTGCCTACAGCAAATTAGGACAGCATTTGTCTTAAAATACTCTTCAGAATTGCAGATACAGAAATTTAATGGGGGTAGTGTCTCCAGGTAGGGACCCTTGCCAGGCAGCACTACTGCCATGTGAAGAAAGTGCCATTTGCAGCATTTCAGGGATCTGATACAAGCTGGTCACGCAGGCTGAGTGCAGGAGGGCTTGGGAATGGTCTCATCCTGATCTGGGAGCTGTGTGTATTTCCCTGCTTAGGTGGAAATGTGGGCATAAACATGTGAAAATCTCTTTCCCATTTAGAATCTTTGGGATGGGGCCTCTCTGTTACATTAAAATCATGTAAGAAATTACCTCACTGGGACTTACTCTTGGCAAGGGTTTAGAGATGCTGCTGCAATACAAATAATGGTGCTGATTGCTGCTGGCTGTTTTCCTGAGGTGCCATATGTGGTTGAACCAAAGCTAGAGGTTAGAGGGTAATAGTTGCACTCAGAGTTATTTTTAGTCCATCCTAAAAGAGACTGAGAAATTTTTAAAATGGATTTTTATATTTAAGGAAATTACAGCTTTGTGGAAAAACTTCCGAGCTATGACAAAAACTGAGAGACGAGAGGGTGTTTAAATTTGGGGGCTGGGTTTCTCTATTCTGGTTGTTCAAAGCTGTTTGCTGCATCTCCTTTCTTCCTCTGGTGAGGTGAATGAAAGAAAAGTGTGAATGTGTTTAGGTTTTATTCACAGCATTGTTGTAATGTCAAAGCAAACATAGAGACAGATAGACAGAAAGCTGACAGTGGATAAATCAGAAGACAACAGGCACTTAAGTATGCAGCTCTGGCTAATCCAGCTCTAAACCACATTTTGTTTGGCTGGTTAACGACCTGTATGTTGCTGTACCACCTATACTGTGTTATTTTATTTATATCTTTAATACATTATCGGTAGGCGACATTATGGCAAAAGCACTGTTGCTAAAAGAGAAGGAAAAATTATAGTTATTGCTATAATAAACAGCTTGAGAATATCTTTTTAAGAAGATTGCAGTGATACAAAAGGAAATAGCATGAGATTGCAACATCAATTATTTAGAACAATGTCATTATATTCATTTTTTACCCTATTTCTTTTCTCAGAGGCAAAGTTCAGTCTTTACAGCATCAGGTTTTTGGAGGCATGAAATGCCTGCTTGGGTCAAAAGTCCATAGCTTTCTGATGAACCAGGTCGTGAGACTAAGTGAGAGCATGTCCTGCATGGATGAGGCAGAAGTTCTGCAGAGGTGGAGCTGAGGGGGTGCTGAGTGCTCCCAGCATCGCTCTTGTCTCATCCAGCTACAGCTCTGCTGGACAGAGCCAGTGGCCTTAGGTTTTCTGGGACTTTGAGGAAAATAGTAATTTTAGGCCATCTTGCCCTAGTTTTAGCAGGCTTCTGGGAATAAGAAAGGGAAAATGGATCTTTGTAAAGACTTAAAGAATGTTACTGAGAGGGAGGGGATGAAATCGGGTCCTTATGGAGCACTGAACCTGGTTTATAAATGGAGTGAGGAAATGTAAGTCATTGTGCACTTCTAAATTTGGGACTTTTGTATGGATATTACTTAACTGAAGACAGAAACCTTGCCGGAAAAAGAAAATGCAATTGTGGCAGGCAGGTAGGAATGCTCGGGTTTTATTAGAAGTGAAAGTAAAGGCAATAAGCAAACACAAGAATAAAAATGTTTTATTTGTCCTTCTTTCCCCCTTCCTTTTAATTCTGTCCACAAGTAAGAATTACTTCAGAAAATAAACTAAGGGGTTGATACTAAGCATGCAAGTTGAGAACATCACACTTCTTGCTTATATTGATGTTTGGAAACAATGCTATGTACAATCCACTCAGAAATAGTTTTTTCAGTGCAAGTAAAATTTTCAGTGGCCGAAACCTCGTAACAATAAACGGTATTTTATATAAATGCTGAGTGAATACACAGAAGCTGTGAATACAGTTAGGATAGCTGCCACTGCTTAAAGGTCAGTAAAGCATAGCATTAAACAGCACATTTTGTGCTCCCAGACACGTAACCCATGATAAATTTTATGCAGTGCATTTCTGAAATATCTACGGACACATTTTCGTCAATAATTCACAATCCTTTAAAAGCTTCTTTTTTCCTTTTGACAATTGATAGTGGGACATAGTGTCTATAAAAGTTGCTGGTACTGGACTTCCATGGTCAGTTTAATTGGAGGACAGATGATGCTGAACTCCTACAGCTGCTGATACGTCCCCAAGTCCTTCCTTCCAGCTAAACTTACCACATGCAATCCCTGCTGGCAAGATATGTGCAGGACCTTTAGCCAAGTGCTCTGACCATTTTCTCCAGGGGAGGTTTTTATTACTTGTTGTCTCCCTTTGCAAGGTGATGGGTTTCTAAAGCAAGTGTAGGAGGACTCAGAATGCACATTAGTATGAGATATTTAGTGAGAAATGTCATCGCTACGACACGGTTTTTTCCTGCTTCTGTTTGCTAGTGTAAAGTCAGCAGAAGTAAATTAGCTGGCAGATTTCAATGGAGAATGTTACCTGTGTCCTCTGCCAGATAGCATGTGGAGTGCCAAATTAGAATTGATTTCTCAATAAAATTGAGTTCAGCCTCCTCAACATAATTTAAGACAGAATGACAAAATCTCTCTCACTCACTTTTTAATTTTATTATTTTTGGTCAGTTTTGTTCCTGGATATTTTTGCTGTCTAATTGCTTGTTATTATCTTCTTCCTTGAATCTTTTCCCTTGTCCAGGAAAGCAAAACCTCATCTGCTTTTATAAGCAATTGAGGAGTAAAGTGAAAGAGAAAGGACTTCCATGCATCACCTCCCTTGCCTCTCCTCACACTCCTAAGACTCTCTGGCAGCCAAGCCAGGAGCACAAGTTCTTTCTCTGTGCTGTGACTCAGATGCTGCACAACAAGCTGTTTACAGTCCCATCCTCATTTCTCCTTCCCACTCACAGCACGTTGCTTTGGGAACCACCAACCAACCTAATTAAAACAAATTTTTCCTATTGTGGGAGCAATTCCCCAAATGCACTGCCTCGCCAGAATCATGCTGTGTCTGCTCAGTTCACTACCTCCATCCAGCTCCCAAAGATGCTCATCTTACTGTAAAGAAAATCAATGCCTTCTAATTTGGCATTAGTTCTTAAATTCAGCACATTTATCACATATACTTCTGCAGAACCTGAGGTAATATATGGAAGTGAAAAAATTACATCTTTTTTTTTTTTAAGACTTGCCGAGTAAGTGGCTTCTGAAACATTAGCAGTGCCTGTTACATGACTGGGTTGAAAAGCTATTCAAAGCTAAATAAAGCAGGGGTTTATGTGGGGAGGCACAGGTGGAAACACAAGATGGCAGCACTGTAAGGATTGCAAAAGATCTGGAAGTGCAACCACCACCTGGAATTTGCTGGCTTGATTTCTGCAGCAGAGAAGGCATTGAACCCATTCATTATGCCTGGCCCAGGCTTACAGGCTTGCAAGGACAGTAAGATTTCAAGATGTCGTGATGACTGTTCTCTTTCTTCAATGACCAGGACCTGTTTCTCACCCCAGGTGACCTCCAGCAGGAGAGGTCCGTGAGATTTCATGGCTGCAGATGTTCAGATCAGTCTTCCAGAGCACTGAAATCTTCCATCCCTTAGATCAGTCTCTGGAAATCAAAATATAACATGGCTTCAGAAAGTGCAAGTGTTCATCTGCTGTCACTTGGGTGCCTGTAGTGTCTTGGGTTGAACGGTGTTTGCTTCTGCCAACCCTGTTTTAGCAAAGACAGAGTTTACAAGGAGTGCTGAGCAGCATAGTATGTTGGTGGCATTGCTCAAAATACTTCTCTTTTTCAGCTGTTCAGCTTTTCAGCTTTTTCCCTGCCTTCTAGTCCCACCATTTTCTAGCTTTATTTTTCCATCAGAGTGCCTGGACCAGCCATCTTTACATTCCCTCTCTTGCCCACTTTTTGAGAGCTTCATGTAAGTTCTCCCTGGCTGTAGGGGTAGCTAACCTTTTTTTTCTTTCTTTTTTTTTTTTTTTTTTTTTTTTTATGTGAGATTGGTAGTTTCTGGAGTATTCTGTTCTTCTTTCTGTACTGATATGTAGCTGTGCCCCATGCTAGGCTCTCCTTTCTTTCTCCCCTTTGCTTCTCATATGCTACGGTTCTAGGTTTCTCTGTTCCCACCTGTATCCTGCATATTTTTCTCTATCTGCATAAGCACACCTGGAGTTTAAATCCTGCTTTACAGATGTTTATTACTAAATCTTTGAAAGGACTGGAAATACATAACACTTTCTGCTGCAGTTTTACTTACTTGTGGAACAGTTTTTTCTGGTAAGAGCAGAAATAAACTCCATTGATACCACGGGGTGCAATGTAGGTATCAAGCCACCAAGTGGCTGCCATAATTTCTGGAGAGTGTGAGTTCTCAGGCTGTGAGTTCTCAGGCATCTGAGAGGTAGTGGCAAACACTGGGCATATGCTTAATTTTGAGTATGCCAGCAATGGAGTGGAGATGGATTAGACCAGTAATACACTCAATCTGCACCATATTCTAAGTTGCCCATGGCTTGATGGAGCATCTGAGTTGCACTCCCAGGTCTAAGGCTGTAATGGAGTAGGGAGTGAGATAACTGAAATATTGTCTAACTAAATGAAAGATTTTGTTGGGGTGGAGTACTTCTGTTTCCAGCTGTTTCCAGAATACGGGAGTGGAGTTTAATTGGAAGGGCTCTCCTTCAGTGTATATGCAGACTAGCTGGTGGATCGAGTGGGTGATGGCTGTGCTTTCCAGAATTGCTGCTGCTCGAGGACAAGATGATCATCTCAGGTGATAGGGCTGAGATGCAAGGGCTCAAATGGAAAAGTACTCATCCACCTCTGGAAGATGCTGTAGCAGGAATCTTTATTCTTCCCAGTGCCCAGTTCTTTTGTCCAAGAACTCCCTTAATTGCTTCAGTCAAAGGACAGGAGGGGCCAGATGTTGGTGTAACATATCAATTGGCAGGCTCAGAGTTCCCCTCATCCCGATGGATTTGGTCCTGAGATCTCCCCTGAATACAGGCACAGGTTTGAGACTTGCCCTGCTTTCATTTTTTCCTCACTGGCTGGAGAGAATAAATGGATTAACTAACACTTTTGAGAGAAGTCTTCCTGGCAGTTGTTGAGTCTCAAAATGTCGATTCTCAAGGCTGACTTCACAAGGGATTTAATCCTATCTTTTGCCAGCAGGTTGAAATTACTCCCTATGTTTATTGTATAAAGAGAGAGAGAGAGAGAGAGAGAAAAAGAAAAAGAATAAAAAACATTGAAGAGAACAGGGAATTGTAAAGGTGGGTTTTGGTGGCTGAGAGTTATCCCATAGAGTGTGTATAGAGGGATGTGTAGGGTACAGCAGCAGAGAAAATGAAAAGTGCTAGGTCATCCTGTCCTCTTCTCAGGCATTCACGTATCCCCTTGGTAGCAGGTTTATTTGCAGGAATGCTTTGTCCCTGAGTCACGCTGGTTGGGGAGAGGCTGTTACATATGCAAAAAGGAAAATAAAATATACTTGGGTGCTTTGTCTTCTAGAATTTTCATCATTTCCCCAAACTAGCTATTTTTGGTGAATAGACTTGTACATGTCAAGCAGTATATACACCATGTCCTAAGCGTTTTTGTTATTTAGTGTTTTATTAACTATTAATGTATTTTTTAGTAAGTATTGAGATTTTCAACACTTCCTTTGGGAAGCTGTTGTACATTCTGATAGATTTCACTGTCTGAGTTTTTAGTGACAGCTTATATTTTCCTTTCCTTAACTGCTGCCTGATACTTCTTCTTGTGTCCTCTTGTACCTAATTATAAATGTTAAAATGTCAATTTAGGAAAAATATCAGGGGAGGTTTCACAAGGGTCAGTGCTGATCACAATATTGTTTAATACTTTCCTAAACAATATATAGAGCAATACAATTTGCAGATGATGCCAAATTAAGAGGGATCATAAACACAGTGGAAGGCAGAGAGAGAGAGAGATAGCAAAAGGATATTGAGAGTTTAAAGAACTGTGCAAAAATTAACAAGATGAGATTTAATTTAGATAAAATACAAGGTCATACACTATGGGAGAAAAATACCAACTACATAATGGAAGATGCTGGTTGGAAAACAGCAATAATGGTGATATATTTTACATTTATGTAGTTTCTTTCATCTTACAGAGTCCCAAAGAGCTTTACAAATTATATAAATTAATATAGATACTACACATAAGGATTATCTTATTCACCACAGAGACACCTCCTGTGTTGGTGCAGAATATGACAGCTATTCAGCTGAACTCTGCAGTGAAGTGTAACAGTTCAGGACAAAATATTACAGGTCCCCTTGAAATGGCAGTAAAAGTTAACAGAAGCCAGCATTTGTGCAGCAGGGCTGCTTAAAACTGTTCCTCTGATGAAAACTGCCAGAGCTTTTTTTTTTTTAAGCTGCAGATGATCGAGATCTCAGTTTTACATCTGTCTTTACTGCAGTAATGCAGAGATGAGCCCACTGGCTGCTGGTGGACACTGGCTGCAGAAGAGCTCATGGTGTGAGTTGGGAAAAGCCATGAGTATTTTTACTGGAATAAACAAATACATATGACCTCTTTGTTAAAGAACATTATCTGCAGTTATTTGAGGGCTATTCATTTTCACATGGATAGGGAGGTTTAACTGGAGGGTGTATGAAATGAGTGATTGGAAGGCAAGGCACTTGAACTGATGGTTGTGGGATCTGGCCAGAAGGGACACATGAAGAAGATAAAAAACATAAGTGGTAACAGAGTAGAAGAACAAGAAAGGTAACAGTGTGGGAGAGCCCAGGGTTGGTTTCTGTCATGGCTCTGGTGTTGCTCACCATGTCCATGTTTTCCAGTGGATATAAATACCAGAAAAGTACAGCAGAATTTGGAAGAATACTGTCTTATTTGGTGTTTCTCTCTTGCTAGGCAATATTATGAAATAAACACAGGTTTTGAATTTACTCCTTTGATATGTTTGTGTCTCACATTGTGTCTCATATTGCAGGTTGTGTGTAGGGTGGCTCCTCAGAGGCCAATGCTATGTTATTTTCTGACAGTCCCATGTCATCACAGAGTGGCTGTTCGCACAGTGTTCCCAGTGGGATGGGGGATCAGTGCTTGCCAGCCCTAACACACGAGCTGAGGTGATGTTCAGAGGGACAGATGCAAAGGAGCATGTGACTTAGAGGGCCTGGTGTGCTCCTCCTGCTCTCTGGAGAACCACAAGTGTTTGCAGGATCCATGTCTAATACCCCTGATGCAAACTTCAAAATCAGGTCATTCCCTAGGTGCATAAGTCTTACCAGGGGTTGGCTCTGTAATTGGGAATGGCTCAGAGCCATGTCAGGCATCATGTTTGTTGTGGGTTTACTGTGACTGGATGCCAGGTATCACTATCCTCCTCAGCTGGACAGGCATGAGAAATATAACAAAAGTCTCCTGGGTCAAGATAAGAACAGGCAGAAATCATTTACCAATCAAGGGCAAAACAGACTCAAAGTGGGTCCCTTCCATGGTGTACAGTCTTCAGGAGCAGGCTGCTCCTCCATGGATCCCCCAAGTGCTGCCAACAAACCTGCTCCAGCATGAGCTGCTCTCCCCACTGTTCCACAGGTCTTACCAGAACCTGCTGCAGGGTGACAGCCTCCTTTGGGCATCTACCCACTCCACTGTGGGCTCCTCCAGGGTCTGCAGGTCAGTCTCTGCACCCCTAGGGATCTCCATGGGCTGCTGGGGCACAGCTGCTTCACCAGGGGCTGCAGGGCCATCTTCTCTGGCAGCTGGAGCTCCTCCTCCCACTCCTCCTTCACTGACCTGGGTGTCTGCAGAACTCTTCTTCTCAAGCAATCACACTTCTCTTCCCATTGCTTTTGCACAGGAGTTTTTACCCCCTTCTTAACTATCCCAAAGATGCTACAGCTGTTGCTGGTGGGCTTGACTGTGGTCAGCATTGGGTCCTTCCTGGAGCCAGCTGGTACTGGCTCTGCCAGATGTGTAGCCCCCCACTACAAAAGCTTTGTCAGGCAACCTCCATACAACTTCATCCTTCCAGGAATGCTCTTTTATAGCCATGGTCTGTGTGTGCATGCATGTGCCCCACTGAATATAAGTTTAATACTTTCACCTACTGGTCCAAATTGAGAATTAATTTGTCAGATTTGCCTCTCTGCTTTGTCTGTGTAATGTCACCTGGTAACGTGTGGCTAAAGGGCAGAGAAATCAGAAAGAACAATTTTCTGTAAAGATTCTGCAGAAATCTTCAGCCTTTTTGAAGCTGTGTATCTTAATATGCTAGTTTTGATTTTTCTTTTCTGCTGAGTAAATAAAATAGAAGTTCTCTTCACTCAAATATTTTCTGTGCTCATTTGGCTCCTATGCTCTTGAGGTTCAGCTAAGTGCTTGGCTGTGTAACTCCCTGTCCTGTATGACCATGCAAAGTGAATTTAAGTTGACATTTCAGTTTTTGAGTTTTTTTACATTTGGAGTCCAGCTGTTGCATAATATTTTTGGTAAGCATCACTACTGTGGCCAGCTGCTACCACAGATCTGCCTAGAGGTTAGAATTCACAGGGTCTGATTTTCCACCATTTTTGCCCCTTTGTGTCACTACTGAAAGCTGTGCAAACTGCCACCATTGTCTTTCTGCAGCAGTTTCAATCCATTTTGCACAGGGATGGCTGACTATAGAGGATGCAAGCTGGTGGAAAATTTACCTTGTGTTCTCTGCTCCATCTTAACCAAGGCATGAACCAGCACCCTCATGGTCTGTTGACTGTAAATCTCTTACTTTTAGATGAGCCTTGTAAGAAGGAACATTGCCATGGCTAAGCTAGTGTGAATCACACTAAGTTTAACTCAGCTAAAATAAACTTTCTTTTTCCTTCTCAATACAGCCTTCTTACTGGTTGGGTGTTTGTTCAGCTTGGCCAGTAGCATCTCCATGCTGCAGGATCCACAAGTTTTAGAAAAATGTGCTATGGGGTTCCTACTGCTACCCACTACTGGGATGCTGGCTTTGAGCAAAAAGAATTCAAAACAGTGAGTTTCAAATAAGTGATATTAGGAAAGAGGGTCTAGGAATCAGTGTGTCATGCTTTTAAAGTGCATTTGTTCTGTATTCAAATTCCTTGCAGCTATGTCCATGTATGGAGTAGTTCAAAGTTTGTTCAGTATTTGGAAAGAGCAAGCATCACCTTTAAAACCTAAAATGTGCTCTTGAAGATCTTTTGAGGGAGCTGTCAAACTAGCATTTCATTTTCTTTTTATTACATATGAGCAGTAGTTAAAACTGGAAAGGGAAGAAACCAAGAGCTGAAGGACAGACTTTTTCTCCCCCGGTGCTGTAGAAGTGCCTGCTTCAGTCTTCTGCCATTTTGCTTGAGAGAGCTGGAGCATTTGAGTTATGGTGACATCTATTAGAATTCAATTAGTGGTAGTTCACTGACCCAAATTAACATTCTTTGTTAAGCTCAAGTCAGTGTATATGTATGCTGTTTCCAGGCCAAACGGACCTGCTTAGGAAAGAGGCTCCGAATCTCTGAGCTTGTTGGCAGTGTCTTAGTGACTGGATTCAGAGCACAACCTTATCTAATGCCAGTGCTTTAGGCTGACTAATAGAATTGCACATGTGTGTGGTTTGTAATTAAACTGTGCAGAGCTCTGACTCGAGGTGAGTGTGAGAAGGACAATGGAGGACATGCTAGGGCCCTCCCTGCAGCCTCTCAGCTCCTCTCCTCCTGGGGAAGAGGCGACTGCTGGAACATGCTGGAGCTGGTGGATCTCCACTGGGAAAGGCATCCTGCATGTGGGACGGGTTGGAATGTTTCTCTGCCACTTTACCTTGTATTTCCAGTCTTTTACAGGCCCCAGACAGCACCAGATCTGCCCTGTCCTAGATTGGATGTTGTTGGCTTTGGTGCTAGGGCTACATTAACCCACCTCTCTCACTCACTAAACATTCCAGGTGCCCAGTCCATGGATTGCTGGGTTTGTCTGAGTGACTTTGGCAGTGCCTTGCATTGTCAGGCCTGACTGTCATAGAAATAATGTCACTGCAGGCAGGAATGCTGTTCGGCATCAGGAGAGGAAACGGAAGGAGATTCCCACTTTGTTGTTTTATCATGGTCTATCTGTTCAGTGACTTGAATACTTAAGAGTTGTCCATGTGGTTCTGGTTTCCCTTCCATTCATTTTTTTTTGTTTAGAAAACTCATTGTATAATATTTACCTATTTTTGCAACTTAGATTTGGGTTTTTTTTTATGTGCTTGTATAACTATCCCTCTAAGAATGAGTGAATAGCTGGCTACAACCAGCTATGATTTTAGTTGAAAAGAAAACATGACTTATTAGCAAACAGTGGTTAATTATTGATTTTTAAAGGAGGAAAAAGTCTTTTTAAAATATTTTTTCACAGACTCTACTTCCATGCTGACATTTACACTAAGACGCTGGGCAGAGACTTGTTAGTCTGGATCTGTTCCCATGTGTCACTTTGACTAGTTTAAACTGTCACCAAGCATCTTAGAATAGTCAGCTTCATGTGTCTTGTGAATATCAGTCATTATAGTTCACATTTTCATTTTAATGACGACTGATGTAGATGTCAAGAAATGTTGAGGCATTTGTGTGTTAAACTTACGGATATTTTCTCTTCTTTAATAGGATTTTGTCTCAAGATACAGTTAACTATTATAAGACTAAATTACTCCTTGAGCAAGTGAATGTTTCCCTTGTGAGTGGATTTGAATTTGATCCACAGAGAGCAAGTTCTTTTTGTGATGCAGTGATTTTCCTTCATTATCTGTGCCTGTTTTCTGTTTGGTAACTTGGATATACATATTTCACATTCAAATACACCAATCCCTATGGAAAAACAGCTAAATACATGTCAGCATCTGTAGAGAACATCTTTCTGATTATAACTGTGCCTGGTACAAGGCAAAACTTCAGAAAATCTGTTTTCAATGTACTTGAAGACATTTACTTATCCAACAGCACAGGTGGCACTTGAAATGCTGAATAACAATTGTTGAGAGCCAAGGTGAACGATGGTGCAAATGTGAAAGTGGACACAGGCATTAAAGTCTGTGTGAGCTGTGCTACTCGAATAGACAGGTGATAACATTTGCATGTGCAAACCCTGTTTTACTTCTGAAATGATCAGCTAATGTGCTTAGTTGCCTGTGCAGGTATTGGGAGCAGAGGGAGGGCAGCTGGTGGCAGAGGTGAGGAATGAAGGGTCCAGAACATACTATAAACTCAAATTCCTGCTGGCCCTGCTTGGGAGAAATGGAATACGCCTTGTTGCCATGGATGTTCCAACCTTTAAGACACTTAATTATATTTTGGTTGCCTTAAGCCCTACCTGTATGGAATACAAAACCTCTATCCTACTCAAAATATTTTGTTCAGCCTTCAAAACCCTTTGCAGGTTCTGGTGGTGGCATGTTTCAGTTTTTGGTGAAAATAACCATGCAGCCCAAACAAGGGTTGAATTCAGCTGTCCATTGTTATTTTTTAATATATGTGGATACTTTGGAAAAACCTGCACCTGATTCCTCACAGAGCCACTCCTGGAATGTGAAATTCTGCAAGTTTTGCAAGTGTTCCAGTTTAGTGATCACAGAGCCTTGCTGCAGCAGCCAGGATGTTTGTGGGGTTCAGTGCTGAACAGAGGGACTGGGGGAGATCTGCTGTTCAGTCACTTTGAGGTTCTCTTTGAGCTCATGTTGGAGAGTTGGGCTGCAAAGGCACCCCAGGGACTGAATGCCTCCATGTCCTGTCTGCATGCCATGGCCCCTGAGGGCAGCCTTTGCCCCAGTAGCCAGAGGAAACAGGCAGAGAGAAGGTTGGGGTGGAAGGATGAGGAAGCTGTAAACCTGGGGAAGCAATAAGCATGTTGGGAAGCATGATGGATGTCAGTTCCAGTTCACCAGCAGCTTAACTCTTGCCAGTGTTTTGTAGGCATCATAGTCAAGGAGAGTTTTAAGTGATACTGTTGTGCAGGAACTCATCTCTGACTCAATCTCCATTGATGCTTTTGTTGGAACCTTAACTGTACAAAACCTCACAACATTAGTGATGAACTGTGGTTTTGTGGTTTTTTTTGTTTGTTTGTTTTTGTTGGGTTTTTGGGTTTTTGGTGGTGTTTTTTTGTTTTTTTGGGTTTTTTTGTGTGCGTGGGTTTTGGTTTGTTTGGGGGGGGTTTTTTTGGTTTTTTTTTGGTTTTGTTTTTTTGGTTTTGTTTTTTGTTTTTTCTTTCTGGTATCAAATGGTCATATTTCTTTCCATCTTTTTAGGATTAAAGTAAAAATAGGTCTTACTGCAACGGCAGCATCATTCCCAGACTGTAGCTGACCATTGAACTCGGCAGCACCTCATCAGCTCTCTCTTCAAACCTTGGTTTCTTCTAAGTTCAGCCAGTCCACCTCAAAAGCTGTGAAAGCCTCCTTCTCCCATTTCAGCTCTTTCTGAACTGTTTACTGCTTTGCTGCAGCCATCTGGTATGGGATCCCTTTCATCTGTGGATTCCCCATTTCTCTTCTGATCAGTGCTAGCAGCCAAAATTCAAATCTGCAGTTGGAGATTTTTAGTCCTCGTGTTGTCCTCCATCCTTTTCTGAAGCAAAGGCAAAGAGCATCTTCAGTAGGTTTCTGTTTGACCTCCATGTAGATCTTTGCCCAGTGGCATGACTGTGGTGTTGTCACAGATTTTGACTCTAAAATGAAGGCATTTGGAAAGCCTTAAAAATGTTTCTTATAAGGAGCTTATTTACTACATTTTTTTTTTGTTTTTCTTGCATTATGGTTTAGCGATGAAATTTGATTTCTTCATACAACATCTCTTGTTGCATTTTGTCTCCATTTCTCATACCTATTCATATTCCCATCGATAGAGAAATAGTTGAAAATTTGAATTAGTGTAATTGATGTTCTTTGCAAGACATTTCTGCTCCCAATTTCAGTCCAGTTTGGAATATGCAATAATAAAGCAAACACATTTCTGGGGCAGAATATTCTTTTTTTGTTGGATTTACATGTGATATTAAAAAGATCACTGTCCATAGAGTAGATGAAATAACATTTTAGTTCTCTGTTGGCTACATTTTCTTCAAGGGTCGATACAAAGTGGCATTTGCTCTGTGATGCAGAAAATAATCTGTTAAAGAAAAAAAGATACATACATCTGTAACCTGAAAAAAAAAAGCACCTTTAGACTAGGAAAGAACAGTAGTATGTGGCACTCAGACTGAAGAAAAATTATTAACATGTTGAAAAAGTTTTACATGGAAAGTAAAATAATAAAGAAAGCACTCAGTTTCCTTCTTCATTCAAAGAACCTCAGCAGTAATGGAATATTTCATGCATTTTGTTGCTTTATTTGGGTTCAGAGTTCTCTTCAGAATTTAGTTTTTGCACCAAAGTTCAACACTCTCAAGATCATTTTAATGCCTTGTGTTGTTGTAATTAGTCTGCATTTTAAGTTTAGTAGTGGCCTGACTAATGTACTCTTAAGAGGCTTTATTTGGAAAAAAGTCAATATATGAAGCCAATAGAGCTCTTGAGAGTTTGTGTCACATACACATTCACAAATAGAAAATCATGTTATCAATTTTCATTTGACTTTTAATCAATTACAGTGACAAAGAGATGATTTGAAGTCAATTTTCTGTTGCTGCTAAATTAGTGTTTGATCACAGATGTTTACTCTGGTGACTACTTTCTTTTGCAAAAGCCTTGTAAACTAAGTTGCATAGATTGATGCCTCTCATTTTCAGGTGATTAGCAGATTTTTCTCTTCTTTTGCTGCTTTTAGCAGCATGAGAGATGTGCTTCTGCTGGCATACAACTGTGTGGAAACCTCTTAAGCTAAACATGGAATTTAGTAATGAAGCCTGGCATTGACTTAGATGTGCAGCTCTTTGAATAGAGATGCTTCTTCTCAGTGATCCAGCACTAAATCAGTTCTCCAAAAAGGAGACTCCTCCATCCCATCTGTTTAGGTTTGTAAAATTCATGCTAACAATAGCTTTTGACCAAAAGAACATTTTGCTTCCGACTTAATATTAAGGAACAGAAGGCAAAGGAGAAAAGAAGAAAAAGCTATAAAAATAAATGTGAAAAATAAGATGTGAGAGTTCTTTGCAAGAGTCAGAGAATCAATCTTGAAAGCATTTCTATTTTTTTTATGCCCCTTCTTTATTTATCAGCTGTTTAAAATAGATAGGCCAAGACTTTTCGTTCTCTATTCATAGAAGAGCGATTCCTGAGACCACATAGCAGGCACATATGGAAAACTACTCTGTCTTCTTTTGGATTCCCCAGATGGGATTCAGAATTTTGGTTTGATGCTTAAATTCACATAAACCCAAGCTTAAGACCAGATTTTGAAGTGGTCACTGGTCTCAAATGCAGCCAGTGCAGTCTTATTTAAATTCTGGTATGAGTTGCCAGAGAGCAGGTGCTAAATGTTGGAATTTTTCATTCATTTGAAATCTGTGTGTCAAACTAAGAGATGCAGGACACTGAACATCACTGAGAATCCAGCCGTAGAGAAGTACTGCGAAAAATGCAAACCATAGCACACAACCCAAACCCATCATACAAATCAGCCTAAATCATCAAAGCAATAGATCAAACAAATGCCTCAAAATTCAGTCTCTCTCTCCTGTCATTCTCTCCAAATGCTTTGCATAATACCCTGAAGATCAGCAAACAGATTTTGCCTGGTATGCAGTAAAGGGAGGATTGAACTTTTCTGAGGGACCATGGAATGAAAAAACCCACCAGAAAACCTTGTCTGTGCTGAACTGAAGTTGTTATACTTGCACAAAGAGAATATAGAGGGTGTTTTTTCAGTTAGATTTTGGTCATTTGTTGTTAATTGTACTTAAGACTCAATGGTTTAACAACCTCTTCCATTGATAATTCCTGAGTCATGACCAGGTAGATTGAAAACCACAGGTTATGACCTTTTCTGAGTCTGAAAATTGATAGTTCTTATAAATACATTTTCAATCCCTCATAAAAAAATTTCTACTTCATGAAAATATTAAAGGATTAAGTCTCTTGAATTGGCAACCCCAAATAAAGTGTTTCAGCTTGTGCTCTTTGGGATTTGCCTTCCCTTCTGCTCTCATAACAAAAAAAGATAGTAAAGAAAATTGTAAAGTGGGAAACAAAGCAGAAAAATAGGTTGTTAGCTGCTCATTTTTGGTTGAAAATACAGAATAATTCTACATATCTGGGAATTATTTGCTCTTTTATTAAAGGAAAACCCTACTTTTAGCAATATTCACAGGAAACTTGCCATCAGTAATACTGGGATTTGATATCAGATGAAAGCTGTGTTTTTTGCTCACATGCAACACAGCAAAATGTTTGGTCAGTATATCCAGATGTGACCCTGTATCCTGCACCAGTTTTTTGGGCGGGAGATAGAGTACAGGGGGAGTTAATAAAAAGTGAACAAACTCACCTGTTTGACCTGCTGTGTGTAAGAGATGGGCAAACTCCTCACTGGCAGTAGTGGGAAGGTTAATCCCCATGAAACCCGGTTTTTCTTGGCTGCAGAGCAGGGGGGTGACCCTGGGGCAGGACAGCAGAGTAGGTGGGTAGTCTCAGCTCAACCTCTGCTCTCTGTGTGTCATACAAAGAGGGATTTAGTAGGGAGCCTGTGGGGGCTGTATCCCCCTCCCTCTGCCAATAGCAGTGCTGGTGCTGGCACTGGTGTGCCCTGGTGAAGCCCATGGCATCAGCTCCCCTGGTGGGCTGAGGCATCATCCATCGTGAAGCACTTAGTGCAGGTAAACCACATTAACTCTCCAACAAGGAGAAACATTATGACTTCTAATAATCCAAAATCTGCAGCTATAGCTCTGACCAGTGCATAGACACTTTGAAATTTCCTGCAGCATCTCTAAATTCACCACATTAGCGTATGCAAATTCTCCACTTGTACGACGTGCTTTTTTACTCATTCATAAAAAAAGTCACCTTAGTGAATGATGTGATAATCAAGTTCAATATTTGAAACACAGTGTCTTCAGACTGCACAAAACACATCGCCTTGGTCATATCTATACCTTGGTTGTCTAAGAATAGAAGCTGGGGAGCTAATCACATCTTTGTGCAATGCTGGTTTTATTTTCCAAGCCTCCCTTTCTATGCCAGCCCTACATGCTATATTTA
Source organism: Erithacus rubecula (assembly GCF_903797595.1). Lineage (NCBI taxonomy): Eukaryota > Metazoa > Chordata > Aves > Passeriformes > Muscicapidae > Erithacus > Erithacus rubecula. Next base: position 16,239,570 of record NC_136687.1, on the reverse strand, counting down.
CCTCCTCTGTTTCACTGTTTCCTTACAGAATTTTCCCAGGTTTTGCTGTTTAATAGGATAATCTGAGGGTCTGATTCACTTCCTGCTTGATGTGAATACCTCTCTCTTGGTTTTTGATCTCACTTTCTATTAAAGTAAATACAAACTATTAGTATCTTGGGAGGAGAAATGGAACCTGTTTATTGGAGGTTTTTGGCTCCAGTTAAGCTTTACAGGTTAACGTATCTTTTGGGAAATATCATATGTGGCAACTCTGTCTCCAATAATTGTTGAGCAGAAGACAATGCTTCCAGTGCTAAATTGCAGTCTGCTTGTGGGCCAGGGATTTCTGCAAGAGTGAATAAAAGCTGCTTTCCTTGTCTTACTTTTTCTACTTTACTACAGGAGGGAATGCTCCCAGTGATATCCAGAAGGGCTCTTTTTCACTGTCCTTTCTTCTGTTTTCCATTTTTCTTGTCAGTTTTGGACCAGAACATGAAGAATGGATTAGGCAGTCAGGTTGAATTTGCTGTATTGGGAAGGGCCTGGTTAAGACTAGAGAGAATTAAGGGCTTTGTAAAACTTTGGAAAAATGTCATTATGCATGAACCTATAAATCTCTAAGTATCAAATGAGCTTTATATATAATATTACTTAACAGGAGAAGAAAGGACATTTAAGTGCTGTCAGAAAGTAATGATGAAGGATGCCTGGAAAGCTTCACAACAGAATGGTATCACATTCTTTGCTGCTTCATCTTTGTATTAGAACAAATATTCAAACTAAATTTAGCTGGTGTGATTTGGAGGCAGTATGGGTTCAGCATTTCCCTCAGGACTGACCCTTTCTAGTGCTTTGTTGCTAGAATTGTTAGTGAGGTGATGAACTGCTTGCTCCATGCTGGAAACTGGCCAGGGACAGAGGCAGAGAAGGGCACCACATGGAAAGGTACTGGTCCTGGGAGGGACAAAGAGTGACCCAGAGCTCCTCTGTAGCACAGCTCTGGATGCTCATGTGTCCTCTGCAGCTGGAATTAATTCTCACCTGCTTTTCTAGTGGGTGGTGAGGGACCCTTCATGGCAAGCAGATCTGTGAGGCTTCTGTGTGCTTGCCCCTCTTAGCAGCCAGGCACTTAAGAAAGGGGTATTTAACTTGAAAAATGGTTTACTTTATAGAATTTCCAACCAGCATAATGTTTATTAAAACAGCCATAAAATTCCCTGCGTACCACATGAAATTCAGCTTGATAATGATAGTGCTGCTATTGTGATTATGTAAGCATAAAGCAGATGATTTACAAAGGAATAAATTCAAATAACACTGTGCAAGAAATACAGGTCTCGAAAGCTAATGCTGGGGTTGGTACAGGGAGCAGCAATGGGCTGTACCAACTTTCAGCCTGAGGTTCCTTGACTGAATTTAAGCTGAATCAGTTACCATGATCTGGTGGCTTTGTGGCAGTTTGGATAAAATGAAATTATGGTCTTAAGTCCATCTCCTCCTATAGCTGTAGCACCAACAAAACAGCCCTCAGCAGAAGCTTCTGGAGGGATGTTTAGCATGAAACAGGGATGTGACTGAACTTCCCCCTTGCAGCAGGGACACTGTTCACAGCACAGAGAGAGACTCTGATCAGTTCTACATAGGTTCCCTGGGTACATTTGGTTGTGAGACCTAGGATTGACATTCCCACAGGAAGCCAGAAAGCTGTGAGACCTCATGGGAAGGGTTGAAATGGTACTGGGGGTGATTGCCAAAGAATTTTCAAAACACTGGGTGGTATAGCTAAGGATTGAGATTGGAGATATTAAATGCTTTTAAAATGTCCGTTTCACATTTTTTAGTGCCATTTTACTGTATTTTCCTTACAAAAAATTAAAGGTCAATATCCTGGCAGGACATTGCATTGCCAATCCTGGGCTCTTCAGGGCTCCATCTCTGGCTATTTATTGCTTTCAGTTTTATCTCCTGAAATTCATGTAAGAGCAAATAGTCACATCCTGGGTAAAAGTTTGATGTAGCACATGCCACCGTGAAAGGATGCCTTTTAATTTTGGAGATTACATCAATCACATGAATATTATTTGGACTAACGTGTGTTTGGAGCAAGCAAGCCATGAATATTTAAAAGGACAGACCACAGATGAGAAACCTTCAGAGGCTGACACTCTAACAGGTATTGTTCATACCACAGCATTCCCACAGCACTGCAACTGAGCCAGTAATGGCTTACCCTTGTCAGCCAAATTAGTTGGGCTAAGTTAGTTATGTACAAATATTACACAGCCCTTGGTTCTTCACTCCTTCACTCTGGTTTATTAATACCCTGCTTTGTTATCTATCTCCTCTTCTGCTTTTAAATATCCTGTCTTTCCACCCTCACAGGAGAGGAGTGAGGATTACCACCTGTTTTGTTTCTCAGGTGCAAACATGGGATAAAAGTCCAACTGAGGGTTGGGTTCTGAGCAGAAGTTGCCTGTTTTGCCATCTGGGGGCCAGCCACATCCCTTGAGGACCAACAAATCCCCAGATCTGCTCCCACCATTCTCCTGGTGGACATGCAATTTGTTTCATGGTGGATGCAGCCATCTGGGGAAACAGTCTTGCTGTGTCTTGGCACAAAAATCAATGAGGTGTATTTCCATAGAGTCATGAGCAGAATTTGGACCATCAAGGTACATCAAAGTAGCTTGCAGCTGGAAAAGTTATGCTAGAGCTATGGTATGGAGTTCAGATGTGATTGTCAACCACCCAGGCTGACCTTCAGCATACAGACATAGCCCAAATAGCTGATAAATCCATCTGAAGCATCCTAATCCCAGGTTTTCTTTGCCTTTCCCTTTTCTTATTTTTAAAGCATTTTTATGACTAGTTAGTTTTGCTCTCTGTTTTTGCTGAACCACTGCTTCAAACACTACTTTACCCTGTACCATATGCACTGTATTTTTCTTAGATTCTCTGCCTGTAACTGTGTGCAGGAGAAAATATCCATCTGTTAAAGGCTGAGGTATTAGACAGAGGGAGAGACAGTTTTAAATAGGTATTACAGGCATGTCAAATTAAGTTAAACAGAGAAGATTAGAAAAAAAAAAAAGTCCCAGGAAAATCTGGGTGACATTTTTTACTTGTCAAAACATGAAAAATTTTAAGAGGAGGACTGAAAGAAAAAGGCTGTTTAATCTCAGAATCTCCCATTCTAGTTAGATAGCTGCTGTACTCTCAAAATACAATGATTTAACCATGACATGAAGATGATGATGTGCAATCGACTGTATCAACAGTTTCACAGATGTTTATTTGAAGTTTAATGTTAATGAAATGCAGAGATGTGCCTTGTAGATTCTTGGTTTTGTTTTGGGGGTTTTATTTTGGTTTATTTTTTCCTCTTCTCAAGTCCCAGTTTTCACATTTAGTGTTTCTAATAGTGAAATTAATTTATCTGATTTAGTACCTGAAGAACAGTCTCCAAAATGTGATTTAATGAATGACTGCAGAAGGAATTCTGTTTTTGAGGGGGGCTGGGACAGAAAAAGTAGAGACCTTTAAAATTAGTGAGCCTGTAGGACAAAAGATTTCTCTTGGGGTCTGTTGGAAGATCTTACTCTGCAGCTTATAGCCTGGCAGGTTTAAACTCCCTTGTCACCAGAACTGAATTTATCATTATTAAAAGTGCTAAGTAACATGTCATGCCTTTGTCACTGTGTGAGATAATTGCAGGCTCCATACTTTAAGAGAAAAAGACTATTTACATACACTAAGAACATGCACAGATTAGCTTCAGCTGGCCTGTTTGTACTGTCAGCCTGTATTATATAGGAGATTAGATAAATGCACATAAATATTAGGCATAACAAATATTTGGCAGTGCTTCTCTGTCTTTCTGTTATGCTTCATGTAGCCCATGCCTGGGAAGGCTGAGAACACACATGTTTGACTCCTTTAGGTCACCTGGGGTAAGAGACTGCCCAAGCAAAATTTTTGGTGTATTATTTCCATTTGAATGTTCAGGTTGGAAATTGCTGCAGCTTAAAAGCTGTGAATCAGAAGGAAGCATCAGGATGAATTAGGATAGAATTTAGTTATTTTTGCTTATTTGTTTTTATTGCCAAGTTAAGATAATTTTGTTACTTGTCTTGTGCAATTGATCCATTTACACTCTCAACTGGGAGTAATAAAACCTTCAAGATCTTAGTGGTCAACTCTGACTTTTAAAATATTTAGTGTTATATTTTGTAATTTTCTTCTCCATATTTTTGCATTTAATTGTATTGATTTTCCTTCATTTTTAATGATGTCAGAAGAAAGAAAAAGGACAAATGCAGTCTGTCTCACTGGCTGAGTATGAAAACTGGTCAGCCTGGAGGCAGCAGGGATGGATTCTTCAGTTCTCCCTGGGAGCTGGGTGTCTCCTGCTGGGAAGGGCATTGGTGCAGTGAGACATGGGTGAGCTGGAGCAGGGCTCAGAGCCTGGGGTGTCTTTTCTCTTTGCTGTTTCTCAAGGTTTCTCCAGTGTAAGATGATGATGATTGCTCATCATGATATACGCAGTTTGAAATTTGGACTATGTCTCTTTTTCCACCCATAAATTTCAAAATGTGTTACAGAAGTTGATGTTAGCAACTTAGCTTATGCAAAGCAGTGCAGAGAAAGCTAGACTTCATTATTTTAAAAATGGCCTGCATTTTTGGAGGTGCAGTTTTAGACATCTGTTGAAGCTTTTTCAGAAGCCCAAATGTACCCCAGCTGCTGTTGTTTCAACATTCAACACTTAGAATAATAAATAGCTATTTTATTAACCCAACACTTTGTCTGGTGTCTGGCACAGCAGACAAATCCCAGGATGTCAGAGCCAGTGCTGTGAAACCTTTGCGATATGTGAGAAATTTTTGGAGTACAAGATCATCAAATTCACAGGCATAGTTGCAGTGTCATGGCTTGGAAAAGAGGAGGAAATATACCTCATGAAGAAAGAAAAGCAAGAAACTATTGAGTAGCTGATATTCCAGTGAACTGAGAATATAATTTCAGTGCTGCATTTGAACAGATTTTTGCAAGTCAAAATGAATGAATAAACAAATTTGTGAATTCTAGACCTTGATAGTCATTGGTCATCCTTGATATGAATACCTCTGAAATACTTCTATTGCACATTATAACCTCTGCATAGCAATATTAAGACCACAACTAGTAGTCTCAGCTTTGGTAATAAACATTCATAAAGTCCTTAGAAATGGAAATGCTGAATGATCTTGTGGACTACAGCTTGGCAAGCTCTGTTTCAAGGGCCTTGCCTGATTACAGAGTTGGCAACTGCCAAATCTCTAGAAACATTTCTAAGAAGGAATCTTTGGATTGCCTAAGTAAAAAATAAATACATCTGAGCTGCATAAGGATTTTCTTACAGGAGCTGTGCAACTGTTCTTTTTGCTTTATACTGTGGAAAGTTAGGGGATTTTTTTTTTTTTTAAATGTACCTGCAAAGAGTTGATTTCAAGCTGGAGTCAATCCTCTTCCCAGGTTCTTGCAGTCTGTTTGTGGCCATCATCTGGCATCTCCCTTCCTGGACTATGTGTTACATATCCCTCATCCATCCAGTTCTTCCCTCTGCTTCCTTTTTTATCTCTCCTTTCCTGACTCACCCTATATATACACCTAAGAAGTGGTATGATTTCCATGATGTAAATTGGTACTTTTAATAGAATTTTTCTGTTAAAGCTTCTTTTGTTTGTTTGCTTGAGCTATGTCTGTATTAAGTATTCTTTTTCTGAAGGCTGTCCAACTAGATTTTTTTTTGGGGGGGGATATTTAACACTTTTTTGATGTACATTTTTAGATGTATTTTAAAATGCAAGACAAAAGATATACTGATCTTAAACTGAAATTACCTCATCAATATTTGATTATAAACCTTCAAAAATGGGATATTTTGTCTTGTCATGTTAGCAGCGTGTTGCTGTGCTGAGAGGAAGACCCACACTGTGTTCATTGAAAAGAGATAATGGAGGGATCTTCTGAAGATGATGTCAGTATTCCTGATTTTATTTTCTTAGAGGTTTCAATGTGGACAATGTGATGCACTTCTTTGCATGACTACATTTATACTATCTCAATACAAGGAAGAGAAATAAATGCCCAAGCATATGTGTACTCACCTACTGCTTCAAAGGGAGTAGAAGGAGGAGGAAACTAGTGACAGTGAAAAATTCAGTTACTGAGGCATAAAAGGAGAGTCTGAAAGTAAATGCTGTTAGAGTACAGAACAGACTTTTGGGAATCACAGCATAGTGGCTTGTTTTCACTGCATCATGAACCCCGTGGAAGGACAGAGCTTGAAATGTGAGTGTCTGATGTTTTTGTAGTACAGAGGGATATACTAGATCTCTTAAATGGGATCTGGGGGGACAGAGTGCATAATATTAAAAACATCATGTAAATAGCAGCTTTTACATGTGCTTCTATTTGTACTGAACCTGTAAAATCCAGAAGCTCCTACTGACTGTAAAATTAATAATAGGCAAATCAATGCTAGATGCCTCAAGAAAAAAGGCACAAAAATCTTATAAGAAGTCAGGATCTATAGGGCACCTCTTGCAGTACAATATTGAACTTTCTTTCCCTTCCCCCAAAATAACATTGTCAGTCATACAGCAAAGCTTTTACTTACTTCTGCTAATGGAAAACTGTGATAACGATCTTTGAATAATAGGGGTTTAGAAATAGCAGCTCCTGGGTCCTTACACCAGCTTTACCGTCAATACTGTAGTTTTCTTTTTGAGAGGCAACAGTTTTGGAGGCAGGGAAGGAATCAGTGCCATGCTGTGTATCTTGACCTTTTTTTTGTTTTTTAATCTCGTAGGAATTATTAAATGCAAATTCAGCAATGCAAAGGAGGAAAAAACAGATTGTTTTCCTTTTGAGTTTGCTGATTAGTCAATTGCTCAGCTCATGGAGGATGTCACTTGTGTCAAGTTTCTGTATGCTTTTCATAGAACTGGAGTGTGATGCTTGCTGTATCTCAAGTGAATGATTTTTCAATTAGTCTGCAGTTCCTTGGCTGTATTCCCTTTGCAGTCCTATGTGGATGATGTAGAGCAAAGGTTTAAGATGTTTTGGACAATTTATGATATTTGGAAAGGCTATTTGTCAAGAAACAATATCTTCAACAACTTTTATGTTCAATTTTTGTCCTGGGTCTTTTGTTTATTTTTATAGCATTCTTTTTGAGGTGTAAAAGCTAACTTTAGGGTATTGTTTAAAATGGGGGGAAAAGGGAGAGGGAAAAAAATCCAGTGTTAAAAGATGGAGATATCAGGGGGCACATGACTGTTTTTATGATGGAACTGCAGATGGGAGGGAACTGTGAATTGGTTTACTCTGACAGCCAAACCGTGAAAGAAAGGAAAGATCAGAAATATTTGAAAATGAGATCATACAGCATGTGAACTATACAGACATCTCAACCATGATTTTTTTATGAGAAGTGTTACTGACATTTGAAAAGCAGGGACCGGTTCCCTGGTCTTAAGGTTGACTGGCATTTAGGGGCAGCATAAGGCATGATTTCCTTCCCCTCTTTTTAAATTGAAGTTTTCATAAATTGGGGTGAAGGAGAAGCCTGGTTACATCTTGCAAAGTATTCACATCTGTGTGGAAATATGAAAAAAGTAACCCGTGACATTTTAAACACTTTGCTGAATCTTGTTTTGTTCTCCATCTATAGAGGCATGGATACAGAGCTGGATACACTGCTGTAGGGAGGGGGAGAACTTGAAAATGGTTTCATTTCAGGTATATTTCCCAGCAATTCAAACACAATTGCACAGAATTATCGAAATCAGGGAAATTTGGGGTAGTCTACGAGTAGTGCTGAATAAGCTGTTACTCTCTAAGACCAGGGCAGCATGTTTTATCTTTGTCCCAGATGCAAGCAGGCAGCCAGATTCACACAAGAGACAAGTTCAGGAGCAGCTGCATGGGTGGGTAATACCAGCAGCAGCAAAGGGCATTCTGTGAGCACCAGTGAGACACTGTGCCAGTACCATCACTTAGAAGGCATTCACCTTCCTGTGTTTTCTTTACTAATGTCCTTCTCTGCTCTAAGAGGCTTGGCACACTTCCCCTGCAATGGCAGTACCATGGTTGATAAAGCTACTGAAGCTACCCCTGTGTACTGGTGTCCCAACAGACTGGATGTAAAGTCTGCATTTACCCCTCAGCTGTGTTTGTTTATTCCAGCAAACTCTGACCTGCAATATCAGGGCACTCCTAGTTACAGAGACACCATCTGCTTCCTTGCTAGGTTTTACAGCTGTTCTTAAGTATCTTCTTTCTTTGACCCCCAAGACCTAAATTAGTCATGTAAGCCCATAATAAAGGGCTTGATCCAGACATCCTGAGTTATGAAAGGCAAAATCCCAAGTAGTTGCCTAGGGTGGAAAGTGTCAAATTGTTCAGTACTGGTTTGAAATGAGTTTCTGAGAGAGTGGCATCAGTCAGCAGCTGGTCCTGCTTTTGGGGGTGATGCAGTCAGGCACTGAAGCTGGTTTAGGGTAATAAAGAGCATCAATGGAGGACATTAATATTTAGGTGGGCTCCTACTAAACTGATCTAGAGAGCAGTGATATAAATGACATAAAAATTCTCATATTGTAATTTGAGTAACATAGAAGAGTGACCAATGAGCTGCATTGCTTTTATAGCTTAAGCTGGCTGGGGATAAAATGGATTCTAATACATCCCTACTATGCAATTATCAGGGGAGGAATTAAAGTTTACATTTTTTATTTAATTTTCAGTATCATGTATTGCCACATGTGTGTATATACAGGCTCCTGGTGTGCTGAAGAATAAAAGCTAAGCAGTTCAGTTTAATATAGATTGCATGTATTTATATCCTGCTAATCTATAAATCTTTCTGTGTTTATGTTTAAAAAGCACCTCTTAAAATTGAGTAAGCCTTTTTTGCCAACACAAGTGGTTTGGGTGTTTCTGTTTCTCTTACCTTTTGAAAGTAAACATCAGAGGTATAGGGCAGGATTCTCTGGTGCTCTGAGTGGGAGGACCATCAGGGAGCTATTTATGACAACCTGATTCTCAGGCAATTACTGCTCAGGAGACCAAATAAATGATAGTAGCTTCAGGGTTTCTCTGATTAAGGAGCAGCCAGCTGTACTCCTAGTGGACACCATCAGTTTGCAAAAAATCAGGGGCACCCTTCTCCTGCCTCATTCCCATGATTTCTTGCTCTTGCTGCTCCCAGAATTAATTCATCCTTCCATCTTGTCAAAGTTTCCTTCTTTCCTTTGGAGCAGCTGGGGTTCGTCAGAGATGTTAGCCTAATACTGACTGTGTCTACTCTGCTACTCTGTGCTTATTGCCAGGTGTGGTGTGTGCTCTTTTGAATGACTCTCTGGAGGATTGCTGCCCACAGCAGCACCAACAGTGAGCAGCACCAAGTCCTAACAAATGGGACTGGGCTGGGAGGCTGAAAGCCTCAGAGAGCATCAACTGGCCACTCCTTCCTCTCCCTTGGCAGTGGTGGAGCCAGAGGATGTGGAAGCTCTGTGGTAGATCTTTCTCATCACCATGCTGTTTTTCAAGTATAGTGTAAGAGTTAAGGCTCCAGTCTGAAAGTGTTTTCCAGGTTTCTAGTGAGTATTTAATGATGTTTCACTGTATTTGGAACAGGAGTATTTAGAGTCTTGAGAAACCTCCAAAGCCTTAGAGGCTGTTCAAAACCTAACAGGCAGAGAAAAATATTCTGGATTAGGCACATTTTAGTGAGCTCTTTAAACCTAAAGCACTTGACCTCATCTTCTGGAAGGCTTGTGATCCTTCATTTCTTCATGAAAATCCTTTTTTCCCATTTTCGTGTGCCTGGATTGTAGGACTCTAAAATAACTGCTTTGCTTGTAGAAGGCTGAATAGAAAGAGAAGGTTTTGTCCCATGGAAACAGCAATAGTGACTAGCAAATATCTTAAAGCAAAAGGACAAAAAGAACAGTGGGTAATCCAGTAACTGTGTGAAAGAGATTTTTTCTGGAACACAGACATTGCAGAAAAAAGCATCCAGCTTCCTTCATTCACCTTGTGCTGTGAGAATGAAAAACAAAAGGAGGATTGAGCCCAGGGTCTGCATTCTTGCTGCCTAAGCATTACTCTCAGGCTTGCTATGGGTCCACAGAGCTGCCACAGCACTGAGAAAGCTGGAGAAGAAAGCATCTTTCTGTATAGAGGTGAATTCCACTTGTAGCATTCATCTGTCTCTTCCCCTGAGGAAACAGTTATTTTCTTGCTTTAGTGTGAGCAGTGGCTGAGACACAGTTTTACCTCCAGCTTGGAGATGATGTCTTCAGCAGGTTTGAAAGGAAGGGTGGCAAACCTGGGTCCATCCCACCATGGAGCAGTCTCTGAGTCCCTGAGCAGTCAGTGGACAGAATGTGGTACCTGCAGAGCTGTCTTTAGGTCTTCAGTTGTAAAGAATCACTCTCTGCAGTTGGCTCTCCCTAACTTAGTGGGATCCTCCAGCTGCCTGCATCCTGACTCAGGCAGCTCAGCCAAGTCCTCAGGTTGAGAGGATAAAGCAAGGCCTCAGAGAGAGGAATTAGCAAAAATCAAGTGAACCAACTTAACACTTCAAGTTAACTTAAAGTTCTGCTGTGCTTAATTCTGCCCTCCTTTTCTTGAGTAGTATTTGGTCTCATTTCTTTCATACACTGCTGGTACTCAGTTAGAATGAGAAAAGACTTGGTCCATAACCAAGCACTAATTTTCAGATAATTAATACTTGGCTCTGCCCTAGCACTTTAGAACTGTGACTGGAAGATCACTGATGAAAAGTCTAGCCTGGCATCATCTAATTACTGTTTCTTTTGCATGTGCCAAGGACTAAATAATTTGTTACTTCTTCTAGGGGAAGAGGAAGTGATTATGGGTTTCTTATGGGAAGCAGAGGTACCACTGGGCTACCATTAGCAGAGCCATGGGTATGAAGGGCAAATTAAGCTTGGTGATCCTTCCAGGCTTACATTCAACAAAGTCTGGCTCAGGATTTACAGATATTATTCTCTGGTGACAGACATAAGTGGCCCTGTTAACAACAAGCCTTTATGTATTTTCTGCCCTTCTGTTCTTGTCCTTTATATCAGTTCTGTTTCTTCATGTTTTGCCAGGACATCTTGGTAACTCTTTCTCAGTTGAGCTCAGTGAGTTTGTTACTTCCTTGATTTCAGCCTCATCCTTGGTGTTCAACTCTATTTCTTTGCTTCATTTCTAGAAAGAAAAAGATGGTTTACCAGGTATGTTATTGCAGTCTCTCACTGCAAGTTGGAAACCTGTATTCCAGGTTTTTAATATAAAAGAGCTATCTGGTCAGCTGGGAAAATTGAGTGCAGTGACAGTGTGGCTCTGTCACTGGCATCCTTTCCTCTAGACCAGAAGGTTGTACTTCCATTAGTCCTGTACCAGGACATGGCTCACCCCCAGTGCTGCAGCTGAGTGCCAGGCTACTTGAGGAACAGCACTGTGGATTAAATGCTGCATTGAAGCACCTTGTTCTGGTGGCTGGTGGCCAATTGGAAGTGGAATATCCCAGAGAAGGATTTTTACTTTTTTTATTCTAAAGAAGAAGGTATATTCCTATTCACCTGGTAATATTTTGTTTTTGACCAGAGCAAGTACAAATGTTGAGGTTTTTGTGTGAGAGCCATGGGTCAGCACACAGTGGTGTCTCTGTTTGGGGAAATGGTCATTCCCTTGACAGTTTAGTCAAAGGCATTTAGGATGCCAGAAATTTAAGAGGCAAATTATAAAACTAAGCTGTATTCATGAATATAAGAAAGCATAGAAACAAAAAGCCAAGTGCTGGGTTTCATACTGGATAGCTCATTAACTTAAAAACAGAGTACAAATGTAAATTATAACCCTTGTTATTACTCATAACTACAGTTCAGACGATGACTTGGCAGTTTGCCCACTTCTCTTTTATAAACCAGTAACCTCTGGAATAAATTATACATCGTACATAATACATAATTGTCCTTAAAAAGGCAATAATTATTCTAAAAGGTAGAGTTTGCAGTGTGTTTCACATGAAATGTATGCCACAAAGCCAGCCCAGTTGCTCAGGCTCCAAGTTCCTAAATAACCTCTGTACTCAGCAATACTGGAATTTCAAGCTGTTGCCCCAAACCTGTGGTGTCCCAGTACTATTTCACAAAACCAGTAGGTATTGTCTTCTTGTATTCTCCTGTGGTAGAACTCTGTGCTTCTTCCGACTTGGGCTATGGCAAATGCCACCACCTTTCTTTGGTTTCCACTTGATGAGTCCTGAGGTATATAGGATAATTGCTGGATTTAAAACAGAGTCAACCTAAATCTGTCTTTTTCCCAGAATGAGACACTTGTGCTTGGTTTTACTTTATAGGGGGCAGCAGCACAAAGCCAACAATAGAAACACACACCACAAGAAACAGCCTCTTCCCAGTCTCAATACCTCTTCATGTACACAAGATTCTGTGCAGGCTTCTTCAACTCTTATTGTTCTTATAGACATTTAGCAGAAAACCCCCACACCCTACCCAAAATCCTTTCTTGAAAAACATGCTTCATCATGGTTTTTGTTTCACATTTTTTTTGCTTGCAGTTATGTTAATGCTGGTTTTCCAGTATTTCTACTATCAAACTTCTTATTAATTCTCTTTGCTTGTAGGTATTTTTGTAAAATACACAGCAAGAAGGTTATGTGTACTTTGTCTTTTTTTTTTTTTTCCCTGTGTTTGTCTGCACAAGACACATTACAGGAAACCTTTCACACGGGAGTTGCTGTGTCGCTGTAATAATTGATACCAGAAAGTTATGTGAAGGTCTTGTTGCACTAAACAAACTAGCTTTTTCTCAGAATAAAAAGATAAATGGTGGCCCTAAAAAAGAAAACCCTTTAAAAATGACCTATAGTGTAAGATGCATAAACTACAGGAAAAGTACCCACATATTTTCTATCATAGAAAGGAAAGGTTGCTATTTTTCTACCACAGTAATGGAATAATAATATGTTCAGTTAGCAAAAAACTCATACAGACGAATGTTAAGATGCTAATAGATGTTGCAAGCCAGAACTTGAACAGAGAATTCTGCTTTCCTAATGTGGGTTTGCTGCCCTTCAAATGATTAGATTCTGTCAATCAAAGACTGTTTTCACATATAAAGCTATTATAGTCTGATCTTCCTCATTTCTGAAGGGCAACCCAACTTGAATGCTCTTGGTGATAAAATACTGGTTGCTTTATGCCCTGATTTTATAGATGAGTGTTAAAACAAATTTAGTCTTAAACTTTCTGTGGAAATAATTTGAAATGCAATTTGCTATGCATGTATTCATCTTCTCTCCTCTTGCTCTTCAGATTTTTCCATTGATATATTGATTATAGTAGATTAAAAAGGTTATCTCACACCAATTTCCACCATGGCCCATCTCACCATCCAGTCTTCCAGCTGAGCTTACTCGAAGCTATCTAAATGAAGGATCTTCAAGAAAACACATCTGCTGCTGAGCTAGCAGCCTAAATTTAGTAGATGTAAGAGTGGTCTTGGAACTGAGTTACTTTGATGGTGTAGTGCTTGTAGGCTGCCTGCAAATAGAAAATCCTGCTATCCTAGGTTTCAGAGTGATGTTGGAAGTCCAAACACTACCTCACCCATTCTGAGGTGGGACAAAGCTTTGAGGTGACTCTGAGTTAGCTGGCTTTGAATTCATGGGAACTTGCCCATGGTAAGGGGAGGCAGAGTGGGAGGGGACCCCAGGGACCAAATGCTATGGCAGCATGACTCCATCCATGGCAGCATGACTCCATCCCTGGCTCCATGGCAGCATGACTCCATCCATGGAGATGGAATAATTTTCAGCAAGCATGAGTTAAAAATCTCAGTGTTTTTTAGTACAATGTTGTGGTTTCTTTCTGTGCAAAATAATGCATGATGATAATGTTCTTGTGTCCATCTATGGTATTTCCTGTTGAGATTTCTTAATGATATTTATTAGTTTAATTAAAGAAATAAAAATTATTGTAAGGCATAAGCATAGACAAAAGTAAGGTTGAAGAATCTATTCAATCTCTATGTTCCCTGCCTTTTTGAGTGCTTGATTTCAACATTTTTGTTACAATATTTTTGGGAGTTGTGTGTGTTTTAGACAGAAAATTACATTGCTCTTGCTCTGTCAGGTCTAAAACTAGATGGCTTTGGTTCTGCAATTCTAAGAGACTTGTCTTTTAGCGATAGGCCACTATTTCAGAGTTATAAGTTACCTTATGAGGCTGTTGGAAGGTTTACACCTGTAGTGGTACAAGTAGGATAATCTACTGCCCTCTAGTCACTTAAAACTTGCTCCTTCTGAACACATTTGCCAAACTTGCCTGCTAAAGAGGTAAAAGAAAAGGTTGCAGACATGGGTGGAGAAAGTCCACTTCTTCTTCCTAACAATAATCACTGCTTTTAGCTGTGGTACTTGATCTAAACAACCTTTTTTTGCCTACACTGTGTGTCTAGAACCACATACTATATGGGGTTGCTGACCAAGAGAGTAGGTTTCTTTCCTGTCAGGATGGATGCAAGGCAGCCTTACAGCCAGTGGGCTCACTACCTTAGTCTGAATTTTCTTGTGTGCTGGAAAATTGGGAAAAACTTTCTTTCTGGATACAAACTTCTCACGCCCAGACTAAGCCTTGGATGGCTGATGTGCTTGCTTTATCTTGTCTGTCTCCTTCATGTCTCTTGCAGGAATTGGTGTGTATTGGGGTTTCTTAACATAGAGTGTTGTGGGAATGCTTGACTGTCTGCTCTGATGCCTTCCCTGTCCAGAGGTACATCAGCAAGTGCCAGTTATCATGTCCTTGTCAGCCAAAGCATGTCAAATAATAAGTAGCTTTCACCTGTGCAGCACAGTGCTTCTCAAACAGTGTGGGACAGGTAATTAAAAACATGTTGGTTTTTCCTTGCTTTGTCTGTGAGGAAATGCCCTCGGTTAGCCTGTGATTTTAAGCTCGCTCTGTGTTGTGCAGGAGGGAGTCTGCTGATGGAATCGCTCCCTTCAGCTTGCAGCAGAGTTGCAGCACCTCCTTCCCTGGCGTGGAGTGTGAGCACCACAGGCTCGTTAGAGCTGGCACCCAGCTGGAGCAGTCTGCATTTCTGTAAAGGCTCTTATGGTGACTCGTGGAGCTGGGTCTGTCTGAAGACAGCCAGAGCTTAGAGCAGTTAAAGCTTCTGATGGAGATTACCATAATTACCAGTGATCAACATTCAGTGCTTTCTCCCCTGCACCCTCCCTCCCAGCAGAGCTTGTCTCAGGTCAGCTGCAGAGAGGCTGCTTGGAGAAAGTGCCTTCCCAGGGGCAGACACTGCCCCAAGGGTGACATCGCTGCCACCTGCAACACCACCGGGCTTAGGTTACTCTATTTCCACCAAAGGCCACTGAGCTGGCACTTTGCTTAGCAGTGCTCTACTGATACTCCTTACCTTCATCAGTTCATTTCTATTGGAATCATAAACTCATCGTCTGTGTAATTGTGATTCTTGTTTTAAGTGACGTTCCGCACAGGTTTGCTTAAGAATGCACCTACAGAAATCCTTCATAGTCGTTTTCTCTCAGTCATATCCCTTCCAGCACTAATGTTTTGAGGTAACAGCCAAAAGTCATGACAGTGAAAAAAGGGTTAAAGGCAAGAAATACAAGTACATACTGGATAGATGAATCCATTTTTCTACTAATTAATAGCATGCTTCTAACAATGGAAAGCTATTAAAACATGAAGGTATGTTTTGTGAATCACATTTATCAACCACTATACATGCTGAAGTTCCATTATTTATTCTGTATTTTTAACATAGTGTATGGATTTTTTCATTCAAATGTAGAAAGTAGCAACAAAACCCTTTTTTCCCCCTCCATTTAAGTACATATTCATGCAAAAATGAAAATGTAATAAGAGCAGTACATTCTTATGTCAACAGTAACCTTTAAATTGTGTTCTTTAGATAAAACTGTGAATATTGGAAAAGGAAAAAAGAAAGATAAGTGGTTCCTGTATTCATCTTAGTCCAAAATCTATTCTACCCACTGCTGGTTGCTGGCATTGTTTGATGATATGACAGAGTAACAGAGTACCAGATTATCAGAAAAGGAGATTCCGAATTTAATAGTTACTTGCAGAAATCAAAGTATTTTCTTCCTTTATCTTAACATCTCAAAAATAAGTAGCTGTTAAATTTCAAATTGTGTAGCCTTCCTGATTTATCATCATATCATGGATGCACTTGGCTGTCTAACATCAGGGAATCCAATAACTCCTGTCACACAAGAAGAAAAGAGAAAATCCTATTGGATAATGGTTTGCATTCTCCCCTACAGTGATTTATTTCTGTCACAAGACTTAATTTTATCACGAGGCAGATGCTCCATCTATATCAATGCAGTACATTCCTGCATTCATTTGTTTCACACCAAAATTGTACCTGATCTATTTCCCAATGCAGTTTGGCTTATTTAGTACACGGAGTGATTAGATGGTGTTTAATCACATGTGTAATTTCTAGTCTTCATAATTCTCAAGCATAATAAAGCGAGGCCTATGTAAAGAAGCATAATATTAAATTAAATTGCAGAGAGTAGCAGTTAGAGATGCAGCTGGTGTTAACGTTTCGATCTCTAGCGTGTCACGGCAGAGCATGTCAAGTGGAATAAGCTGAGCTTACTCAGGTGATCAGGTGATCATCCCAAGGAGAGTATGCCAAACCTTGCCTTGCATTAATTTCTTTCAGGCTATACTGAAAACAATGGTCATCGCACCTTCTCCTTTGGAATCTGCTGCTGTTCCAAGTGCAGAAAGCTTATCCTGTGTGTTTTAATGAGAAATGTGTGTCCTATCAACACTTTCCCCCACCCCTCCGTCTGCCACTTAATACCGATTATACTCTCCTGAATAATCATCTTTATTCGGCGGGGCAGCCGAGGTTCCGCCGGTTGGGATCCTCTGCCAAGTGCCATTACGCCATGGGAGTGGGCTGTGGCTACTTAGCCACCCTCATCTGAGCCTCTGCTGGCCCAGGGAGCTGAGCCACCTCCCTGGGACACACTGCAGTCCCAGGGAAGGGCTGTCAGACTGCTGAACTTCTCAATCAGCAGAGGATATATGTGATTTCTGTTTTGACATTCTGCCTGGAGGACCATCTATTGTCAGCTGCTATTGACAAGTGACAGCAGAGCTGTGACTTACAGGAAGTTTATCTTCTTCTTTTCCCTTCTTTTTTTGCTTCCCTTCTCTTTTTATAAATAAGCCTTTACCAGCTGCCTCTCTCTTTGGTATGGAGCGTGGACAAGTGAAGGTAGGAGCAAGGGAAAGTTTCCCAAATTTACAGTGTTGTAAATTTACAGTAGTGTGTTACTAATAGATGGGGAAAGAGACCAAGGTAATGACAATTCTCTAAACAGCTGTTGTACGATTCAGCTTCACTACTTCAGTTAATTAATCAGCACCTTGCTGGCAACTCTAGGGGAGATACTCGTTAGATACTGGTAGCAAACAGACAATGCTTTCATATCAAATATGTTGAACAACATCTAACACAGCGATAACTTCCACAAAAGAGGGCAGGGAATACGGAGGCTCGTAAAGGTGCTCCCGAAGCAGCATTTAATATCCTGGTGAACATGGATGTGCTGCATATGCTGCCTACTTTGCTACTTCTCTCTGCCCTAAAAAACTGAACTAACAACAGCAAACTTTCACACGTTCACTAGAGGTGTTTATCTGAGGTAGCATTCCTATAAATATGTTTATGTAAGTACAGTGTATGAGTGCCCACCATTCATTGCTGCATTTGTGTAGGATTTGAGGGACCATACATTCTTGATGTCAAAATGTGATTAAGATGAAAAAACTCAGTCATAAAAGTGCGGAGTCTACACATTGTCGCTAAGATTTTCCTCTTTTCTCTTTAGCTTAAAAAAGGAGATTCTTTGCATCCTACCTACTAAGTTGATAAAAGCATTCATAGTTTTTATGAGGAATAGTGCACAGAAAGCTTAAACCAATGAAATTGCATGTCTACAATTGTAGTATGTTTTATATTTTAGTACAGTACTAATATTGCCATTAATGTATGTTACCTTCAAGTTAAAGACAAAACTGGCTTTAAAAAAAAGTAACAGCCCTGTTAGGACAAAAATTCCCTCATCTCATGCTGATTTACTGGTAAATTGCAATTCAATTACTGTACTTCCTTTTCTGAGACCTCTTCTCTTGCTTTGTTCACTTTCCTGATTTAACCCTCTTGTAGGTTAGGCAGTAAATTGCAATGGAAATGACAGCTCTTAAGAGACTGAAATATATTTGCTGTCAGATGTTCCACACATGCTCAGTTTAATTTTTCAGTTGACTTTATTGATTTATTAAGAATTATTAGAGCCTGCATATCACTTCATATACATAATTGTCACATAAATCTGCAGTATTACTGGCATGTAGTTGTGTCCATTGTGGAACATAGGGAATGAGTTTAAAAGTTTAATGTGGTGTTTTTTGTGGAGTTCAGCACCAGGTGGTTTTAGGGGTTTGGAGTTGTTCTCAGTCCACCTGAGGCCTTGAGAAGATGCAGGTGGAGTCATAACCTCAGGCTGGACTCACTGATGCAGTTGCAGGAGCCACCAGTGCTCTGGAACTGGGCTCAGAGTTGTATTAAGCAATTTATGTAGACAATTTATCCAGTCTGCCGCCACGTACTGATGTAGACAATTATAGCTCCAGCTCTTTAATGAAACGTACATTATGGTAGAAAGAATATCATAGCTTCTATTATACTCAGGGGAACTATAAAGAGAAATGTCCTTTTTTTAAATTAGCTTTATGGCACTGAAGCTTTTATGTATTTACATGCAAGTACACTATTAACCCAAACTACTTGTTTTGAACTCTCTCTGTTGTCAGTTCTTGGGAAGTGACACAGACTGGTAGAAAAACTTCTTTTATGCTTACTGCTAAGCATTGCTGGCCTTTTGTGTTAATGGGAGCCTGCTAAAACTTCCACTTTGCTGCAGTCATTCACACGACAGTGAGAGCAGGATGCTTTCTTAATCCTCCCTAATCTGTAGCAAAAACCTCAGATAAAAAAGGACTTTTTGTCTAATCCGGCTTCTCAGGTATGGTTTACTTTAGATTTGAGCTATAAATATCTTTCTTTACTTTGTTCTTCTCAGAAGCAAACTGTTGAAAATGGGGCATGGATTCATTCCTCAGCTGCCCATTTGAGAAAGAGAGAAAAAACACTTCTCATTTGGAAAAGAGAAAAGTAAAGACAAGGCTTTTGGTCTGTGCCCTCCAATTGGTGAATGCATCCTGTTGTAGAGCTGCCTGTTGTCTTGTTAACCCCCAGGCAGCCATGGACAAGAGGCACCCAGTGCTGGCTGCTCTTGAGCATCAGAAAGGTTCAGCCTCTGTTTCTGAAAGTGGAAGACAGTTCCATCTGTACCTGAAGGAATTTTGTCCACAAACCTTTGTTTTAACATTTAAAAATGCATATTGCTCATTTGCTTTTAATAATACTTATTTGTTAAAAATAAAAACAGCACTATGAAATAAAGAGAAGGGGTAGGGGAAAAGACTATGCTTGGAATGAAATAAAATTAACAGTTTTGCCATTGACTTCTGTCAAGTCAATATTTCATCTGCATTTTCTTTATCTATAATGCTCTATGTCTCAGATATCCTTAAATTACAGCAGTTTTTCAGCAGCAGACCAATCCAAACAGAAGTGAACTCAACAGATTGTTTTCTTTTCTTGCCTGTAATGATGCCAGATGAAGTATCTCCTCTACTACAGTCCAGTTTCTTGAGTACTGTTTCTTATCTGAGGATGGAATTTGGAAAAGAGGAGTAGTTAAAAATGAAGTAAATGCCAGAGAAATTAACTGGTATTACTTGATATGATTTAGTATAAAATTAATGGACTGTCTGAAGACTTTTCATTGTTCCTGGTTTCTTTTGCAAACTTGGAGGGGGAGAGGGGATTAAAAAATGGATATAAGAAAATTGCTAATGAGAATTCACATGGTATCCCAAACCAGACTTCAAGAATGAAATGTAAACAATTTAAACCAGGCTTCAACAATGACTTGTAAATCTTTATTCCCTGCTATCAGATCATTTCCATATCCAGACAAGGATGTCTGTTTAAGGTTATCACTGAGCTAAAAAAAAATAGTAACTTATATCATCTACCTGGGCATGGCATTTGCAACTGATTTACCACAAACCCCCAGATGACAGCAATTCCTGGATGTCTTTTTCCAGTCTGAATCAATTTTCCTTTCCTTTGTTTTGGAAATCTACTGAAAAAAAAGCCCCTTCTTTTGAGGAAAAAGAAAAGTGTCAGAGCCCTGCAAATAGGGTAATTCTGAAATCTGTAATGTTTTCCATTACTTAATGCAGGGGATGGGTAAAGGGTGGATTTTATAATCCCTTGAAACCATGTGTGTATATCATAGATATAAAATGTATATAAAATGGGAGAGAAAAGGTTGAATTTGGATCTATAGTCATTTGGAGTCAGAGAGTAATGATGAGAATGTCATCCAGTAATGAGGGGCTAATGGGGCTAAACTTCATCAATTAAATCCTTTCTGTTTTATAGATTCATAGATTATAATGCCAGAAGGGAATACTGTAATAATCTAGTCTGACCTCGTCTTACAACATATACTATCAAACTTCCCTGAAATAATTCTTGTTTGAACAAGAGCATTTATTTCAGAAATAAAGCATCCAGCCTTGATTTAAAATTGTCATTGGTTGGAAATGCCTGAGAAACCTTGATAAATTGTTGGAATGGTTAATTATATCTGTCTATTAAAGGGGCCCACCTTCTCTCTCCTCTGATTTTTTCTCTCTTCAGAAGGAGCCAGTGAAGTGGGATCTTTGTGTGTTGTGGATGTGACTGGCTGTAGGTCACCTGGAAGCTTCCCATCTTCAAATCTGTCAAATCTGATTTCCTTTTAAGACAAGGTAACCCACCTAGCTGATCAAGGGAAGCCACTTGATCTTTTTGGATTTCAAAACATATTTTGATACTGTATCTCACAGGATTCCTCTGGACAAAATGTCCAACAAAGCTGGATAAACACATCATGGTGTGTTGGCTGAGCAGCTGGCTCAGGGTCAGGCACAGAGGGTCACAGAGAATGGGGTGACATCAGGGTGGTGACTTGTCACCAGTGGGGCTCCACAGGGCTCCATCCTTGGTCCTGAGCTGTTCAACATTTTCATAAATCACTGGGAGACAGGACTGGAAGGGACTGAGCAAGTTTGCAGATGATGCAAAGCTGGGAGGAGCTGTTGACTCTATCAGAGTCAGAGGGACTGAGGGAGTCCCTCAGTCAAGACTCCAAAGGGAGTCTGTGCAGAGAGACCTGGACAAATCAGAGGGCTGAGCAACCACCAACATGTGAGGTTCATCAAGTGGAAGTGCTGGATTCTGTACCTGGGGTGGGGTTACCCCGGGTGGATGTACAGACTGGGGGATGAGATGCTGAACACCAGTGCAGCAGAAAGGGACCTGGGGGTCCTGGTCAGTGGAAAGTTGAACATAAGCCAGCAGTGCCCTGGCAGCCAGGGGGGCACAGTGTGTCCTGGGGGCATCAGGGACAGCATGGCCAGCCAGGCAAGGGAGGGGATTGTCCTGCTCTGCTCTGAGCTGGGGCAGCCTCACCTCGAGTGCTGGGAGCAGTTTTGGGTACCACAATGTAAGAAAGGTATTAGAGAGTGTCCAAAGGAGGGCAACAAAGGTGATGAAGGGCATTGAGGTGAAGTGATGTGAGGAATGGCTGAGGTCACTTGGCCTGCTCAGCCTGGGGAAGAGGAGATTGAGGGGAAACATCATTGCAGTTACAACTTCCTTATGAGAGGAAGAGGAGGGGCAGGCACTGATCTCTGCTCTGTGGTGGCAGTGACAGGACCCAAGGGAATGGCATAGGGCTGTTTGTTCTAGGGAGGTTTGGATTATGCGTTAGAAAAACAGTAGCAGGGCACTAGAACAGTCTCCCTGGGGAAGTGGTCACCAAGCTTGACAGAGTTCAAGAAGTGTTTGGACAACTCTCTGAGGCACATGGTATGACTCTTGGAGCTGTCCTGTGCATGGCCAGGAGTTGGAGTTTGATGATCCTTGAGGGTCCCTTCCAGCTCAGAATATTCTGTGATTCTGTGATTCATATAAGCACTTCAAGCAGTGGGGAGAGCAAGGAGTGCTCCTGAGCTGGGTATGGGTGTGTGCTTCACCTCATCCCCCAAGGGCATGCATTAACTTGGATAGTACAGGGACACTCCACATGGGCATCCTTGCAGTGCTCTGCAGCATGAGGCATGAGGGATTTCCCCATTGGCTGCCTGGAGAAGCTCAGCATCCTGCACAGTTTTCAGTGTCCTGAGGCTTCCTGAGTGTTCTTGTGCCACGGAAGGGAGCTGCTCTGGTTCAGGCATACCTTTTATTTCAGGATGTCAACTCTCCCCACATATTGGGATGTGTTGTTATCAACTGAGTAACAACCAGGGAGTTGTTCCTTGGTGTGAAGGACACAATTTGCATCCTGGGACTTTTTTATGCTTTACAGGCTTGATAGTTATAGGGGCAAAATTCTCTTGGAGCAGATACTATTCAGACTTGCTTTACTTGACAGTCTTTCCTTTGCCATACTGTCTGTCTCTGCTTCTCTCCTTTGAGAACCAGTTACACATTAGGATATGGAGCAGGGATGGAGTGGAGAGATGCCACCTGAGTCCAGAGAGATTGAGTTGCCTTTGCAGATGCATTCCTAACTCAGTCACTTCCTCATGTTCACCTGCTTGCACTTGCTCACCGTTATTTCCCTGCCAGGAGACATCCTTTGGATGTGCCTGGGATACAGTGAACACTCCCTAGTAGTTAGCAGGGGGCACTGAGAAGAGAAGGAAAGGGCAAACTGATTCTGTATCCAGCTCATCCCTGTCCTCAACTCAATGCTTTTGTCGCTGCCTCCTCAGAGGAGGAAGGAATGAGATGTGTTTCAGAGTCCTTTTGGAAGTGGAGAAGGACATATCAGTGCAAGGGGTAAATCAGGGATGGAACAAAGCTTTTTCCTCCATAACAAAGTTTTTCTGCAGCCCAGCCTATGCCTGAGCTGAGCCAGCCCTATCACGTTTCTGCTCTGGAAATGCAGTGCCCATTTAAGAAGTACTCATCTAGAAAATGGAAGTAGAAAGATTTTCTGAGAGACCCACAAGAAAAATTACTTCAGTTAGTAATTAATAGCATTTGCACATGTCTAGCATTTTAATATCATGCAAGATTTTGCAGGCACTAGAAACTCCTGAGCTACTGATTTGGATGTCTTACAAATGAGGGACATAAAAATAACTGGAGTCAAACATGGGAATGTGAGGTGCTAGAATGGAAAACCTGGCTCTCCAGGTCATGTAACACATTTCTTACCTACCTAGAGTTTTTGTGTGACTCATCCCAGTGTCTATTCATGTTCTGCACACTTTCTGTAAGTAGAAAATATTTTGTATTGAAAAGAGTCTTTTTCCTGTAGTTTTATGAAAAATGTTTTTTACTTTTCCAGTTGAGGTAATCAGAATTCCATTTAATTAGCAGGCCTATTCCATTGTGAACATACTCTCTGTGGGATTCTCACTGCATTTCATGCAGTGAGAAGCAAAGACCCTCCATTTGGCAGCAGAGGATGATCAGTTCAGTCCTAAAAAGGCTGACCCATCAGACTCATCAGGCTGTCATTTCGTTTTTCCTGAGAACTGAAATTCTGAGGGAATGAGGTTTGCTTCTGGCCAGGACTTAGGCCAGCCCTTAAAATTGGAAAAATGAAGATTTTCCCTTTACATTATTAGGGAAATGAATATTTATGCTTTTTCTGTAAGCCGAAAAGCCCTGAGTACCTCAGGAGGAGTTTATGGCCTTTCATCATCTTCATTGATCAGGATCAACATTAATCAGGTAAATTAATCTGAAAATGCCTTTTCCTCTCACCATCACAAAGCAAAACTCCTCCTGCCCTGTCCTCCAGCATTTTCATCAGATTTTTTTGGCTGAGAACAGAAGTTAGAGAATGCAGGAGTGCCAGGCATCCACAGCTTCCAGGAGAGATTGCTTCAGCAGCAAACGTTTCCCAAAGAGCTTCCCATGTCAGTGGCACCTACTCCAAAGAGTCAGTACAAGCCAAACACTGAACCTCTGGCTCTTCTTGAAATGCCTGTTGCTGCTCCTGAGCTGGAGCTCTGTCTCTAGAG
Organism: Erithacus rubecula; assembly: GCF_903797595.1. NCBI lineage: Eukaryota > Metazoa > Chordata > Aves > Passeriformes > Muscicapidae > Erithacus > Erithacus rubecula. The sequence continues at coordinate 16,215,268 of NC_136687.1, read as the reverse complement.
AGGCCAGCTGTGCTCCTGCTGCTCTGAAAGGGTGGATAAATTGGGTTCTCAAAGGCAGATGGCAGTTTCTTATGAATATTGTAGTATTCCAGTAATTACTGTAGGAAAATGTTGTAACCTAATGTTTATTAATTCTGCTATTATAATCTAAAATGTATTAATGTTGTGGCAGTACTGTTCTGTTTAATGGTTGCATTAATATATATTCTGTGGGTATTACAGTACAATTGCATTTATATTGCTTACTTTACCATAATATTTATGATAGCATTATTAAAAAAGTTCTGGACAAAGTTGCCTGATTTCATGGGTGGGTCCTACCACAAATAGTAGATTTCATTGTAGATTATTAGGAAAGTCATATGTGAGAGTCAGTAGTATAGCTTATGTAGTTATCAATACAAATTTTATGAACAGTGAAACCAAACACCAGTCTCTCAGCAGTAAAGCTATTAGGATACATAATACAGCATTTATATTGAAGTTTCTGACCACTTTTTTCTTCCTGTATATCAAGTTCAGTTGGTTGTGAGAGCACTCAGGTGGTCTAGAAAACTAGACTGGGTAGCATATGTTTCATGAGGACCCAGGCAGCATTGCACAAGTACCTTCTTACCCACAAAAAGAGACCAAAACATGGAAAAAAGTTCCATCCAAAAATGTCATTATAAATGTAGTGCACAGTTAGTGCATTGTACTTCCCCCTATATGCTTTAGGTGTACTGTATTGTTACTGCTCTCTGCCCAGCTCTTGGGGAAATAAAACAGCCCCAGGCTTCTCAGATATTAAGATCTTTGGTTCAGTTTGTCACATTGCTGTAAGACTTTGATTTTGTGTTCTTCAGCCATGAAGATATCCATTATATAGACTCCTGCAGGTACTTCCCTGCCAGGTGCCACTCCAGACAGGAGTTGTACTTAGGAACCAGTCCAGCTGGAGGTACAGGGAGGCTCCACTTTGCCCACTTACTATTTCAGAGGCATAAAATGTACTGCCCTGGGAGGAAACAAATCCAACCATAATTCTTACTGCTCTTTTCTGATCTCTGTTTGTTTTACTGTTATCTAGAATTATATTGCATATTTTAGGCTATAACATTGGCAGGATCTGTTTAAAGACAATTAAAATGCAAAATTTAAGGTTGCATGGGAGTATAATTTTATATGATTTACTGTCTGGCTTGTGCCAAGCACTCCACTGTCACCAGCATAACATTTGGTAAATAACTGAATTTAAAAAGTGGGCTAACCACGAGGTATTATCCACATCAGTCTTTTTTTCTTTATATGCTTTGAACAAACTGTTTCATATATTGAAAATTTGTTAACGAACAGAATAAGGCTTATACAAAAGGGCTTAGCATTTAACATTTTCACACACTATTGAATTGTTAAACTTCAAAGATTTTTTCCTTCTGATTGCTAAGCCTTAATTAAAGCAGATTGCAAAATAGTGAGTGTGCAGTGAGAGATTTGCAGGAGATATTTGGAATCAGAAAATCTCAGCAATGGTTTAGCTACATTTTCTTCTGACCTCTGAGCCCAGAACTTACCCCAGCTGAGGCTCTGAGAGTAAATCCTGACAGCATTAAAGTCAGTAGCAAATTCACTCAATCTCTGGAAAATAGGTCCCACAATTACAGACTTAAGAAGCTCAATCTACTTACTTTGTCCAAGAGGAGGATGTGAGATGATGTGATGATGGTCTACAAGGTATTACCTGCAGATGATACCTTCGATAGCAGATAGCTCCTTAATCGAGGTGAGAAAGGCAAGCTGAGATGCCAGGGTTAAAAGATGATCCCAACAAATTCAGAGGAGAAATTTGCCACTCTTCGTCAGGAGTCAGATCCCAAACTTCTGTGACAATAAGTTAGTTGGGAGGGGAATGGGTTGCCTGCTGGGAGATTTTAAATTAGATTACAACTTCAGAGCCTTGTTTCCCCAGGGGGTAGAGGACCCTGCTGGGATCCTGGTGCCAGAACCTATGGAAAGTCTCCCTGCACTAAGTGCAATCAGAAGTTTGGTCAGTTTTTGGCCTTGCAGCTTCCAGCCACATCAAATCTCACACAGGCAGTGCCATTCCCATCAGCTTTGCCATGGACATGTGGGTGTATGTGGCACATGCTAGTGACAAGAGAGGTGACAGGGAGTAGCTAGAAAAGCAGACTTAAAAAGCATGTGGGTGAGCCCAACCTATGCTAGGCTGCCCAAAGCTTAATGGTCCCAAAACCTGCCTGTTATCAGGGGCCAGCAGATAGCAGCTGCTACACTTCAGTGAATGACACATCACTTCTGAAAAAACAGAATTAGACTTTCCTATCCAAAGACTGCTTGGATGGAGTGGGGGTTAGTGCTTTCCAGGCAGTCCCTCTCAATCCTTCCCTGCTGAGAAGCAAGGCATCTGTCCCATGCCCCACAGGGACCTGGGGGCAGGCTTCCCATCCTGTGGCTCCCATGCTACCTGGGACTTGATGTGGCTCACCAGGACTGCAGGCAAAATGCAATGAAGGGAAGTTATCTTACCATATCACCTCATTTGCAGTAAAAAATGGTTTTCTGTAATAACACAGGTTATTATTCAGAAGATAGAGTGAAAGGAGGATTAAGATTCAGTCATAATTGTGTGTTTGGTGTTGTGTACTGTACACAGAGGATGATGTACCTAAATTATGTATCCCCAAAGGCTTCCTGGCAAACACTCTGTGAGACTCTCCAATAGAAAAAATCCCCAAACCAGTGCCTCTTAAACCTGCCATTAAAAAGACCAATCCTATAAGCACTATTTTGTTAAAAATAGTTCTAGGGTATTTAATCCAGCCATATTTACTCAGATCTTGTGGTTTTTTACAAAGGGCTTTAGTTCTGAGAATTTAAGTTAAAAAAAAAGTCATAGTATTTAAAGTCTAACTGATGGGGATAGCTATAAGGAAAACTATTGTGAATACCCTTTTTTTTTTCCTTACTCAAGCTTTATTCTTCTCATGCAAATGTTTTAGAAGCAGTTTTCCTCTGCCTTAAGGCATTTCAGTTAATGCTCAGATACATGCTGGTAAAAGCTTTACCTTATGGCTTTTTACTCTGAATTCCCTAATATTCAGCAGCAGGTTTAGGACATCAATAGGTAGCAACGATTAACATCAAAAAGTGATTTAAATCTTTTTTTCTCTTGAGAGAATTCACATTTTCCACATTGTTTTAGGAACACTTTGCTCCCTCCTTGCTGTCAGAGATAGGTCTGTTAGAGGGGTCCAACAGGGTTTCCCAAAGGCATAGTCCTATGCCTGCAGCTACAGGGATCATGGCAAAAATAAAACCTACATTTTGATTATCATTAAAACTTGGGACAAGTCTGTTCTTAACTTAGTGTGATGCACCAAGGTGTTCCAAAAGTATTTGCAATATGGAGCAGTATTTAAAAAGCAATTGTGATACCCTGTGAGTGGGGTTTGCAGCTGACAGCACTGACATGACAAATGTGAGATAGTTCAAATAGACTTTTACTTACTCCAATTATTCAGTGCTGAAACTATACAATTAGTTGTAAATCCTTGGGATTACTCCCTTCCTTCTTTAAAAGTGAACAAAACTACTTTTCATGGCCATGTAGGTTTCTGCTGTTTGTTTTAACACTTAAAAGATCACTTCAAAAGCACATGACATGCTTTGATGATTTTCATATGATATTGAAATTGCTTGTGTCATTGATTCTTTTAAATATGTTAAGAGTAATAGTTATCCAGTTTGCATTTGCGGAGATGTGTCTGCTCTAGTTGATTGGAGAAGTTGCACTGTGGATTTTAAATTATGTGTTTACAGACAACAGGAGAATTTTCTCTTATGCTTTTGTAATATTGCAGTATTACTATGACAATACCACTGCATATTTATGAAATACTGATATTTTCACGTAGAGTTTTCCAATAATACCGGGGTTAGTCTTTCTCACAAGCCAGCCAGTAGATTGACCAAGACTTCTGAGTGTGGGACAATGTGAAAAGGTGGATGCTGTTTAAAAGTAGGTAAAAGAGAAAAACCCAAAGCCCAAGAAAACATAGGTTAATGATTTTCTGCAATGGTTTCACAGCCTCTCAATGTTCTCCAGTTGTCTTTTCTGCTTTTCAGTCCAGTGTGGTACTTCCAGGCTGAGGCTGATATCACTGATTAGCATGTGGTATTATTTTAATAACATACACATATATTCCATGGTGCTGATCTGAAAACAGAGGAAGAAAAATGCCTCATGAAGCCTGTAATAGAGGACGTGATGTGAACCTAGGAAAAGTATCTAGATTATATCTCTCCCTCATGATTTAAGCACATAGTGAGCTAGTCTTCCTGAAGTAAATACATGCATTATGAACAGAAGTCCATATAATTTAGGTTCTTAATCCCTAATTAATTAGATTCCTAATCCAGATCTCCCCCTGTGCAGGCTTTCAAAGGCATCTACTTCTCTTTGTTGATTACAGAGAAAATTTCCACCCTCATCTCCAAAAACACGATGGAGTGGGTGGAGCCATAGGGGTGAAGAAAGCCTGGAAACTGGAGTAACTGGGAACAATGGGATGAAATTTGACTTAAAATATGGAACTTATAAATTATGCAAAAGAGTCTGTGTGTATGGGTTTATGATGGAGACTTTTCAGAAGCACCAGAAAAAAGAAAAAGGGAGGGAGTTTTTCTACACTCAGACTGTACAAGGCTGCTCATAACCTCGCCCATATGCACTCCCTCCAGTTCAGCTACTGCTTGGTAATTTTATTGTGATGCCTATTTTCAGTGGTACTTCTACAACTTCCTTGATCATTGGAAGTTTAAAAGCAGAAAACTCTCCCAAAAAGTAATACTAGAGGTATTTGAGTTCTGCAGAACAACAGTGGCTTCCAAACCTAACTTTAGACGTCTGGTTCCTGCCTGGATTCCCAGTTTGTTTGCAATGCAGTTGGCTAATAAAAAATGTGCAACATTTTCTCTTGCCTAAGTTGCAGGAGCTATATAAATATCAAACTGTTATTCTGGGTAATCAAACAATGAGAAATTTGTTTATGCTGTGTTATTGTTAATTAATTTACATCCAGAAGTTCTTCAAATATATATGCAAACATACATTAATCATGTTTTAAAGCCGAATGTGGGAAGAGCAGAGCTTGTAAAAGTAGCCATGTAGATACAGAAACCATTAATGTTTCTGATGCCCTGTGGTAGGAAGAAATATATTAAAAATTGATTTTTGGTTTCTGCTTTTTTTCTTGGTAGCATTTACAATAAAGGATATAGCAGAAAGTAGTCTTTAAATTGATATTTCAAAGCTTTTTATGTTGGGGATATGTTTTTCTGTATTGTTAATGGGTTTATATAGCAGAGTAAAAAGGTCAGCTTCTGAATATGACGGTTTTATTCTTCTATTAAAAAAAGAGATGAGTTTAGCATTCATGAATTATTTAAATATCAACCAAAATATTTGGCACAGTGCTACAGTAAGTGATATTCTTAAAACAAGGCTGAGAGGAGTGTGCTGTCCTTTGAATGCAATGTGAATGCTGTGCAGGAGGGTGGGTAGCATTAACTCTCTCTCCCCTTGTAGCAGGGTGTTGCTTGCTGCTGTACCTGCACACTGTGTGCAGTGAGGGATGAGATGTATTTATGGGGCTTCCACTGCCGTGATTCAATCTTCACCCGTTTACACTTCTATAATTGAAGAGCCTCTCCTCATCCAAAAAAAGTGAACTATAATGTGTTTCATAGCCTCTCCCAGTTCATAGCCACACTGTATTGAGCAAGCAGCCCTGTCAGATTGTTTTCTTTTAAAAAGAAGCTTTGGAAAATAGCAGTGCTTCCCAGCTTTCAGGTACATCTGAAACAAGGCTCTGAGAAACCACAGCACTATGGAGTTGCTCTAGACACATTCTCATTAATCAAACCCTAACTCGAACACTTTTTTTTTATAACTTTTGCAAATAGCATGCATTTTTTGAATAATTTCATGAAAGTGTTGTCAGGTGGTAAGATTTACAATGTTTTGTTCTAATTCAGCAGAATTCTTCAGGGATATGATTCTGGGTTTTTTTCTGTACAAGTATTTTTTGAACCTTCAATACAGTCATAATGTTTCGAAGTGCTAATTGCCAAACCTCCTAAAGTGTATAAAGAATGGCATTTCATACAGCATCATTGATCAAATTTTTAGGGAGCCCATTGATGGATTAATAAACTGCTGTAACCTTCTGTGCAAAAAACACGTTGATAATAAATGGACTGTTATCTAAAAAGCCTACTGCTAAATGAATTGAAGTGGCAGCAGTAACTGAAAAACTGAATAATTACAATATTCTGAAGACAAAACCCTAGTGTGGAAGTTTACCTTCCAGGTTAAGCTCTTTGTAAAGAGCTGCTCATGGAGGTCAGGAGCATGCTGTCCTCTGCTGGTTCCCACTGCTTGGCTTGCCAGTGGGGCAGTCAGGATTATGGGTGGCAGTGGGACTGGGCAGTCCATTCAACCCAGAAAGAGCCTTTCTACAAATATTTATTGAAATTTTTCTGATTTATGCCATACAGTGCACTGTGGCAAAATGTTTAGTGCTTTTTTAATGTTGGTGTAGCAGCTGTCATACGTGAAAAGTGAAAGTCTACATGGTAGGTGAAATAATGGATGAAAAATAATCAGTAATTTAAAATCAGACACCAAACATAAAGGCGTTGCTTAGCACTGGTTTAAATTTTTGCAAACCTAAACACTTGTTCCTTGGAATTTGATTACCACATAACCAGATGGATTTGTTTTAACATATTTAATCATGATGAAAACAATTCATTCTTATTTATATTTAATTAAGTCAAATAGCAGGTTGAAGACACAGAGAGAGAGAGAGAGTGAGTGACCCTGCCATGAGTGATGGTGCTGACCCAGTGGTGAATGCATGTAGTGTCTTCAGATGCACAGAAGCTTTTTCAGACTGGGACTTCCCTGTGAAAGGAGGGACACAGGGCAAACCATGAATTTTTAGACCCTTTCTTTTATTGTAATTGATGTTTCCATCTTATTCTTCTGTTCTTCTAAGTTATGACATTGTGTCCAAAATGACATTATGATATTCCCTCAAAATGTCATGCCATGAATGAGTAATTTCTCCTGAGAGAATCCCCAAAGGGACAGTTTGAACTCTCTCTGCTCCTGCTATTGAATCCCATTCAATTAAACGTGGAAATCCACAGTCAGTTAAATGTGGAAGAGGAAAGCTTCATGGGATCTTGCCTGAAAGGCAGCTGTTAGCAGTAGGAAAACATTGAAGTCAGCACTCTTTAGTGGTGTTTCTTTTGTAAGACATACATTAAAAGAGCTGAAATCTCTTGAGATGCTTGTGATAAGCACTGATATTAAATGCCACAGTCCTATCATGCTTCTTGAAAGGTGAGCATTATTAATAGAGCACTGTGTCTTTCCATTGTGCTTCAGCTGTCTTAATTCTCTGGTTTCTCATGGTTTCTCTCAGGTGCTTTGCTGACTGCTGTGTCCAAAGTAACTATTTCCTGAAATCAGAGTAGTTATGTCTTGATGCAGAAGCATCTCTCCCCTTCTTTTCTTTTAAAGAAAACGACTACACTTGCACGTTAGATGGCTTTTTTGCTTTAATTTCTATTTTGTAATAAAATATTTGGGGGTGGTGATGCTGTTGTTATTAGTATCATCATCATAAGTGTCATCCTGGGACCTAGTGTTGGCCAGCTCTTCTCCAAGTACTTTACCTTAAATTTTTTTCTGGGAGGCACCTGTGTTTTGTGTCTCCTCTGTGACGGAAGCCTGTACATCTTTTCTCAGCCCTGTTTTATCAAAGCTGGTGTGATCCCAGCCAGCCTCCACAAAGAACTTTAAAATGCACAATGCTCAAAACAATCCTCATTTTCAGAGCCTCAGCACACTAAATAAGATATTTTTGGTGCTTTCTTCTGCCTTGCTTGCCTAGATCTCAGCTCTGAATGCTGCAGCTCTCTGTAATGTGCACCAGTCACTTCCCTGTGAGTCTTGCAAAGGGCACACAAAGGCTGGTTGAGCCCCTTGCTCAGCTCAAGAGATTAAAATGCTATTGATCAAAGTTACTGGTTCATTGTTCAGCATTTCCACATGCAATCAATAATAATTCATGTTTTCAAACAAATCTGCAAACTAATGCTGCTGTTGTCTCATTTATAGAGGGTTGAAAATCTGTAGTGATTTTCAGCTCAAGACTGGAGTTCACTGAAAGAACAGTATGCTTGGTGGACCATCAGTGCTAGTTTCCAGGTTGTGTTTCTCCATGAACACTTCATACTTCTATATATTCTGTTCCTGTAAACCATTCCATGAAGCCTCTGTATCAAATGGATAAATGCTGGTATTATTATTATTTCAATAAATTACAATTTATCCAAAATTTTGCTGAGAGAAACTCCTTTCACTCTTAGATTTCAGTTTTCCAAGGGTAGATTAAAGTGAGAGCCAGTGTTTCAGTTATTCAACTAAACCATCCTTACTTCCCACAGTAGCAAACTAAATAGTGGTGCTTTACATCAAAGGAGCTTGGATTTCCTTTCACCTAGAGAAGGTGTGTTGGGGAAGGTTGCATTTACATTCAATTAAGGCAAAAATATTGCATGCTTACAGGTGAATATTTTCAACTGTGTGGAGTGTACCCAGTAATTGAAATGTACGTGAAATACTACTGTGGAGTGAGAATGCAGTTCTGTTCAACCAAAGAAAAGGGTGCATGAAATTTTGGTATAGACAGTTGGCTTTATCTTTAAGGAACATTAAAATGGACATCAAAAAATATAGTAATGTAGCGAGTTTAAAAAAAAAAAAAACCAGCAAGGAGAAGCACATGAATTTATGTGACAACCAATTTCATGGCAAAAACTTTGCAAGAAAAAATTATGTATGTCCAATACTGATAAGACGTTGTGAGTGTACATTTTCAGATGTGGTTCTCTTAGTATTCCACCCATTCACGACAGCACTCCAAGAATAGTAAGCACAGTCACCAGCCTTCTCTCTATGAAAGGGGAATATATATAGGGCATGGAACAAAACTTCAGCATACAGAACCGACACTGCAAAGTTAAGGACCTGACATTGAAAGGAATTTGTAAAATTCCCTTCCCTGGCTCATCCCAGCACTGACAAGCCCTGTCCTGCTGTGTGCCATTTCTGTGTCCTGAGGTTTATATTCCTGTGTCTTCTTCCAACACTGCTAGACCTAAATGCATGAGCTGGTCAGCAGTGAGTAAAAAATGTATCTATCTAAAGCAGCCACTGACACGCACTCATTTTAAATTCATTTGCTGGGCACAATTTATTTAAATTTTAGCAAAGGTGTTTTTTATCATGGAGCTTTGGGTTCCCTGCCTGGGATGTGGCTGTTGGCAAAGGGCAGCAGAAATACGAGTCAGGCTCGTAGTCGGTGCCATGAAAGAGAGAAGAGCCAGGCCCCAGACCTGTTTGTGATGGCAGCACGTCCTGAGCAGCTGCAGTGTTTCAGCTGAGCTATAGCCTGCCGGTATTCAGGGCTTCTTCCAGCACCACTAGTCTGAGAGAAGTCATGGTAAAATATTAGCTCTGCACGGTTGCTGGTTTTGCCCCCAAAATAACAGACTTTTTCTTCCACAAGTTATTTCTCTAATCTTATAAAGAACAGCCCTTAGTAGCATGCATTTGCTTGTAGGTAGACAGCATGATTTTGAGAAGGGTTTTTCTGAGTGTTTATTTTAGACATAGGCTTACTTATGACATTCTCATGTGACATTCCTGGAGGCTTGATGTTTGTGATCCTCACATAGTAATAACATTCACTGTGGTAGGTAAAACATAGCTGTAATAATTATGCCTTACTGATGTTCGATGACAGGATGTTGTTTCTTTTTGTTTCCAAATAAAACCATGAGGAAAGAAAAGAAGAGCGATACCCTGCTGCCAGGGAGGGAAGGAGTGCCTGGCATGACAGGGGCTGGCAGTGGTGAAGAGGCCAGCCCATAGCTGCTGCTGCTGCTTCGCTGAGAATTGATTTGTGTGCTGAATGTGCTCTCAAGAGCCTGCCCAAAAAACCTAGGAGTCCCCATTTCTGTAATCAGGGCCTATATCTACAAAGCACACAATATGCAGACAGATGTGGGGATCAGTGACAGCATCATTCTTTTAGAAAACTAATTACTTTTCATTTAATGGTTTCTTGAAGTTGAGGTTTTATAGGACGACAGAAACAAAAACTGTTAAAATCCCATGGACTGAAACCATCACTTCTTTATGGTCCATCTTTTCATACCAAGCCATACAGAGATGTTACATACCAGTATATATATTCAGAGCCACTGCTCCCTTCCCCTCACACAAATCACATTTCATTTTATTGAGATGTAGATAAATGTGCAGAGGGAGAGTATTCTGTTTTTTCAGGCCCGCCCTTAATACTATTAAATAATTGTGTAATTAAAGGCTCCAGCAATTTGCCATCTCTTTTCACATAGAATTACTTCAGATGTCTGGCATACACACTCACCCTGTTGTTCAAAGCCATTACAGTCCATACAGTCAATAATCTGCAGATTAAAAATTCAATAAGCAGACGCATTAAAAATTGCATGGTTTCAATTCAGTCCATACTCCCGATTCAGGCTGCTTAGTGTTGGAAGGTGGTTTCTGAAAAGCAGGAGATGGTGCCACCATTTCAGGATGCCTCAGCTCATGCCTAACCATGTTGTAGCTGCAGAACAAGGACTTGCTTGCAAGGGCTGTAGTGAATCTATGGCTACTATATGAATAGAGAATATAATAAATGGGCATCCATGGCGATTTCTCTCTTAAAACCAGATTCTCCATGCAGCTTGGCTATTGGCGTGTGTCTGAAACAGGCTTCCCCATCTCCCTCCGTCTCAGTTGGGAAGGGGTGTGGCCGAAAGTCTTTCATCCTGAGAGTCACCTAGTGCAGATTATTGATGGTGTCTGATGTTACTTCTTCACAGAGTGTTTGTTTGTTTGTTTGAATTCAGCCTGTTGTTATGGATTTGGGGAAGAGAGGTAGAAAGGTTGCAAACCATCGCATTTAATGTTTGTGCTTCCAGTTGCTTTGCTGGTGCTTCAAGTTCTTTTTCTAGTAGGTGATTTTTGTATGAAAGCCCAAACCATCTTGCAAATGTTGCTTTTCAGTAAGTAGTCCCCACTAGGGAGAGGCCACTGTAATCCAGAATTTATATTTTTAAAATATCTCCCATCTTACTCCTGGTAGGAAAAAACTTAACTACCTTTGCAGTAGTCAAGTTTTTAATGCTGAGCACAATGAAAGCAGTTTTCCTTCAAACAAAATGCATAGCTAGGAACTAATACACCTCACCTGCAGCCTGGGGGTTCTGTATTGTGCAGTCTTTGGGAGAAGTTTGGTAGGTACAGGTTGCCTGGATCCCTTTAAAGGTCATTTAAAGCTGGCAAAATTATTGCTCCCCAAAAACTGGATGACCCTGTTTATGAAGGCCTTCTATCTTTACTAAGATTCCTATTCTACCCACCAGAACTGTTATTTTCCGGAGTTTTATCCATCCTCACCTTTTTCTCCTGATGTGAAAGGAGCTTCTTTACTGCAGCAATTGTGTCTCCTTTGAATCCCTGTCAGTCTTTGCCTTTTATGCAGGAGATGCCATCAGACTGAATAGAATGCACAGAAAGATGTAAAGCCACTGATGGCTGTGCCCAGCACAGGCTTGACTTGACAGCAAAGGCAAAATACACAAACAAACCACCACTAAACCTTCCAGATGACATTAGTTTTAATAATGAGTGATCAATGCAAAAAATATTTTAGACTTATACCCACACATGATATTAAGGGCAGGTTTGTCTCTAATTATGCTTCATTAATGCACTGTAGCACAAATGCTTTATAAGTCTCTTTTATCTGTGGTGAAAAGTTTCCAGGGTAATATTTTCTTCTCTCCCTGTTGTGGCAAAAGGCAGAAAGACCATGAAACAGGAAGGGGCAAAGCAGTCACAAGCCCCGTGACAGATGAGACTGTCAGCCTTGTACTCAGAGGGGCACAGATCTCCTCTACTCATACTCAAAGGAGCAGAGTCCTGTGTGCTTCACCTCTGTGCTGTGTTTCTGTCACATCTGTACAGGATGATGAGCAGGTGTGGGGATGCTTGAAAAATAAATTACATCAGTCTTCTAAGCATAATACACCCTAAAGTGGGAGTAAAATTTTTATTCAGTGTTGGGGAAGAGAATAGGGAGGATGGATTTTAGTTCTGATGGATTTGCACCTGAGCAAACCTGATGCTTTGGAGGCTAAGAGGAGCTGGATCTGATAAGGATGCACAGTACTACAGCATGCTGGTGGTCTTGGGTTCCTCTCCCAAGTGCATTTAGCCAAGCAGAACTCAGCCTGTTTATCCTGATAATTAGAATCTGGTTTTCTATTTAATATTTACTAATAACACCATGCACTTACAAGGCCTTCCAACCAAGCACTTGACAAACCTTAATGGAATAAGCCTCATAGCACTCTGGGGAGGGAAGTGAATACCATTTTCTTTATCATGCTGAAAGAGTAAGATGATGTAATTGTACTTCCCTGAGTTTATTTATTTCTTGTCTCCCATTATCTGTCTGATAAAAACCACTAAGTAGCAAAAAAAATCTATTGTTTTAGAAATCCTTCTGGTAGTTTAACTATAATCTAAGACTAGTAACTAATTTAGAGAGAAGCATAATTAGTGTAAATGTTTCCCGTAACTCCCTCTGATGAATGCCATTGCATTTGGATATTCCCTTGTAGAACATGCAGCTGAATAGTGGAGAGGTTTTCTCTGCAAAAAGTGTGTGAGCAGTGTCTGTGTATGGAAAGAGACTTAACTGGGACTTTCTTGAGTGAGACCAGCTGTTCGTGAGAATTGGCAGAGCCATATGAAGTGTAGGTAGAGCAGGGCACACAGGATGATGCCACAGGGCCAGGTGAGAGGTGCTGCAGGAGATGGAAGCAGCCCAGACAGATCAAATATTGGGTGGAAGATGCCAAGGGCACCAAAATGTCATGCTGTGGTTCTGACTAGGAGGATAAGGAGTAATGAGAGGGTTGTGTGAGGTGCTAGTGGCCTCTGTCAGGCGCTGTTCATATAATCAGTTTTCAGAGGAGTTGAAAGAATTGCTGAAAAAAAAGGCAGGAAGTGACTTGTAAGGGTGATGTATACTGCTGATGTGAGTTGGGGCAGACAAAGAAAAACTGCAAACTTTTCTTCATTACCAGTACAAGCTGGGCTTTACAGGTTGGATGTACTTGCCATACCCACAAGTCTGTCATCTGCCCGTGCAATTGCTTGAATTAACACTGTGCCTTATGCAGTTAAAAAAAGTATATGTTGTTTTATATCAAGCTGGGACAGGACTTTGTTAGTCCTAATTTGAAGGTAATGAACTAATGGCAGTATTTGTCAGATGGGTTTTTGTGAAGCTGGTAAGAACTGTGGGAAAGCAATCCAGTGCAATGCTTTGTTTTCACATTCCAGCCCAGAGTGCCTTCTGATACAGCACAACAGCTGAAATGCATAAGGGAAACACATTTTACTTCTGGCTCCCAACTGCAGCAGCAATTTGGCAAATGGGCCTGACATTCCCATCCTGCTGCATTTTAAATGACCAGGTGTCCCCTCACTTGCCTGCCTAGTTCATTGTCAGAAAGAGGAGCTCCTCACTCTCTGCAGAGTTCATTCTGTGTGACCACATGGTGTTTGATACCTCCCTTTCAATCACCATGATTATTTACCTTTCTTCTCTGATCAGGCAGAGAAGGAAGACTTCTTCATATTGGATATTTTCTTCCTGTCAGTCTGCCCAACACATAACTGCCAATTTTGGGACATGAGCTACAGCAATTTTGGGTTTTGGACACATCCCTGTAACAAACTGGTTAGGTATCTTCTCATTAGAGCTCCCGAGATTTCTGCACAACTCTTGTGCATCAAGACAAAAATACTTAGACCTTTGATTTTAACAGAAATATGATCTATCTTTTAAGATACATTTTAAATATCCACATATGAATGAAATTATTGCAGTAAAACATTGCATCAGATAGAAAAATTTTCTCCCTCCACTCTCCTTCTTATAAAGGACTGCTTCCCCATCTGCTTCAGAAGGGAAAGCCTAGGCAGCATGCTGGACTATCTGTTAATTAAAGGGATTTCCTGTCAACTGCTGCATTCAAGCTCTAATGCTAAACTAGAAATACATATATCCATATATATATATATATATATATATATACACATATATATTTGTGTAATAGAAATATATCTTTAAAATACCATTATAGAATTAAAAATAAATAACCATGTTATTGTGATTCATTCTTTTTGTGTATCTGAAATATTTATTGAGACCTCTTTACTTATTGGTTCAGACCCTAAACAAGGCAACTTCAAGGATTTGGATTTTGGGGCTTGTTTGTTTGTTTTTTCCAGCCTTTCTTTGCATATTATTATGATGATACTATTAATACTAATAGTAATAAGAATTACAAGAACAGGAATAGTAACAACTTTAAATCTAGTATAGCCTTTAAAATAGCTCCCCTGCACATTAAAAAATTCTAAATATAATTTAGTTTGAGATTTTTATGACATCTTAAGTAATTTTTATTCATTTTAAACACAATTCTAGTTGTATAAATCAGTTTTGTTTAGTATTCACTGCAGATAAGGAAATGTATTTCCAAGGGTTGTAAGGTGCAAAAAATTAGCAGTTCTTAACAGAAACATAAATGTTATCTAGTGTTTTTGATACAATTAGAAAGTATCAGCAAAAAATCCTAGCTTTGGATTTGTTACCCATTTCCTATAATTCATTACAAGCACTGCCTAATAAATTTAGCAGTTTGAAATTGATTTATGCTGAACCTCTGTAGTATTAACATTCTTGTTTTATAATTACTAGAAAAAGGAGCATAACCTTTTCCTAATATATGGAAAAGAGATGTGATGTTTCAGAAAAAAAACCCCCTGATCTACTTTTCTCTCTGCCGTTAGCCTTGCTCTCGGTTCCTCAGCTAATGCTGATGCACAGTGACACATAGTGAAAGTACCAAGACTGCAGCAAAACTCTGTGTTCTGTCTCAGTGTTGGGAACACAACATGGCTTTTGGCACTTTCTGTAAAGACTGAAGGAGCTTATGGATCCTTGCAGGTTTCTGGAATCTTCAGTAGTACAAAATTAACAAACGCCTTCATACTCTACTTTAAAATGTTGACACAGACAAATAAGGCATGATTTTAAACTACTCTGAGCAGCAATAACTACATGTCTTTGTCTTTTAGAACTATCTTCAACATGGTAGTTCTCACTGGGAGAAATTAGGTATATTATGATAAAAGTCTTTTATGTTTCATTCTACCTGTGAAAGCTACCATGTACATGCTGTTGTTCTGTGTTAATCCTGGTGCTGAAGAAACATCAAAGATTTTTTTACCTCACTTTGGATTGCTGGTATCTCTTTACACCTTAAATTCCCATTAATACAGTTATAGGGGTTGCCATGTAAATCCCCAAACAGCCTCCATGCAGTTGTGCTGTCTATTTAAAGAGCAGCTCTCTGTCAAGGTCTGCACAAGTGTGTAACAGAGCTGCTGTGGACAATCAGGAATCAAAAGCTGCCCATGAAATGGTATAGAGCTACTATTCTGTGTTAAGCAAAAGAAAAAAAAAAAAAAGTTTGTTGGTTTTTTTTTGTTTGTTTGTTTTTAATACTCCTAATCCTGAAAATCAAAACACAGGCAAGGTTCTCCTCTTAAAAGCAAAAGAGATTTTTTATTGTCTTTTCTTGGCAAAGCACCACCTCTCCATCCCAAAATTATTGAAAAGCATCCAGTACCAAACAAAGAAGTGAGTAGCTTCATAAGAAGAATGGGTTTTGTCTGGCTAAAATGTGAGTTGAAAAGAGAGATTTCTGATCAATAACTCTATTTCTACAAAAGGATGACTTTCTATGAATACATTTTTAATAGGCTTTAAGAAAAACACCCTGGAGGCACCCATCATGGCAATGGAGAGCAGCTGCAGCTTCCAACTGATGTTAAAAGACATCTTTGCCTTGTCTCACCTGGGTGCTGTATGAGGTCCTGGAAATACCTACAGGTGCCCCATCCTCCTCTCCTTCATATCCCCTGCATTTTGGGAGGGTCTGCAGAGACAGACTGTATGCCATCCATAAGGTCTGAAATCTGGAAGAGCATTTAATATAAGTATGTGAATAATCCTACTGAAGTAATTTTAAGTAATCATATGCTTAAAGTTAAGTGTGTGCTTAAAATCTTTGCTAGGCTGGGGCATGGCCTGTCCCCCTCCCTCAGCCACCAGACAAAATCAGATCTGTTGTCAAGAGAGATACCACACCCAGCAGGATTGCTTCTCATGCCTTCTGAACTTGAACCTTGTCCATTAATTTATATTGTAGCTATTAGTATTTCATGCCATGTGAAATACCCCAAAATATTGAAGAGAAGGTTCTCAAGAGATTAAAAAGTATAAAATGTGCATGATGTAAGGGAAAATTTCAAATATGACACAAGTGATTAAAAAGTAATTAAAGAAATTATTAATGCTAAAACCAAATATGTTTTGTGTTATGCAAGCATATGCCTGGGATTTGCCTATTACCAAAACTGCAATACACAGAAACAGTGAAAAATCCCTGTACATTACAAAGCTGCTTAAGTGCCAAATTTAAATATGCTGCTTTTTTTTTTTTTTTTTCCCATCCACATTCACTATAGTCAGTTTGCTCTAAAAGCCATTCCTTTTCTGTACTAATGTCCTGTGCTCCTTGGTTTTGTTTTTGATTGCGGTTTTTGGGAAAGTAAACGTCCTGGATGCAGTTTGACAGAAGATATTATCACAGAGATAACATATGTTACATTTAGAAGCTGATAAAATGGATTTGGATTTCCCTTGCTCTGCTGCAGTGTTGATGATGTTTCAGAAAATTTAATATAAAGGGACTTTATATCTTTTTATAATTTTAGCTATTTTAGACCACTATCAAAACCTGGTTTTGAATCAATGTATTGGTGTCAGAAGCATGCATGATATTAACTCTCTCTTGCCTGTACTGCAAGAGAAATAGGCTGTGTTATACCATGGTTTGTGAACTATACTTTATGTTTTTGAAATGCTATTATTTGCCCAGTTAATTCTGTTTAACTGTCCATTCAATTTCAAAATTTAAGTGAGTTTTGTTTACGCAATTTCTTACTGGGTGGATGTTGTGGTATATGCCAAGTATATTTATGGTTTAAAAGGATGATGGTTCAGCAAACTTACTGCATAATAATCCTTACTTCATTGTTATACTGTAAGTGGTTAAAGCCAAGGGTACATGAATATATAATGTGTTCCTCCAGTTTTGTAGCATAGCAGTATATTATACTGTTGAGCTACTAAGACATTTATTCCGAAGGAAATGCAGAGAGTGATTTAGAAATGCCAATAACAATAATGCAATTACAGTTGCAAAACATCTTAGTTGACCAAACAAATCTTTTCTAAATGCACCTAGAATATTTCTTTAGCACATTTAATTAAGTATATATTCAGCATATTTAGTTTAGGACCCAATTAAGCACCAGAAGCATAGTGATATAAAATACAGCATTTGCCTTCCAGGCACTCCGGCTTAAATTCAGCAACAGTTGCATTTGAAGCTGTAATGCTGCTGCAGAGATAGAGAAGACAATGCATGCACAAGAGGCCATATTGCAAAGTGGCACTGGTATCTACAGTAATTATAGCAATCATTCAGCTGTTCTAGCAGTCGATACAGCTGAACTTTAGACAGGTTGCAGCTCTTAATTTATTAATGCAATATTTTTTCTTTATGAATTTCGCACATCAATCTCTTCCTTGTATGTGTGCAATTAGTTGTGTTAGATTCTCTTCAACTTTTTAGGAATGGATCCTAGTGCAGTTATTTACAACTATCTTTGCATCTCTGGTTTGTATATCAATGTGTCAAGATGTCTCTGAGGCAAAGAGCAGAACACATGCAGCAAAAGTGACAGTGACATGAAGTTACATCGCTCCAAACACTAAATCACGATGCTGAAGAAGCAGAAGACTTTGACAATAAGGTCTAAACAGAAGGACATTTTGACCTACAACATAATACCAGATTAATGACTTGCTGGTGCTAACTGGCCCTATTTCCAGTGGCTGATAAAAGGCTGCTGTTGATGTTTGTCCAGCTCCTGTCCTACACGGTCTGGGTGCCAGGCAGGATGAGGCAGGAAGAAGTGCCCAGCATCCATGCCAGAAGTGACTGTCACTTGGGTGGACAAGGAGCACATCCAGCTTCCCTTCCAGTGGGGGTCCACCCTCACAGGCACTGCCAGCTACCAGGCAATGCTCATATGCTCCTGCTGGCCCTTTCCAAGGCACTTGCACATATGCCAGGGAATCACTTGTCTCCTCCTATAAAGAAAAGTGGCACTGCTAGTGCCTGGCTGTGTGTTTCTGTCTGGCTCACTGTCCAGTAGAGCTGCTCCTTGAGCACAGGGGTTCTCATGGCTTCATCCTCCCCTTGCATTGTTGTGGCTAGTAAAGCATAAAGTTTTCTTGGGCTGTCCTATGTGTGGTATAAAGCTTTTTATCAGACTTAGAGCAGCAGGGTGCTTTTGTGGTGAGTGGTGCCCATGGAAAGTCCCCTCTAGAACTGGGAGAGCTGTGCTTGAGCTGAGGAGTGGGTGCCAGCACTGGGCATAGTGTAATTAACAGCAGTGGCTCTGCCATAGAAACAGAGCCGAGGAGATCTTGTATGAGTACCATAATTGATGTGTGTTTTCAGGATGGGCATATGGTACATCTTTCTGAGATGTTTTTTTCATTGTTGACTGATGGTTTCTGTTACAGCAGCATGTCCTTAAACTCTGGTGTAAACTTGAGGTTTAGGTTAGGCAAACAATGGAAAAATGCTAGAAGGAAAAAGCTCTGAATATCTCATAAAGGGTTTCTTGCCCTTGAAAAATTGATAGGCTGTCATTTAACCTTGTGGCACCTCTTCAAGCTGTCAATCAGGCGCTGAATATTTGAGACTTGTGAAGTATGATACATAGTAACAAAATGGTATCTGCTCATTCAAAATTATGAGTATTGGATTAATCTCTTGAAGTATGTTGATAACAGATGGAATAAAAGATCATATGGCACAGATCACATAGGGTAAGGTTAACCCCAATGTCCTGCTCAGTGTCTGTTTTCTCGTTTAATGCCACTGCTAATTAACTGGCATGAGTGTTTGCAGCCATATGTGGGATGTTGCTGAAATCCTGCTGACTTTTGGCATACCTTGGTACAATTCCTACCTGTGTGGTACTGCCTGGTTTGGTTTACTTTAGTTTTGTGCTTGGGGCCCTTAGTAATAGGCACTTAAAGTTACCAGTTTCTCATGTACTTGCAAGTGAGGGATGTACAGTTGCCTCATCAGGAAGTTGGTGAGCTGATCTGCTTTTTGTTTCTGTGTTTGCGTCTCTTGAAGCAGCAGAACAGGTCAGATCGAACTAAAAAAGATACAGCTGCTAACACAGAGATGCTGGTCTTCTCCCCAAGTTTGCTTTTCCATTTTGCACTTCATGCAAAATATATCAGGGCTTGAAATAGGAACTGTGGCACAGAGCCCTTACTTTGTTATAAACAGGGGGATGATATTTCATGGGAGCACAGCTGTGGTTTAAGTTTAGTAGATTGCACAGTAAACTTTTTTCTCTGAAATTTCATTTAGGTTCAGGATAAAATGATGGTTTTTTCCTTTCTCTGCAAAGGAAAAGCTTCCTGTCTTTGTTTGTCTAAATACTTGTGTTCTAATATGTTTATGTTTTCATTTGTGGCAGTAAAAGCCAAATATATTTATGAGTCTGTGTATTCAAGAATAATAGGAACATCCCAGATATCTGGTCCCATATGTCTTCTGCTTATGCTATTTAGTGATGTGACCCCATCAAAAATACTATGTACAATTCAGGTCGTTTGTGTGCACAAATGATAAATTTGGTTTAGAATGGGTACTCAGAAGATCAGAGGAATGGAGAGCCTGTCTTGTGAGAGGAGACTTAAAGAGCTTGGCTCAGATAGCCTAGCAAAACAAAGGCAGAGAGAGGATCTGATTGCTTACCATAAATACTTCAGAAGGATAAACACCACCGAGGGAAAGGACTGCTCAAGCTACAAAACAATGTTGCCACAAGAATAAAAGGGTATAAACTAGACACAAGTGAAGGCAGGTTGAAATTTGGAGAAAGTTCAGGCCATGAACAGTGAAGTTCTGGAAGAGCCTGCTGCTGATGGTAGCAGGGGATTTTTCTTATGGAAGCTGGTGATTGCTTTCCAAGAGGGAATGCATCACATTGTAGCCTGTGACACCAGGGACCTGGATTTGATGACTGAGAAGATCATTTTAGTTCCTGAATCCCTGTTGCCCTATTTAGTGCAAGGTTTGTCTTGTACAGATATGCTGGCAGGGCTCTTTTGCCCTCTTCCATCTAAAAGGAGTAGATACCAGGCTATGACTTGCTTTTCTTGCATGATGTGAGCATCATGCTGCTGAGATTAGAATCAGGACTTAAATGAAGACACAAGAATACATAACGCTGTGATCTTTCAGAGGATGTTTTATTTTCATCTCTATTTCCTTTTTCACACATACATGATGCTGGGAGATGTTACTCCTTTGTGTGCCAATGTTACTTTTCCGTCAGCTTTTTGGCATGCAAAATTAGGAAAGGAATTGTCCTGGTGTTAAACTGTAGACCCAGGGACTGGGAATTTCTCCTGCTCTCTACATGTAGCAGCACAAGGCTATTCTTCAACCTGAAGGAGCTATAGAAGGCAACACATTATGTTGGCAATTGTTGCAGTGAATGCTGCATCGTCTGGCAAGAGGCTCAGCTTGATGTGGACAAAAAGTGAATTTCTCCTTTGTGCCTACATCCTTAGCTCCCTTGTGATGAAAATAGAACCTGCTTTAATCTTCCTGAGGCTGACGGAAAGATATCTTGCAGACTGCAAGTCAGCAGTTGCCCACACAATTGTTTGGCAAAATCTATTTTTAAAAGTCCATAAATTCCCCAACTAGACAAACCGGGATCTAACAAAAAAAACATCGTCACTAATGTGCTGTGCTTTTAAAGAAAGACAATACTGTCTCCTCCCCTCCTTTTCTCTTGTGGAAAACCTGTCTGTTTCAGAATGTAGTGGGAGAGGAGCACATCAGGCCAGATGTGGTCGCTGCCCTGTCTGTTCAGTGTGCTTGCAGCCCCGGTGGTGGCCAGGGCTGGGACAGGTCCCCAGGCAGCTCGGCGTGTCCCCTGCCAGCAGCGTGCGTCAGCAGGGCTGCAGACACAAACTAGGAAATCAGGTTAAGCCTCTTCCTGCACGGCTCTCGTTCCCTGTGCATCCCCCTGTCCTGCTTGCTGCAGTGCACTGCCTGGGAAGCTCCAGCTGACTCTGGAGTCCACCTCACAGCTTTTTTCACTTACTTAAGTTGCAGGCTCAGAATGAGTTAAAATTGCCTGTTCTCACCGCTGTTCAAAAACCTGGAAGATGTAAGAACATACTGTGCACATGAGTCACCTGCACTAAACACATTTTGAAATACAGCCCCAGGCTTTGATCTACAGGCTTGTATTATTTTTCTTATATTTTGAATCATTCACAAGTGGTTTTCAGGCTGACCTAAAGGTCTTTTATGCAGAAAATTGTACAGACTACCTGAATTGAATCTGTAGTGCAGGAATTTTTTTAACTCTCTAGCTTTACCTGTAAGAATTTCATATGTGAAAGGGTTATTTGTGCATGAATGAGCTTGCACTTCAAACTTAAACTGTTTATGTAAATAGGCAAGTCTTACTTTACATCCTCAGTGCAGAAGTCTCCTCTTTGAATTAACAACTCCTCCCCTCCAAAAAAACCTCCTCCCCCCCCAAATCTAAAACCAACAACACAGAATGAGAAGTGATTATGATAGAATTATGGTTTTCAACTTGTATTATTATATGTGCCTACATTTAGATTCCCAAAGGGACCAATTTACTAATATTAAGTATTCTTGCAATAAATGGGATGTGGTAAAGAGAGCTGCATATTTTTTTTTTAAACTTAAGAGTTGAATTTCAAATGAATGATAGGAGCACTGGAGTTCCAAATGAGTGGGACTTTTTCCTAAACCTCTTATTAATTAGGAATTATCATAAGGCAAAATATCTGCATTAATTTGCCAAAGGGAGAATAAAGATTGGTGTATTGCAGTACTCACAAACTTGTTCTAGTGGTGCTGCAATGCACAAAACTTCTAATAAATTGGGGAAATGATGAATTTGACAACAGGCAATTAATGCTAATCTTTCCCTTTGCAGGGGTACATTTTATGCTGTTGTTATAAGAGCAGAATTATTAACTCTTCTACTTTGCTTTCAGCCATACTGCATGCAGCATTCTGCAGTATGTTGTAGTGCCTATAAAAGGCCCCTTCAATATAATGCTTGTGGCACACAAACACCAAGTACATGCATTTGGGGATGATCCTTTAGATAGTAGATGGGGTTAGACTTCTTGCATACTTTTACTGTCCCCTTTGTAAACTCCTTGTCTTCAGCAATGAGAAGATGCCTTCAGAATAGGTTGCATTGTATTCTTGAGCAGCTCATTGTTGTGAGTCTGAAATTTGGATGAATGTGATTCATTTTCTGAGGAAAAGAGCTAAACAGTTGCTGAAGTAAATGGCAGCTTTTTATAAAGCTAATTATTCAAATTTTACTTCATATATAATTAAAATCATGTTAAACTATTGCAGGGGAAAAAAAACACACGCTATAATTTATTGTGGTTATAATGGTGTCTGGTTAGTAAACTCTTGTTCTTCTGAATACCTCATGCATGAAATAGAGCATGGAACACATTCAGAGTTATTTGTGAAATTATCTCAATGCAGAGCTGACACATATCATAAAAATAAATAGCTTAATGTGTTTGTGTGCATTGTGAGCGAGGGTTTAATTTTTTTAAGTCCCTATTGTTCCTATTTTTAGTTTCTGAGCTTTTTTTTTATTGGAATAGACCCAGGCACAGTGGGAAGCAACAATAATATTTAGGCATTGAATATTTGCAGCTTTGGTTGGATTTCTATCCCATTTTGGTTGGTAGGAGAAAAGATACGCTCACATATCTTCCTTCCTTCCTTCCTTCCTTCCTTCCTTCCTTCCTTCCTTCCTTCCTTCCTTCCTTCCTTCCTTCCTTCCTTCCTTCCTTCCTTCCTTCCTTCCTTCCTTCCTTCCTTCCTTCCTTCCTTCCTTCCTTCCTTCCTTCCTTCCTTCCTTCCTTCCTTCCTTCCTTCCTTCCTTCCTTCCTTCCTTCCTTCCTTCCTTCCTTCCTTCCTTCCTTCCTTCTTCCTTCCTTCCTTCCTTCCTTCCTTCCTTCCTTCCTTCCTTCCTTCCTTCCTTCCTTCCTTCCTTCCTTCCTTCCTTCCTTCCTTCCTTCCTT
Organism: Erithacus rubecula; assembly: GCF_903797595.1. Classification (NCBI taxonomy): domain Eukaryota; kingdom Metazoa; phylum Chordata; class Aves; order Passeriformes; family Muscicapidae; genus Erithacus; species Erithacus rubecula. The sequence goes on along the minus strand of NC_136687.1, from coordinate 16,191,731 downwards.
CCTTCCTTCCTTCCTTCCTTCCTTCCTTCCTTCCTTCCTTCCTTCCTTCCTTCCCTTCCTTCCTTCCTTCCTTCCTTCCTTCCTTCCTTCCTTCCTTCCTTCCTTCCTTCCTTCCTTTCCTTCCTTCCTTCCTTCCTTCCTTCCTTCCTTCCTTCCTTCCTTCCTTCCTTCCTTCCTTCCTTCCTTCCTTCCTTCCTTCCTTCCTTCCTTCCTTCCTTCCTTCCTTCCTTCCTTCCTTCCTTCCTTCCTTCTTCCTTCCTTCCTTCCTTCCTTCCTTCCTTCCTTCCTTCCTTCCTTCCTTCCTTCCTTCCTTCCTTCCTTCCTTCCTTCCTTCCTTCCTTCCTTCCTTCCTTCCTTCCTTCCCTCCTTCCTTCCTTCCTTCCTTCCTTCCTTCCTTCCTTCCTTCCTTCCTTCCTTCCTTCCTTCCTTCCTTCCTTCCTTCCTTCCTTCCTTCCTTCCTTCCTTCCTTCCTTCCTTCCTTCCTTCCTTCCTTCCTTCCTTCCTTCCTTCCTTGCCTTCCTTCCTTCCTTCCTTCCTTCCTTCCTTCCTTCCTTCCTTCCTTCCTTCCTTCCTTCCTTCCTTCCTTCCTTCCCTCCTTTCTCCCCCCTTCTCTCCTCCCTCCCTCCCCTCCTTCCCTCCCTCCCTCCTTCCCTCCTTCCTTCCTTCCCTCACTCCCTCCCTCCCTCCCTCTCCATTACAAAGCAAAGTTTGTAGTAGACAAATTCTGTTCTTTTCTTTGTGTGTATGTAGATAAAAGGTGTAAAGATACAAAACTCCTTGTGAATTCATACATCAGTGCTGACTGACAAAGCCCAGTGCTTCCCCATGGGATTACCAGAAGACAATAGCCACATTGTTTGGAGCAGAGGTTAAGGAGCTGGTTTTGCATTATTGTCATTCTGTATTGAAATTAATTTCAAAACTAATCATAGTGCTTGCTTTTACTTACTTACTTTTCTTACTTGTGAATCTAGCTGTATCTTGTGTATTTTTAGATTATATATACACATTTATGTATGCTTTTTTTTCTGTCAAAGACCCATATTTGTGTATTACTGTAATCTGTGATTTTAGCAGCAAAAACAACAGTCATCTCCATTTGCTTGTTTACCATTACAGGCCACTGTAAAGCAATTGCTTTTGTTGTCGTGTATGTCTGACATGAAATGATTCATGTGTTGCAGTACTTCCAGTGCCTAGTGGTCACTGGACCATCCAGTGGGCACAGCAAATCATGCTCCTGGTCTAGCTCAAATAGCTGAGCTGAACCCAAGGGATCTTGGCACGAACAGTAGGAAGAGGAAATTGTCTGTAGCAGACTGGAGAGAAGGAAAAAAGTCTAGATGATATTTCAGATTATGTTGCTTGGTTTCTGGAGTGCTTGCAGGTTTATTGTATATATAAGAAAATACAAGAGTTCTCATGAGCCCACACATGCACACAAATGCCCCATGGTATGTGTAGGTAATTCCCTCTGTGTTCCAGACACCGGGGTGTATCCACAGTTCTCAGCCATTATTCTGTTGGATCCTGATGTGCCAAGTCCAGTGGCAAGCTCTATACAGCACCAAGTGGGGAGCCAGAAGTGGACCTTTTCTGGCCCAAATAGTTCCTTAAACCAAAAGCCTCTCAGAGGAATATTCTAGACATGAGCTTTTCACTGAGGGAGTTAGGAGGGTTATAAAGGTGTAAGAGGCAGACACAGTCCATTAGGGTTCCCTAGATGAGTAGCTCTCCTCACAGCACACTGAAGTGGTTGAGGGAGGAGAGTGGAGATTTCTGTAGCAAATCAGAGAGTTTCTCTGCCAGCAGCTAAATCCCATATGGGAGCATCAGCTGCACTTCCAGACAGGAGTGGAGTCCTGTGGCTGTTGGAGAGATAGTGTTAGTTCCAGCCTTAAGATTGCTGCAACTCCCCACAGGGCTTTCCAACCAAGAATAAATCTGTTATTCTCTGACACAAACTGCTGAAGCTGGGTCTTCCCCATCTGCACAGTGCCCCTTTTTCCCCTGAACACAAATAAGGCATCTCTTGCCTTCCAGAGCTCCTGTGGTTCAAGCAGGATCTGGTATTTTCCACTGGATTTGGTTTCTGTGAGCTTTGCACATTCTTTTCCCTGCATTTTGCTCTGCAGACCCATTCAGGAGATGGGGGACATTCTCACCTGGACATTGCATATGTATGGTAGGGTCCAAGACTGCTTGTTGAGTTCTCACCTGCAGTGTTGCTTCACATTTGTTAGCAGTCTTATTTGTGCTGCATCTTAAAAGTCACTGCAGTGCTCACTGTGAAGGTGCCCCATAGAAGTTGAGACTGCAATTTTTAAGGAGCAAAGATCATTACATTTTAAATGTTCATTTAGGATTCTGATTTAAAGCCAGAAAAAAACCCCTAAAAGAATCTGTGTTAAAGCAGGAATAGTTCCATGCTAGAATAGCTGCAAATAGTAAATTATACACTTAGTTGCATTTGATTGAGAGAGTTTATTGCTCATGTGAGCAAAATGTCCAGCCCCAGGCACTGTGCAGGTAGTTACTGCACAACATACCACCTGCAGTCATGCCAGAATACCCAAACCCCCTGATACCACAGTGTTTGCTGTCCTGAATAGGAATTGGAGGTCATGCCAGATTGCTTTACAGTGCAGTGAAGTGGACTAGAAAGAGGCCACCCACCTCATTTGCACTTGTGCCTCACAGTAATAGGTGCTTGAATGTCAGTGGGTGGTGATAAAAGGCTAATTTACTCACCCCCAGTGCTGGGCACACCCCCTTTCTGCACGTGCAGTGGAGATCATAAAGTCTGAGAGATTGCCCACTGCACACAGGCCTGTATGTTATTTTTAAATCTTTTTTTTTAATTATTTTTTAATCTTGTATGCTCCAGTTGAGCTACATTAATGGATTAGAGTACAGCGTGATCTTAGGAGAATTCCACTACAATAGATAGATAGTTGGATGGACGGACAGACAGATGCAAGTTTAAAGCACAAGAGGATTTGCATATTTAGTTCTGCTTTACAGCCTTCTTTAGAGAGTGGGATTAATGATCTGCTAAATTATCACAGTTGAGAGTCTTCAGCATTAGTGTGAATGCATATCCTGCTAGAGCTAGTTTTACAACTTTTCTGGAGACATTTACAAATCTTTCTGGGGGCAAGGCAGGGAGGGGAGCGGGGGATATCTGGTTGTTGATAAAGCAGCTGGTAACTCAAGGAGAAAAGAGAAAAACCAGAAAACCGTCCCTTTTCTGGCATGTCTAAGAGCTTTTCCATCACCCACTGCATTCATTTAGAGTGAGAGTAGGAAGAGTGTTCTCCAAGGACTGTTTCAGTACTCGAGATGCTATGTTAAGCACTCAACTGCAAGTTGGCTTAGAGAAATGTCTTCCAAAAGCGTTTATTTGAAAAGGGAAAAACGCTTATAAAGGTAAGTGAACTTAAGATGTCTAGAACACCTTTTGGTACCTGATTTTAAAGATTTTAAAACATGTAGTTGAGTAAGGTATGCTGCAGAGGGCTAGGGACAAATGCAACTGTCTTAGACAGCACCAGCCTCATAAACTTCCTTTGATCTAGCCATTAAAAGAAAGAACATTACTTGGCACATTTCTTGGTTACACATATTGCATTCTTTGGTCCCATTAAATAATAATGAATAATAAATGGCATCGTTTGGAACAAAATTCTGCACAGCTCAGTAAGAGAAATGGGCAAACATACCTTCTGCCTCTCATGGAGGGAGATGGGAGTGCATCCTAGCACCCTGCCTAGGGTTAGAGGTCTTAAAAAAGCAGGGAGCTGTTTCCAGCCATTTCACTGTTGTGTAACAGCAGTTTTGACCTGCATTAGCAGAAGAGAAAACACATAAGGGTTTCAGTTAGGTAGGAAAAAAAAGAGTGCTGGCTTTGGAGATGACACCAGCAACACTCCCCATGGTATCCAGACTGTATCCTAGAGGATACAGTACAAAAAAATGCAAGAACTGGGGCCACCTAATATTAGGAAACAAATTTATGGCCCTAGATTTGTTCTATTTAATTTAAGGGCTTAAGAGCACAGTTAGTTTTGGTTCCCTGTGCAGTGAAGAGAATGAGACTGATATGTCCATAAAGTGATTTGAGTTTCAGCTGAGCCAAGAGGTGCCAGTTTATGTCCACTGTCTGTGTGCAACCCAGCCTCTGTACATAAGTCTTAGTGTGAGTGCCCCTTTTCCTTAACTCCAGTACCCAGGAGAGCAGGTGTTTATGTAATACTCAAGAGACTTGCAAGTGCCAGGGAAGGAATGTCTTTCTGTTGTGCAGTTTTTCTCTCTTATGATCAGTGTCTCATTCAGCAAGACACCTTCAACATTCTTGGCAAGCCAGAGACTAATCCAGCAACCCCTTGTCTTCAGGACAAGATCTGTGTGAGCAGCCTCTGCAGCTGGCCTGAGCTGACTGCTGGCACATGGGTACCAAACACTTTCCTTTTTCTCCCTTGTGTTTGGAATGCCCTAGCTTCACCAATGTTTGACACCATCCTTTTTTGGCTTGGGGGGGTCTTACAGGGGAGTGTGTGAGGTGCCCATGGCAGGGTAATGTTACAGAGATGAACTTACTTACTGGACACTTGGCAGTAAGATTCAAAATTCAGGTCTCCTCCTCAGGGGGCAAACCTTGCTGGTTTAGGGCATACAGATGGAGTGTGTTGCAATTTATAAGGGAAGAGATAATTCAGAAAACTAAAGCAAAATACATTTTGGCACAGTTTTTCCATTTTCTTTTAACCGCTCTCTAATGCTGTGCTTCCCTATATTTTTTCTTTCCCCAGGTTTTTTTCAGTAATTTTACCTTTTTTCCCTTGAATTCCCTTCCTTTACACAGCAGTTCCTTTCTACATTTCCTTTTCCTTCCCTTGCCCTTTCCCCCAGCTGATGCTCTGCATCAGGCTGCTCAGCTCTTCTCATTTCTTGGTGGTGCAGCTGTCCCCCTTGCCTTCTCCAGAGAGCAGCTCCACACCATGTGGCCAGGCTGGCAGCTGCTGGAGCTTTGCTGTTTGCTCTTTAGTAGAGCCTGAGAGTGGAGCCATAGGACATGAGCAGTCTTGTGCCACTGGATCTCTGGCAGGATAACATGATCCTTGTCAAGAAAGGTGTCTTCACATCTCTTGTAACACTGCAATGGATTTTCCTTCATCTCTTCTATAAACAGGGTTTTGTACCATTTTCCTGGTTTACTCAGCACCAGTTTATAGCCTGCTGCTGAATTTGGCTTGCTGTTAATAATTATTTGTACTTATTTAGCCTCCTGGAATACCAAGGCATGATTGTGCAGGAAACTTTACACCCACAAACAAAAAAAAGGCAGCTCTCTTGCCTAAAAAAGAAAACAGCTATTTGGAGAGATCACATTAACTCCCCCTGGGCTGACGTGGCAGCTAAGTGATGAGTAGGAGCTGGTTCATAAGGTACAGAGGAGGTTGTTCCCTGTCTCTGGGGCTGGCTGGGGGCATCTTTTGAGTGCTGGAGCTCTTGCATTTTATTTTATTTATTTATTTATTTATTTTGTGTGTGTGTGTGTGTGTCTTTCAGGGCATACAAAAACCAGTTCTGTTGGTGTTTTTTATAAACTCAATTTCTCACACCAATTTCTCTGCTTCTAATATTCGCTTTCCCTCTTTTGACTGCCGCACTTTGCCCACTTCTGCCCTCCCTGCTGCAGATCCTCACAGCCTTGCTGCTTTTCCTGGTGGCCCTTGCACCCCTCCATGTTCTTCTCTCCTACTCTTGCCTCTTTCTTGCTCCCCAGCTAGGGTCCCTCCTGCTGCTGTGCCTCTCTGCATCTCTGCTTGGCTGCCTGCAACAAAGGAGGCAGGGGAGAGGCAGGAAGTTCTGTTAGAAAAAGGAAAAGTCACCCTGCATGCCCCGTGCCAGAAGTGCTTCTCTTACCCTGCAGCCAGCTTAGAGAAAATGAAGGGGGATGTCAGGAGAGTGTCCCAGCAGGAGAACACCCCTTCTGCAGGGGATGGCTGTGGGGTGCCTGGGTGGTTTCCCCCTGCCCCTGCAGGGAAGGGGCTCTGACACCAGCACACCTTGTTCTGGTGTAAAACTATCTGAGCTAAAGTTCAGGTGAAGGGCAGCCATGTAGCCAGAAAGTCATGTGGCTCTCATGTTGGTTAGTATGTCACTTTGAACAGCTCTTATCTGATATTATTATGACTAACCCAGTGCTGACAGCATGGAACAGATTACAGGAGCCATGTGATGATTATTTAAGGCATCGCTGGGTAGAACACGTGGCTAGTATTAACCCTTTCTTTCCAGAGCTGCTCTCACCCTGTGAGTGACACCTGCAGCAGGCACCTGCCCTGCCCTGCCCTGCCCTGCCACGCTTACCTTGGCTGCTCCATTTCAGACAAGGCTATTTTGGAGTCATTTCACTGTGGCCTTACAGTTCAGAGCAGTTCTCTATGGTTGCTCTTTTATTTTTTTTTTATTTTATTTTGTTTCTTTTTTTTTTCTTTTTATTTTTTTTCCCCCAGAATATGAAGGATCAGTTATGACAGGTACCCCCATTTCATATTTCCTGTGTCAGCACGTGCCAATAAAATTCAGAAGCCTTTTTGTTTTGTTATGGTTGATCTTTAAAGGTATTGAGAATGACGCTGAAGTCATAGCTGGCAAAATAGACCTCACTGTTCCACATAAATGTCAGCAGTGCCAAGGCAGTGCGCTCCAAGAGGCAACAATTCATGCACTCGTGGGGAAGGCGAGGTGTGCACACAGACTGTACCCTTTAAACAGGCTGACACCTGCACAAGGCATTTCAAAAACAAGGCAAAAAATGAGGTGTTACATAAAGCACGGCAGTGGGCCTGGCTGTCCAGCCACTTTGCTGATGTGTTGAAAGCTGTGAGGATCCTGGATGAAAAAGCTTGGGCTCCTGGTGGGGACTGGGGCCATGGTGTCTCCCCCTTGTAAAGTAACGTCAGAGGTGTGAAGAACTTAAGTTCCTCTCCTGGAAATGCTGGTCACATGAGTGGAATTACTTATGTGGTAACACACAGGGTAACATTACACCAGCAGCTTCTGGAGTAAAAAGGGAAACACTGGTGGGCTGGGGTTCACAGTGACCTCCCCACGTGGGCCCATGTGCTGCTGGGCAGGAGACACTCACTGCCTCCCTTTGGGGCTGCCTGCAGCCACCCTGTGCCCCTCCTGCAGCACCCCTGAGCAAGGAGCAGGGTGGAATGAATTTATCAGCTTCCTTTTGCACAGAGGGAAGATGGGGGATTATGAAATGAGAGTGTGATTTCAGCATTGTGAAAGCCTGTCCTGGGGCTGTGAAGCCAAAGGAGGTTTGGCTGCTGGTTTGGTTGGGAACCAGGAGGAAGTCCAACAGGAAGGTATGGTGTGAGGAAGAAATTGTGCTGCTCCCCTGGCTCTCTGTATGAAACCGTATTTCTCTTCCTCTCATGCAAAACCTCAGGAACAGAAAAGGGAGAAAGGTGAAGAAAGAATGGAGTAGGAGCACTGGGAACCAGGAACACCACCCTTCCCTCCATTTGGCCAAACCCAAGTGCAATCACAAGCACTACAAAACATGGTTGAGACTAATTACAGCTGAGACTCAGAAGGCCCATAAGCTTTTGGAAATGGGTTAAAAAATCCCTTAGATGGGGCCTTGAGCACATTTTATTTAAATTAAAAAAAAAAAAAAAGGGAGAAAAAGAGGTAAACAAAAGAAAAACAAAAATCCCTTTGGCTCTACCAAAAGCACATTCATAAGTAAGTCTGTTGGCAGAGAGCATCCATGCAGGATTTGTATTGCTTGAGAGGTAGGGAGAATGACACACTGTGAAAGTGCAGGAATGCTCGTGCTGGTGAGGGGATTTGTTCACTCTTCCAGCATAGCTGCAAAAGACAGAGCCACAGGAGTAGGAAACAAGAGAACAAGTGGCTGAAATGTGTAATAGTAATAATCACAGTAGCAGTGACAGTCCTGATTCCCTGTGAGCTTTAGTCAGTGCTTGAGCCCATATCTCTGCACCCTCAGGCATGCTGGTCACTTCACCCTGCTTGTCCTGTATGGGGTTGCTTGGTCTGTAAACATGATTGATAAATTGCTAGTGCACAGATTTGTGATGAGCTCTGATCATGAATGGTGTGCATTGCTTGGAGATCCTCTATTAGAAAGTGCATGCAAGGCAAATTCATTACTTGTTTCTTTTCATGATCTGAATTGCTCACTTTTGGAAAAAAACTATTTTCTGCAGATGCTCTATGAAATGTTTGTCCTAATGCTCATTTATTGTGACTGGCACTGATGGAACGGGTGCTGGTATGAAGCAGATGTATCTGTGTAATAGTTTACTTTGATGGCTCCTTTAAGAGGCTTCATAATCTTTATATTTTACCACTGGGTTTGGAATTTTATGCTCCTTTAACAGGTGTATTACCTTGATCAGATGTTTTCATTTTAAACTATTGACTTATGAACACATGGCCTGCAGGGATTGATGTGCAGCAAATTGATTCCTTTTAAAAGATTTATTCTTATATTCTCTTTTTATTTAGTGTAAGAGTTCACTAGAAAACATAAATGATTGATAATGACAGTCCAGGAGTAAAAATGCAATTAAAACCTTTGTTTCCCTTAGTTTAAAAGTAGAAAGAAAACAGTGTGGATGGGAATATACATAGAAAGACCCAATCTAAAATCAGACAGGGTTTTGTTTTCTGGGTTAACATCTAACCAATCCAGCTTTTAAAACATTTCTTCTCCACTCACAGCACTATTGTTTTTGTGCACTTTTATCATTCAAAGAGTTCAGGCTATTTGAAAAGGATGTGTACAAAGATTACCTTAAAATGACTCATTGTAAAAGCTCCCTACCTGATGAATTTGTCCTATCGGAACGAACATCTATTTTAATAGAATCCACTAAAAAAGCTCAATCTGTTCAGCCTGTGAGATGGAATGCAGTAACAGAGTCCTGCCATGAAAATAGCTTGTGTAATCAGTGGAATATAAATGGCAACAGCATCTTGTACTCCCTTTTATGATGGTGGAAAGAGAAGGAATTCAGTGGGCAGCCATATGACCAGGTCCTGCATGACTGAGAGCTCACATTTTTGCACTGCGCTGCAGCACAGTATCTCTTGTGTCCAAGAGGAGGTAAATTGTTCCCATGCCTTGTGACCAGAACTTCTGTCTGGAGGAAGAAGCAGAATAAAGGACCATTATTTTAGCAGAGGCATTAGAAATGTGTGTAACTGCTGAAAGCATTGATTAACAGAATATTTCCTCATAATGGCTAGTACCCTTCTGAAAGTAAGAGTGGGGAAACTGCTTGAAATAAAAAACTGCAACCATGTCTGGCAGCCTATAGTGTTAAAGCACTGCCTATGCTGACAGAGGAAGCATGGGTGTGACAATTACTGAAGGCTTTGTACCAGGATAAATTTAAAGCAACTTTATTCTAGAGTGAGCCTTCTGCATGAATGCATGACTTGTGTTGGTGCCAGTGTGGGTGGCATTTGATAGATTCTGGAGTCCAGTCTGTTTTGCTGCATGAAATGAGTGTGATGGAGTCAGGTCAGCCCTTGCTGAATGATAATCCACATCATAAAGCTACTGTAAATGATTCAGCATGGTTTAGTATTATTTTCAGCCAGTGCCCAGGAGAGGCCAGGACTGAGCTAGCATTAAGAATGAATTGTCCATGCTTCCCACTCTTATATAACTGAGGGTTCAGGTCACAGAAAAGTACGGCAGGAAAATGAGCACAGCCTCTTTTCACAATGTAGAATACTTGTCTTCCTTAAACAAAGGTTGCGAACCAGGGTGGAGGTTTGGTTTTCAAAAGACACCTCAGAACTTCCTAGAGAAACTGAGTTATGATTCTGCAAGCTGACAGAATTTTTAGGACAGGTGCTGAATACCTGTTATTTCAGCAGTGACTGGAGTAATTTGTCCCATTTTTGCAAGGAGTTCACATGTTGAGGTTGCAGCTTTTAATTTCTAAGTGGATATAAAGTGTTAGCTTAAAGCCAAGAATTCAGTGGCAGTCAGGTTATTGCTGCAGTTGTTGACTATTGTGATCTTTTTTCTTTGATCTCTCACTAAGGCACCTTTGCAACGTTAATTTGATTAAATTGTTGTTTGAGGTCATACCAAATTGCTGTGTTCTTTTGTTGTTACACAGAAAATGTTCTGAATAAGTTACTCATGTAGATACTTAGGTATTTTTTTTAGTATTTGTAGAAGGCTACAAAAAGGAGGGCTGGGATACAGGACTACAAAAAAGGAACGGACGAAAAGGAAAGAAAGAAAGCAAGAAAGAAAGAGAAAGCAAGAAAGCAAGAAGGAAAGAAAGCAAGAAGGAAAGAAAGCAAGAAAGCAAGAAAGAAAGAAAGAAAGAAAGAAAGAAAGAAAGAAAGAAAGAAAAAAATAAAACAAGAAAGCAAGAAAGAAAGAAAGAAAGAAAGAAAGAAAGAAAGAAAGAAAGAAAGAAAGAAAGAAAGAAAGAAAGAAAATTTGTAAAAATCAGAAACTATAATTCCTGATTGCCTAAATTAATTTTTTAGCAACTACAATTAGGCTGGATGGCTGGCTGTGTGATTGCTCTACTTCTTTCTGTAAAGAGCAGTAATATTGTGAAGTTTTACTTAAGTACCAGGAAAAAAAAGAAAGCAAAGCTCTGTATGCTTCAGACTTGGCTAGTGAGTCCAGCCAAGAACAGATGGAAACTCTGCCAAGCAGTTTTTCATTGAAGAGTTTTCTTGAAGCTTTAAGAGGGGAAGATCAGAGCTTTGCAGACAAAATTGCTGATTCCTGCTCAGAGTGCTACTCTCTTTCCTGCATTTAGGGCCATCTTGAAAATAGGGGCTGGACATCTAGCAAATGTAGGCTGGGTTCCGTGGCTGTGTTTGTCTGGGCTGCTCATGCATGAGAGCTGTTCAACTTGGGACTGAAATAAGCAATATCTGCTGGGGTTTGTACATGTATTTTTAGGAATTTTGAAGTCTTGGTGTTTGCATTGCTGCAAGACCCTTTCAGCCTGCCCCTGAGTAGTAGAAGGTCCCATGTACTAGTCCAGGCCACACTCTTGAGCTTTTCTTCACTTATAGAAAGGTCAATATCTTTTTTTTTACCTTAGTTCTAGAGCAGTTATATTCTCCTTACAAGTACAAATGTACTCCTTTACTTGCACACTTTTCTGTCCTTTAGGACTATAAAATTATTTCAGAGGGGATTGTGTCCTAAAAGACTTAAAAAAATTGTTTGTTTCTTTGGGTCTTTTTTCACTCTTTCTTATAAAGAAATGCCATGAAAAAGCCATGAAGATGGAGTTCATTATGTTAATCCCATCTCTAAAAGTGCTGCTGTGCTGCAGGCCTTTGTTGTCAATAAAATGTCAAGCAATGGCATGTACAGCATGTTGTGCAGACTTCAAAATGCCACAGCTGCAGGACTGCCCTGTGTTTTGTACACAAGAGCTGAGAAATACAGAGGGATTAATATCGGGTGCCCAAAGTGTTAATACTGAAAACCAAAGCAAGAAAAACCCCAAACCTTAAGGAAGAGTTTTTCTCAGTGTGTTTGTAAAAATTGTTTGTCCTTCTTCATAGTTTGAAAGGTTTCTGTTTACTCCTAGTTTATCCAGGAAAGCTGGTGTAGTGATTTGCCTTCTCACAGGGGCAATATCCTTCCTACTGTTCATGGCAGTGTAGAGCATAGTGGTGCTATAAGATAGTTATAACCATTAATTTGTCATGCTTGTGGTAATATGGGAGGCAGGTGAAATACCAGAAAGCAAATTGCCTATTTTAATTCCCAGAAAAGACTTTTCTTCAGCACTGACCCACTTTATGAAAACATGGATTTTTTGCTGTAAAGGACCTGATGCTTTTTTGGTACAAATGTGACCAGTCTGGAGGTCTCCACACTTGTTGTGGGAATGTCTGGCTGCAGAAAGGTGAGCCAAATGCATTACTAATATGACCCTCACCAGCAAAAGCCAACAAGGAAATTATTACATTCCTGGATATGTATTTTGTAGGTGTGGTACAGATATTAAAGGACAGAATCCTTTTTGGTTCTCCCAAGCACTGAAACAGGAAAATTTGCCAATCTGGTCATGGGGCAAGAGAGGAAGGACTGTGAACAGATAAACTGCTTCTGCCCTAATTCTGAAATAAGTATCACACCTTGTTTCTCATAGTATTCTGAATTTTGTCCTATTTTCTTTGAGGAGTATCACCATCTCTTCACACATCAGTGGTGTGTTTTAATACCAAGTCTGTGTTACAGATCAGTTACTACTGATTTTCAAGAAAAATTAAATACATTAGAATGAAGACCGGCCATATTGTGCTAGTAAAACTTTTGAGAGCAGTGACTTAGTTTAGGATATAAGAGGGATGAGGGTTGTCATGTGGAAGTAAGAGGGATGAGGGATGATGGTTGTAATCTCAGGTCATGTAGGAAGTTCTAACCTAATACCTGACCGCAGCATTTTCATCTCCACGCTGCTTTCACACTGATTTCAGTGACCGGGTGGCAGAAGGATGAGACACATTACTGTTATTATTTGATACATGTGAGCTCCCACTGTATTTGCCTGGATTGAGCTTTGCCATCTGCACCACAGGCCAGGCACTCTGCTGTGCAACTCCATCCACCTCTCCCTGGAGCAGCTTGCTTAGGTTTCATATAATTACAACTGATGTCTCTCAAAAAATATAGCGTGTTACATTTTATGTTCCTTTTGACACCTCGTGATAGGATTTCTTACTGCAAATCACCATGTTCAAAATGTGGAAAGATTGCAGCTGTAAAATTAATTTCATTTGTATTTATCCAGGTGTGGGTATTAGGAGTCAACCAAAATCTAGCATCATAAATCCTCCTCCAGGAAAAAAAAAATAAAAAAGTTAGTGTCTGCATCCAGGGTTTCTCTTTTCTTCCAGGCTCCTTTTTATTGTTTCCATCAACATGCTGGTGCTGCCAGGTTCCTTACAGCTGTTCTCATTTTGTCTGCTGCTGGCTTGTTTGATGATTCAGTATCTACAATAGTGAACCCTCCATCCTTTCTTCCTTCCCTCCCTTCTTTCCTTTCTTTCCTACTCAGTCTTTCTCTTTCTCCAGGATGGGGGGAAACACCCTGGAAAGTACTTTCATCAGCACATAGGAAGGTTACTCTTGCAACAAGTTCTGCATGCAGGAATACTGTGACAGTGTTTTATCAAACATCATTTTTTTCAGTGTGGGGGCACATCTTCTTATGTGTGGTATCAACAGAGATGCTGTCTTTATGTAAGGTTTGGGGGTGTTAATGGTAGCTCTGAAGCAACCTGCAGTTACGGAAAAGTAATTTTCTTCTTGGAGGAAGATCTGGGTTTAGCACAGGGAGCCAGGGCTGTTGACAGGGCTTTGGTAGCTGGTGTGGTCTGTTGTGCTCAGTCAGTCAGCAGCACAGGACTTTCTAAGAGTAGGTATGAGGATGAAGAGGTGCTACTTTTGCACAGAGCCCTTGTGACTCAACTGACATTTCTACTTGGAAGAATTCCCTTTTTAACGGTGAGAAATATTTTAGTTTGTCTGCTTGGCCCTCTGTGATATGTTCCTACCTCACACTAATGCCAGTCGTATCAGATCGTTCTAATTATAAATGTGACAACTCTGAGAATTTGGTTTTTAAAATCCTGGTGGGTTTATGGGATATTTTCTAACTCCAAACCAGAAAAAAGTTACTGGTAGACTTAACCGGGTGAGAAGGTGGTGTTTTAATCAGAAAAGTACCTAGACCACACCTGGATCTGAGCCAGGGAGTGCATCTGCTACATATCTGAGAGAGGGAAACAAAAGTATCCTACGCTGTGAGATTGGTATCAGCAGGGTCCCCTGTTTCCAACCATGCTCATTTGCTCTAAGTCATGAAATTAATTAATGAAGAAAATTTCTTGTAAAATAGAGCAGCAGCTCTGATTTACATGACTTCTGTGAATTTGCAAGTATTTCTTTCCCCCTATGGCTAGAGCTGTATGAACAGGTTTTGTTCCAAAAATGAACTAACAGGCATGCATTAAGCAGCGATCTCAGGGAATCCAGTCTGTGCAACAGCTTTGTCATTCCCTCCTGTTTTTATACTCGTACCAATGAAGATGCCCCCTTGCTCTGTGCCATCCTTCCCCCCAGCTCAGCAGCCTCTTCAGTGGCTGCAGTGAATCAGCACTTCTGGCAGGTTGTGGCTCCCGTGCTCTGCCTCCAGGCATGACTCTGGTGCAGCACACACACAGCCCCCTCTTGGCTCTGCCACAGGAACGGGGCTCAGCCCCTATGGCACAAGTTTAAAAAACAGCAAATAGGAGATCTAAAGATTGCACTGGGTTTTATTTCCCTTTAGGAGGAGAAGCTTTTTTTGCTGATCGTGATCAAGGGGATATTTGCAGCCCCATTTAAAGCATGCGTGGGCATTCAGGTAATTAATAGTAAGTGTAATAAATATACTAAGAAATAAAAGAAAATTAAACTAGACACATTGCACTTGGAAAAGATGAACCTCATACGATTGACAGACATTTGAAAATTCTGAGACACTCTCTGAAATAACTGCAGAAAATAAACAAAAATCCAATAAACGCCGGATTCCTCTCTCCTCTCCAAGCATATTTGCAAATCCTTTTTTAGGTCATGTTACCTACAAAAAAAAGGAAGAGAAGGGAGTTCTATTTATTTCAATACAAGCCTGATTTTCAAACTCAGGTAGCTCTCTCACTCCAAAGAAAACCCCACAGAAGACACTGAGCTTCTCTCGGAGCCTTTGGTAATGTTCCCCAAATTGTTCATATCTTCTTCAGTCCTGCAATACAGAAAAAGAGAGTGTTAGTAGACCCATTGCTTTGCATGAATAACACTTGAGACCACAGCTAATCTCATGGAACAAGTTGGTGAATAAGGTGGTCAATTAAGGACTCAGAGCATGGCCCATGGGAAAGGATAAATCCTGCTTTGCTGGAGCTTGTGGTAAGGCTGCTATTGATGGGGTTGCAGAAGGGCAAGATCAGGCTCTGTGTTTTGCTTTGAAGGCATTTTTCTTAAATGGTGAGGGAAATTAAAATAATTTGCTTCCAAAAAATTGTTTCCTCATAACCAGTACAAAAGCAGTATGCATCAGGACTTGGAGGTTCTGAGCTATATATTTTGTTTTTGTTTTATTGTTGAATAAATTTTTTCTCCTTCCATTCAAATCTAAAATGAAATGTTGGCTGAAATCCTTCATGCATCTTTTCATGTATGGTTCCATAGGAATTGTTTTCCTTGATTTCCATTGACACAAAAAGTTAAATAACTGAGGAAACTGGAACTATCTGGTATTACTGCTCCTCATCACATAACTGGCATTTTGCAGGCCCAATATGCAATATGTTGATTAGTGCTTCTGTTATATTGAGGAGTTTAGTTTTACAGTACATCAAATTTACTACAGATTAGCTCCTGTATGCAATTCATTAAATGTTTTGGATGTGGTTTTCAAAGTGATGTCAACCTTGCCTCTGCTTGAGAACTGAATCCTGCAGAAAATCACGATAGTCTGTGCATGCAATGCCTGTCATCCTGAGTTAGACATGGGGACTTCCAGGGTTCAGAAAGAGCTCCTGGTATTGGCTCTGTGCTCCCAGGGTGGTCTAGAAGAGACTCTCCTATTTCTGTAGGTGGTGCAGAGGGAGTGCCCTGGAGCATGGGTGTGCTGGGGTGCTGCACATCTCAGGTGGCATTGCTGTGTGAGACACTGTGTGCTGAAGTGTGCTTGCCTCAGCTGTGCAGTGAGTAGTATGCAGGACTGTGTTGGCATACAGAGTTATGTGTGGATACAAATGGAGCTTGTGTTGTCAAAAGTGGTCCATTGTCTTGGGATTAGTGAGGAACTTGATCATCCGGTTATTGCCTGCAGCTGCATGCCCTGTGAATGCACCATGTATTCCATGTCTAGTGGCAGGGGTGTGTTTTTTAAGGTGATGGTTGTGTAGAGGATTATTTTTTTCATGTTTGCTTTATTAAGCCAATTATAAATCTTCAAGACTAGGTGTTTTTCCAAGTCATATGATCCCATTAGTTAAACAACAGAGGGAGAAGTGAAGCAAGCAAGCAAGCAGACTGCAGAATAAACTGTGTAAATAAAATACAGTAACTAACTTTTGGTCAGGTAGCATCTTGCTGAGCAGTCTGATTATTGACTACCCAGCCAGTTCTGCTGATATGACCAACATAAATTCATCTTTGCTGCTTTTTTTACGGATGCCGAAAACCAGAGGAGCTCTAGGAAAGGAGAACTGGATTCAATTCTGGTTCATGAATCACATATTGAATTGTCAGGAAAGGAACAAATTCTGCCCCAATTGCCACTATAACTATGATAGGTTGTACTCGTGTGCCTCAGGGCGGGATATGGTCTGAAATGAAATAGATGAGGTCAAAATCTGTTTTCATTGATCACAGAGAAGGCAGTGAAGCTGTAGAGGCAAATGTGACAGCAGAATATTGTCAGCAAGGCCATTCCTCTTGCCAGTGATGCATCGTGGCAAAAAGAAGGCTGTTTGATTTTCAACCTCCATGATGTCTTGGTTGGATTGATTAAAAAAAAAAAAAAGTTCTGTAAGCAAGTAAATTGAATTGAAAGTAAGACCTGGTGATTGACACTGAGTTGCAAGATGCCATTTATTTAAAGTCTTTCTGCATGGAAAGAGAAAAGGACATTTTATTTTTGTTGCAGAAAGTATTAATTTTTATTTTCCTTTTACTTACATTTTTAGGACCCTGCAAAAGGGAGACAAGGATTGTGGTTTCAGGAATAATCTTCTTTTATTCCATCAGATATATTCTGCAGCCCATTCCATAAAGATGACAATAAGAAAAAAGCAAGGGACACAATATAAGAAACAACTTTCTTTCTGTTAGGGCGGATGGCTTTGTAGAATAGATACTGAAGCAGCAAAGAACTGAAAGTGGTTTCTGAGAAGTGTTGACCTCCTTTCGTGCCACTTACTGTGAATTAAAGCTGTGAGTGAGAACTAGTTTGGGCATGTGGTACAGCACTTACAGCAACTGCTGCCAAGGAACAAGATTTGTGTTTCTAAGGAAATGCAACAAAAGAAAATGGTTTAAGAGGCAGTGGCTGTCACTGTGTAAAAAGAAAGTATTTATGTACAGATAGGAAAAAAAAGGCCAAATTGGGTTATTCTATATGCAGGTTAGCATACGAGTGAACTCTTGTAATTTGAGATTCAAAATCAAACTACTGTGGATTGTGCAGGGTTTAGCATATCTCACACTGTTAGAGTTTATAAAGTTGAGCTAAAAGCAGTTGTGACCTGCTCTGTGCCCGTGATTGACTGTTGTTTGTCATTCTTAAGGGCATTATTAGTAACAGTGATCTGCTATAGGAAAGGGATACATTTAGAGCAAGGAAACTGGGTTTTTGTGGCTTTTTGGAGCTCCTTTCTTACGAAACCAAAAGGCAAATAACTTCAGCACTTCTAAACCAAGGCTGCCAAACAGTATCACTTACCACTACCTTTAAAGTTATAAATATCTTAGGACATGACATCCACTCACTGATTTGTAGCAAAGATGTTATGAGAATTGTTCATGCACTGCAGTTTCATTAAGGGTTGAAAACTGTAGCAAAACACTGAGGAAAAAATATTGCTATATTTACACGGTGTCTTAACTCCTTTTTTTCACCCCTCCGGGGCTGGAAAGGGAACCACCTGTCTCCTTTGCTGATGTCAGACTGCTGCCTGGAGACGTGGTGCTATTGGAAAGCACACGATACTGTACATATTTACACCAAGCTTGTATCTGATTGAGATTGTGCTACCAGACCTGTGACTTCACAAGTTTCTTCATCGTGCTCTCATGCATTAAACATGTATTTGAACTCTGGCTTGAAAACCGTGTGATCTTATGATAGACGTATTTATGTAATAGTTAAATGAATGATCATGTGCTCTCCAGCTCCTTTTCCATGCAAATGCAGAGGAAATTGAATATTATAATATTTCAGTGAGATGTCCTCAATAACAAATTACTATTTAAAATAACCAATATTTGTATGTATATCAATTGCCTAGCAGTTATTTTTGTCTGCTATTTGCATGATATGGAAAAGATTTTTTTTCTAGCAAACCTTTTAAGCTACTTGGTGCTGCTTTCCTTTTGGAGTGATCACAAGGGTGCACATTTAGGGAAGTATTTTCCATCTGTTTTTTTGAAGCTGGCAAAGCACATAATTTGGAATAGAAAAGAAGTCTGAAAGTACCCATATTTGAGCTGGTACGTATTTGAGCTGTTCTAGGAATTCTTGCTCTGCAGCAGTTGGTAAAAGTGAAGGACTGTATTGTGTCCTTGGATGCAGTATGCAGGCAGGGCTCAAGGCCAGTGGGAGCCCTATGGGAATGCCCAGGGGCACACCAGGCCCCCCTGAGAGTTTTGCTGCTTGTTTACCAAGGCAAGAACCTAAAATGATCAGGGAGCTCTTTGAACTCCAGCTGTTTGATGCAGTGCTGTGTGAGGAGGTTTGTTTGAGCCTTCTGCAAAGGCTGGGCTTGAGCTTCTCTTCATGCAGCCTTGAGTGATGTGCCTGTTGGAGAGACCACTGAGCCTTCTGTGTCCTGCAGTGCTGGGCGTGGGGCTCGCTCAAACATCCCTGTGGCTTTGGCCAGAACGTGGGGTCTTTGTAAGCCAGATACAAGCTTTGCCACAGGTCTCTGACCCATGTACAGGCTGTACAGGGGCCTGAGCTTCCATGGAGAGCAGCACTGGCATGATGGTGGTTCTTTTCAGAGTGGGGTCTTCACCTGGAGAGCCACAGATCACCTGCAGCCCCTCTGCTCATCTAAGTATTGTCTTAGCTCTTCACATCAGCTCACCCTTTTGATGGGACTGCTTGTTGTACGTGGTGAATAAGGGTGGCAGAATCTGGCCCCGTTGCTCTGTCAGTGGTTGGACCAAATTGGGCACCATTTAGTGCAGTAACTTCTTTTGGTTGGGCATTTTGAAAGCACCAAAATACTTTGGGACACTAGTGCTGCTGGGAGTCCATGGGATGGGGAACAGCTGGGTAAAATGGACTCCAAGAAATGTGAACTATTGCTGCAAAACCCCTCTAAGTAAAAGAGCAGATTTCAGGATAGTAGCATGCCTGGTGTATCAGATTGTCCAAATTAAGTTCTGACAAAATAACTGGATTTCTTCTTGCTGAGGTCTAGAGAAGATCTAGTCAACCCCACAGCTGTTGAGCTGTATGTGTCTTCTGAGCAGTTCAGTAACAATTCCTGGGGTGTGGAGATGTTTTTTCATTATCAGCTGGATGGGTCTTTTTAAGCTGAATGCTGTTCCAGTGGGAAAATTCATATCAGTGGGTATTGCTGAAGATAGGACTTCTGGATCACTATGGGAACTCATTCATTGCTAGTGTGCACCAAACTCATGGTGGTACAGAGGGAGATGTCAGTATCTCATCTTCCAAGATCTCTTTACTGTTATTATCTTTTTATAATTTTTGATTTGTTAACTGTATTTTCTGGATTTTTTTAAATGGAGATTGAAGGGTAAGGAAAACTGGCCTTCCCTATGCTAGAGAGAGAAGTGCTAATGTGCTAGCACCTTTTTTTTTTTTTCTGTATACTAAACAGAGTGTTCTAATGTATGATTCATATTAATTAGGTTTCTGCAAAGTACTGCACACCTCAACTTGAACTGAACCAGAAATAAATATATTGCCATATATTAACATTTTATTAGTTAAGAAGAAGAATAGGACGAAGGCACCTATGTGAAATCCAAAGTATGAGCTTCAGATTGAATTAATGCCAGCAGTGCCTTGAGATTAATTTGGTTACTATGGGTACAGAATAAGAAATAGTATCCCATAATATAACTATGTTTACTGATTCATTTCTGGCATTAAAAACTAAAACCACATTATACATGCAACAACAGCTTTTTCTTACTTGGAAGAAGGTGGGTACATTTTAGTAATTAAAGTGAATGTTGCCCTCTGGAAAGTGCCAGTACTCCAGTGGAAGATGAGTGCTGTTCTTATAGAGGATCTGCCCCATCACTAGCAGCAGAACTGCAATACATCAAAAGATACCTGAAACAAAAAATACTACCAACCCAGGAAACTGCCAGTCTTCTACAGGTTCTCATTGAATATCTCTTGGAACATGATGATATCTGTTTCATGTACCATTCAGCTGGACAAATCTGAGTCTCCTATCCTTGTGCCACTTCATATCTCATCAGTATGTAGGTGAAGGAGGAAGTTTTGCATCTTAAGATGTTGAAAGCTGAGTAATAATAAAATAATGCAATAGAAATACTATATATTCTGAAAGCAGTTATTTTAAGGAGTTTCAGTTTTGACATGGCTAGATTAAGTGTGAAGCTTTTTGTTTTCATACTTAGTGTCAAGAATGTTGTTAAATACTGATACCACCTCCTAAGAGAACAACTTTTAAATACCAAAATGAAAAGGATAAGCATTAAATATTTTGGTAGATATATTGTGCCATAATGTATACTGTCTTGTTCTTAATACAAGGCACAGTAGGGCTTAATTAAAAAGTGATTGTACGATCTATCACAAACCTGCATTAGGGATATGGATGCCAAGAAAATTAAGTTGAATAGGTGGTGATAATGAAATCAATATTTTATTGAATAGCTTTTATTCCTATGCCTTTGTGTGCTATTCTTGCCTTCCTGTCAGCAGGTAAGACATTTTCCATCCAAAATTCTTTGAAGGAATTCATTTAGTCTGACGCTGCTTTGTTTCACTATTTTATCAGTGTAAGCTATTTTATTCATTTTTTGACAGAGTAAAATGCCTTGACAAACTTCTGACTCTGTCAGAGCAAAGCATGATAGTAAACAGAGAAAAGCAAGTCCTTACGAGCTCATTCCTGCTAGGAGTAGCTGGATAACAACTGGTACAAGGGTGATTTTCTATTTCGTGTAAGCAAAAGTCATAGTCACTCAAAGCCTCCAGGGCAGCTCCACAACTGGATTTTAGTACACATTTCTCCTATTCCAGCTCCTAGTGTGGCCTTAGGAGCTGCTAAGTAAAGTGTTCAGCATTAGAGAACTATGAAATATAGCATAATACCAAGTGAAGAACATATACAATAAAGTAAGTATTTGTACAGCCTGGGCCAAAATCCCCCTTGTTATAACTTCATCAACTTAAATGCTATTGATTTTTCAGGTACCACTGACCTGAAATTGATGGGATTGTGCTTGGGATGAATTTGACCTGTACTGTTAAGGCCAAGAAGAATCATGGTTTTGAAAGTGTAATGCAAAGAAATAGTTACCGAGTATTCTGCTGTCCTGTAATTCTACACCAGTCACACAGCTCAGTGCACTGTTGCAAAATCTCTCCTTTAGATGGGTAGAACTGTGTCTGCAAGCACTGTAGAAAACAATAAAAGAGATTATTGTCCCCCTCATATTTTTAAGAGTGGTGTGGTGCTAACCAGCCAGCCTGTGCTTTCTGAGCAGAGCTGCTGGGGCAGCCGGCACAGCTTCATTTTCACATCCCCACTTACTAGGTTCAGTGCTGTCAGTGTCCTTTTCATGGCAAAAATCAAATAGCTGAAAGGCAAGGCTGCTTTTCGTGATCTTTCTGCTTGTGCATCTCAGATGGACACATATCACATATTGCAGTGCACCACACATTGCAACTTGCAGCTTGCCTCATGCCTGGGTGCAATAGGAAACGTGGGATAATGTGCTAGAGAAGACAGGCACAGCACAAGGCTCTTGAAAGCCATGAGAGGCACTGAAAGCTTGTGTTCGTGGCATGCAGCAGTATAGATATTTGAAAGGTTAGGTTCTGTCTATTTTTAGGTAGCCTTCACATTGGAACTGATCTAAAAAATGAAGGGGGCATAAAAATTGCACTCTCCTGGTTTATCAGATATTTTTGACAAAATGCATTTAAAAAGGCTGTCCTCTGAATCAGAGATTTTTTTTTTTCTGAAGTATAGCTGTGCTTCTTATTTAGAAGAAGAGTCTTTATGTTCTTGATTAAAATGCCAGTGCTGTCTATTTCACTCCAAGATCAGCATTTTCAGATTTTAGCAAAGTTAAAGAAATATGACTTTCCTACTTATTGTTCAGGAAGATTTATTCACTTGTGTAAATGAATTTTAAAAAATTGCCAAGACCTTTTATCTCGTATAAAATAAATCTGAAGATAAATGATCTTTTCCACTAACATCACCTATCATTAAAGTGGCTAAATGAAAATCAAAATGTGTTGCTATTTAGTGCCTGCTCTCCTTTTTACGGGAGATGAAATTGAGCATGTTTACTGGGCAGGAATTGTCAGCAATGCTTCGATTTATAGCATTGTCCAGGATATAAATTAACAACCACCATGTGTTTTCCCTCAGTCTCCCTGGAAGATGGTAGTCCCAAAGTGTACATCTCCAGCTTGCTGTGCATGCTTCTACCCTTCCTTAAAGAAAACCTGCAAACAATTTAAATTATGTTGCTTTGAACTGAAGTGCAAATATTTTTCCATGTCCCTGTAAACTGGAGTGCATGTGAGAATGAAACAGCTGGAGGTCTACCTCCAGAAAACCCCCAGGGATGTGTCACACTCATTTCTCCAGTCTATGCAATCTTGCTTTAATAAATTGGTAATAATAATATGATGAAGTGCTCTTTGGTGTTGGTTTGCTGATTTTTTCAGAGGGTTTTTTTTTTTGTTTTTTTTTTTACACAACACCTTGCAACAGAAATTAAAATAATCTTCCATTCTGACAGTTTCCTATTTTTACATGGTTCTTTGTTCCTCAGAGAGAATGGGGGAGGATACAGAGGGCAAAAGGGAAAGGTGCACTCTGGTGAAGTCTGTGTTTCAGTGTGAATCCTACACAGTCCTTTCAATGCTTTTGGTTAAATGCATTGCCCTGACTTGCACTTCCACGTGTGCAGTTCAAAAGAGCAGAAACAACAAATAATGTTTAATTGAGCCAGATTGTTGGGGAATTTTACAATAGTGAGATGCATTAGGGACAAACATAGAAGTAGAAAACTTGCCTTATTTGTTGATAGCCATGAAGTAATGAAAATACAGTTACAGCTCTTTTGGGGAGGACGCATGAGTCTTCCTTGCAAAGCAATATATAATCAGTGTCCCAGGGCAAAGATGGTCAGCAAATACTAAATTTCTTGGGAACGAAGATGTCTAAAATGGTGATAGCAGTCTTTGTGCTTTATTCCTGTTGTGTGCACAGGGGAAAGCTGGGGAAGCCTGAATAGTATGAAAATTATATAAAACAAACAAACAAACAAACAAAAAACAACAACCAAAAAACAATGGAGGAGTTTCTGCTTTGAACTGTCCTAGTCCCACCTTCTGTGATAAGGTCTGATTCAAATCCTCCCTAAATCCATTTAAATATTCCCTTCCAAAGGATTTAGAGCAGTCACCCCTTCCAGCTACTTTAACCCCCCTTTTACTTTACTGCGTTTTCTCATACAGGTATTGAGGCAAGTGATTTGGATAGAATAAAGTAAAATAAAATTAAAATAAAATAGTAACTGACCCTTTATACCTTTCTGTGGCTAGTTCTCCCATTCCATTCCTGCTCTATCATGTTTGGCCCTGAGTCAGAGGTGAAAGTACTGACAAATTTCTCCTCAAAAGCACCGCTAGAGGAGGGTCAACCTCTAAAGGTTTACAGCTGTGCTTTGTATAGCTAATAAGCCCTGGGCTAAATGCTTATCTTCCTTTATTTCACTTATCTGAACTGGGGATGGAGGGAGGATGACATCTCTTGCCATTTGTGCAACTTTTTTAGATTAATATTGCAGCTCCAAGAAAAATGAATAATTGGACTTTTCAGCAGGGAGTGGAACCACAAAACCCATAGGGATTGCTGTAGCACTAGTCACTAGTTTGCATATTGTGAGTTAACTGCAATTCATGAAGAGTTCTGGCTAAAAATAACTCCAGCACTCAATTTTGGCTGGCAGGAACTACTAGTTAAGAGGTCAGGCAAAGCTGTTCCTTCAGAAGCCCTGTCTGCATGAGACTGTTGGCTGTTGCAGTGACGTATTCCCATCTCTGCTTGGCTTGTCCTTGGCTGACTCAGGAAAATGGGGTGCAGGGACTGTGGGGAGCTGGGGAAGGGGACCTTTGCTGCAGCCTGGGAGCTGCAGAGGCCAAGCAGTGAGTGCTGGCTGCTGCATGAGTGGAGCTGTGTTCTCCACTGACAGGAGTTTCTGCAAAAGCTCTCGCTCTTCCACAGGCAGGCATAACCCTATAAAGGGCAACTCGATCCATAGGTGTATTTAAAAAACCCACAGACATTAGGTGTTTTGTGTGATATCTTCATTTTATTTTGTTTGCCTAAAATTGTGGCAGAGCAAATCTGTGGCCTGTGTTAGTAAAATCCCATCAGATTACTACAGTCCAGAATTATTTCTACATTATACTTTGTTTTAATATGAAAAGTGCCAAGAGCTAGGCCCAAGAAAAAAGGCTGACTCAGTTCCACTGAGCTCTGTCTGAAGAAAGTCGTATTTGAAGATGAGAGATGTGTTGGTAAGGCTGTCTGTCATCTCTAGTGTATTAAAAAGAATTGCTAGGAGGCACTAAAACTGTCCACTGCCTTTCCCTCTGTTCCTTCACTCAAAGGTGCTTCATTCACATTGACTTTACCACAGCGGTTTTGTGTAAAACAAGATTTGATTTTAGAGTATTTAAAGGTTACTGTTCTCTCCAGTGCTGTGCTGCAGCCTTGTGTGTGCTCCACTGCAGTTGCCTTGCCAGCCATTTTAGAGAGGAGATAGCCTGTGTTATGGAAATGAGAGATTTTTCCTGCCTCTAGCTACTGCGAGCCTTGGCGTGGTAGAGCTCGCTGACCTCTCCTGCTCTGCTCTGGCAGCCAGGGCATCACAGCTCCCCTTCAGGCTGGGAGGCCCTGTCTGGGTCACTAAATGGCCAGATGGCAAAGCAAACCCCCAATGCAGTGTGACAGCTGGGTGGCCACCTCAGTGCAGGCTGGTGGCTTTGAAGGCTGATAGCTCCCTCAAATTTCCTTATGGTTGCACCAGGGGATCTTTTCTCTACCCTAAGATAACAAATCCATGGTGGTTGTTCATGGGATCATCCTCCTCAGAGCCCTCTCAGGAAAAGTCAGAAAAAACTAGATTGGCAATCTATGAACAAGTCAGGGAAGAAGAGCTCCAGGGTAATTCTCTCAGGGGAAAGGGTGCAAGGTGGATGGTAATGTGAATAATGAGAAAGGTCTGGGTGGGGTGTTCCAGAGCTCTGCAGAGTGCTCCAAATACAAGGTGTGTTCCTGAAGCTTCCCCGTGTTCTGCCCTGTGTGGCTGAAGCTGGAGAAGACAATTGCCTGTCACCAGAAGGGCATGAGCATCCCAGCAAGGCTGGGAGTGTGAGAGGAGGGGCACAACTTCTGAGCAGGCACAGATATTCCAGACCCCTGGACAGGAATGTCAGAAACCAGTTCCTTGGGTCTGATAATATCAGATATGAGCAGGTTTTGGTCTCTTCCCAGGGACTTGAATGTGTGGAAGGATAAGGGGATAATAAGAACTTTATGACTTCTTTTGTTCCAAGGAAATATCAGCAGTGAGGTGAGTAAAGGAGAGATGATGAAGATCTGCAATGGTCTGCGATTTTGATGTGGTCCTGCCTGCTCTGCCAACCTTCAAGACAGTGCAAAACTGGAATCTGTCTCCTTGGCTTGTCTGGGTGTCTGTGCTCAGACAGCACCACAGCCTCCCCAGGAAACGGATGTGTTTACATGGCTCTGTTTCTCAAACATAGAGAGGTCATAAATTTAAAGGTAGATACCCTTTTACAGATCAGTCCTTCTATGAAACAGTAACACCCAAATGAAAGACATTGTTTATATTCCTTTTTGCAAGCCTGACAAGCTAGATTTTCCTGCAAATCATAGCAAATGAGGGTTCTGGAGAATGCTCCAAATGTTGGAGGGAAACAAGTGGCAAATATATTTTTTACATAATCAGCTGGAATGTGTTAGTTGCTCTTGTTTATAATAATGAGTAAGTGAAACATGCTTATAAAGAGGGTGATACTCAGGGAGGTATAAGAAAAATTGTAAGATTTCTAGTAGTGGGTACCTGTGATCCTCCTGCTTCACTTGAACACTCCTGGAAGGTTTTACTACAAGCACCCAGTTACAAAGAGTCGAGTGTCTGCAAGCCTGGTTAACGCTGATAATCAGGTAATCTGTGCTGATAGTAAATAGTCATAGTCAGGTCCAGTAGCACATGAACAAGCAAGTGGTTTCCCCTGGCATTCAGTGCTGTTTATTTGAGCCCTCAGTCTGTGGAGGCAGATGTGGCAAAATTCAGCCTGGTGTCAGTAATGTCAGTAACGCACTGCTGTTCGGAGAAAGTTATTTTGGACTCTTGAATGTACAGCTCCTCAGACCCAGAGCTGGGCCAGGAAATAACTTGGCTCTTGAGTTTTTTAGAGGGCTGGTACAGAGCACTATCTTGGGCTTCTCTGTTAAAAAAAAAAAAAAAAAAAAAATCTCCAGTCATAACTGCCCTAACAAAACTAGAGGGAGCAGATGGTTTTATTCCATTGTAGAATTACTGCACCAATGAACCCAGAAGTTCAAGGAGTTTGATTCACTGGCTTTCGCTATTGAGGGTGTATTCTGGGTAGGATGAACTGGATAAATAAGGAAAAGAAGATGAGGAAGGGAAAAAAAAAAGAGCAAACAAATAGGATAGAAGTGAAACAGAGAGAATGGACAAATTGAACAAATACAGAACTGCAAAAATAAGAGTAAAGATGCACAGAAGGAAGATTTTTAATAAAAAATTAATAGGGTACATATACTTTATATAGAACACCATTCACGCTAACACACCTTTGGAGTGCAGTTTGCTCTTTTATATACAGCATTGACTGATCTTCTGCTGTAAGGCCATTCACTCTTGAAGGGTTGAGCAGAGAGGGTTGAATCAATGTGAGAACTAATTTGCAAACCTCATCTGTCTGAAACTCCAGCACTATTTTTATGTACAAGTTTGTTTGTCCTTAATCCACTGGGAAAGTATAAAACTTTGCCAAAAATCAGTGAGTACATAGTCTTAGGGGGCAAGGAAAGAAAATAGTTTTTCCTCAGTGCCATAATGAAGGGGCTAAGTTTTGGTCATGAGGTCTCCAAAATCAGTAGCTCTTTTGAGAAATCTACAGGGAATAAAAATCTGACCCATAGCTAGAAAATGTGGGTGAAAGAGGAGGAGAAAGAGATAAAATGATTGCTGAATCCAGGAAAAAGTCAAGGACAGAGGGCTTGAAGGCTTTGGTCCTTGATTTGTATTTCCTGTTGTTGCAGGCAGCCATACCTTCCAGTCCTGTAAGAAAGGTACCCGGACTTGGGAATTAGTCCCCAAAAGTTGCTGGAAGGATTACCAGAATTTTCTTTAATCATGGCCATTGAAGAAGAAAAGACAAAATCTGGAGATTGCTGGGGGCTGGTACAGACTAACCTGAAAACAGGAAATGCAGTGATTGAGAGGTGGTCTGATAAAGGACATTTCAACAGGGCAGATTGTGTCAAACAGACCTGCAGACTTTGTCAGCTGAAGGAGGGTTTTCTTTGTGTGTGTTTGTTATGGAACCAAATATCGTGTGTGTATATGCTCAGATATTGCCCCACAAAAGATGTTTGTGCAATTCTTTAGTGTTGTCAAAACAGAGGGAAGAGCATTGCTAAAGCTTCTAGGGAATGTTCAGAAGACAAGGTTTCCTTTGAGGAAGCAGCTTAGGTGCTGGCTGGGTTTCACAGGCTTCATTTGCATATGTGGAGGCTGCATCGTTTCCAAACTACACCACCACTGCAGCTGTCTTCCTTGCTTTTCTTCTCCTTGGGGCACTATGCTCAAAACCCACATTAAAACATGAGAAAAAAAGATCCTAGTGGGTAAATTTATGCTATGGCTGGGGTTAGACACTTCAGTTAAAAATAAATAAAATTCTTGTTGAAATCTCAGTCTTTTGTAGTTGGAGTTTTGCTTGGCATCTCTTCCAGGTAACACTGGAACTGCTAGCAAAGTTCAAGCTATGATGTGGACAGGGTCATAGAAAAGCTCTGGGGGCTCTGCAATTATTACTTTTGGTTGCTCCATCTATAGTACACTAGAAAAGTTCTATCTCTGAAGCTTGTATGGTGAGAGCACCACTAAGGTCACAGTTTATATTTATCAGTTAACTTGCTAATTTGAAGGGAAAGCATTGAAGTGGAAATGTAGAAAATAGAAACAACATGAGCAGGTCAAAATATCCAAAACAGCAATATGAAATGTTCCAGTGTAAGTATATTTCTATAAAAGGTGTGAATGAAACTTCAAAAAAACCCCAGAAGATGGATTCGGCACAGTCAATGAACGCAATTATAAATAGGTATTGAAGGAGAATATTCCACCAACCCTGGATCCACAGATAATAATTAATAAGAACCAACTCCACTCCAGGCAGGCAGGTGCCCAGTATTATTTCACAGTTGACTGTTCAGGGGGTAGACGTACTCACCTTTGCCACAGATCTTAATAATTTACTGCAATTTTATCATTAAATCAGCAGATAATTGGGTAGGAAATTAGGCTCTTTTTTTTTTTTTTTTTTTTTTTTGTCGTGAGAGCAAAGCAATACCGTTAATTTAATAATTTGTAGGAGAGGCTTTCTGTAGTTATTTGGTATTTTGCTGTGTTTTTATTAATTAAGTAAAGTAAAAAACAATGCCATTTTTGCCATCAGTGCTTGATGAAAATATGACAGTGTGATGTGATTTGCAACTTAAGCACAAGCTCGGAAAAATGTACATTTTATCAGGACTGGCAATAATGAATTACAAGGAAACCCAAATAAGCTAAGAATATATCTGAGACCTCCTACCATTTCTAAAGGTTCCAGTGTCTGTGGGAAAAAGGCTATTTCAAGAATTGTACTTCTTATTTATTTTTTTCTTCTCAGCAAAATTGCCATAGCTTTGTATAATAGTTGAATTCATTTAGTCTTTAGAATACTCAAGTTTGCAAATAACAATGAAAATGAATATTTCATGACATGGAGGATGATAAGCTATAGTTTTGTAACTTTGACTGGTAGCCCAGCACAAGGGAGCCAGCATTTACATTCCAAGAGAATTCTTGCACCCAGATAATTAAAAGAACTGCAGCTTAAGACAATAAGCAGGTAGGTGGAGGTAGTTAAACAAGACCTTTATTTTTGGGTTTTCTTTCCCTGTTCTGGACAGCAATTTGCAGTTCAGTTGGTACATGGAATTTGCTGTGTACGCAGTGCTAAGGGGCATCATAAACCAGTTGCACCTGCAGCAGCCCCTATTGTCTGGGAAAGGCTTTGACGGGGAGACAGGTGTTAGCAGCGTGTCTGGATTTTCACACGGCCAGAGATTTTTAATGGGTTTGTTCTCGATGGACACAGAGCGGGCTCGGGTCGGGAGGGCACAGGGCAGCTCGCAGGGGCCGCGGGGGTCGCGGCGGCCGGGGCAGGACGGGGGCAGCTCCTCCAAGAGCCGCGGATTTTGGGGAATGCACCGAGACACAGCAGCTCCAAGTACTGTCGTGTATCCGGGAGCAGGATCAACGTTCCCCCTCGGAGCAGGTGAGATAAGTGTAGGAGCGATTTTTATAGATGCTGAGTCCATTTCGGAGAAATGCTGGGGGGGCGGGTGTGGGGGGCAGGGTTGCCGATATATTTACCGTGGAAAACCCAACTTGAGTTGCAATTGTCCGTGAGAAACCATAACCTAACTAAAATACTTGGGGACATGCGAATCCCCCGAGTGCAAAAAAATGCTGGGAGGAGGTGTAACTTTTGCCGAACTCTGGGATAGGCTCTCCAAAGGGAAGGGCGGCGGGGGAGCGGAGCGGGCACGGGGAAGGCGCTCGGGCTGCTCAGAGCACGCAGGCTGTGCCTCGGCTGCGAGCCACTTCACTTTTTCTTTATTATTAGCACAGCCTATTGTGCGCTGGGCTGCGGGGGGAAGACAAAGCAAGCAAGCTAAGAAATTAGAAGAGCCGGGGAGGGATAGAGCTGCGCTACGGCAGGAGCGGCGTTGCGGGGGTGTGGCGTGGAAATGCGCTTTGAATCGCAGCGTGTTGCCGCGGCCGCCGAGGTCTGAGCGGGTTTTGCGAAGATTTCCTTCACTTGAGGCTGGGTCTGCCCCTGGCTGACGTCACGGGCCGGAGCAGCGGCTCCAGAAGGCTGGATGAGTGACAGCCCAGCCTACTTTTTAATAGCTTTGTCATGTGACGGGGAACAGTAGTAAGACAGGTGCCTTCGGTTCACTCTCAGAGAGGGTCTCGTTGCCTGCATGAGTGTCCGCTGCCCGCCTGCCTGCCTCTGGACTGTAGTTTGCCAGCTTTCCTGCCGTCGCTCCGCAGCTGGATGGCGTGGGACATGTGCAACCAGGACTCTGTATGGAGTGATCTCGAGGTGAGCGGTGCGGGCCGTGGGGTGCCGGCAGCTGCCGGGGGCCGTGGGCTCGGCAGGCACCGGCAGGACGGCCGAGGCAGCGCACTTTGCAAACAAGTCCCTATCTTATCTTGACTCCAGTAAGTTTGCTATTTTAAGGTTACTCCGCGATGCCTTGAGCAAATCAAAGCTGAGCTCGTGTCATCAGTATAGTATCTCCTGCAGTTGGAAACTATTTTCATGTGCCTCTGGCTCGCTTTCCCGTCATATGCAATATTTATGCTCTAAGATATTGATATGAATCGGTGTCTGAAGTGGCGTTTCCAGTGGCGTTTAGTGGCCTGGTTGGAAAAATGCCATGTTTGTTTAGAATAAGACTTATATTGCTTTAAAAAAAAAAAAAAAAAAAAAAGTTATAATTAACTCGTGGCTTCGTATTTTAATTCCTTGTTTCACTGTGCTCTGTCGAAGGTTTTTTCCTTGTTTATCAGCTGCAGAACACGAGCACGCAGGAATGAATACCCTGTTGTTTGGCTTTAGATGCTTTTAAAAGAGATTTCTGGAAGGAGACGTTTCCCTGCTACTTGTGGTATTGGAATGCTGACGCTGTAGCTAATGCCCCGTAGAGCAGGGTTCGCAGTCAATCTGAGTAGTCCAAGGAATGGTTAAATCCCACTGTACAGCAGAGACAACAGGATGAACCATGAGAATAGAGTTTATGCAGGACTGTGTGAACTGCTGCTGCTGCTGCCGCTGCTGCTGCTGCTTGTGTAAAAATAGACGGCAATACATCAAATCCACAGCTTCTGCTGGCTACAATTCATAAAGGAAAAAATAAAAAAGGCAAGCGGCCCCGTGGTAATCTCTGGAGTATAATGTGAGGTTGGAGGATTTCTGCATGTTTGCATTCAGCAAAATGGAGCATTACCTGAAAGTTTGGGCAACTTGCGAAGCGAGGCAAACTTTCCTTGGACCCCATGGAGAGGAATCCCGAATACAGACCTGCTCAAAGGAACTAATCCTCTGGATTCGGGCTTGGAATAAGTGCTTAAAATGCTTCCCTTGGGCAATGGGGGAGGGAAAAACAGGTTACAGGCAATGCTTTTTAAATAAGATGTTCATACTGTAGGGAGCTACCCATCTAAACGGAACCATTTCCATGTTCTCCAGTAAATTTTTCCTATCTGGCAGAGCATGTGTGTGCATTCTCAAGTAATTTTGTCATGTTTTCAATATTTGCAGCTTGCCATTGTATCCGCAGATTTCTGTTTGCATATTGTAATTGCTCTTATCTTGTTTTGATTTCTTGGTAAAGTGGAATAGATATGGATAATTCATATGTCCTGTAGCTATTATGAGTCAAGGCAGTAAGTGGATGACTTTCTGGCTCCAAAGTCCTAATTGTTTCTGAGTAGCTGGAGTATCCTGTGGGTTGTTGTCTGGCTTGTAGCATGGGTCTCAGCTGCTGTAGCTTCATTTTTCCATCATGTATTATTCTTAATGCAGCTAGGAACTGATTGAGGAACCAGCTTATATGGAAATACTGAAGATTTATTTTAATCACTAGAGTTCCTGCAGTAATTTCAAGCTAGTAACAGAATAGATAATTTATGTCAATGACTTTTTCATAGTGCAGAGAGAAAAAAAAAAAAGAAGCAAAAAAAGAGTTTGATCTTGATATTAATTGTGTGGTGGATGGATTAACTGTGGGGAGGATTTTGCCAATGTGCTCCTGCAATGCACTTCCTGTAGCAGCACTAGCATCCGCATGCTGCTTTGGCTCAGGGGATCACCTCTGCTGAGCTAAAATAACACAGGCAGCAAGTACTGGAGGCAGCTTTCATTTTTTGAATCATTAATATTTGCTGTCAATGTAAAATGTATTATATTCTCACTCACATAATGACAGGACAGCA
This sequence comes from Erithacus rubecula, assembly GCF_903797595.1. NCBI lineage: Eukaryota > Metazoa > Chordata > Aves > Passeriformes > Muscicapidae > Erithacus > Erithacus rubecula. Next base: position 16,159,303 of record NC_136687.1, on the reverse strand, counting down.
TGTTGTTTAATAAAGGCCTGCATCACTGTGGCTGATCAGCGTCCCCAGTGCTTCACAGCTTAATGAAGGTGATGTACAGTAAGGTTGCAAAGATTGATGGAGAGAATCCACATGACACATTTTGTCAAGACTTTCTTTCTATCCTGAGTTCATCCCCTTAGCACTTTGAAAAACTTGTTAAAATAAAACAAAGATTATATTTTCATTAATATAATTAATATGGCACAAGTCCAGTCTTCTTTTTTTCCTTTCTTTTTTCTTTTTATTTTTTTTTTTAATTTACCTTCAAAGGCACAAAAAATGCCAAAAGGTTAATGGAGAATTATACTTAATTATAATGATTCATTACCATCAGTGCAGTTAAGCTAATTTACTGTTTGCGCCTGAACTAAGAGAAGAAAGGTCTGTTGGAGTGAAATAACGCACAGAAATTAGCCTTTTGTGTTTAGTGACTGCTTTATCCTCCTTGATGTTACTGTAAAATTAGGACTATAGTTATGGAATAACTATCATATCAAATAGCAGTGGGAAGACAGTAAAATTTGTGCTAGCAATGCAGGTGCACCTGTTACAGATGTATAGGCAAACAGCAAATATCAGCGTGTCAGATGAGGACAGTTTTAGGACTTGGAGTGTTAAATCTGGCATCATCCAAAGGCCAAATATAAATTAATAACAGGAACACTTGCTGCTAATGTGTCTCAGATTAATGTGCTCTGTGTGCTCAGAAGCATAATGTCATATTCAGAAACATTGATTTTATTATCATGTCAACATTGGCAAGGCATATATACTTCATTTCAGCAGTTAGATTTTTAAGTGACATTGCAGTCACTATAGGTAAATGAAAGCTGCAATAAGCGGGATTTTTTTTTTAATACCATTGTTTACGTTGCTTCAAAAGCCCACTGTAAGAACTTAAAAATGCAGATTACAAAAAGTAAACATGTTTAAGTAGGTGGTTCACAGGGTGAAGCTATTTTTATAAATGAAAGCAGTAACAGATCAGCAGGATACTTTAGAAGTCTATGGCATCAGTTATAAGCTACTGACCTCCAGAACACAAACCTGAGAATGATGCTGAGAATCTACCTTTTCAGTCAAAAACTAGATTATCCTTTAATGAGATCAGAGATTTCGGCCAAGCATCAAAAAAGGTCATCTCTGTGTTACAAGATTGCTGCCAGAAGGTTGTGTCTCACACGGAAGAAGAGGAAACTCTAATTTTATTTTTTTTTTTGGTTGTCTTTCGCTCAAAATAATGGTAAAAAATTCAGATTTTATAAAAAGTTAAGATTACTTAAGTGCGATTTTGACTTCTTACAGTTCTACAGCCCCCTAAATAATGGGAAGAAAAACAACTGCTATTTTGGATCCCTGTTCTGCAGCCTCTCAGTCCCTTGCCCCTTGGCCTACTGTGTGATTATCTTGTAGTGTCCTGGTAGACGTAGAAGTTGTCTGGTAAATTATAGCTCACGCCAGCTGCACCGAGTCTTTGTGCCAAGAGGCAGACTCTCCGCTCGGGCTGCGCTGCTGCATCCAGCCCGTGCGCTGCAGACACACCGCGGCTCAATGAACTGCACCTTCAGCACTCGGCCCTGCTCCCTGGGGAAAGGCGGTCCTTGCCAGACTGACATAACCCCTGTTGAGCAATTCACATCCATGGACACTGTCAGTGCCCTGCAGACATCTGCCTGCAGAAAGTGACGCTTTCTCCATTGACTTCAGTCCAAACAGAAGTTGAGAAATCACTCGAACCACTCGGTCAACTGACAGGAGTTGAGGAGGTCCTGCTGTTGGCCATCCTTAACACACTGCTAGAAACACTCAGGGTAGATGCCCTTAGACCCAGCTGACTTTAGATGGCTTTTAACCATTCAGTGCCTGGTGGTGTGCAGTTCCACGTGTGCTTTGCAGCGTGCCCACGTTGACGTGGATGCTGGGAGATGTCTTACGAGGATACACAGTGCAGTGCAGTAGGAATTGCTTAACTGAGCAGCATTGACATATGGGACTCAGCTATTTGCCAAACTGTTACTACGTGTTTTCTATAATTAGGAAATGGTTTTGGTGGATACTCTAACATTTTAATTGCTGTGTTGAAGTGGATGTATGTTACTAATTTTTTCTTCCATAGTAGGTCAGTCAATAAATATCCTATCTAGCTTCATACTGGCATATAAAAGGATACTTACTCCAGGTTTGTTTTTATTTATCCTCACTCTCTTCCCAAGTTGTGCAGACAAAAACATTTTGCGCTGCTGAAGAGGATTCCTGCAGACTAGACTTTGTTTACTGCCTCAACCAAAATGTTTCACAGACCCTCTTTTAGGATTACTGAATCAGAGGCTGCTAGAATAGGAAAATCTATTTGGTTTTCTGTGTACAGCTTCATTCTGAGGGATGTTTAGAAAACTGGCTAGGATGATAGATGCATTTCACCAAGCAGGTGAACAGGCTGCTTGAACTATGTCCATCGCAGAGAGGAGAGTATAGGGGTATTTCAAGCCATACTTTGGTTGCCAGGACTCTTATGCAAAACTGGGTGGCTGTGGTTTGTGCATCAGGAAAAGAGCACTGCAGCATCACTAGCCCATGCTTTTTTATGCCCATATGGTAGCCACCATCATGAGAGGCTGTAAGGATTACAGAGAGGCTCTGTAGAAGTGAAAGTATGACTGTCTCCAGCTTGAGCTAGCCTCCAGGGCTGAAGGCTGTAACAGGCTGTGCCTCTTTAACCTGAATGTATCAGGAAATGCGTGACAGACCTTGCCCAGAGGTATTCATCTGTAACTTCTACCTGCACTGCTTCACTCTGAAAAGAGGATAACACCATACTTTGGCCTCTGCTGTTGGATTTAAAGTTTGAATATGATCATTATTGAATGGTATAGGGAGAAGGAAGGTCATCATCCCTGGACAGAGATGTGATAGAGAAGGCAGCTTATGCCCTGCTGTTTTCTCTGCCCCTTTACATGCCTGTATAGAGCTAACAATAACTAAATACTATGTGTTTCCTTTTTCAGAAAACAAAGTCAGTCCTAGTGACCCTATGCCATAGCTTAATTGAGGCTTAATTCTTACCACATGATGTTAGTTAATAGATTCCTGGTAATTAATGAAATTAATAACACACTATTTCTGTGTTACTCTATCCTGCAGTGTGCTGCTCTGGTTGGCGAAGACCAGCCTCTTTGCCCAGATCTCCCAGAACTTGACCTCTCTGAACTAGATGTGAACGACCTGGATGCAGACAGCTTTCTTGGGGGGCTCAAGTGGTACAGTGACCAGTCAGAGATCATCTCCAACCAGTACAGCAATGAACCCGCCAATATATTCGAGGTAAGGCAAGATGATGCAAGTGCGTGTTGCAAAGTCCTTGCTTGCTTTTTTTTTCTGATTTTTTTTTATATTTTAAATTAGCCTGGTGGACAACAGTTGATTATTTTTCTGCCATTAAGAGACAAGAAGACTGCTGGTGTATTACAGGTTCTGACTGGTTTCTTTAATCCTCATGATCAAAACTGGACCGGCGATCTGAGGGGTGTGGGGGGAAAGCCTTAAAGGGGTTTAAATGGAACTTCTGATTTTTGAGATGAAACAGCTAAAGAGTGCCAAGAGCACACTGCCCTGTGGCATCACGATGAGGAGTTGCACTATTGTCAGCTACAGAGCAAAACAGAAGTTGAAACCTGTTTGTTGTCTTCCACTTGAATTCCTCGGCAAGAAGCAGAGTGCTGCACAGCAGCTGGCTGATGAGTAGCTGGAACATTTCTAGTAAAGATTTTTACCACTCAGAGCCTTACTGTGCAAGTTACTTGCACACAAATTGAGATGTCTGCAATTTGTTTGTGTATGGAGGAGAGGAAGGGTGAGTGTGTCAGGGAAGGCAGTCAGTGAGGGCTGTCAGTAGCTCAGGGACCAGCTCAGCATTCTGATGTTTCATAGATCTCCTGGTGGAGAGCAATCTAAAAGTAAAATTCAAAGGGTGATAGGAGAGATTTAATTGTCTTCTTTCCAGTTGTGGATTGGAGGTTAGGGTGTACGTGAGGATCAGGGTCTACAAGAGGAGGGTTATTGTCTCTTTGTCTTGGGTCTTTCTTTTGTTGTGTAATGCCTTCATAATTCTCCACCTTGTGGTTTTGGGCAGCTGTGCCCCTCCTAAACTTTAACCTCCTTCCCTCCTTGTTGATAGGAGAGGCCATAGATCGTTCACTGACTGGGAAATTGGACAATAAATTGATTAGCTGGCAGGAAAACCTTGTACAAAAGCAAGCTATGAGTGCTGTTTCTCACACCAGGTACCACAGCTTCAGAAAGTACAGCTTACCCTGCTGATTCTGGAAAGCTCCAGATTATCATGGTAAAATTTTAAAGGCTGGAAAAAATTCACTGAAATGGTAGAGTAAAATGCTTCTCTAGGATATATAAATGAAATATGAAGAAAATTCTTCTTCTTTTGTATACAGCTCTAAACCCACAGTGAAGTCCATGATACAGGTTAATTGCTCTGGATTTAAACCAGTGTAACAGTGAAACTGGTCTTCTCTGTTTAGTTTCTGTAATTTACATCCAAGTAACTTGGAATTAATTTTGTTTGAATCAAAATAGCCCTGCAGAGTCCTGTGCTTAGACCCATTTTTTTTCTTTGGTTGTTTAATGTTCCACACTTTGTTTTACAAAGTTTCCAAATCCCGTCAGGTTCTTGAATTGCAGTTGTAGTGCCTCGGGCAGGGTAGGGCATGTTGGTGGCAGGGGGGCAGGGTCCACATTTGCAGTGACTCTGGTGGAGACTTGTTTTGCTTTTTTTTATGACTGAGGACACATATTTTTTCCACATTCATCAAAAGCCAAATGCAGAAGCATTTTCCTTTAGGAAAAATCAGTTGAAGATGCAGAGTTTCAAAGTGTAAGTTCCAGATTAGTAATACAATTACGTATTTACCAAATCTAAGCATACAGATTATTCCAGTAAAGCCAGTGGAACTTGACCACCTCATTGCTTGTCCTGTGTATTACTGGCCACAGCTGCTGAGTGTAAAGCTGTCTCAGATAGGTAGTGACCATTCCCCTACACACCTTGTGTAGGAAACAACATGCAAACAGCAGGACAGCCAGAGAGGCTGGTAGTTAACCTCTCTGGGAGATGGTGACAGGAGCAGCATCTCATGGACATGTTTGGGTCTGCCTGAGAAACAGGGGCAGTGCAGCTGGGGCAATGAACCTACACAGCAAGTAATAGGTCAGAAATAATCGTTTGGAAATGAAATGTGCTGCTTCTTTCCTGACACACAAGTTCTGTTGTTTTCTTTCCTCACACTCATTGACTTCAGCTGCAGGCTGCAGTGCTGTCTCATCACAGCTTGGCCCATACTTACCTGTAGGGACAAATTGTGCCCTAATGGTATTTTACAATACTGCAGTGCAAAATTAGGCTATTTTCAGCTTCTTGGAGTGTTGCATTTCCATTTCTTGGTTGCTTGGCCTAGGAAGATGGGAGTGAAACAGTTACTTTCTCCTCCTGTGCATTAACCCTGCCCCATTCTCCACAGTGCAGCTGGGGATACTTTGCACTGTTTCTTGCCTCTGCCGCTCAGTAATGTGACGACTGGGGGTGCTCAAGATCAGAAGAAGAAGTCTTCTTCCTCCAGAGACTATCTCACATAGTCTGTGAGGAACTATTTGTTTTAGCTGAGAGAATGGAAGTTTTGTGGAGTTTCTCATTTGGTAATCGCTAAATTTTTCCATATTGATTCTCAATGGCTTTTTAAAAAATGAAATAATATCTTTTTAAACTTTTTTTTAAACATTTTTTCCTCTCTTTTGATTTTAGAAGTAGTATGTTTTATTTAACTTGAGCTTCCAGATGAGGCATTGTCATGCAAAAATAGAAATACAGCCTATTTAGGGTAGAAAGGAAGGAACCAGAATGACAAGCAAATGATGGGAAGTACACAAGGATCATTACTTGCACAAGCTGTACAGTGCTAATTGCCAAATCTAGCCTTGAATGAAACACACTCTCCTTTGAGGTATTAATGCAGTACATGTGGCATTATCTGCATGAGGGGCAGTGTTCAAAAGCTCTTTACAAAGTTCCTGAGTGTCTGTGGTGCACTTTTTTTTAAGAAAGGTTTGTATTTCATAAAGTGAATTTTCAGTCTTTCTGCAAATCATGTTCCTGAAAGCTCACTTGAGCTGAGCACCCACAAGCTTAGGCACTCCCAGTGGCACTGGTAGTCTCACAGACTAGAAATGATTCATAGTTATGGTAGCAACCAGGAGCCAAGTGAGATAAAGGTCCAATTAGCCTAGATAGTATGTAAGTGTTAAGTATAAATCCCTGCTCTCATCCTCTTAGGTGTGATGAGATACTGGCCTTCACTCCAGGATTAAAGCACACCAGTATTTTGCAGGCACACCTAATTCATCCCTGCACATCCTGCTCACATGCCAATGTAACCCATACAGGTTCTGAATCAAGCCTGTACTGCCCCAGCACAGAAGCTTCTTACTGGTGTTTGTGCTTATATACATTATGAATTGGTGATTTCTTTCTATTCACAGCTTGGTCACTTCTGTTTTTTCACCTAATTTTCTTTGCCTGGTGTTTGAAAAGATAAAATGAAGGAGTTCTTGCCCCTCAGGGCACTGTCTATTGACACAAGTTCATGAAAGTAAATAGTTAACAAGTCACCCAAGCCCAGTTATTTAGATGGTTTGCTGTACCATTCACTTTTATGATTTGTTTTTGTGGAGAACTAGACTTTTAAAAATTGTATTTGCAAAACATTTGACTTCTTTCAGAAAATCTAAATGGTTACATTTTCATTCTCAAAGCCAATATTATGTGAAATTGTGAACAAACATACAACTTAAGGTGTTATGAGTGAGAAGGCTTTTTGTTCATGAAAACTGTAGTCCCTTGAGGCTTCTTGAAATATACTGTACCATATCATGTAAGATTATTTATATGTTAAATTACTTATGGTCCATGCCTAGCATTATGGAGAGAAAACATAGCCACAGTGAGTGTTTCTCTTTGTTAGTATTTTTTGCAAAAATTGTAAGAGAAAATTCAGCCTGTAGAGAGGCAATAACCTGTTAAACTACAATGAACCTATGTAAAGTTATAAATATTGTACTTGGCAAAGCATTTTTTTTAGTCTTTAAATAGACTTCAGAAAATCCACACTGCTTGCCCTTCTGCAGATTTAATCTGTTTACATAATTCTATGTTCTAAAGCAATGCTCACAATATTTGATGACTTTGTTTTTAATTGTTATATAGGTGTATCCCAGATTACTTCTCAAGGCCATTCTGTGCCACATATTTGGAAAGCCTATAAAGATAACTATGTTTTATTGTAGACTGCCAAAAAAGGCTGTATTACAAGCAGTGAGAATGTGAGGAGAGAAAGAAATACACAATGAAATGCAGACTGTCTTTTCCCTGGCAGCAGGAGCATGCATGGAGATGAATGATTTCTTATTTACTTGGAAGGGGTTGTATCAGGGAGATGATGAGTTTTGAGGGTAGCCTTAAACATCACCAGGGTAATTTGCATTGGTTCAGATTATAAAATCCCTCATGTTCTGTGGTGCTGCCAGTCTCTTTCACCATTGCAGGTTATTCATTCAAGGTTTGCAGCCAGATTGATTAATGAATTACCAGATCTTGCGTAAAATGACTTGGCCTGACTTTTAAACAACCACCAATGTTTTTTTTGCCAGTCTTGTGACTGGTGTTAATGGGTTCCAGAGAACTGAGCCTATACAGAATTTCTGTAGTGGCCTTCCCTAGCATTTTTTCCACTTTTTAATTTTCTCCAAAACTAGTAGCCCAGGGCAGGCAGTTCAAGGAGATACAATCTCAGGGAAAAAAAAATACATAGTAGTCAAATCCTTGATGGCTGATGCCCTTCAGTGCCAAATCAGCATGATTTATCATAGCCATCTATTCAGCACAACAGAGGCTGGAGGTGAGCTGCATGGTGTACCTCACACAATATGCATAACTAGAGCTCTGAACTTTGAAGGAAAGCCTCAGAGCTATTTGCAAAGTGCTGGTGCTTAGTGAATACTAAATTACATTTAGGAAATAGTCTACTGCTACCAGTTATACTTCATTTTTATTCTTGACACAGACACCTAAATCAGAGAACAGTAACATTTCAGAGATTATGGTAGCAGTTTGGGTATGTTCCAACACTATAATAGGATCAGAATTTTAAGGCCTTTTTTATTATTACCAATAGTCACTTAGTTTCTACTGCAGCGTACTTTGTAGGGAATTACAGCTTTTACTAAAAAGATTAAAATGCTATTATGCAAATGATTGCAGTATGTTATTATGTTTACAAATTAACATCCATGGCTCAACACACAAATTAACTAACTATTCCATCTATATTATTAAGGATTTAATAAAGTAACTGTTGATAAAAATGAGGAGCTTGAAACAGTTAATAGGAGCTGATTGTGATTTAACATAGAACTTAAACATTGTGTTTAATGTTCTAGATGGCATAATGGCAGAATAAAGCTTATCAAAGTGCTTGAAAGGACTGTGATTGTGTGCACCACATAACAGCCTGTCTGAGGCCCTGGAGGGCATGAACAGAATAGTTCTGGGTAGTAGTGTAGAGCAAAGTGGTGAATCTGGAACCAACACAGGACCAAGTCATAACAACATGTACTTTCCTGCTCTAATAAGTAGGCTTTTTTGAAATTCAGGTTCATGCAGATTGAATGTTTTACATTATAAGCACCTGTATTTGGGTATTTGGTAAATCTAAAATGAATCCTGTAATGAGCTGCTTCTATGGCAAATTGGATGTCATTGCAGAGAGTATCACTGTATGGTAAAAAAGGGGAAGGCTGAGTTCAGTCTGAGATGACTTTACAAACATTCCAGCAAGTTGTTATTCCTAACAGTTCATAAGAGATCATAAAAGCAAACAGATAAGAGCTACTGAGGTCCTAGAGAAATGAATGTACAATATGTGGTTATGGGATAGATTTAGTAGTGAAACAGGCAACATCACAGGTTTAATGCAACAATAAACATAAAAGGCAAAAGATGCAGATTTGGGATAGGACACTTTATAAGAGTGATAAAAAGTAACAATGTATCATAAAGCCTACTTGTGAAACTAGGAGAAGACCCTCATTTCCAGGGAAAGAAAATAGCAGACAAAAGTGCCCGACTTTTTATATTCCTAATGAAGGAATGTCACATTTCTTTTGTGTTTGAATGCATTACCTTTACCAGTGTCTGTGGCCTGACTCGGGGTTCTACATCTGCTGAATGGGAGACCAGCACAATAGCATCCTGTCTATGGGATGATGTATGTAAACGATAATCTGTGATTAGCTGTGCTGACATTTAAAAAGGCTCAAGCAGTAAGTGGAATTTATTTTACTCGAACCAGCTGCTATGTAATTGGAAAGAGTTTATGCAAATGCTCTGTATCTAGTGTTACCAAGGTGTGCTGCTGCTCCTTTTTTCTTTCCCGCTTGGACAAACTACAATGCTTTAATGCAAGAACCACCTGGTGTCTTGGTTGAAACCTTCAGGCAGGAAAGAAGTCCCAAATGAGCAAGAAACCAATTGCTTTGAGAGTTTATTGTTTGATCTATGTGGCCACCAAGATTGTTCCCAGATGTGCAATCAGAAAATGGGATCGATCCACTTCACGGTGCCCCCTGAGCAGCCATGGCTCGAGATGCTCACTGTGCTGCTGCTCTGCAGAGCACCTGTCCTTTGTCTAAGGGGGAAGACTAGCACTCACCAGAGCAGTGGTGAGCTAATGAGACCATTAGACGGATACCTTGCCTTTGTTAAAACCAGCCCTTGAGGACACTGTGTTTCACTGTGTTCCTACTGGCTACGCAGCTGAATACGAACTGGTGTCAGCTGCCATACAAACAAAAATGTTATAGCCTCCTTTCACAGAGGTCATCCTAAATCCACTTTGGTCACAGTCACACTCCACATCTGTTTTAGTGAGATGCAGCTTCTTAAGGTGGCATTTGGACTTCATAAGCACGCAAACAACCGAGCTATAAATTGCTACTGCTGGAGTTATTTTGAATAAGTGTATACTGTTTCATATTTATAATGGTGAGACTTCATAATATTCACAGTGAATATATAACACAGATCAGTTCAACAAGCATGAAATTGTATGTTGTCAACTTGTCATATAAATAGAGCCATATTCTAGCTTACGATAATGTTGAACTAAATATTTTCTCCCTGGAACTGCAGAGGGGGTTGCAAAAATATGGGACAGTAGCTCTGTCTTTTGTTAGAAAAACAATCCCAGACTCATTGCTAGTGGGAAGTAAATATTTCTGATAAGATTCTTCTGATTTTTAATTCGCCATTGGCTTACTAACAGCAACAGAAAGTTTGTCTTTCTCAGAAAAATGCTAATTGGTTAAATTAAATTTATTTCTGTTAATGGATTTGTTTGTAGTGTAACCTCTTTTCTTTTTTTTCATTGTTGCTATTTTTGCTCAATGCATCATTGCTAATTGCTACTAAACAGTCCATCTTAACCCTGGCATGCTCTTTCCCTGCTGCCCCATCCCACTTAACATTAACTGTCCCATGCCATTACAGAAGGATAAAATTATCACAAGTCTTCATTGAAGAATTCTTTTTTCTTAGTGCCACTAACCTATTGTGCATGTGTAGGTCAGGAGGAGGAAATTGCACAGAGCATATTTGTGGTAGGGAGAAAGTTTTGATATTGCATCATGATGAACTGTTTTTTTCCCCATGAAGAGAGAAAAATACAAAGAAGAGTTTTTATGTGTCGGTGAAAACTTACCTACTTGTAGTTTTTGTTGTACTGCTGGGTAATCCTCAGGTGCACTGGAAATTTGCAGCCTTTCTGGAGGAGTGCCCCCTGCCAGCTTTATAGGCCTCTTTTTCTCCAGTGTCTAATTTTTATTTTGGTAGCTTTGTGCAGGTGCATGCAGGATCGTGGTGCGAGTGATGGGCTGCAGCCCTGGCAGGCGTGGAGCTCTGTGTGTGCAGGCACACTCAGCCGTGGAGGCTGGTTCAGGGCTCGGTGGAAATCATCCCCTTTGCAACGCATAGCTGCTTGCTTTGGCTGAATTTTCTGTTCTGCCACAACAGAGCAACAGTCTTGCTTCATAATGATTGAGAAATTAATTAGCACTTTGTGGCAGTGATGAGTCTGAAGGGCCATGATTGGAGTTTGCTTTTTACCACATGCAGTAATCACTGGGTTTTGTTTATGAAAGCACAAACCCAGAACCTATTGAGATTTTGGTGTTGTCATGAAGCGTGAGCTGTGTGATGCACTAGAATAATACTTCCATTTCCTCACACACATCTGTGCTTTTGTGCTTTACTGTGAGTAACACAATGGGGTGCTGGTCCATAATGGGTACTTCTAATCACTAAGACGGTAATCAGAAGAACAGAGTATTTTCTGTGAGGAGCCACGGTGGCAGCCTCAGGCAAGTGTTGTTGCCTTGTTGATTTATGGCAGGTTTGAGTTGCCTGAGCTGCTCCCAGCCATCCAGTTTATCACATAAAGTTTAGGAGGATCATTCCTTCCAAGGATATTACAGGGCTGGAGGTGTCAAATGGGCAGAGAGAACTTTTACTTCTGGCTGCTGCTATAGCTGCTCCTTGAAGGCTCAGAGATACTAAATCTTTATCAGGATTTGGAGAGGCCCCCATCACACAATGTGAGGGACTGCAGATCTCTCCTGCAGGAGATACACTTGAATAAAAATAGAGAAATTGGGTAAAAAATTTTCTTGCCTCTTGTCAAGGAGGTGGTGATAATGGTTATCTGGAGGATTGGTTTGGTCAGAGGAACTTCTGCATAAGCTGCTAAAAGAAGCAAGGGGAGTTTTCTCCTGGAATGGTAGTTTCTCCTGAAAGACAAAAAATTCTTTCTGGAAGTACTCCAAAACCTTTGCAAAAAATCCAGTTTTTCTTCTTCCATGTTGCTATATAAGCAGTGACATAATGACTCAGGAAGTGCATCAGAGACCTTGGGTAATAAATATGATGGAAGTGAGACATCTCACTGAAATTTTTATGTTGGTAAGAATGCTACAGGCTTGCATTTTTCCACAGAGCAATCAGTGACCAGAAGTGAAAAGCAGGTATTACGAGAGGGTTTTAGAACACTTCTAATATTAGGGTTGGGTGGGTTTGCTTTGTTGTTTTTTGTTTTTTGTTTTTTTCTTTGCTTGTAAATATGTATCACTTGGCTGTGTATCACTGTGTTCTGCACTCTGCCAGACCCTGTGTGTTGTGACTGAGTGAACAGAATCTTTGGTCTGTGGGTATCCACTTTAAGAGGGCTTCTGGGTGAGGTGTGGCAGCCAGGTAGTGCAGGTGACAGTGTGGGTGCTAAAGGATGAAGAATGAACTTGGAGCAGGGGAGGGCTTGGCAGAATCATAGAGTGGTTGAAGTGGGAAAGGATCTCAAGAGACCATTTGGCCCAACCCAGCCTGTTCAGGAAGGGCTACATGGAACAAGAAGTTGAGGAGTTATTTCTGTGTTCCTCTACTGCTGCTTCTTCCCTCCTTGAAATTACTTTATTAGTACTGGTAAGGAGTTTCTGATTCCATTTTGAAAATCTTTGCCCATAGTCCTAGGCAGCTATGGAATTTATTTGAGACATGCCTGTATTTAGCTAGAAGCCTATTATTGCCAAATCCTAGTTTTCAGAGGAAGATGGGTGGCATTCAAGGGTTTTCAGTCTGGCTTTGGTTTTCATGACAAATTTTCATACAAGGAAACCTACTTCTTGGGCTAATCCCAGCTTCCACAGGTATCAAGCTTGTCCATTTTCATGGGCTTACAGTTGGACTAGTGAAACTGTAAAGTTGTCCCATTGAAATGGATGCACATACAGTTATTTTCATAAACAAAATATAAGTGCATGCTTCCTGACCTCTGGTTGGGTGTGCTCTGTTAGGCATTTGACCCTCCAGGCATACACAAAGGATAAATAGGCTTTTTCTTTTTTTTTTTTTTTTCACTTGTCTGGGGGAAACATATGCATTTTTGAAATTCTTTTTCTGGTTTTGTGTTTGCTTTACTGTTTTTTCTCTCACCAGGACTGGTGTGGATTTTCTTGGCTGTGTTGACTGTCCTTAAAAGCCCCACAATCACTCTTCACATAAGTATGAAGACATCAGGCTAAACATTGGCAATTGTCATGTCAATTGCATCTGGGAAAAAGCAAAAGAAATACAAACTTGTGGATTTTTTTCCTTAACACTGCAGAAACATTAATCCATTTCCAGAGAAAGGTGTCAAAGTGCTTCTGCTTGTGTGTGATGGGAGTATTGCCACGTCTTGTCATTTTCTTTGCTGTTGATCCCACTTTCCTATAGGAAGGGTCAGGTCAAATGCTTCTCTGAAGACCAAGTCTCCATTTGCAGCAGGAAATCTCTCGGATGGAGAGGATAATGTTACAAAACAGAGCCTAACATTACAAAACAGCTCTGCTGCCTCTGGCACAGTCTGGAGCATCACAGACCAATAACTCCTATCATGTCACTCTTGCGGCACCTTATTATCTATGTTTTTCTGTAAATCCGATCTGAGACTGTCATTACCAGTTTCAGGTAGGTGAACACCATCTGGGTGAAATAACCATGTACCAGTGATGGGCTGGAGGGGGCTCTTGTTAGTTAATCATCCCTACCTTCCCTTTGATGAGTTAATTTGTCTGTCGAGCCATGGAGGAGCCCCCAAGAGCTCCCAGGAGCCTCTTGTTAAAATTCTGCCGACAAATGGGAAGATAGGGATGATTTCACTCTTTTTGCTGGAGTCTTTGCTATCTATGATATTGCTAAATCATCCATAATGCATAACTTTCTATGCAATCTTTTTGTTACACTTCTGGAGGCATATTACTTCTTTGTGCATTTTCTTTTTAAACATTGTCACTGGATACCTAACCCTCCTGCAAATCTCATCCCATGAATTAAGGTTGATTTCAGTACTTACATGTGGCCTTTTAGTAGCTGACATGCAAAGTTCCTTGGCTGTGATGCTGGGCCATACTTTTTTTTTTCCCCTTCAGTTATTAAATACTGTCTTTATTTACTTGTTTTGTGATAATGCCTAAAAAACCTCTAGAAGGGGGAGAGTCTGTGTATACTGGTTACCAGCCCATCCCAGTTTTATGGTGTGCACTTTGAAGTCCTTCAGAGGCTCATGAGCACTGCTCTTTAACCAGACTCCTCTTCCTCCCAGGCAGCTGGAGGTAGTTACAGCCTGCTGAGCTTGCCCAGTCCAGGAAACAGCACAGGTCAGAGCTGCAGTTGTGTCAATGTGATGTGGGACTACCAAACCCAAGGAGAAGCTGCCTTAAGTAGTATATTGCAACACAGACACTTATTTAGCTCCAAACCTGAGATGAAGAAAAAAATTAAATTTTAAAAACTTTAAAAACTCAGCTGGACAAAAACCCACAGAATATTAGGAAGCTAAGAAATGCTATCACTTGCAAGATGTTATGGTCCCTTTGTAACTAGTAGAGAGGGTGTGTTAGCTCTGATGCAGTGCTCTTCAGCCAGATCAGGGTGAGCTTTTGCAAGGCCATGCACATGCCTCTGCATAGTGCTGATGGCTGCTGTGGGGGGATTTATTAACTTTCACTAAATATTGGTATTCTTCCTAGGCTCTCTTCTGAGAGAAAGCAAACCTCTCTCTCAGTGTAACACAGGGACACAAAGTGATGAAGGGATGCTGGAGTAGATCTGGGAGAGTGAGTTGGGATGCTCCTGGGCTATGAGCTCTGGCTAAACATGACTGTACATTACATGACTGTAATGTACCAAAGAGGTTCCTGCAGTTAGTTAGCATCTCTCTATTCTGTTTTCAGAACTGTGCTGGGGAGGATTATTTGTCTATGTCCTGTACAGACACAAAAGATTTCCAGGAATCTGCACTCCACTGCAATTGGAATCATGTCAGGGTCTCCACACTGGTCAGTTCAAGTCCAGTATGTCAGAGCTAATAGACACAGAGGGGTAATTCTCTGCTGGACCATCAGCAGCACTTTACAGAACAGCTCCTGGCATGACAGCTCTGTGGACATTGTCCAGATGTACTTGAGCTGCCTCTCTGTGGACTCCATCTGGACCCAAGGGGGCTTATTATGGGCAGCCCTATGATGTGCAGAGGTTTTTCTTTTTCAGGATCTCTCACAAGATTAGACTTGTGAAACTTTGATTTTTAAACCCGAAGCTAAACAAGGAAAGAGACGTGCCCCTAAACTAAAGCCTGCAATAGTTCCTATTTCTTAAACCATTTCTTTGAAAATGATGGATGTGTCTTCTTAAAGATATACATGTCAGAAAATTCCTAATAAATTGCTTTTGTGGGTGTTGGTCTTTCCAGCTTGAAACATGCATGAATGCTGCCTTCTCAGAGTGCTACTCCAGGTTGCACTGTGCACGGAGTAGGAACTTCAAACTGGACCCTTCCACTTGACCTCCCATTATTCTCTCCTGCATGATCACTCCAGCTATCCTCCATCACTGGAATGCTACCTATTTGCCACAGTTTCTGTCAGCTTGGATTTTTCCTCAAACCAAATTCAGAGATGACAAAAATCCACTCCTATGTCTTGTCCTTCCCTACACCTGCTACTGGGAGTGCAGTGACAGATACCAGTTTTATTGTGTGCCAATGTTACTGCTCTGTTTACAGCAGATTTAAGAGTTTACATTAGGCCACAGTGTTACCTTCCAGTTTCCCTAATTCTATCTGCTGGCAATCCCAGCTATGTGGTTGGGGTGGCTGCCCCTGTCCTAAAGGAATTTGTGTCAATTTCTGCAGGGACAAATCCTCCCTGTGCTAAACCGCTTTGCTGTATTTGCTCAAACTCCAATTCTGACAAAGGCGTTCTGTCCACATCTACCAGAAGAGATTGTGGTTTTTTCAGACTTGGAGGTAGATGTGTTGGAAGCTGCCTGTACGTGGCTGATAACTGAGATGAAGCATCTATGTAGCACGATCCATGCCCTTTTCTAATTTGTCTTTGAATGACAAATGTGTCTTCACTGAGTCAGCAAAAGAGGAGATCCTGCAGTAGTATTCACTGCCCTTCTATCCCTTTCAACAGAGTAGCTAGGTTTTCCCAATTCCTTCCCAAAATCCATCTTTAAAAGAACTCTTACAGAGACATTCCTGAAATGTATTGTGCTGAACTCCATTATATTCTCTAGTCACTTCTGATTCATGCTCATAATGTGCTGTTATTTCTTTAGGATCCCCCTCAATGGGGGAATACAATGCTAGTGTATTCCAAATAAAAAAAGTAAATAAGTTAAAAAATTTAAATCTTTGTGAAAGTCAAAGTTGTAGGGATTTGGAGATAGTCCACAGTCGTCTTCATCACTGTTGTCCCTAGGGAGTCAACTCTTAAGAGCTGACTGGGAATGACCTCAAAAAAGAAAAACAGGTTTCATTACAAACTTCTGCATTTCACACAGACAGTACTATGGTATAATAACATGGGTTTGTTGTTTGTTTTTTTGTTTTTTTTAATAGCAAATAGACTTGGAATAGAAACTTAGAAAATACGTAAATGTTTCAATCCATCTGAATTGTTTCTGTGCCTAATTTGTGCACTCCAAAATTCCTGGAGATATTGTCCTCCTGCTGCTTGAATGCTTTGGGTATGTGCAAGCATCCTTTCTGGTTTTTAAAGCTACTCACCTAATGAAGGATAAGGACCACTTCGCCTAGTGTTCTCCTTCTCTGAAATCCAGTAATTGTTTTGCACTGGGGGTAATTGTACCTAGAGATACTAGACAAACCCACTGATTCAGACTTGGCAACTCTTGACTATCTTCCCATATTGCATTCCATGATTTGGTTAGATTACACCTTATCTCTAACCTTCTTGCTTCAATAAACACACAATATCTAACTTGTCTTCTTCCACCTTATACACAAGGAAAATCACCAGCGCTTGATCTGTTGCTGGTGTTAATAGCACAATTCCTCATGCTAATTCCAATTCACTCTGCCTGATATCCCACAAATGCCTTTGAGAAAGGCATTTTATCCCTGATGCTGTGCCAAAGACACTTTATTCCTTTCTTTATTCGTCACTGCTGTTTGACTTTCTGTGGACTTCATAATAACCTTTTGCAGGCTGTGGCAGATGACTGTCTTACATAGGAAAATCTGCAAATGAGTACCACATCCCAGGCTGTCACTTCAGCTCTGAAGGTCCCTGGCAGCAGAAACCTGATCTTGAGCCACTACTATAGCAAAAAAGTGTAGTCTCTTCACTAGCACAGAAAATAATGGAAAGAGTATACAGTAAAAAACAAGGCAGTAACACAACTTTTTTTTCTTTCCTTCCTTTTTCTGTCTGGCAGGTGGTCACACATTGCAGATACTCCATGCTCTGCCCTCCCATAGGCTCTGCTCCTTGGGACCCTTACTCAGTACAGCTGCCATCATGGCAGCCTGATGGGGATCAAAAGGGATTGCTTTTGTGATTATTTTTGATTTCAAGGGCCATCCAAAGTCTAAAGTAAAGTACTTTCCTACTTAGGTTAATGTTTTGCTGAACCCTCAGTTCAGTTTCTCCTTCGTATCTTTCCTTGGGACAAACAAGTCTGTACAGGGAAAGAATTAGCTTACAGGTTTGGGGTGTTTTCTGGTTTTTATATTCCCAAAGTAAATTATGCAAAGAGAGGGCCCCACTCAAGCAATATGTTTTGTGGGCCATTTGTTTCTCCAAGATACCTACTGAGTTGCTCTTCCTTCTGCATTTTGGGGGATTGGCCCAGCTTTTCATGTTAAAATGGATGGTCTTCATACTCACTTTTGAACTCAGTCATGACTGTGTTCCTTTCCAGTGGTCCAAACTTGTCTCTTGCTGATGTTCTCCCTAACATCCACTATGTCTTAGAGGTAGTACCTTTTTTTTTCTGATAATGGAGTTATATCTTACACATCAGCCTCGTTCTATGTCTGTTTACTACTCTCTCAGTGTCAACTTTCTCTGGAAAATTCCATTCTGGAATGCTAGTATTAAGTGAGCAAATATTACGGTGACATTTTTTTGTACAAAAAAATGGCAAAATCACCAAGTTCCATGAATGCACATAATGAGCTGTGGGCTGTGACTCCAGCAGTCTTGACAGCCATTTTTTCAGTCTTCTTCTGATGACTAGAAGTTCAACTGAAAGTGCTTAGGGATGGGGAATGTGAGCACTGTTGGTATTGGTGAAATGTTCCCTGCTTGGAAGGGGGTAGTGGTGTTGCTTGTTGGCCTGCAGGCACTCTGGCCTGGAGAAGCTGACTAATCCATGAGCATCAAATCCTCTTCTATAAAGTGAGGATTATAATCCTCCTTTCTTGATCTTGTCTGTTTGAACTGTGAGTACTTTCTGTAGATACTTTCCCTTGAGATGTGACTGGAGATCATTCAGTGCAATGGGGTGTTTCCTTGGTAGTGCTAGAATGCTACTTAAAAATTCAAATTGCAGGAGATGGGTAGTAATGTTAATCATCATAATGAAGATGGAGCATGATTTTTACTGCATGACAGCAGAAGGAAAGGCTGAGAGATAGGTATCTAAAATTACTGAGTGCATACTTTCAAAAGACAGGACTTGCTCAGCAGCCAGGTGACAACAGACATTTTGTTTATTTGACAGAGAGGCTGTGAACTTAAGTTCTGACTCAGAAGGAAAATTTGCTTCCCAAAAAAAGACATACAGAGGGTTTTAATGGCGGTTGCAAGACATGTGGCTGTGCTATGGCACTATGTGTGAGCTTATAAAGACATACAGTGTGTATCTGGTGAGGGAATCTGTGAATTCCACCACTATTTAAGAGAAAAAACATTCCTCACCCAGAAAAGAAAGTCAAAGAAAAGTTGTGTCTGAGAGGACAGGCTCTACCAGCTCCAAGGCAGTCAGATGTGATGTCTGCCCAGTAAGGGAAGACACTTCTGTTCAACTGCATGGATGGTTTTTAGCCTGACCTAGCCCAGCCTTTTATCTGGAAGTTGGCCTCACTGAAGGTGAGATGTTTTAATTATGTCAAAAATTGCTCATACTGAAGAGTTGCAGGGGAGGAAGAAGTACTGGAAAATATACTAAAACGTGTGTCTGAATCAGTTAGTTTCCATTCGGTGCTCTTGTTTGGGCAATCACCTGGATGCCAAGACTGGTGTAGTATGGGGGGGCATCATGTGGAGGTCAGTGGGCAGGAATTGGTGTGCAGAGGCCCTGGCTGCTGGAATCCTGTGCTGTTCTGATCTGAGCTCGTACAGTGAGTACCCACAATGGTGTTATCTGCTCAAGTGCAGAGTTGAGGCAGCGACAGCAGCAGGGGTGTTACACCGCATGACTGGTTTCTGCAGCGATGTCTTTCAGACTGGCTGTAGCACAAGTGAAATGTATGGAAGGACAGAGAGCATTTGTGCTTTGTTTGGAGTTTTTTTTTTTTTTTTTTGATATCTAGTTGTGGTTTTCAGTGAGGAGCAGATGAACAAGTATCCTGCTTAACAGAGCTTAAAGAGAAACTGCTTGTAGCCTAAAAAACCCACCAGAATATCAATTTATGTGCTTTAAAGATGACATGGATTCTTTAAAGATTGTAGGGTCTTGCAGTTTTACTCCAAAGAAACACTGCTAGCTCCACAGTTCAGTTGGCAGGGATCCATGTCAGATTGTGGAGCTTTAGTCATATGCACAAGTCTTCTTATGGCACTAAAATTCATTTAGTTTTCTTCTAAAGTCACAGACAAGGAGCTAAAATTGTCTCGCTCGAATATGCATTTTTGAATTTCAGAATTAAATGTAATAAAGGAGATTTTTATTTTTATTTTCTTTTGATGAGACACGCAATGAGAGAGTGAGGATGCTGCGTTACAGTATCTTTTGATTTGCTATTTGCTATGTGTTAAACATTTGTATTTCAAAGAAGCGTTTGTACCTATACTGAGTGTTTGGCAAATCCAACAGCTCATTAGATGTTAACAATAGCAACACTGCTAAATACAAAGGATTCATAGGCAAAGTACCCCTCAGGCTATATCTCAGAGAGAAAAAGTGGCAAATAGAATCAGAAACTAATTAAATAGTCAGCTAAAGCGAGCATAACTTAAAAAAGCTCTAAAACTACCAAAAATGGAAACATATTACAGTTATCTGCATTCACAGTGCAGAACAAGTTTGGTAGTATTTAAGATAATTCTCTAGTGCCTGCTATTTTTAGTCCAAGGGTAAGCTTCTGTAAGAGCCTTTCAGCGTTGCATCCCTTTAACCTGGCCTAACAAGCTAAGCCAGTAAGCTGTCTGATTTCCGTCTTACAGGAGGCAAAGAGATAGCTGAAACAAACCATTTGTGGTGCAAACGCTCAGCCTATCTTGTCTTAAGAGCTTTCTTTGTATGGATTTTTTTTTTTTTCCCCAAACATCTCAGTATTAAGCTTGCTTGTCAGAGACTAAATTGTCAGGCTTTGCTGTTTGGAAATGGTAGAAGCACAGGAATGAAAGGAAGATTTTATAGACTCAGCCTAATGGAAATAAACATTTCCGTGTTGCCAATGGTGAAACCCGATCAGGGCAGTTTAAGGTATTGCTATTGATGCCTCTGAGGTAAAGTTTTTCTCAGGGAAGGAAGGGCAGACATAAAGGGCCTGATTTCCTTCTCACTTACACTTAATCTGTCCTTGTTTAACTCCATCAGCTTTGCTAGGTGATGCTTGGTTTGTGCTGCTCTAATCCTAGGGAAGCCCAGCTGGAGTTGGCGTTGTGCTCCCTGTGCCACCAGCACTCTGATTTATGGCACTCTTTGCCATCAAAATGAGACAAGGCCAGGTGCAGTTGTAAAACACTGTGGTGCTCACTCTGGTGTTTTGGTGCTTCAGGTGGATAAGATTTTGCGATATTACTCACTCACAGGTAGCCAGCTCTTTTTTACTTGAAATACCCTGTGGTGGGTGTCTTTTCCCCTACTCTCTTGTGTAGAATCTAGTGCAACCATGTTTACTTTCTTGTCTCCCTGCTTTCTCTTCCTCTCTCCTCTCCTTTCCCCTCCTTACCCCCGGTAGTGTGTGTAATCCTCCTGTATGTTTACAAAACAGGATTTGATTGCTTCCTAAACATGAGTAGTCCCACCCACTCCTCTCAGCCAACTGAGAAAGGCTTGGACACTCTCATCTTGGGCTCTTTCCAATCTATAGCTCACTTCTCCTCTTTCTTCCCCCTCAGTTTGGGTGCTGAAAGAACACAGAAAGATATCTCAATACAAAGGGAGACTATCTTAGCCAGGAAAATGTAGGCTGTGTTGAACCTTGTGATTTTCAGGGTCCCATCTCTGGTTTAGTATTCAAATGGTTTCAATTTTCCTATTATTCTTAGGGTTAGGCACATCCCATGGGGTTTTGGCTGTGCATCTAGCAGCTACACAGGCTCAAATTATAACTTGTGTTAACTTCAGCAGGGATAACTTGAACTGAAGCTGCACTTGACATGAACAAATAATGTCAATGTATTTCCAGTAGGGAATGCAAGCACAGTATGTACTGCATTGTAGGCAAGGTAAGCCCAAACCACTTTTAAACTCAGTGTCTTAGTCATAGCAATGTAGTGCTCAACTGCAGAACTCACTTGGTAAGGAGGAAGAATTACCCTTGTTGGCCTGTGTCTGGACTGCAGTTAGCGCTGGGCAGAGTGGTGCAGACACACTGTGTAGGAGCTGCTGTTCTCAGCTCAAACATCAACATACACAAAGAGCAGAGGACCAGGTCCCTAGCTAGTGTAAATCTGCATAGCTCTGTTAAGACCTGCGGAGAGGTCCTAATTTACTGCAGCTGAACATCTGGGTCTAAGTTCTTTTTCTTTTGTTTACCAGCAGGATTAAATAGAAGTACCCCCACTTATTTATTGTAGGTGCTGTGGCAGCATCTCAAAGCCCAGTGGTAAAACAGGACGTGGTTGTGAAAGGGGTTGTGTGAACACAACAAAAAGTACCTGTCTAAAGGAGCTTACAGCCTAATTAATAATGTTATTCAGTGCATTGTTAAGTACATCTGGACCTGACTGTCTGTTCTGTGTCATCTTTTAGGAGGATAAAAAAAAATATGCCCGGTTTTATTTTTGCCATTTCTGGTGAAGAAGGGACTAGTTAACATGAGTGTCTCACTAAAAAAAAAATTGTAGTCTTTTACATCACACAGATGGAGGGCTCATGATCAGGAACATGCAGACTTTTTAAGACTAGCAGAGAATGAGCAATAAATTCAGTCTTGACTAAGGAGTAAATAGAGGAGAGGCAACTGCAGTGGGAACTGTATTGTGCATCGCAGTGTGCATGCACTACATAACTCTGCCAGACTGATTGAGGGGAAATGGATATGGTAATGTAAACTTGCAAATTAGTTTTACATTTTATTGTCAACCCCATTTTATTAATATTATCTGTGAAGACTAGTGGGTTCCAGGAAACTTAGAAACAAGCCAACAGTGGGCATGCCTTAGAGGAGACTGCAACAGATAACTCTTCTGTGATGTTTTTTTTTTAAATGTTTTCTGTTTTAAAATCACCATCTCTACTTTACAGTTCTATTTGCATACACAAAATTGCATTAAAAGAACAATGAAGTCTTAGCACTGAATGACAAATCAAGGGGATATGTAACTGAGGATATTATTGGACATGTACATAGCCAAGTGTTTAACCGGTGGAAAATTCAGACACATCTCCTCATCCTGAAGAATATTCTTGATGGTTGTAGGGGTTTACCTGGTTGCACTGTGTGATCACTGGAGTGATTTTGACGTGAGGACTTACTTGCTGGGAGAGGCTTTCATTTTATTTTTGTGGGACTGTGAAGAGCCTGGCAAAATTAGTTTGTGATCTGTGCTGTTAAACCCTGTACCTGCTAGGACATTCCTTACTGTGGGATCTCCACATTCTCATTTGGTGCTTCATTAAAAGGGAACCTTTATATCTTTCAGCCTAGGACAGTCAGAGTACAAGTATCTGAGGTTTATTTTATCTAAACCCCCTCTCTAAATGGTGTGTGTGTCAGTCAACATGTCTGCTAGTACATACAAACAAGGAGGACATTGAATGACATTGCTGTGCCACCTAAAAATAACTCACAGCTACACAGGTAAAATATACAGAGAAAATTAATCTTCAGGCTTGTAAACAAGTTTATGTGTTGTATCTGAGTAAACTCTTTTAACCAACTCAAACCAGATAGCTGCCATCCAGTTAAATTACGGTAAAGAATGATGGGAAGTCCGGATGTATTATTGATGCACTGATCCATTCATGCTTCAACTGTAAGGGAAACCGGTGCTTTTCTTCCTGTGAGGCATGACTTGTGTTTGTCATACGTGTTCAATGGGCATGTGTTAGGCTTGATGAAGCTGAACACGTTGAGAAATTAAAGCATCATAAAAAGCATTTAATGAAGTTGATACTTTACAAGTGCTAATTTCCTGGTCAAATTAAATTCCAATTTTCTAACAGTAAAAGCACTAGATAGAAATGTCTTATTTTTTAGGTGAAAGGAATTTTTGAGTGTGTGTTCATTTGTACAAAAATAGTCTCCCTTTAAATGAACGAAATTTAAAAATCTGCGTTGACTCTGCTATATTGTGTATAATTTTACCTTTAAATTTGTATTTCTTTAGAGTCATAAATCGCAGGATAGAAGCAGGGGTGATTATAGACATCCTGACATCCCATATAATTAAAACTAAAGGAAATGCAACACTAAAACAGAGAATGAACAAAAGCAACAAGATAATGCTTCTTGTTGGCAAAGAAAGAGTCCATACTGCCACTCAAGTGCAGTTTTTAGAGGTGTTTGTCATGATAAACAGGACAAACAAGTTTTTACATCAATTACATGTGTGAAATCATCACTGCAAAATATATGTAGCTTTTATTTTTTTCCTCCAAGATATGCTATGCTGCCTTACAAAGGTATATGAATGTTGAAAAATCTTATGTCAGTGCACAGAGAGATTAGTGTGGGCATGGACCATAAATCAAGTAAATAAATAAATCTGAGCAAGCAGTGCTTGACTATTTGGACTGAAATACTGCTGACACTGTCATTGAAAGCTCTGCAACAGAAGAGTCCCAAATGTCTTCCGTACCTTATGCTGTAGCCTACCTTCCCCTTCTTCCTTCTTTCTACAATACTCACTGTGTGTTAGAGCTTGTCCAGACTGGAACCCCAGGATCTTTAACTCTCTACTCTCCTGTATATTATTTATGCACATAATAATAATAATTAAAAATCCTTGTCTGAGTTGTTGCATTATTAGATGCATGAACAACTGTCTATGTATGGGAAGGGAGGATGGGTAAGAGGTGCCATTTGCTGCTCCAAGTGGCAGAGTTTCTGTGTGATGAGCTCAGAGGCAGCCTGCCTAACCTCCTTCACCCTGCATCCCCTTCACCAGCAGTTCTGGGAGATAGGAAACTTCACCTCCACCCCAGTTTCTCTGGTTTCACTCTCACACAGTGAAGAAAATCTTGCAGTCTCTCTTTTTATTGTGGCTCTTCATCAGGCGCTTTCTTTCCTTTGCAATTCTGCACTTTCCTTGCTCTTGGTTTTACCCACCAGAAACACAGAGTTAGTTTTGTGCTTCATTGTGGGGCTCAGCCCAAATCTAGCCTGGACAAAACATGCCAGATCTTCTGCTGTTCTTTCTTCTTCTGCAGTTTCTGACCCATAAAGACCAGGTGGCCTTTGCTAGCCCTGGACAAGGCAACACAGTGGTAAGTCCATGGTGTGCCTCAGTATCACAGACATGCAATTCCTTTGCAGTGCCAAGTCCTGTAGAAGTTAAAAGTCCTCCTGGTAAGCTAACCAAGTAAGAAACAGGGGTAGAGCATTTATTTAGTAATCAGCAAATTAGTCTATATAGTCAGCAAATGTTGAGGCCTAAACTGATGATAAGATGATTTGTTTTCAAGTGTTTTCTCAATATTGTGCTCAAGTATAAATTGAATAGAGTGACCTTTTGATAGTGAGTCAAATTGACTGCATTTGCAAAGATTCTGTGGTTTCACTTACTATAAATTTTTGATATTTGGCCTACCACTGGTGAAATGAATCCAGCACAATATCTAATCATTGGTCCCCTTAATACAGTCAGTAGCACAATAGCTCACTTGCAGATTGTTTTTTCTTTTATCTTTTCTCCAGAATCAAAGATTACAATGATAGAGGGGAAGGATGCAGTTTACACAAATCAGATTGCAATGGCTTGCAAAATATGGATGAATTTTGGTCAAAGATGTAGAGCATGGGCTGCTAGCTAGATCCACAAGTTCATGAGATGAGAAAGTCAATTAGTATCTCCTCAGTTTATTATAAACTTAATTTCCAGGCTGTAATGGAAACTTCTGAACTGCAACAACTCGTTAGAAGCAATAAAAAAAAAAAGTTATTTGTAGTAGGAGAATATTCAATAGGCTTTTTAAAACTGACATGTTTAGCTTAGAGCAGAAAGGTTAGATTTTTCACTTGAAAAGGTAGTCCATCTCATGGGAGCCATGGCAGCATTACTTCCAGTGATCCAAGGGCATGATCTTAAAGAAAAGCCTATTTGCAAGTGGTCTGTGCTGTGGTTTTGAGTTGTGATGCTTTAATAACAAGTGCTTGACAGAAGTTTTACAGTGTCAGGAGAGCATCTCACAGAGAGGAAGCAATCTGAGTTCAGTTACCAAGATTACACATAAGAACTTTCTGAGAAATAAGCAACATGTTGATAATGATGATGATGAAAAAAAAAATTATTTTATTATTTTATTTTTTTAAATTTAATTTTTTTTATTTCTATTTTTATGTTGCTGTACCCTGAAGAGGGGAAGGGGAAAATGGATGCTGCCAATGCTCCCATCTCCATCAGCCTGTAGACATTTAGCAGGTCCTTCCAGTGGTGCCATAATATTCCTGGGAGCAATGCTGGGAGTTTGTGCCCCTCTGGGACCTAGCTCTGGAAATAAACATTGCATTACCTGTATTATGTAGAATCACAATATTTATTTAATATTTAATATTTATTTAATATTTATTTTTTGAGAGATTATTTTGGGATGGTTCAAGTCTATAGCTGGAGAAATCCAACTGGAGTGATGCTTTCACCTAAATATGGGCAAATGATTGGTCCTACAATTGAGATATGTCCACATTTCATATGAAAGGCAGAGGGGCTGCTGAAATCAGAAGGCAGGTTCTGGATTCAAGTGGTCTTTGCCTGCAGGTCTGTGTGAGGAGTATGAATATAGCTGTCTCCTTCAAGGAAAGAAAATATCTTGTTTCCTTTCCATACCCTAAAGGCATTTGCACAGGGGTGGTGATAATTAATCCCCATATTTCTACTTCATATAAAGGAATCTAGCTGTAATTTTCTCCTAGTGGGACTCCATTTTGTTTTTAAAGATAATTGATAGCTCTGGACTTAAGCATTTCAATTATGGGAGTGTCTCTTGGGGACCAGACTAACAGACCTTGGAAAAATGTTTTAATGCAAATGCATCATGTGAATTTTTACTGTAAGGCAACACAGTATGCCTAAGGACTTGCAAAGCAGTTGAACAGCAAAATAAAAGCTGTTCAAATATACAAGGGCATGGGTCTGATTGGGAGCAGGTGAGGTAGAACAAGTGGTTCACCATTTATTCACTTACTTATCTTTGGCCCTTGATACAGCCAGCTCTCAGTTGAGGAGAAGGAGGTGCTTGCCTTGAACAGCACATGGAAAATGCAGCAAAATCAACATGACAGCTCTGTCTGTGCCATGCCATGGCAGGTTGGATCTTTCTGTACCAGAAGAGAGAAAACTTGGGCTGTAGTTCTTCCCTTTCATTGTCCTTGACTTCAGTTCTTACTTTCCTCTGTCAGGAGTAGAAATACTAACCAGCCTGCATCCTAATCCCTGTATCCCTCCTACCCTCCCCATGCTTCTGTCCAGCCTGTGGCTCCTTATCCTCTTGTGGCAAGGCTTGGTTTGTGGGGCCAGGGCTGAGACACCATCTGCCCCTACTCCTGTGTGTTTGTTGGCAGGAGGTGCTCAGGTCCTGAGTGGTGTTAATGAACTTTTCAGTGCCTCTGCATCCTCTGTGCAAAAAGGGGTGAATCTGTACCCCTCGTTTCTTAAGGAAAACACAATCTTAAGGACATACTCACTCCAAAATTTGTTGTTAAGGAATTAAGTTCCGTTGGAAATCCCTGATGTGCTCACAAGTCAATTTTGTTTGTTTGAAAGTAATGCCATAATGTATTAGCATTTTTAGATCACTCAGATATTTTCAGCTGGAGGAAAATCTTTCATTTTCTTTGTTAATTGTGCTATGAATAGATCTTAGGCTGATGAGGAGAAATCAGTCAATATGTTGAAATGGTGATCCCTTGTGAGTTCTGGTGTACACCTGGCTGTTCTGAATTGCTTACTAAGCTGGGCTGCTGGAGTGGTGACAGCTTCTACCAGCTGTGGATCTGTCCCAAAGTTTCCTGGGCTTTTTACAAAGATGTGGCGAGCTGCCACTGCTCCCAGCTCCTTGGGGCTGTAGATTAATAATGCAGTTTAGACCCTGGTCTTTCAGTGGGAATCCCAGTGGGCCCATGCACTATTCAAATTGCCAGTAAAGAAACTTTACAGCATCATCATTCATTAGCTGATTTGATTCCTAGAGATAGAGTCAGCAAAAGTTGTGCACGTACTAATCACAATTGAAAGGGAGAGTAGAAGTCACCCAAAGGGAAGATGTTACTATTGATATTTTGAGAAGATTTTCTAAAAGATGGGCTTGACCTTCTTCTGGAATGGATCAGCATACCTGTGCTGATGATAAGAGCTGCAGGATAATCCTGAGTCAGTCAGTCAGCTTCAGGATTTTCAAGAAGGGATCACAGAAACACAGATGGGTAGGTTGGAAGAGACCACAGTGGGTCAGCTGGACCCACCTCCCTGCTCAAGCAGGGCCATCCTAGAGCAGAGGGTACAGGATTGCATCTAGACAGTTCTCCAGTGGAGGAGACTCCACAACCTGTCTGGGCAGCCTGTTCCAGTACTCTTGTCATTCACAAAGAACCTCATGTTCAGGTAGAACTTCCTGTTCATCAGTTTCTGCCCACTGCCTCTTTTCCCATTGCTTGGCAGCACTGACAGAGCCTGGCTCCATCCTCTGACCCCTCCCTTCAGGCACTGGCAGACATTGATGAGCTCCCCTCTCTGCTGTCTCTTCTGGAGGCTGAACAGGCCCAGCTCCCTCAGCCTGTCCTCTCACAGAGATGCTCCAGCCCCTTCAGCCCCTCTGTCACCCTGCTCTGGCCCTGCTCCAGGAGCTCCATGTCTCTCTAGTGCTGAGGAGCCCAGAGCTGGACACAGCACTCCAGATGAGCTCCACAGGGCTGAGGAGAGGGGCAGGATCACCAGCCTTGGGCTGCTGGCAGTGCCCTCCCTGATGCACCCAGGGTACCACTGGCCCTCTTGGCCACAAGGACACTGCTGGCTCAGGGACACTTGGTGTCCACTGAGTCCTTCTCTGCAGAGCTGCTTTCCAGCAGTTTGGCCCCAAGCCTGTGCTGGTCCCTGGGGTTATTCTTCTCCAGGTGCAGGATCCTGCATTTGCCTTTGTAGAATTTCAAATGGGTTCCTTTCTGCCCATCTCTCCAACCTGCCCAGGTCCTTCTGAAGAGCTGCAAATGACTCAGGGGGATCAGCCCAAAGCTTCTCCCAGCTTTGTGTCATCCATAAACTTGCTGAGGAGGCATCTGGACCTTCATCCAAGTCATTGATAAATAAGTTAAACAATACTGGGCCCAGTATTGAACCTTAGGGGGCACCACTTGTAACAGGTCTCCAGCTAGAGCCTGTGCCTCTGATTACAACTCTGGGATCTGCTGTTCAGATGGTTTTCAATCCACCTTGTTGTCCACTCAAGCAATACACACTTCCTGAATTTGCCTATGAGGGTGCTGTGAGAGACAGTGTCAAAAGCCTTGCTGACATCAAAGTAGACAATATCCACTGCTCTCTCCTCATCCATCTGGGTAGTTGTTTATCATAGAAGGCAAGCAGGCTGGCCAAGCATGATTTGCTTATCTTTAGTGAAACAATGCTTGACTACCTCTGATCACCTTTGTGTCATCCACATGGCCTCCAGAATGAGGTACTCCATCACCTTTTCGGGGATCAGGGCATGGCTGACTGGTCAGTCATTCCATGAGTGGGACAATACTGGGTCCAGTATTGAACCTTATGGGACACCACTCATGACACCACTCATGAGTCCTTGCCATTTTTGAAGACTGGGGTGACATTTCCTTTCTTGCAGTCCTCAGACACCTCTCCTAATCTCCATGACCTTTCAAACATGACCATGAAGCAGCCTCCCTATGATGTCTGCCAGCTCTCTCCAGCATTTATGGATGCATTCTGTCAGGGCCCATGGACTTGTGGATTTTAGATTTTCCTAGGTTTTCTCTAACCCAGTCTGATAGTAATGACAGAGATTTTAAAATGCTGCCTGATTTTTTTAAAGGAAAAAAATTTAAGGATAAATTACAGCATTGCTCCCTATTTGCACCCTGTAGGGATGCCTGTGAATGACAACATGGACAAGCCTGTATTACAGCTCAGTCTTTGGCCTCTGTGGTCTCTGTGGATTGTGACAAGTAACAGGCATTACAGACATAAAATGCTAACCACAGGGTGAACCCAGCTCCATCAATAGTCAGAATAAGCAAAAGAGAAGGAATCATCAGGGGTAGAGGATTTAAATACCTTTGCGTGGGTAAATTATAAACTCATTTCACTGGCCAAAGAGAGAATGTCTCTGGAGACATTTTACTGAATGCAGAAATGCATTTAGATTGTTACACAATTATTACAGTGTTTTCAGACAGAGAATTATTTTTAGTGCTGTAGAAGTATTAAAGTATTAGACCAAAGCATGCAAAAGCAGAGAAGAGCACAGTTAGAAACTTTCCATGGTCTTTGGATTCCTGTATTACTCATGTTTGAAGATTTGTTGATATTCTGGCAGTTTACCTCAGTTACATTCACCCATAGAGTGACACAAATGCCAAATTTTATTTCCTTTCAGAGCTAATGGCATTCTGGATATGCTGGAAATTTCTGTTGTCCCAAATGCAGAATCACATGCATTCATTGGCATGCTTGTGTTTCTTGCCTCCTTCATCTGGGTGAAAATTTACAGGGATCAAAACATCTCTGCCCCCAATGTCTTTATGCTAATATAACAGTGTGATTTGAAAGTGATGCATAACTGCTTCTGCATTAAAAAGGCAAGTTAGCAACATGCAGTTATTATGAGTTATTTGCATAAAAGTTTAATAATTGCATATATTTGCCATGCAGCTTTGAGATTATCCTCTGGTCCTTTTTCTTACACGCTGTAGTTCATTTAGGTAGTCTAAATACCTAGGACCTGGTCCTAAAAAAAGAAGCAAATTCTTCTTGTAGGATCCTGCTTGAGGCTAGGGATGGTGGAGTCAGTTCCAGAGAGCACACAGCGCGTCCTCTGGCCACAGCAGAGGTGGAAATTGCTCAGCTCTCCCTGTTCCACCCAGCCTGTGTGATGAGCAGGTTGGATGCCAGTCTGAAATGTGAACTTCAGCAGTGACAGTGCTGAAACTGTGAAAGAGCCTGCATTTGGCCATGGTGTTGCTTCTCCCCAGTGCTGTCAACACCAAGACTCAGGCTGCAATAGCAAAGGAGAAAGCTGCTGCTTCAGTGATTATTGCTCAGGCGTTGATGTACCCAACCATCTCTCCCTCTGCATCTCTCCTCAGCACTGCTTCTGCTGTATCTAATAATTGTGTTTCTTTATAAACAGTAATTTAGGACAATTAGGAGCAGTAGCATAGTTAAACCCTTAAAAGGTTATCCAGCAATGTCATTTTCTTGACTAATGTGTTCCTGCTGCCATGTCGTTTGTGAATAGACATGTGTTAGCCAGCTTGTGTGCTTCATCTGTGGTGACTTTGATTTATTTGCTCTGTAAATTGGGACTGAAGCAATAATGGAAAGTGACATTAATTGTTTAACAGAGTCCTCTTTGTCACATCCTCTGCTTTCTCTGGAGTGTTTGAATGTTGAAACTTGTACAAAACTAATTGAAATTGCTGTGATGAGGACCAGTGTCCGCTCAACTTTCTCTTATTGAATGTCAGCACACTTGAATGTCTGTTTAAAGCATGAGAGTTGAGCAACTAACTGCAAATATCAGGTTTTCTTCTGGCATGCTATTATTAAAGAAGGCATTCCCTGTTAGTAATAGCAGCACTTCCAGCTCTGTTGTCAGCTTTATAAGCTGAAGGACTCAGCAGTGTGCCCCACCAGCTGGACTTGCTGAAAAAGTTCCTGATGTAGGGCTAGGGGTCAGGCAGCCAAAGGACACTCTAGGCTCAAGGTCTGGCTCTCACACCATTCATCCCACCACCTGTGAGGGACTTGAAATGCCATTAAGAAAAAACACTGGAATACACTTTCTTTCCCAACAATGCCTTTTCTTACTATTCTAGAAGCGACACCTTAATTTTCCTCTTTTCCTTTCAGAAAGTGGCTTTGAAAAGCTGGATTCGGAGCATGGTTTTATTCAGCTCCCTTCTGTCATTTCCACACACTGAATTACCACAGCTGTATGCATATGTCTGCTTAGTATGGTAGAAATCACTTGATATTGAAAATTGGATAATTTTTCTCAGTGGCCAAGTGCCTTTTGGCCTTTGAAGTAAATGCTTCTCCTTAGCATTAGTTTGCCTGCATATATACTTGTTTCTTGGAGGTGATGCTGTAAGCACCAGAACAGTTTGTGCTCTGCCTTAGCTTTCTAGCTCAAAGACAGCTTTTATGTTAGAAGCCGTGAGGTGTGATTTGGCAGAGAAGCCTAGCAGGAGCAATTATCTGTGTGGTTTATGATCATCTCTGTTCAGAGTCTGCTAGATAAAAGTATTACTGAAAAAAGTAATGCTGAGGGGATACCCAGTTTCACTTGATAATTTTTTTTCCAAAGTTTAACTTGGCAATGTTTTGCTGTTGCCTTTTTTAACTTCTTTTTTTTTTTTTTTTTTTTTTTTTTTTTTTTTTTTTTTTTTTTTTTTGCCTGTTTGTTTGTCTTGCTGGTATTATTTGTCTTGCTACTTCACTTTTATACTTTGAGATTTGAACTTAGCTGAAATTTTTTCACAGTATGAACCTGGAACATGATGAGCTACTCTGAAGCTGGTGGAAAAACTCCCAATTTGATATCACTTGAATCAGTGAAAGGCTTTTCATTTACTTCAATAGCACTAGGATCAGCCTAGGAGTCCTAGATAATTGATCTGTCAAGATCAATTTCCAATCTTTCTGAAAAATAAATATAATGATTTTTACACAGTTCTATTTCTCAGTTCTAACTCTCAGCACTCAAAAAAAAAATCTTAATATACAGTAGGGACTATATTTCATTAAAAAATCAGGAGGCACTTAAATTTACTCAATTTGACAAAAAGAACTCATGTTGCTGAAATAAGATATAAATTAACATTACAGCCACATCTGATTAGAAATTAATCTACTTTTTATAATTGCAGTCGGAATTTGATAAATGCATACAATAGAGCATTGAGCACTCAAATGATGTAACTCAAAAGGACAACTTCAAAGGCAGCCTGCCTAATACATTTCTTTAAGAGAAACCCAAACAGCCTGTCATTTACCATATGAGTGCTGCTGGCTGCTCTTATGCCAGAATACTGAGGAATGAGAAGCTGTTCGTTTGGTTTTGGAGCAAGGATTTGCAGAATAGTGGAAGGGAAACCCTTTCTCACTTACACTGGACCATCTATGTGAATGAGGTTTTCCCTATTTTACTGGTGATTCTTTTTGGTGTCCAGATTAGCTGTCTGATTCTTGTTGTTTTGTCAGGTCAATTAGCTGGTGTTAAGTGTGGAAGAGCAAAAGAAAGAGACAGCCTGGGCTGACACCATCATTAGGTGTCAGCATTTTAGGCTCGTCCTGTAATACAATCCCTGGGTGATTACTTGTCATTGTTAACACCTGATTAAAAAAAAAAAAAAAAATTGTGGAAGAAAAGTAAACTAGCAACACACCAAAAAAGTGCAAAGAGATTTCTTTTGAACAGAGATGGATCATTTTATTGTGTCTAATTACATTGTCTGAGTGTCTAGTGTTTCGGGGCCAGTTTAACCACGCGTTGTCTGCTTGTTCACATACACAGGCATAGTTTTGTTCTCTCACCCGGTTGCTCTCTTTGTTTTGCCCTCTCCCGCAGAAGATAGATGAAGAGAGCGAGGCGAACTTGCTAGCTGTTCTCACAGAAACACTGGACAGCATCCCCGTGGATGAGGATGGGCTGCCTTCCTTTGATGCGCTGACAGATGGAGATGTGACCCACGGAAATGCGGCCAGCCCCTCCCCGCTGCCCGACGGCGCCCCTCCCGCTCCGGAGGCAGAAGAGCCGTCTCTAGTAAGAACCCTTCCTACTGTTTACAGCAATTGGATGTGCCCTGGCTACCCGCTGCATGGGTATGATGTAGTCACAGTAAGGTCTGGGCTTTTCATTTAGGCTGGAGAGGAAAATCGAGTAAAGAACTGAAAATTAAGCGGGGGAAAGCCCCCCCACCGAATAGCCATAGGATGATTAATATGGCAGTCTATTAAAAAGTTGTTGAAAAGGTTGTTTTTGAAACTCTTACTCTAATGGGGCTGACACTTTTGCTTATCATTCTGTTCATATAAGTCGGGGTAATGGTTCTTAATTCATATTTCATTTCTCGGGGCTCTTTTCCTAGTGTATGTTTTGACATAATTTTTGGTGATCTGTGAAGAAAGGCCCAGTGAATCTGTTGGGATGCAGGGCTGATTTTGTGTCTTTAACATTGATTTGACCAGTAAGCACCAGCTTAGTGCTAACCAGGGAAAAACTGAGCCTTGGATGAGGATGTGGGTGAAACATTATATGCATTTTGCTCAGTAAATCCAGTTTGTGATGTGATTCTGTTTCTGCTGAAAGCCTCTTATCATTGGCTTCAGTGGGAACAGAGCCAGGTACCTGAATCTTGACAGTGTATCCATTAGTCTGTTAAAGTTAATGTCTCTGTGTAGATCAGAGGCTCTTCGTGTCAAACAGATCACTAAGAATTTCATTTTGCCATGGATTCAGAAATCTGAGATCCCTGCCATTTCTGCTTGCCCCACAGTATGCTGCAGTAAAGGGAGCAGAAATGTGCTACCAAGCCAGAAGAAAATGAAATCTGTTTACTCTGAGAAATATCAAGTCCTGCTTTTTGTCTTATTGTACTTTGCTTGCTGAAATGAATAGAACTAACTTTAAGTAACTATGCAAAAATGTAGATAAGTCATTTTAATCCGTAAAGATGTATAATTTTACTCTTTTCCTTCCACTTCCCTTTCCCTAATTTGTTTGTAGCTTAAGAAGCTCTTGCTGGCTCCAGCCAACACTCAGCTAAATTACAATGAATGCAGTGGTCTCAGCACACAAAACCATGCAAACACTAATCACAGGATCAGAACAAGCCCTGTGGTTGTTAAGGTACAAACTTAATCTTTATAATAAGGAAAAAAAAAGAATGTGTGACGAGGTCTTTTACGCTTTCAGCAATCAACCAAGCAGTAGACCTGAATGTATTTTATTAATATGCTTACTATCATGTAACTAATTTTAAAAAATGTGAGTTATGGATTGGGTTCCAGAAAATCATCTGAACTCTTTTATGCTCTGAATATTTCATTTATGCCTTTTCTCTTGGCAGAGTTCAGTTGTAGTCACACCGTCTGTTGCTCTTACCTACTTTACTGGTACACAGAGTAGGAGGGGGTGTGATAAAATTTGCTGATGGTCTGGTGTTGTTTATGAGTGACTCCAGGATGTGGGACTGCCGTTTTCCCAGCTGTCTGAGCTAAGACAAATGACACTGGATTCTTGGCAAAAAGATGTATATTAGACCTTGATTGGATGGAATGGGGGGCTTAGACATAATTCTGTTAGCAGGCAGTATTAAACAATGTTTGTCTTGCCATTCAGTGTAACTGAAAACAGGCCATTTAGGGGTACTTAAGAGAGTTGTGAATACTGGGCCCAAGCAATCAGCAGCAAATTAAGGTTTAAACCAGCTTATTTTTTTGTTCACTGTAAAGGCGCTGTAGGGTCTTGTTAGTTACATGTTGCTGAGTAGGAACATTGCAATGTAGGAGAAATGAAATAAAAAGCTGCATAAATGTCATTTAGGAATTTTAAATGTAATTTTCTTTCCTTGTTCTGCAAACAGTTATTCACAGCTCATAGATCTAGTACACTTAGACTGAACACTTCATTGAAAATCTCATCTCTTCAGAAAACCTATATCCATTCTGATAAGGTTCAGCTCACTAATTTTAGCTTTATTTTATTTTATTATTTTATTTTATTTTATTTTACCCTGTTTTAAGACTGAGAATTCGTGGAGCAATAAAGCGAAGAGCATTTGTCAACAGCAAAAGCCTCAAAGACGTCCCTGCTCTGAACTTCTCAAATATCTGACTACAAATGATGATCCTCCTCAGACCAAACCAGCAGAGAACAGGAACAGCAGCAAAGAGAAATGCACCTCCAAAAGGAAGCCCCATCTGCAGTCTCAGACAAATCATCTGCAGGGTAGGTGTGGGTCTGCAGAGTACAGCTTTGGTGCCAGCAGTAGTGCTGGGAAGCTGAAGTACCATGATTGGGAAAACCCTCAATACTTATTCTGTGCCTTGGGTTAGTATTGGAAATCCAGCATCTCTTCTGAGTAAAGAGATTTTTAAAACAGTGTAATGAAGTTAGGATTAGTTAGCTAGATTTAGCTTTTAGACATTGATTCTTATATTTATTGCCCCAAGCCTCAGAAAAGGATCTCAGGAAAAGTTTAACATACCACATGGTAATATGCCAAGCTAACTGGAGGTACATATTCACAGAGAACTGTACCACTAAGAAATCATTATACCCCTAAACAAGCTCGGCAGCCCAGTTCATTAATGAGCCTCTTTCTCTTTTGCTGGAGTAAAACTGAAGGCATTGTTAACCTGCCACGTAGCCCTTAAGAGACAATAAATAGTGCTCTCACTGCTACAGAGAAAACAATAAATGTGTCATTCCTGTTAAAGCTGGAATGGTGGTTTGCAGTTTTATTTTGTAAATAGTTGAAAGTTTAGATGCCATCTTGATCTTTTTCTCTCATTTTTGGATTCTTTATGATCAAAACTAAGCACTTGTGTTGACTTTTAGTATTCCCTGATGTGTAAAAAACTGGTCTATATTACAAGCAGCTTCTGTGACAGAGATGCAAGAACTGAAAGCCTCCTCTCTCACTTCCTCTCCCTCTCTTCCCCTGCCTGTTTTCCCAAGATAAAGGAAAGCTGTAAAAACTTACGAACCCAAAGGGAGCTTTTAAAAATTATTGCTACTTTAAAATACATCTATGTATTTATGTTGGCTTGGCATCTGGAAGGCTGTGTGCCTATCTCACACACATCAGTGCGAATTCTGGATGACTCCCCCAAAGTCAGTGGAAGTTATCTGTCTGCAACAGAGATCAGGATGTGACCCTGAATGTGTTGTTTGGTATTTTCAAAGCAACAGTTGTAAACTGTATGTTCTTTCTTCCTTTTCCCTCCCTCTTTCTTGCATTTCAGCCTCCATCAAATCTATTTTCTCATTCAGCACCAGGGAGTATAAGCAAACTTAATAAAAATAACCCTCCCTTCCTGTCACTTAATATTGTTCTTGCAGCTGTACATTCTGACATCCTGAAGTATGGAGTTTTCTCCATCATGGTCTCAATTATCTGCACAATATTTTGTGTAAGAAGGAAATCCAACTGCCCCTAAAGCTTCCTTATGCCAACTGCCACTCCTTCTGGATGGCTTCAGCAGTCTGCTTTCACAGCAGAATCCAGACTGACCTCTACATGTGAAACCTGGGTCTGTTACTGCAGTGATACTGAAAAACAGAGCTGCCAGAAGTTACAGGGGGCTTTATTAACCCTGTTGGATGCTAAGGTGGTAGGTGATAAGGTGTGTCATGTATAATATGCTATGTGCACATGTATGTTTTACCCATACATAGATACATGTGCACACAAACATACATACAGATTATGAAGTCTTTCTATTCAGATCAGAGCTGCTTTTTTTCCCCCCAGCTGAGCAATTGTGTAGATTCAGTTCAAAGAGTCAGGGCACTCTGGGCTGTGGAAGCAGCTTGGAGGAGAGGTTATGAAAGTCCAAAGGGATATATAGCTAACAACTGTGCTTAACAGATGACTGTGATTTTAGTGGTCTTGCAGGTGAATTTAATTTACAGGCTTGTGAAATGTTGTTCTTTCAGCAAATTTGCCTTATACACCAATATGTAACTTCGATATCAATGAATTTGCATATAATACAAATACAAGAATATAATGCTTTCAGCTTGGACAGTCAAGTCATGCAGAATCAACCTTGCAAATTTAACTGATGTTTGCAGACCTGCAGTCATTGGTTAATACATTTAATCAAAAGAACAGGAAAATTGGCTCCTTCTGTTTTAAAAAACTATCACAGTCTGAGATTTTCTTTCAAAGTTAGGGAAAGCTCACAAAGGATAAGTTGAATGTTATTTTCCTTTAGGGTTACTGTTGCAAACATATTGCAAACCCACGGGAATGTCCACAAAAGCATTCATGCCAAAGATCATCTGTGGTTCTGCACTGAAATTTGCCCATGAGGAAACGTAGTTCTTTTGAACCTGAATGTTTTCAATTTACAGGGACAAGCAACTTGATGTGAACTCTTTTAATAAGAAAAAACCCAAACCCAGACCTTGAAACTCTAATAAACAGGCACCATGGAAAATGACAGTGTCTTGGCTAAATATTTACAATATCATTAGCTGTATGTGAGTACAAATCCTTTGCAGAAAGAGTGTTTGGTCAAGCTCTTGCCTAGCAATAAGAAAACTGATGGGTGTTTTGGTATGCAAACTTCTCAGTGGAGAGCTCAGTGATATCTGCCTAAAATTAATACATGGGTGTGTGAGATAATGCCTTGGTTCTGTGCCCATCTCTGGCCGATTTGAACTGTGCCTCACTGCTTCAGAATTTAATATGTGTATATGCTGATCTGGGACTATTCTGTGGGACTAATAAGAGCTAGAAACTTTCTAGAGATGTGAACAACTCTTGCACATTCAGCTTTCTTAGCCTAAATTGGTTAAGTGTGCAGATTTTTGTTTAAAAAAAAAAAAAGTCTTTGTGTAAAACTTTATTCCAAAGCCATACTGCAAGATCTGTGTTTTTTTTTTTTTTTTTCTTTTTAAGCCAGTTTTACCTCTAGGTAGCCACAGGCAAACATTAGTATTCCTAGATGTGTATAAATTACACACAAAGATGTGTCAGGTTGCATTCAGTTTTACTGCACCTGGTGTAATGCACAAATCAGTGGCCATGCTGGACCAGACAAATAACTCTTTGGGGTGAGTCTCCTCACTCCAGCAGTGACTTCTGAGGAAGGTGAACCTGAGGTGAACATTTGAGCTTCCATTTCTTACTTTCATATGGGGAGGAGAAGAAACAATATGCAGCTCTTGAGAATTGAGTTAATTTTTTAAAAAGTTATATTACTTCAGGAATGCTCTAGAGCATATAAAAGTAATCAATTTGCATATAAAATCCCTTAATGTTG
Organism: Erithacus rubecula; assembly: GCF_903797595.1. NCBI lineage: Eukaryota > Metazoa > Chordata > Aves > Passeriformes > Muscicapidae > Erithacus > Erithacus rubecula. Next base: position 16,120,540 of record NC_136687.1, on the reverse strand, counting down.
ATGGGAGCTCCAAGCCTGTAATGAATATGAAATATGCAGTAGTGACACTCTGGACAAAAGATCTGCAGTGCAGGAGTGTTCAAGGGGAACATTTTGTCTTAAGTAATTAATCTGCAGAAGAGATCCCCTGCTGTTGTTCTTGCTACAATGCTCTCTGTGTTTAAAACATCAATCTAACTTCTGAAAAGTAAAATTTGCAAGTACTATAAATTTTAATTTTAAAGGAATCTTAGTTGTATTACAATATCCTGGTTCTTGGCTTGGTGTGAGAAAACACAATTTTGCATGAGTAAAAGCTCAAGGACTTACATTTTTATAGCCAGAGCTTTGTTTTTTGTGTATGTCAGGATTGTAGTGCTGAGAGCTTCAACCCCATTTTTAACCATCTGTGACTATGTCCATGGTTTGTCGTAGTTTGCAGGATAATTTGCAAAAATTTGGACTGTAACTGGTTGGACTCTGGCCTCATAGAAACAACCTATTCTCAGTGCTATATGTAAAATTGTATCTTGTAGAAGTAAAATTAACTGAATATTCATAACGTTCTGTTACTTTGTAGTTATTCTGCTGCTCCTGTTTCCAGATAAAAACGTGAACTGTAGTCTAAATTAACAGTGAGAGAAATAACATTTTCACAGTGTATCCTGTAGAGTTCTTAATTGATTTTTTTAACATGTACCACTCTTCTTCTGAAAGGTTCTTGTCATTTGGGTTGTGTACTGAATTTTAGAGGTACAGTAGTTGATGTAAATAATTGTTGAAATTTAGGTGCCCTTTTGGTACTAGTAAATAAGGAATCAGGATGAGTTTCTATTTATCTGAGATATGCTGAAATGACATTTGAACTATCAGAGCTTGGCCCTAGCTGACTAGCACAGGATTCCAATGCCAAAGTATAAAGAAATGTTTACAGTATACTTTACAGAGTGTATAAATATTGCATAATTATTTTCTTTTTTTCCTTTAGCCAAACCAACAAGTTTATCACTTCCATTGACACCCGAGTCACCAAAGTAAGTACTAAAAAGTGCAAACATTTATAAAAGGGAGGGGGGTTCAGTAGATTTTGGCTACAGCAACTCCATTTCAGCTTGTTTTTATAAATGTGCCCTGTCTTCCAGTGATCCCAAGGGTTCCCCATTTGAGAACAAGACTATTGAACAAACCTTAAGTGTGGAACTCTCTGGAACTGCAGGTGAGAAGTGCAGAATGATGGCTCTTCCTTTAAGCATGGATTGTGTGTGTTTGTTTACTTTACTGTACTGCAGGTAAGCTTAGATCTCACAGAAGTCTCCTGTAGATTCACTTTAGTGCAGTTTAGCATTGCTTTTTATCCAGCTACCTGAGAAGAAACATGTTTGAAAATATGGCTCCAATCCTACATAGGAGAGCATAATTTCTGAGAAAATATGAATGAAACCATTTATCTGTTATATTTCTCCATTTCCCCATAGATTTGTGTACTGCTGAGCACCATCTTTCAAAGACAAACCCCACAGTACAATGTAATAGATGCTACAGATGTGAAAGTTATGTCATTCAGTCTGTCTCCAGGCCGGTCTAGGGCTGTACATGACTGCATGTTTCAGTGCTTTGTCAACTCTAGATTAATGTGTCACAAATAACAGCTTTCTCCTCTACCATTGAACAACTGTTCCATAGCTTAGAGGTAATTTTTTTAAAGTGGTATTCATTTTGTATTCCTGCTTTTTCTTTTTCTTCCATTAACACACTTCACACAACCTCCCTTTATCTTCCTCCTCCTTTCTGATCCCTGGATTTGTACCTTTTGAAGATTTGTAGGATTTTTTATCATGTAGTGGTTTAGTTCATGCATCACCCATTTAATCATTCATTTAATTCTTCTGCTCTTCTTTCTGCTGAAGTCAATTCCTTCAGACTCAGATCTGTTTTATGGCTTTCCTCTGAACTCTGTTTTGCCTCTATTTTCTTGAAGTGTCCAGAGGCAAGCACAAAAGAACACATTGAACTCCACCTGAGCTATTGCCAAGACCATTTTCTTTCTCAGTTGTGTAATATTGAAAAATAAGAGATGTACTTGGCATGTGTTTCTCTTGGGATAGCAGTAGATTGTAAAATATGTGATCTCTAGCATTGAGGGGGAGAGGTATATTGCAAAATAATGTCTTCAGGTACCACAAATTAGCTTGATACTCCTAAATTCAGTGGCAGCAGGCCCAAGCTGGGTTTGGGTAGGTACATTGGGCTTTCACCTTCCTACAACTATCATTTTACTTTTTGAAAAACTTCTTCATTAGTTCAGCATTAAAATATGAACACTTTTCCCTGTTGTCTCCTGCAAGCCTGCAGTCTTAATCATTCCTCTCATGGCAAAAGGAAACATTCTTCCTATACATCCTCATTTAGCAAGACCAACATAAACACGGCAGAATTCACTGTATGCAGGAGGATAATCCTGCTCAGTGCCAATAAGTGAAGTGAAGCATGGAGAAGCCTCTTCCATCACCACTGGGCAGAAGTCTGCACAAGGGTGCCCATTTGTAAGCACATGGATAAGTCAGTGCTTAGTGCTGCCAACAGAAAGGGGCAGATGAGGTGACCACAGCACAGTGCTACAAGCAGCCGTTGGAATCACTGAAGGAAGCAGTGTTTTCTCCCAGCCAAAAAGTCAGCAGCCTGCTTTTCCCATCAGCTGACTAGACAGAAACTGGGAGTCAGTCTGACCCCTGGATACTCCTCTAGCTTTGCATCCATAGTGGCAACAGGAATGGTCTTGGTATTACCAGATTCATTCTGCTCCATCAGCTGTGCATAGAGCAGGAAACAAAACAGCCCTGTAGGTGCCTGGACAACATAACCAGGAGAACTGGTGCTTTTTTAAAAAAAGCAACAGAAGCTGGGAAGCAGCACAACTGGGCACATATTAAGTTGTCATAGAATCATTAAGTTGGAGAAGAAACAGCATTGCTGTACTATGATTCTATGATTTCTTTTCCCCTCTGGAAGTAACTAGAAGTTAGCTAGGAAATAAACTGATATATTCAGGAAGAATAGGAATTGGAGTGCTGTGAGGCCAGGGAGCTGGGCAGTGTTACCAAGCAGTCTACATAATGGTGGCTTTGGACTTCTTGTTGCATTTGCTCTGGTCTTCACAGTGCCTGGTGAGGACATTTCAGGAGATCATGTGGTAGCTCTATTAATCTCTGTCTGCATGTACACATAGTTTTTATTTTTATATTCATATATTCATATAAATCTATATAAAGATCTTACTTTTTAATTCGTTTATACTGCTGTAGTGTTGTGTCCTGAGTCTGCTTGTGCTGGAAGCAAAGTATGTAATAGAAACAGCCTGCAGTAAAGAACCTACAACATATATATGTGTGTAAATCATAGGAGAATTGGGACCCACTTCAGTTTAAAAAACAACCAAAAATAAAATAAGGATAAAAGTAGTGGCAGTAGTGATTAATAACACCTTGAAGTTCTTTAGTGAGACCCTGGCAACTCCAAATTATATCCATATAACCACATTGCTCATTGTCCTTATATAGGGCAGCTTGCACTGTACAAGCACTACTTGTTATAATTTAAATAGGAGTTACCTTGATCTCACTACTGAATTGAAAAGACCATTAGCAGTGCTGCTTGCACTATCGAAGCACAAAGTATTTTAATATAAATAGCAACTCCCTTGATCTCTCTGCTGAAAACAACATTGCTTCCCTCACTGATGAATTAACTATAAACCAGAAAAATAAATAAATAAAAACATTTCCCACATCAGCCATCAATCTTCGTCACACACACATTTTGGATTCATGTATCTAAAGTCAAACTGAAACTGTTCTCTTGCCAGTGCTATATCTTGCTTTACAACAGATTTGTTAGTAGTCATGAGTGCAACTTTGTCCTCCCTAAAACTGTCAAAACATCGATTTGTCAAATTACAAGGAACAAATATTTTTAGAAGTGTTGTCATGCCACACATAAGAGTTCTTTCAATACACTTTAAGTAAGTGTCTTAAGTCCAATGCTGTCTAAAGTCATTTCTCTTGAAGCTGATTATTCTAGTGTTATTCTAAGGAAACTGGACCAGAACATCATGATATGGAGGGAGTCCTAGGTGATGATAATGCAGTGAATGAAATTCCTGTGTCAGAGGAGTCTTCTGGTAAGAATAAGAGGTCCATCTCTGTTTCCACATCCAGCTGCATTCCCAGAGCCTTGCTAAGAGGCCATGGGCTTAAACCTCTCCAGTGTCTTCCAGAACTCTGGGATGGTTCTGTGCCACCTCTTTCCTCTTTGTTACCATCAGAATGGAGGGGAGTGGGGGGGAACAGACACAAGGACAAGGAGGATGACTCACTTTCTGGAGGTGGCAGTGTTCCTCTTGGCAGTCAGGGCTCCTCAGTGATTGTTTTAGACTTTTGATTGTCTTAGACAAAATTCTGAATGCCAGATGTTAGATAACATGGCTTCTAATTCATCTCCCTCTGTGTCTTCTTAAACCTTCACACCTAAATACTCAAAGCCACCATTTAAGTACATGAAGTCAGTTTACATGCTTAAGACTCAATAAGAAACTACAAGACTATTTCCACACTCTTGGTGAAAAGTCTCTCATTTGATACATATCCCTGCAATTTGTTGTAGTGTAAAACTCCTCACTGGTCTTGGGGAGAAATTTGTTTTTCTGGAAAGATTACAGAAAAAGCTATATTTTCTGCCATCAGAAAAGCTGATGTACACAATCAGCTTAAAGACTGATTTGGAATTTGTGGCCATGGTTGAGGATACTGATACCCTGTTATTTGCCCACCTCTAGGTTTGTGTTACCTCTTACTTGTCAGAACAAGTACTTAAAATCTGTCATTTAAGAGCTTCTTTGACCTCAGAATGATTTCAGATAAAATGAGATGTGAGATGGAGAGAGTTGTCCAGAGGGAAAAAAATCTAGTGAATTATTTGATGTTTTCAGGCATCTGTGTTTATTCTCTCCAGCACTGACAGGATTAGACTGAATATTCAACAAGCATATAGTTTTTTATTATATGATGACAATTTAGTTTTATTATATTTTCCTAGCTTCTACAATCTAGTGCCATACAAACGCTCTTCTACTGAATTGAGCTGTTATCTTGTGGTTGGTGTTTAAAGTGTTCTTAAATAATGTTTCCCTTGACAATCCATTTTCAAACTCAAAAGGTATGAAAAAATTCCTTTTCAATGCCTCACAAAAGCCCAGTGCACATGTACAAAGGTTCCAGGGCTGCATTCCCCAAAACACACTAACTATCAGCCCCCTCAAAACACAGCACACATCATCAAACATTTGAATGCTGAGTTACTGCAGAGATTTAGAAATATATGTGTCTACATAAAACAGCATTGAAAATCGGTCCTAAGAAGTCCAGATGTCACTTTTAATGCAAAGGCACTCCCCTAATTTCTGCTTATCAATGTAGCTGAGCTAAATGAGTTACACTATGTGGTCTTTTTTAAAGTGAAGTTCTGAAATGTATTGAAAGTAGTTCCACCCTCCCAGAGACTTTCTGGAAAGAAGTTGCTTGGTCAAGGTGGCAGAGTTGGCACATATGCAAACACCTTTTGTTGCACAGATGCAGGGAGGATGGTGCTGCTTTGGCAGCAGTGCTGGCAATTTGATGTATGCTGTTTTCTAGCACAAGATCACTGAATGAGTTTGTAGTATATAGACAGAGCAAGGCAAAGTGCAAATGTACCATTTACCAAAGCTATTCAATTAAGGAGAAGTCCCTACAAAGAAAATGGTTTTATAGCATGTCATGAAAAAATACTTGCCTTTTACTTTAAAAAGAAAAAAGACTGTTTAAGGGGGATGATTGTAGAGTATGTACCACTTCTAACAGATTTGCTGTGCAGAAGTACATAAGTGTGAGTGATGTAGAGGTACTTGTTTATTATAGAGCACATTTCAATGCAGTAATCATAAATATTGCTAAGGTTGTGCTCTGTTGAAATATGACCTACATACTCTTGATTGTTTGTGTTACGTGATTTGTCTGACACCCATTACATTCTGGGTAATGGCAGCCATTTGTTGCTGTGCACAGCAGGCTCTTTTGACAAAAGAAAATAGGCAGCAATAAAAAAGCTATAGTCTGAATTACATTCTGCACAGCGCTGCAGTGCTGAGAGTTTGTGCAAGTGTGTTAACAATGCTCTGAACTGCCTCTTGTCAGCCTTCAGCCTGTAATGGCCATCTGTCCTTCCATAAATCTGTCAGAACCTGCTAAGTTCAAGAGAGTGTACAGAATATACCTTGTGGTGTCAACGCCTAAATGTGCACATTGGGGAGAAATCGGTGCGTGTGAAATAATCCAGTGGTTACAGAATATTGTAATGCCATTGATTTGGGATCATGGCCCTCGGTGCAGAGTACCAGGGATTAGAGTGAAGATGAACAAGTGTGAGCCAGCTGGTTTTCTCAGGATTCACAGTTTGCAGGTTGGCCATGGGACACTCTGGAGATGGACTCTGTAGCGGTGACACGAATTCAAAACTTCACTCCCTCCTCCATCCCCCAGTGTAGGTTTGTTCAGAAGTTAAATGAACATTTTCCATCTTTTATCTGTTTCTACTTGCCTGTGCGCTTCCTGCTTCTGCTGAAAACCAGGAAAAAAGCCAGAATGCCACCAGGAAGCCCTTTCTTAGGCAGTCCCAGCCCTGTTCTGCCAACAAGGGAAGTGCCAGGAAATTTAGCTCAGTCTGTACTTTTGTGAGGGGTTGTTTTGGTGCTTCCCCCCGCCTCCCCCCTTTTCTGAAGATTGTTGGGCTCCTTGTCAGGTTTCTGGAAATGTTATACTTTGTGTTTTACTTGCTTCCATCCACAACAAGCTTTAAAGAACTGGAGTTTGAAATAAGATTTTATTTTGAGTGTTGGATTTTCTGTGGGGTTTCTTTGCCTGAAATTCTTAAATATACATGTTCATTTAGGAGTGGTTGTATTTTTGCTTCATTCTTTCTTTAAAACTACATCAAAAGCCCAATAACTAACCCCAGAATTTCTCATGGGCTGTATAATTTCACAAGTAAAAACGTAATTTCTAAATTTTTTTTTTCTAGAAAGTCGTTTACTAGAATATTTGTTCAATCTGAGCCTGAAGTTTTAACTTTCAAAGTATTACTGCAGATTTTTGAATCAGACTGTTCTCTTCATTTTAGCAAAAATTCACTTGGTAGTCAAAAATATTTGTCAGTGTATAGTGTGTAAGGTATGAAATAGGGCTGTCTCAAGTGAATTTTTAGGAAGAAGAAAGAAAAAAGTGAGAACTTAGAGGAAATAATTTGACAGTGATGACTGCACAAAATGTTTTTAGTATTAAATTCAAATTTGGGGTAACTGGAGTTTTAGGTGCCAAAATCTTTGCCTCAGTTTCCTTGAACTTTGTGGCATTATGCAAATTTTTATATAGACATGGATAGCTCGTACCATTTTTTTCAAGCATTCAGACAAAATCAAGCATGTCTCTCACATCAAGTATTCATGCCTTGGTACTTCTATTTTCTTATTTTCTGAAAGAAATTCATTGCAGATAATGCAATGGGACTCCCAGTCTCCATTTATGCTCCTTAGGGAGCACTGTGCATTGATGGATGCTTTTCCTTCTTTACAGCAAAACACTATAAAACATGCTCCATTTGCATTGATCTGCTGAATTGTGTTGCATGTTTAAAAATACAAACCAGAGCTCTATAGCCATGCTTGAAACACCCATTTCCTGTAACTCTGTCTGCCCTCTCTTTTCATTCCTGCTAAGGAACTAATGGAAAGCTCATTGCTTGGGCTAGGGTATTCTTGGACAGCATGAGCCTCTGGATTGCTTAGGGATGGTCTGGATTACCTTGGAGAACTCCCTAATCCTTGTCTACTTTGTTAATTTTTAAGCATATATTACTGCATTACTATCAATTGGTCAGCAGCAGATTTTGTAACATACTGAGTACCCTTCTTGAAGGGAAATTATTTCCTGAACAGTATCTACTGCTTGCTATTACTCTGCTCTGATGTCTGGGATTATCCTTCTGTAAGGTCTGAAGAAATTCTATGATTTAAATAGAAAATATTGGAAGTTATATTCTACCTTTATAAAAATAACGAGAAGGTGCTGTTTCAGTTCCCAGGTTTTACTAGAATGTGCTGTAGTCCTTCCTGCAGTTTTGTCTAATCACAGTGATATAATCTATTACAGTTATATAAATAATCCCGTTAGTTGGCAGTATATTTTGTTATAGAATATTAGCCTAATAACTAATACTAACCTAATAATTAATCCTAAGAGTTACCTGTTTTATTTTGACTCCCTACTGCATGATTCTTACCAAGATTTAGTTCTAAATGCAATGCTTTATTACAGCTGTGGTTGTCATTCATTTAGGTTTCAGTTGCAAACCCACATTTCAGGCAAAATGTATTAATTACATTTAAAGAGTGTATTAGACATACATTCTCAATGGTTTTCTAAGATAATGAAATCTGGAAACAAAGAGTCATTGCCATTGAGCTAGAGTGGCTGTATTTCATTGCATTTAAGTTCTGTGTCCTTTGGTACCACTCATTTATTTCTCTTGGCCTTGCTTTTATCCACATTCTTCTTTGCTAGGTTCTTTATGTTTTTGATGGTGCCAGTCTTTTGACTTTTCATTTTTACATCAAAATCTATTTTATATGTAACAAAAAGTCTTTGGGGTTTTATCACTTGATCTTTTCTATCAAAAATCTACAGAGAGAGGGGCGTATGTCATGGAGGAAGGGGAGGGGCAGAAATTATGCTGGAGATTGATGGTGATGCATTAATATTGTTGCTATTGTTGTTACCAGACCTTTGGTAGTTTTATTCTCAGTATTAGCAGTGTTGAGGAGACATAGAATGGGTATTGCTTTGTATCTATTCTAAGAGCTATTATGAGCCACCTTTATAAAAATTGTTTATGTGCTTAAAAGGATTCTGTACTTTTACTCCCTGTAGGCCTAACTCCACCTACGACCCCTCCTCATAAAGCCAACCAAGATAATCCTTTTAGGACTTCACCTAAACTGAAGTCATCATGCAAGACTGTTGTACCACCTTCAAAAAAGCCCCGCTATAGTGAGTCTTCCGGTTGTCAAGGAAATAACCCAACCAAGAAGGGTCCAGAACAGTCTGAGCTGTACACACAGCTTAGCAACACTACAGTACTGTCCAGTGGACATGAGGAGAGAAAGACAAAACGGCCCAGTTTGCGGCTGTTTGGTGACCATGACTACTGTCAATCTGTGAATTCAAAATCGGAAATGCACATTAAAATATCCCAGGAACTTCAGGACTCCAGACAACCAGAATTTAAGGATTCTTCACCTGGGTGGCAGTGTCAGATTTGTTCTTCTTTAGAACAAGACCAGTATTTCAAGAAAGAGACTTTACAGACAAATAAGCAGGGATCCCATGGTAATAACAGAAAACAGCTCCAAGACCAGGAAATTCGGGCTGAACTGAATAAGCATTTTGGTCACCCCAGCCAAGCTGTTTTTGATGAAGAAGCAGATAAGACCAGAGAACTAAGGGACAGTGATTACAGTAATGAACAATTCTCCAAACTACCTATGTTTATAAATTCAGGACTAGCAATGGATGGTCTGTTTGATGACAGTGAAGATGAAAGTGATAAACTATGCTACCCTTGGGATGGGACACAAGCCTATTCATTATTTGATGTATCACCTTCTTGCTCTTCTTTTAACTCTCCGTGCAGAGATTCAGTGTCTCCACCCAAATCCTTATTTTCTCAAAGATCCCAAAGGACACGCTCTAGATCAAGGTCCTTAACTCAAAGCAGGTCTTGTTCCCGTTCTCCATATTCCCGATCGAGATCAAGGTCGCCCTGTAGTAGATCCTCTTCAAGGTATGGTACAGCAAATTCACGTGTGGTCATTGTAGTTAAGATGAACAGCAAAAGTGTGAAGAAATTTATTGGAATGAAAGAAAAAAAAGCAGAAATAACTTAATCCAGTGCAACTTGTTCTATTGCTGCTGAGGTGATTAACTCTGAAGGTTACAGGTTTGCTACAGAAACACTTGTTTCCAATATCCTTTACATTTGCCAGGTTTACACTTTCTGAGTGGAGGCAGTCAGGTCAGAGGCAGTGCAATTGGTGAGAGATGCACACAACTAACCTTCCCCATTATCTGTGAGCTGCCTGGTGCCAATCTTGCTGCAACCTCTGTCAGATGGAGTTGACAGTGGCTGACTGTCTGCTCAGTGTTAGCCTCAATAAGGAACATTACTGAAGGACCAGGAGAGGGGGAATCACTTGAGGCCCCGTAGTTGACTAGGTGGAAACTGTCACTGGAAAATCCCACTGGTAGCTTAGAAGAAATTGTAAGTTCAGGGAAGAGGTAGAAAATGGTGTCAATAGACTCAGATGGAATGACAGAGGTGAATGTGTTTCTTCCTGCAGATCTTGTTGCTATTGTGAGTCCAGCCACTGTAGACACCGAGCAAACAGAAGTTCTCCCCTAGGTGGAAGATCACAGTCCACATCCCCGTGCAGTCGCAGACCCAGGTAGTGCCTTTGGCCTGCATTTGGTTTGCTTTGCAGCTCTTCCTCAGGAGACAATTGTAGAATCCTAGAATCATTAAGGCTGGAAAAGGCCTCTGAGTTCCTTGAGTCCAACCTTTGGGTAAACACCACCATGTCACCTAAACGATAGCATGTCCACTCATTTCTTGAACACCTCCAGGGATGGTGACTCCACCACTTCCCTGGGCAGCCCATTCCAATGCCTAACCACCCTTCCAGCAAAGAAATTCTTCCTGGTATGTAACCTGAACCTTCTATAGTGGACTTTGAGGCCATTTCCTCTTATCCTTTCTCTAGTGGCCGGGGATAATAAAGCATTCCAAAAATTGTATTTCTAATTTTACATTCACAAATGCAGGTGCTTGATTTGATGACTAAGTTGTGTTTCCTAGATATGACAGCTATGAGGAATATCAGCATGAAAGGCTGAAGAGGGAAGAATACCGCAAAGAGTATGAAAAACGGGAATCTGAAAGGGCCAAGCAAAGGGAGAGACAGAGGCAGAAAGCAATTGTAAGCACTATAAAGATAACTTTCATATTGAAATAGATCTCTGTTTAATTTCATAGATTCTAATCCTAGAATTCAGACTTTATTTTCTTTCTGTTTTATAAAAAATAGAGAAATTTGCTTACTTCTATTTCTTAGTATTTTTCATTTTAAGCAAATATGTGTTTTCATAATAATTTCTGTTTTGGTGTCACAGGACGATTTTTTTCTGGTTCTATAAATTGCAACTCATGGAGTTTTTCCCAATGGACAGATAAGAGAATTTACTAGAAAAAAGGGTCATCAGACAATACACTAGTAGAAGAGAAGTATTCTCTTTAGATCTTTCAGATCTATGAGTTAATCTGCCTTTTATATTGTATTTCACCTACCAGACATACCCAAAATAAGGAATCAGGTAATATACTAATTGCTGAACTCTCAGAATGGCTGTAATTATCTGTACAAAGGGTGCAGACAACAGAACTCAGAACTGGGATCCAAAAACTTGGCTTGAATTATATTTTTTTCGGTGTCTCTGATTTGGTTAATATTTAAGTTATTTTTAGGAAAATAGTTGGAAGACACGATGCAATTTAAAAATGTCACTTAGCACTGGCCCTTTTGTAATGAATGTATGCTATTTAATTATTTTGTTCATCAATGTTTTCTATGAAAAAACTGGAATACCTGAAGCAAAGGAAATTAACCCTGTGGGGATAAGCAACTCTCTTGGCTGTTGTAGCAGTAGGACAGAAGGAAGAATGGCTATTAAATGGATGGGTGGCTTTTGCCCCTTTTGAGTTCCCCATTGGTGACTGCATTTTGATAAATTAAATTGGGAACTGCTGTAAAAGTTGCTAAGCCCATTTGGTGGCTCACCTTAGCATTTTGATTTTCTGTGTCCTGCTCTTTCCATGTGGTTGTACTTACATGGCTGTTCTGGCTGTGCTCTGGCTCTTGCATGAACTGGTACAGACCAGGATACTTCACCTTCCTTCCCAGGTTTTCCATTAGTGCTCTGTCCAGAGGTCAGATTAATAGATCTTTTTCCCAGTGCCATTAGTGGACTTTGTAGCAAAAGGTGATTTGTCACAGACTTGGCAGTATTTCTCCTAATGCACCTACAGAACCAGGAGTGTAGAGATTGACAGAGACTGGTGTAGTCTACAGCAATGAGGAGTTCTGGGAGTGAACAGACAACTTTATGGTCTGCTTTTTGTCTCTGCTACTGTTGTTCTTAGTGAGCTTCAGCAAGTCATTTCACTTTTCTCCATTTCAGGTGTCCTCTCTACAAAGTGTGGGTGATAGGTGTATCTTGTAAAGCAGGATATTTAGAGCTATAACATGCTCTGCTGTGCTGCTCTGAAACGCAGTGAAGGCAATGGAATAACTTTGTTTGGCTTCAGACAGGGCTGTATTTAAGTCAATTGTTGCAGTTAGTTTTAAAATATCTGGCTTCCATCTGCTTAGAGATGAACACTACCTTGCAGCAATCATAACTTACACTGGCTGTTCTCTCTTACAGCTACCACAAATTAGAGATTCAAGCAGACTTCTGTCATGGGTGTATCTTGCTACTTCTCAATTACTGTACTTTACCCATATAAATAAACATGAATCTTGCTGAGGAAGTAGAAAATTTGATTTAGTTTAAAACAAATAAATATTTGGCAAGTAGCTAATCAAGAGAAAAGGAAAAAGAAAAGAAAAGAAACTTTAAAAGCTCCAGATATGCTGCCTCATACTGCATTAAAAATTCTAGACAATTCAAAACCAAGGTTGAATTTACTTTCTTTCTAAAGTGAGCATTTTGATTATAATTAACTTAATTAATGGAATTATTTATTCATAGACGTAAATAAATCAAAACTAAAAACAAATATCAATAAACAGAACATGGCAAAAAATCTAGAATCCAGTCATCTGTGTGAGTTCTGCAGGAAATGTAGATTAAGTCCTATTAACTCCTTCATCCAAAGTCTGTCAACACCTTTACTTTACTATATTTTTAATTTATTATATTGAATTGTGCTATTTTATACCCTGTGAAAATGAGTAAGGATTAGGAGACAGCTGAGAAAGGGAATCTCCAATTTCATGAATTAAGTCATAAAATTTGTATGATTTCTGGAATTCTGTGCTCTTTTTCTTATTCCTTTTGGTTTATGGGTCTCTTTTGTGTTACTCTTTTCATTCTTGAGGGACTCAACTCATTTATCGTCCAGCCACAAGAATGTTTTCTCTCTCTTTCCTTGAGCTCTTTCTACAGTCCCATAAATTTAGATTTCTTTGCTCTATGTCTTGGGGAATTTTTTATTTTCTTTCTAGCTCATTCTCATGCTGCCAGAACTGATTTATGGCCATATAGTTCCAGATACTGTTAGAAGAGGGGCCCAAAAATTGGGCAGTACTAATGCCTCAGTTATTGCACAGGGCAGGTGACTTTCTTCATGAGAAGCATCATGCTGAGATCTCAAGAGTTAGTTGTAGAAAGGATGCACAGTAAAAAAGGAACAGAAGCTATGAGAGAGCTAAAAGACATTAGGTATTGTGAAAGCAGTATCTAAAATTAGTCTCTGTGGGACAATAGGCATGGGAAACCTAGGAAAAAGAAATGAGGAAAAAAAATATTTTAGCGTATTTTAATCTGTCAAAACCATATGTGAAGCAATGCATTCTGATTGTGCAGGCAGCTTGTATTTTGGCAGATGTGAAGACATATTGACAGAATGCTGAGGAGGCTTGTTTTAGAAGCCTGTGCTCATGCTATGAGCCACAGGCATGTTTGGAGGCTGCCCCTTCAGTCTTGCATACCCCACTTTCAGAGAGATTCAGAGCTAGAAGCCTGGGATAGTATTTTCCTGTATAGATTCCTGAATTCCTGTCTAAGTCTTACAGCTGTATACAGGTGATTCGACTTCAAGAGGTACTGTGATCCTCTTCTCATCTTTCTTTTCTTCTTTCCCCCTCTCCAGTTTCTGGAGGTTCAGTGCCTTATTGGTGGGTTGAGGTCTTCATTTTGAGCATGCATGATTGCAAAATATGGGCTGAGCCTATGAGATACTTAGAGAGTTAAAAAAATACTTTTGTCAGTCATTTTGATTGGGATTACTTTCCTCACTGACCAAATGTTAGCATAGTTTAGTTTCATCTTGTTTAGTTTTATTGCACTAGGTTATGATTTTTATTTTTTTAGCATGGTTCCTCACTGAACATAAGAATGGTCAGCCACCATCTACTTAACCATGTAAGCCAGATCATTGTGGAGACACATGGGCTGTGAGACTTGAGGAGCACTGCAGGACAGCACAGTCTACTTAGTGCTTTGTAGAAACTGGGATCCAACCCCCAACCAAAGCAGACCACGGTGATTTGCCAAGAAGCCTGAGGACCCTTTTTTTCTTCTGATATACTCCAGGAAATTTCAGAGCTGTGTGGGCTTTTACTCCAGCAGCTCATTAGACTATGTGGCAAATACTTTTTGAATCTTGGCACCAGAAATAGTTAGCACATTCCAATTCTGGAGTCACTAGTTGGTGATTCCTCATTGATAGGATGCTCTGGAGCTGGAGGTGAAGCTCTCTGATGAGCAGCTTGGTGTTGTGGTTCTGCTGCTCTGCCACTCTTGCCATGATACTGACTTACAGTCGCATCTTTCATGCACACATTTACTGTGTGCACTGGCTACTGCCAAGAGGTATAACAAAATCAGGTTATACCCAAGTAGAAAATGACAATTAACATTAGTAGTTTTCATTCCTAAATGCTGACAGCCTCTCTGAGAAGAGTATCAAGAGTCCTGGTCCCAGAGAGTTTAGGGATAAGAAGATAAATGTGCTGTGAGGCCACTGCAGTGGAAAGAAACACATGGTTTCAAAGAAAATAAATTGCTCTGAAACAGGAAGGCAGGAGAAAGGTGGTTTCATAAATGAGTGCTTGCCTTCTCTGAAGTCTAAAAGCAGAGTCAGACTATAATAGTATGCATTTCCACTTATGAAGGATTCAATGTATGTTGTATATTTAGTTTGGATTTTTTTTGTTGCTGCCCATCTTGATGGCCTAGATCTCTGTAATTTTGCTGTATGTGTTTCTACCTAAATTTTGAGTTTTACTGGTCCATCACTATTTTTCTAACAGTCACTATGGAGTGTGTCTGAGCCCTTGTTACCCACACAGCAACGTGATAATAGCATTGTTCCTTTTTTGTTCCCCGAGTTTTTGTGACTTTTACTTTTGCCATTCATACTTACTCACAGGCTGTACTAATTTTTCTTTACTCAATCTAAATAATTTTTTTCTCATTATCACTACATCAGAAGCTTAATCTTGAATGGCTTTTTTCTACCCATAGCAGTTTTTGCAACTCTGCCCAAGCCAATCCCATTGCATTTTCAAAATGGTATTTGGTCTTCAGCTCTAAGGATAAAAGTCTTCATGGCTTCAAGTCTCTACTGGCAGAGAAATCATTTGGCATGGAAGGCAGCACAGACATGGGGTGTGCACCCAGCCAGACACCTGTGCTGAAGTGAGTGCAGAGCCTTTACAAGCCCATAACAGAAGCCAGCTTTCAAATGCTCCTGGATTTCTTCTCCCAGCTTCACATAAAGCATTACCTGGGCTCTTGGAGAACTGGCTATGCACCACAGATATACAGGCAAAAAATGTCAGGAAAAATGGGACCAGCAGCACCTCTAGAGTGGCTGCCTTCATTTCCCATGTGCCTTGCTTAGCAGCACCATGGACAAGCAAAGCTAACAACTGCTGGGGGAAGAAGAAAACAAATCCAAGGGAAAGCTAATACATCTAGTGGTTTGTGTTTAGTGAAATAATTATGAAATAAAGACTTCGGAATAAGGAAGTACAAAGAAAATAAGATTGTGGAGGAGTCTTTATCAAGACAAAAAGATCCTTAGCATCAGTCAATGTTTAGAGGGTGAGTGGTCCCTTTATTGACCCTTAGATGTGTAAGGTATATCCCAGTCCTGTTTGTTTTCTCATATTTTGTTATTCTAATACTTCAGTGTTTTCATTTGAGATGTAAAATACTGCTTGTCAGTCTGAGACTTTCTGCCACATCTTCCTATTCAGATGTTTTTACTGCGGTGAAGAATGAGCAAGATTATGAAAGAAGACAGACATGTTAGGCCTGAGGGAGCTGTCTGGACTATTCTTTTTTTTTTCAACCTGGCAGAGCAAGGAGCCACACTTAACACTTATGATGCAAAATAAATTGTGCACTTTTGGGAGGGAAGTATGAACAAGTAGCTTCTGGAGTTTCCTCTAGGTTCCCTCTGCCCTTATGAAATTGAAAACAAAACATTTTCTCTGTCCTTCTCTATGTTTCAAGTCATCTATCATATCCTCTAACAACTACAGTAAACATCTTACTTAATATGCCCATATAGACTTAAACATGTAATTTATTATAAAAAAAGTCCTTAACATTTAGAGGTGTGTTGCAGTCTTGTTAGGCTTCTATAGTTCTTATTATTAATGGGAATGAAAGGGAGACATCTCTGTGAATATTAATATCCATAGTTGCTTTAAATAAGCTGAAGGTAATCAAGGCAAAGACAATGCTGTGTGAATCCTGTGTTCTTCAGTATCTTATTCCACCATGGCACTCTGCTTAAAAAAATACTTGAACCCATCTTCTCATATATGCACACTGGAGGACATATGGTGCATTTCAGCTTTAAATTTGAATTTCCTTAATTTTGCAGGTTTAACTTATTCCCTTAACGGTACTTTAACAGGCTTTTTTTTTTTTTTTTTTTTTAATTATTCAGTTTTGGTTATTACAGTTTTCTTAAAGGGATATTAGAGACATAAAGGTTATTAGAGGGATAGAAGAAGGAAAAATTGCACAAGCATGCAGACAGACTTATCGAAGAGTGTGCAATAGATATTTCCATCACACTGTAATATAACAATCTCCATGTCAGTGAGTGAAACATTATGTTTTTTTCAGTTGAGATGTATTATCTCAGCTGAAGTATATTAGGCAGTCTGCTGTGTTATGTTCTGCTCCATCTGGTCAGCCATTTAGGTTCAATAGCAAGTATCAATGGAATTGTTTCTTATCAAGTGTTTCAGTGCGGTTAAATCCTTGATTTGGTAAAACAGTCTGAAAAAGTAATTACTGTGCATATGCAGATTTTCCTGCTTTTGAAGTTTATGGCACCCAACCATAGTGAAAGTAAGCAGAATTAGAATGGGGAAAATGGGAGAAATGCAGATTTCAGTGGCTTGCACTCCGCAGTCCCTGGTTCACAGAAGCCCTGCACAAACTCCTCTGTCAGGAAGGTCAGGGCTGTGGACTGGGACACAGTGGAGACAGAGATAAAAAGCAGCAGCTGTCTGGAAAGTACCCTTGTGCCCTAAATGTATGGCTCCCCATGAGCACAAGTCCTTCTTTTAGCCATGCTAGCTTCTGCAAACTGCTCTGCTATGGCAGAGAACAAGGGCAGCTTTGGGAACCTGCATTTTGGAAGGTGCAACATTTAAAAGTGAATGTGTCTGTCTCAGCGTGGTTACAGAGGACTACCAAGGCACTCATTTGGCTCCTCACATAATCAAAAGAGGCAGTAGTTTCCAGGTGAGATCCTTACCTGATCCCCCTGATAAAGGAGAGCTGATACATACTTTGGTAGAGCAACCAAGGACTCCACTGGGCTGACCAGGGACCTATGAAGGACATGGGTAATTTTTGCACCATTCTTGAGTGGGTAGGGCTTGGGTAGGAATGTTTGATTCTTGTATCTCTGTTTTCTGCAGTTCTAAATTTTCCTTTCTCAGGAGCTTAGATTAACTGGATCTGAGCCCCTGAGAATTGTGAGGCCAGAAAAAGAGTCAGCAGTAATAGTTTACTGAAGGTGCTAGTAAGAGGGAGTTTCTGTTGGGAAACAGATATTTTAGTGTTGGCTTCCTGCTGCAGGAATTGTTTATTTGTTTTGTATTAAATAGCTCCTGAGAGCAAAGTGCTCTCCTGTGAACAGGAAGACAAGATTTTCAGCACCTCTAACTAAGAGTTCTGATGGTCTCTTTATCTCAAATGAATACTCAAACAAGTAAAGAAGATACAGCAATATAATTTCAGATTTTACCTGTATTTTGGTCTGATCTCAATTGTATTGTCCATGGTCCAAGAATGACTAGTGCTTTATGCCTCTGTGGGGACTCATGGAAAAGACACATTTTTTGCTATATCTGAATTGTAACTCTATAAACTACCTGTCTCTTCAGGCTAGAATGTTTCTGAGCAGGAATGCAAGTCTATATTTAGGTCCCTAGTGCCTTTTGCATTGCACAGTTGAGGTGCCATTAGCCTTTAGGCACCTCCAGGTTACGATAGTCATGAATTCTCAGCAGTCAGTGTAGCTCCTTTGGCATTCAGCACCTAAATTCTGCACAAGTCTCAGGTGCCAAAGCTGATGGTTTAAACTGACATTGCTCCACTGACTGACAGTTTTACACCAGCTGAGAATGTGGTGGTGGTTTGATTTATGGGGCTGCTGTGTGGGTGTGTAAGGGATGAGAAGAAGGGCCAATAGTTCCAGTGCAGAGGCAGTCAGAGACAGGAGAGCTGAGCACCCAAGCCGTGTATAGCTGGTGCTTCTTTGCCCTGGTTACCTTAAGGTTGGTGTTTTAAAGATCTCCTTTTCCCATTTTCTTTTCTTGCAGCTTACCAAAGGGCTCTGCCCTTAGAAAAGTGTTTATCCTAAAATTCATTAAGTGACTCTTAAAGGGTTTTCTAGTCCTTCCCTCATTCTGCTAAGCATTTGCACTTAGGAAAGAATTATACGACCATGACTTGATTGTTATGAAAGTCTCTGTTTTGTTCCGCGTGTTGAAAGAACACATAGAAGAGACCCTAGCCTAGGGGACTAAAAAAGAGACCCTAGCCTAGGGGACCAGTCAAGTGGTCTTTAATCTGAATAAAACAAAATGTGGTGGTGACTGTGGAATATATTTTACTTCCTGTCATTCCCCCCGAAATATTTATTTTAATAAAATACATCTTTTGGATTCAATCCTGGTTTTGCTGGCATAGAATTAATTGTCTTCTTAGTTGCTGGTACAGGACAGTGTTTTGGATTTGGTATTAATGTTGACAAGACATTGATGTTTTAATTCTTGTTAAGTGGTGCTTACACTAAATGAAGGACTTGCCAGTTTCCTGTGCTCTGCCAGGGAGCAGGTGCACAAGATGCTTGGAGGGAGCATGGCCAGGACAGCTGACCTGATGTGACCAAAGGGATATTCCATACCATATGGCATCATGCCCAGTATATAAACCAGAGGGAGTTGGCTGGGAGAGGCAGACCACTGCTCGGGGATGGGCTGGGTGTTGCTCAGCAGGTGCTGAACAATTGTGTGTGCAGCACTTTCTTGTTTCTCTTGGGTTTTATTCCTCTCTCTCCCCTTTCATTACAATTACTGTCATTATAATTATTACTGTTATTATGTCTTAGTTTGTTTCATTTATTAAGCTGATCATAATGCAGGTGTTTCACCTTTTTCTGATTTTCCTATCCGTCCCACTGGCGAGCAGGGAATGAGCTAGGGTTGTGTGGTGCTTAGTTGTTGGCTGGGGTGACAATCTGAAACAGTTTTCCTTCTATTTTAAGGTTTGGATTATGGTGAAACAGGATTGCAGGATGAATCAACTCTTGAGTCATATGAGCTTATAATGTTACGCTTGTAATATGTTTTGTTATGTCTGTGGTACTCTTATGCAATTATTGTGTTACTTTATGCTACTCTGCAACTAAGATGAATTTTGCTCAGTATTGTATATGTGGCAAGAGAAAGGGAGTTCCTAGTTTGGAAGAGTTTGCAGCCCTGGAGGAGAAGTGGTGGAAAGAGTGAGAGGGAAGAAGGTGCAGTAGGATACAAAGGGAAGCATCTTTCAGTGTCCAGAACAGTGACAGCAGTCAGTGAACTCTTCCAGGAGCACACCGCCTGAGAAATGTAGTGTCCTTAGATGCTTTAGATGCTTTCCAGGAGAGAACTATTTCATGTAGTTGCAAGATGCAGTAGGTCTTCCACAAAAGACTGTTTCTGTAATTATGCAACCTCTGCACATCTGTGTGTGTATTTGCATCCATGTATGTATAGGTTCATTTCTATTACACGTTTGTTAAAAAAACAATTTCCTGGTTGCTCTTTATCAACAGGAAGAACGTCGTGTGATTTATCTGGGTAAAATCAGACCTGACACAACCCGAACAGAACTGAGGGACCGGTTTGAAGTTTTTGGTGAAATTGAGGAGTGCACAGTAAATTTGCGGGATGATGGGTAGGAACTTTTGAGATTACTTCTTGTTTGAGATCTGCCATATGTAAAAAAGTATGGCACTAGGACTATTGGTATGGGAGTTACCAGTATAAGTTCTGTGACAGATGACATGCTGAGTTCAAAACCTTACTTATTTTCTTTCATCCTTATTTATTAATCTTGCTAGTTGAAATTTCCTGTCCCAGAAATAAGTATTTAGCTGCATGACAGGACAATCATGCTGATAAATGGATGCAGTACTTCTGGCATTTCCACTGCTGGGTCTCTGGCAAGTTCTTGCTTTCAGAAAGGGGTTACACTAATGTGTGTTAATTCTTCTCAGCTTTTGTTCACAACTGTATTTTTCAATGGCAGAGACAGCTATGGTTTCATCACCTACCGCTATACTTGTGACGCCTTCGCTGCTCTTGAGAATGGATACACTTTACGCAGGTCAAGCGAGCCTGATTTTGAGCTGTACTTCTGTGGACGCAAGCAGATTTGCAAGTCTAACTATGCAGACCTAGGTAGGTATTTTGATCTATGTGAATCAAAGTACATAACTGGAATCTTGTAACTCATGAGAATTTAGGGTTTGCTTCTTTTTTGTTTCTGCTGCCGCCATTTAAATGATTGGAGGAGTGTCAATGAAAGTGGTTTTCACTTGCTGTAAGAAGTTTAAAAGTCAACTAATCTGAGCTGGCTTCTTTCAAATATTCCAAACTGTGAATATTCTTTTAAAGCACATTTTTATAATTAGCAAAATAAATGCCCAGTATTCAATAAGACATTTCTAAGTTGAAAAGATAGCACCACAGAAGCCTCCCACATGCTGTACTGTTTATTGCTATAACTGTTTGATTCCAATATGAGAGGTAAACAGAGGACAAAGTAGATGTCTCAACCCAAAAACTACATTATGTTTCTTGCTTTGCCATGAGTTCTGATGTAGGTGTAGAATTTACAGGGGCACTTGTGCAATTCATAGCTGCTCAAGTTTGAAAGCTAGAAGAGCTTTTGGCTAAATCTGACCCTTAGTGTGGGAAAAGGCACTGATCTCATGTGGTAATTCTAAAATCATCCATAAGCATCTATGTGTGAAGGAGTCTCCTTGAAGAGCCTTCCAGTCATGATGTAAAAGGCTCCAACCTGTGGAGAGCTTAGCTAATCTCTTGTTGTTTGCAGTTACAATGATGTGGAGCTTTATGCATACCAGTCTCCAGCCCCCAGTGTGCTGTGATAACTCCAGTCCCAAGTGTGCATGCTGGCTGTGACAACACACCTGGGTCTGTCTGAGTCTTGCCTGGGCAAAAATGTATGGTTCTGTCTTATGCTCTGAGTCAGGGTGTGGTGCTTCCCCTTGCAAGGGTTTTTGGAGATATTCAAAGTCTTACAGCAGGAATGCTGACATTAAGTATAGGCATAAAGAGACTATGCAGACTAACATAACAGCCTCTGTAATATTACAATATATGATAAACTCACCTCTTATTTAATTACCTTTTAAAATGTAAAGTATTCATTAAATGTTAAACCTTTCCTAATACCTGTATAAATAGACTAAAGGCATGGAAAACACTCTTTTCTGAATAACATAGCAAGGCACATTTTGCTGTTGAATCTATATTAATCAGATATTGTGGATTTTTTTGTGAATAAATGACCACAGTCATTAAAATCTCTCATAACCCTGTAACACAGTGCTAATGAAATCTTGTATGTGCTGCCCTCGGCTTTGTGCAATTCAAGAAGTGAATACAGATATATTTTTTCTAGCCAATTGATGTCTTTTCAAAATAAATTATAAAGATGATACGCATTGTTCACAATGAATATGCTATAATTCACTTCAGTGGCTAAACAGATAATGTAAAGCTAAGAAAAGGTAATTGACTGCTGAAGAGATATAGGGTTGATGTAGAAAATAAAAAAGGTAGCAAGGCATTTGTTGAAATGTAGGCTGGTAAAAACAGATTGAAGTCTTGCCTTGATTTGACTTATCTTCAGCAATGGAAACCAAGGTCATCTCTGTATCTCAGAAAATCTGAGGTTTAAAATAAGTTGTCTGAAGGGAACCCTCTTGAACATTATTCATCACTTTGAGTATTCCCTGTCAGCTCTCTCCATTGTGAGTGGGATTCCCAGAGTATCTGTGAGCAGACTGTTTTCACTTTGTCCTGCTGACAGCTTGCGCTTCTGTACTTCAGACTGCATTCCCTGTATTTTGCAGAGTATCTGATAGAGCAACATAAGGAAATGGCAGGATGAACTTTAAAATTCATGAGCTGGTACCAGGACAGAGAGAATTAATCAGCTTTGGGTTGAGTACAGAAGAAAGAAAACACTTGAAAATAGTAGTCAGAAGTTTAACACCTCTCCTCTGTGAGAAGATATTGTCTTAACAGAACTTGTAATGAACATTTAATGTGCAGTGTGTCTTATAGTGGTACATGGGGAGTTCTGATTAATTCAACACAAGAAATGGCAAGAAAAGGGCACTCTCATAAAGGAGCTGTGACACAGGAACTGGTGAGAGTCAGTGTTAAGCAGGGGTTGACTCCAAAAGGAAATTCATTGTTTGCAGCCATGTCAATAATTGTACTGGAGCTGTGTGGCCACAAAAGTACAATCCCTCCTCTGTGCTGGGAACAGACTGATGTGCTTGAGCAATTGGCAGAGCTGGAACAGGTATCCCAGCCACAGGAGCTGGTCTGTTGTTGCTGCTGTGGCTTATCACATGTGATAGAGAAAGCAGAGGAGCCCACCTGAGACTGCTTATGCAGAGGCCCTGCCCAGAATTGCTCACATTCTAAACAAGCATATCCAAAAAGATGAAATTAAGCAAAACCAGGAATTCTGGCAGGTGTAGAGACTTCTGCAAGACCCTTAGGCAAGGCTGGCAGTAGCAGCTGTGTCCTCTGTGTGCTGCTCACAGGCTGCCCTGGCTTTCTTCAGAACTTTACTCAGGGGAATTAAGTCTTGGACATGTTATGAAACAGCAGGTGCAAGAAAAAGGTAGACTTTTGGTTAAGGCATCTGTCAAGATTGTCTAGACTATTTTGAGACCTATACATGAGTGTCTCGGTGCTCAAGTCCTTGAGGAAACTGTTTTGAGTTAATCTTCTCTAAATGTATATGCAATTAATGGTTCTTCCCCCAGCTGATAATGTGTATCACTTTTGTTAAGTGCTGCTTCTTACCAGGAATGCCTAAAGCTTCTGTGATGGTCATTTCTATGCTTTTATCATCCCATAAAGTTGTGGTTGCAAATGGATTGTTTCTTCAGGGCCTTGTTTGTGCCAATACACAGAGAAAATAACTAGTTGTTGCCTCTCACCTAAACTTGCATCCTTTGGGTTTCAGATTCAAACTCAGATGATTTTGATCCTGCTTCCACTAAAAGCAAGTATGACTCCATGGATTTTGATAGTTTACTTAAAGAGGCCCAGCGGAGCCTGCGTAGGTAATAAGCGTGTCATCCACGGAAAGCAAGGGATGACGAATACCTCACGGACATCACGTCCTGCCACAACGGACAACTGCAAAGCCGTACTTGGGAATCTCTCCTACTTTACACTCTGTTCAAAATCATGGTTTACATGAACACAGCTGCAGGAGGAGTGGAGGGCAGGGTGCTGCCCGGCAGCACTCGCGTGTCCATGGGTGTCAGCGGCGCTCCCGCCGGGGAGCCGGGCGTTCCTTGCCAGCTCAATGCAAATCACGAGACGTGGCAGCAGTTCCACAGAGATACACGTGCAACAGTGAACTGCAAAACCTGTACATAGTGCATTTTAACAAAAAAAGAACAAAAACAAACAGAAAAAAACCCCAGTGTGAGAACTATGGCTGCTGATGTCTGGGGATCAGACACTGCATTTTTTTTTTTTTTTTTTTTGTAAAGAAGCTTCTTCTCACAACACGGTGATAATATGACAATCCAGAAGAAACCACAGGTCCCAGAAGCCTGCAATCTGTCTTAGCTTTGTTTTAAGATTGTTCTTTTTTTTGTTTGTTTTTTGGGTTTTTTTGTGGGGTTTTTTTTTTGTTGTTGTTTTTTTTTTTTTCAGAAAAGAAAATTAAAAAGCTCAAGCTTCCCTAACATTTTGAAGTTTCATCTTTTAATTCTGACACCCATGTAAATGTCTACAACATTGATCTTCCACAGCAAAATTTTCAAAGCCTTGTTAATGGTCAAATGTGCAGCTTGTTCAGCGGTTTATTCTAATGAGCGGACGTGGTGTTACATTATTAATGAGAGTTGGATATAACTATCTGGGTGTGTGCACAGATAGTTTATTTACTACATTCTCTAAAGTAGTTGAGTATTTACAAATGTTAAATGGAGTATTTTTATTTATGTACATACTGTATGACGATGTTCTTTTTTGTTACAGCTATGCACTGTAAATGCAGCCTTCTTTTCAAAAACTGCTGAATTTTTCTTAATCAAGAATACTCAAATGTAATTATATGAGGTGAAACAATTATTGTACACTAACATATGTAGAAAGCTGAACTTATGCTTATATATATTTGATTGTAAAAAAAAAAAAGAGAAAAGCGTGTGGGTGAGGGTGTGAGTGTGCATATGTGTGCGTGTGTGTTTGAGTGCAAAAAATGCATTATATACATTCATCCCTTCTTTGGTGAGCTTATATAAGAATTTTGTCAAGAATTATCCTAGCCCAAAAGATATTAACCACCTTCTGCAGTATTTTTCCACATTTTTCTCATTGCTTGATTTTCTTTTGCAGTTTTATACACGGAATTTGTTAGGGGAATGAAATTTTCTCATCTAAATTTTTCTAGAAAATATCATAATTTTATGTAAAGTCTCTCAAATGGGTAATCATTAAGAAATGTTTTTATTTTATGTATCAACAGTAGTTTTGGAACTAGAGGTCAAAAAATGTTTTTAAAATGCTATTTTGTTTTAATTTTTGTGATTTTAGTTTGATAAAAATATGCTGAGGTACTAAGTACGGTATGATTTTTACAGTAATTCTGTGTCTAAACACTGTTCTTGAAGCCAGTAATCTTTTCATTGGCAGAGTTTAATGATGGTATTTATCTATATTTTTTACAGTTATGCATCCTGTATAAATACCAATCCTTCATTCCTTTGTTTACTGAAGAGACATATTTATCAGTTATAATTATCCTATTTATTATAAATTATGAGATGACTAAAAGCATAAAAAGGCCAGTGGAAATTTTATACCTAGGATGCATGGATGGTTGTCAGTTTGGAGTAAGCAAGTGCTTTGTTTGGAAATTTCGCTTTTGCAAAAGCAGTGGGTTGGTTTTGGGTTTCTTCCTTTTTTTTTTACTATGCACTAGCATGGCCTCAAATGTGCCCATGACATTGTTGCTGATGACATTGCTTCTGTTAAATTAAATAGAAATTTCAGGAAAGAAAAAAACCACAAGAGTATAAACTACTGCTATTCTGAGCATCAGAATTTCATCTGAACTCGGAGTCTCTACTGAATCAGCAAAGTTTGGAATTTGCTTGTGAATGTATAGATTTGTTATTCTATTACTCTTTGGCATTCATGACTCCTCTTAAAGGTATGGCACACCTAACTATTTAATCTACCTTCCCACTCCAAATCTTAGAAAACTGATTCTACCCCCGTACCAGTGCAGTTGATTTTGATGGCTGCATTCATTTTATCACCAGCATATTGTGTTCTGAGAGATTCCACTGTCTGTCCTGTTGGATGCTTGCTTGATTTTTTGGCTTCTTATTTCTCAGTAGATAGATAGCAATAAAACAAAAAAAAAAAAACAAAAAAAAAAGAAAATAACTTTTCTGGAGGTTCTGTGTTACAAATGTAACATCCTTTACTCTGCATAATTCTTGTTGTTGCTCTGTAGGTTAAAAATGCAGGTATTTTAACTTTGTGTGAATGCCAAACTAAAAGTTTACAATTTTCCTTTCTGGATTTTGAGTATCTTCTGTTGTAAAGAAAAATATTAAAAGCAATAAATTATTTTTAAGAAATCAATATTTAGTATATCATATTATGTGTTCAAGGACCAGATGCATTACCTATTTTGCCTTTACATTTCTGTGATTAAATTTTAAAGCGTTCTCTTTTGCCCTAGATTGCTGACATTAATAAATTGGTGTGGGGCTTGTGTGGGGGCATTATTTATTTTTCACTGAGCAGGCATAATGATGTGAGTCAAATTTTTTTTCACTGGCCTGGCAAACATTCTCATCTTGAAGATGGCTTTCCTCTGTGGATTTACAAATTACATATGAAATTAATAGAGCTAGGATTGCTGAATAAAGCTATTTGGATCTTTCATACACACTGTTGTAGGAAATCCATCAAAATATAAGCTCAGTGTTTGCTTTTTTTTTTCCCCAAGAACATTTCAGATTAGCACATGTAACACATTGTCACCAGAGGCAAATTGCAGCATAGCTCTGTGTGTCTTTTATATGAAGATTGTACTGTTTACTTTCATGCTGTGGTAAGTACCACATGCACAATACAGGTAAAAGAACTGGTGCTTAGGAACTGTGGTCTGTCCTAGAGCTGTAACTAACTCCTACAGAATGGAAAATGATCTAAATACTAATCCAAACAGAGGGAGCCTAAAGTTGAAGAAAAATATCTGTGCTAAGCTACTCTGAGAAGCAGTTGGGCTGCCATCACCAAGAGCAGCACTGAGAGGAAAGTTTGTGCCTCTGGGGTAATAATACTTTGGTCAGTTAATAAAAACAAACCAACAAACACAAAGCAAACACCTCCTTCTCATCCCTTTAGATGTAAGCCTACAGTAGGTAATGATTATGTGTCCTTTTTAATGGCTGTAATGAGAACTTCAATCACTGTAGTATAAGATCTGATCTATAAATGACCTAGAATAGCCATGTAATATAATGTGATGATTCTAAATTTGTACTTCTGTGACAGACATTTTCAATAATGTGAATCACTGACCTGATGGAGCTACTGTAAGATTTGTACAGTAGGTGAACATGTAAAGTTCTAGGTTGGACTATGCTGAACAGGGGAAATGAGATAGTAGTTAAGCCCAAGCTGGGCTATTTTCCACCTGCCGATTCTACATGTACTTTTGTGGTTTAATTCATTGTATGAAAATTCCTGTGATTTTTTTCCTTTTTTTTAATGTGCAGTACACATCAGCCTCACTGAGAAAATAAAGGGAAACGAATGTTTCAAATTAATTTCTGTTTCTCATTTTTATTACAAGTGACAGGTTTTCCCCCCACAATTGGTTCTGTAGTGGGTTTTCTGTTATTCTTCCTAGTGATTGTAATTTATTTCAGATTATCAGCCAGAGCATGCTGGCATTACTGTACTTTGTACAGGGCACAGCATCACCAGTTTTAATGTATTTAACAGTAGAAAGGTGCTATGTGCCTTTCTGCCATGAGTACCCAAGTCTGTTGAAGGCCCATGCCATAAACCATGTAAGAAAACTTTCCAAAAATTCTCAGTGGAGTTTAGGAGTTGCTGGTTTGAGCTAGAAGGGGGTGGGGAATGTAAGGACTTTTCTGGCTGGCTACGCTGGATCCCAGTGCAGGTAGTAGGGACTGAGAAGTGCAGAATGGTTGGTATCTTTCATCCTGAGATGATAAACACCTGTACTGGGAGTAAGCCTGTCCTGAGGGTCCTTCACCAGTGCCTGTCTCAGCAGACAGACCAGCAGGACCAGGCAGGAAGGTGGCTGGGGAAGTGTGGCTTTCCTGGCTGCTTTGAGGATGGCTCCCACAGCAGCACGGCCACTGGGCAGGCAGCGGGCAGGCCTGGGGATGGCAGAGGGTATTCACACCCCTCTCCTTTACAGAAATAGGAGGAACTGCTTTTGTTTGGTTTGCCCAGGGTTCATTTACAGGTGAATTTATGGCTGGGGTTCACAGCTCAGCACACAGCACAACACATGTGACTGGGTCTTCTCGTTGGATGTCGCTCGGCAGGGAGCCAGCTGGGATGTGAGGAGCAGCACAGGGCAGCTGCTGGACAGCCTGGCTGTCCTTTTTAAGGAATGGACTACTGAGTTCACTTGAAAAAATTGCTTTTCTCAAAACCTCCAGCCTCCACCTCATCTCTGTTCCTAACATTGCTGTTTAATTTATGCTCGGTACCTTGCAAAAATATTTAGCTTTTGCATTTTTACCATTTACTAATGCAAACTGTTCTGCTTGGCTCTGGCGAGGGTGGCAGAGTGAAGTTCCTCACTCTGCAGGATTTGTGTTGTTGACTCACTGCTCCAGATCAAATTAATACTCAAAACGTAGTAGGCCAAATCACTCCTGATATATTTCATCAGTCTTGCTGCTGTTCCTCAAGGCATGAATTTAGCCCAGTATTTCTCCAGTTACTAGGCTTTCTAATTTCATTTGTTTATTCATTGCATATTTTTGCATAGCACTTTTGATGCTTGCCAGAAAAAGCACTCCACATTAGATTTCCAGGAAACTATTGCCTCCCATCTCCTTTTTTTGCATTATTAGGGTTTATTGCATAAAATCAGGGCTTTCCATTGCTGTTACCCAGGGTCACCATTTTTCCCCATAGTGAGTACTGCAAGCTGAGCACCTGAAATCAGATTCAGGCACCTCAATGAGTGGCCTGATTTTCAGAAATGCTGAGCATCTCACAGCTCCCATCGACTTCAATTAGACCTGCTGTCTCTCAGCACTTTTAAAAATCAAGCCACATATTTAGAGCCCCAATTCAGCACAGCATTTACATTTGTGCTTAAGTCTGTCCTGATTCAGCAAAGCACTTAAGCATGAGTGTTTTTAGATCCATTGAAGTCAAGTGCTCGGCTGCTTTGAATAAAAATAGACTCCTGGATTGGGGCCTAAGATTCCAAATACAGAAACCAACACCTAATTTTAGGCTCCATTTGGAAAACTGCTTCTCCTACCACCTTTAACCTTTAATGCTTACAGAAAACAAAAATGGTCTTAAGGGTAAGAGAGAGAGGTTTAGGAGAGAGAAGTGGAAGTGATGGGCAAAATTATTCTTTGTGGAAAATGTTTTGAAAACTTTAAATCCAACTCTTGCAAGATGCCTTGATTCATTGCTATTATTTTACATTGCATTTCCAGAATCTTATTGAAGGTTGATGTGCAGCTATTCTATTGTCCTTCACCATTAATTAATAAACTGCTATATTAAGCTTTAACCAATGCCAATTTCTCCTGCTTTTCCTCAAGTCACATTCTCACCATTGATATTCAATGTTCACAAGCAAACTAATCTATAAATCAATTTTCTCTACTTTATCAAACAGCAGAAAGTAATAAAGAAGGTCACAAATAGTACAGTAGTTCCTTGGAGGTTTGTAACATCATAATTTAAAGCTCAGAAAGATTGAATCAAAAGTTGAATTAATCCCTAAGGGAAAAGATTCTATATAGATTCTATTGATAGATATAGGGCAGCCTGTCTTCATTGGGAGCTGGTATATTTGTTAATACTTCAGGGCAAAGGAGACTAGTTGTCTCAGCAAAGAAGAAAATGAAATCCTCCATGAGAGGAAGTGAGTCTGTCCTCTGCTTCCCGTGGCTGTGCTCTCCTTACACTGCTCTGCTGGGAGAAGAGAAAGCCAGCTCATCCTTCGCTGCTGATGTGCTCTGCTGCAGGGCTGGTGTCTGTGCCATGCAATTATGGAAACCAGCTGGAATACACACAGAGATCTTAAATGTGACACTTGATTGGTGTTCATTCCTCAAATGATGCTTTTATTGTCAAACAACCTCAGCCCAAAATCTTAGCAGCCTATGAGAACAAAGCAAAGTGAAAGGTTGTTTTCTTCAGTGACAAATTTTAGTGAAGTTGCAAATATATGTTTTGCAGCTGGAAACATATTCCTCAAAACATGTTTAGCTTTTGAGATTCCTTTGAATTATTGCAGCTTTCTTTGAACAGTCTTCTGGAATAATAGTTTTTCAAAGGCATTTCTGATTCTCTTTTATTAAAAAAAGGTTATAATCTTAATTATATAACTGGACCTGGTGTATTAAGCTCTTCCTAATTCAAATGGAATTAATGGAGAGAAAAGTATTATATAAAGGGAAGTATTAAAAAAAAAATTACTAATGAACCCAGTTGAAAAAATTATACTCACAGGTTTGGTAAACACTGAGATTTGAGATGAAATGTACCTTTGGTGAAGTACATTATGATAGAAGTACAAGATGATAGAAGGATTTGTGCATACTGACTTTTCTTCTGCTATTTGCTGGTAGAGAGGAACTGAGCTGCCCTGAGAAAAGGCAACTGAAGAGAAAACAGGTACTATTCCAGCCTCTCCAAAATCAGTGATTAAACTCTAACCCTTGTCAGCCTTCTGCATTAACCCTGGCTTGTGTAAATAGTGGTCAGTGATCAAATGTAAATAATCTCATGTGCCTTATTTGCGTCATGAGAGATCGTCCGCCAGGTGTAATGTAAATGAAAGCCAAAGCTGGGATGAAGTAAAACATGTCCTAAAGAGCAGAATATGCAAATTTCTCTTAGGGCTTTTCATCAGATAAAATATTTGCTGCAGTTTCTTTTTGACAGTCTGTGTTTCATTCTCTATTAAATTAGTACTTGATAAAGAAATAAAATTATTACAGCCATAAAGTTACTGCACTATACTTCAAGAAGTCTTCTTGTCCTCAGATTATTGACTTTGGCATTATGAAAAACACACATTGGTGCCTTATACTAATTCTTTCCTACTGCATTTGCAGCTCAGGCCTGTGCTTGTTTATGCAATGTGTTGGCAGTAAATTTATAAAAAAATATATAAAAATCAGCCCCACACTTGAAAACTAATGGAGTGCTTTCTTGTTTTAACCATTTACAGGAACAGCACCACAGCTAACTAGTTTTCTATTGCATGAATAATTTATTGTCATAGCTAAGCATGCCCTGGGTTATACACTCCTGCCAGCAAGTATGGAGTGGTGAGTGCTGTTGCTGAATAATGATTAATTACTCGCCCTTCTGAAGGAGCCCTGCTTTGTAAACTGGTCACACAGCATGTTACGTGGATTGTGTCTGCCATACAAAAGGTTACTTGCAATCACATAATGAGACATAATGATGCACATCACAACAATTCTTTGGTACAAATCTGCACACAATTGAATTTGGACAGAAACCCATTTATTTACATATCTTGTGTGCCAGGGGGTACAAAACGTCACTGCATTGCTGAAGTGCTGCCATTGCTCTTCTGCAGTGCTGACATTTTGGATGAAAACAGTGTGATGGATTCTTCAGGAACCTCCAGCCTCAGCTTCAGAGTTGTCCTGTGACAACCTGCTGACAAACTCTGGGAGGAGTTATCTCCCACTGTGTGCAGACTGTGTGAGTGGGATTGTTTGCTGACACCTGTCCAACCTCTTGGTGGGAAGCTGGGATACAGTCCCTCCCTGCAAGGGGAGGAGTTCATTTGCTGTATGGGGTGAACCTCCCTGCCTGTGTTTGTACCTGTCTGACTTAGGAAGGGTGAGCAGGGAATCAAAGTTTTGCCATATATTGCACTTCATGTGGTCTGAGGAGGAAGAGCATTCAGAAGTACTGTTCTAAAACCTAGAGCCACAGATCTCCTGAGCCCTAGAGGGAGAAAGATCTAGTTGTTCTCAGCTCCTGCAATCTGGAAAACAAGAAGTGCTTGGCCCACAGCTGTCCCAGGGTTCTTGGGGCCACAGCTGGCAGCACCACTGGCAGAGCAGTGACATCTAGTTCTTCCTGCTATCAGCCAGAGTCATTTGACTGTCCAGACAGGATCTCTACTAATTTTGTCTGTGTGATTGTAAAGCCCTGCTGATCAAGCTTGTCAACTAAGCTGCAGAAATCTGAGACGATAGAGAGTTAGGGTGACATGGGGTTTGGTAGACAATAGGCCTGTTCTGGAGAGGATGGAAAGCCCTGGATTTGCATCTCTTGCCACAACAGCATGACAAAGCTGACTGCAGCAGCCCATGACATCTTTATTTTCAGGGAGCACAAGGCAACCATTAGGCACTTGTGGGTTTCCAGGGGCCTGGAACCATGGTGGACACCATAAGATGGTTGTTCTATGCCCAGTCAACAGCTGGAATAATTCTGCAGCTAAAAAACAGGATTTTTCTTCTTTAGTTCCTTGAGAGGTAGATCATGTGCAGGCTCATTTACTGCAGAACTATCCTGTGTGGATTCTCTGACCTGTAATAATCTGAGGTGGCTTTGTGGCAGCAATAATGGAGAGTGTTTCTGCCTCTGCCTCTTCCCTTGATCTCCTGAAATAAAATGTGGTGTGCTAGATCACTCTACGATGAAGGCTTCTACCCTACCACCAAATTCTGCCTAAGTGGTTAAATATAGTCAGATGATACCGGGGAATGGGGGCACAGGCAGGAAGCAGAAGCACCTGAGTCTCAGTCTTCTCAGAAAACAAGGGAAACAAAAACTACAGTGGAATCCTCCACTGATGACTCAATAGTATTTGTATAATTTCCAGCACACAGATACTGTTCCTCTAACAAATATGGTGTCAGTAGTTTCAGATTTGGACCTTTCCATATTTGTAACTGGGCAACTGTAGAAAGATTTATGTGGAAACCCTAATGAGATTAGATAGAGAATGGACATTAAGCATCAATCATGAAGCCTCACAGCTCTGAACTGCTTGGAGAGCCATACCAGACATACATCACAATCCCACTGGCTCTTGCTTGTCCTGTTACTAGGCTGTTGACATTGTAGGAAGCTGATATATAATTGAAGAAATTGCATACTCATTTAAAAATGGAAAAAGCATAGCAATAGAAAGTGTTCTGTAGTGAGAGCTCTAGAACGCCTCTTCCTAGCAGAAGCAGCTTTGCAAGTAGCTTTTATGCTTTCACTCCAAGTCTTATGGCACTGGTGTTGCTACACAGTGTTGGGTCTGATGAGATTGGATGAGGTTAAGCTGCCTCAAATAACTGCTGACTGGCAGCTTATTCCCTCACTTGCTCAACAATGCCAGACTCACTATATGTCTGGGAGTCAAAGAATACAGTTAGACTAGACAAATGGAATAGGAACCAACAACAAATGTGAATCCTGTGAATCCTGTGCTGTCCTATACATTTTTTATTCACATTGCACATAAATCTCACCCAAGCTCATGGGAGAACTTTAGCATCCCCTTAAACTCCCATTTATTCTCCATCTTTCTCATCCTTTGCACTATTAAGAAAAAGATTTATTTTCTGAAAACTACTCTTAATCATTGTGCAAATAGCAATGGAACATTTATACACAAAGTAATAAATAGATGATTTACATTTTAATACAAGACTGGAGATTCTTCTGACTGATTTGTGTTTATTGTATCTAACACACAGATGCTACTCTTACTCTCTAATAGTAATGTTAATTAAGGGATTTCAGTATTCTTATTTAGATTTAGAGGGGCATGGGGCAGTTCTACAAGACAGGAAATTTGTATGTTCAGCACTCCAAAATGCTTAAGATAGACAAAAAAAGAAGTTGGGTTTAACTGGTCAAGGTAATAATCTGAAGTTCTTTGAAAGATGCAGAATAATGGAGAGCATGAAAATGCATGTGTTATTATGCTGGTTAGTGGAGCAGAGAGAGAAATCAGTTATATCTTTTGATGATAATGAGGACATAGTGAAGCAGGAGTATGGTCAGTGCCACAGTTTATGTCCTTTGCCACATAAAGGTGATATTGTCAATTCAAGCACCTCTGAAAGTAGAAAAGTGGATTGTCAAGTTCTGTTAAAGTGGCTCTTCTTGGAGGAACAGAAGATGTTTTCTTTCTCTCTCCTGGTTGTATCTGTCTTTATTATATTACACTGCCAAGGGCAGTATCTGGTCCTTGGAAATATTTATTTCTTGTGAGCAGAAAGAAACACTGAGAAATATTTTCATTGTTCAGTTTTGCTCACACAGGTTCAGGTAATGCCAAGGAAAATATTCCGTGGCCAAACTGAAAGTCATACGGATCTTTGGTTCCTTTACAAGGGTTGTAAGCCTTGTTTAACATTTATTCTTTTAAGGTGTGTTTAATCTTCAGAAAGCTTCTGTCATACCTGCTTTTCAGCCAACATAAGCACATGTCTATATACATACCAGATAAGCAGGATTATATATATGCATATATACATATCAATACCCTGATATATACAATATGTATATGCATGTAGATATACAAAATATGTATATACATGCATCCCTCATCTGGGATTTGTCACCTACAAATAATAAAAAATAGACTGCATAGACTGCAATAGTAGTTTTCTCTCCAAATAAGGCCATAGGCTGCATCTACATCCTTATGTTGCAGAAGAATTGTCCTGCAGGCCAGCAAGACGTTCTGATTTCACTTATGCTCTGGTTGAGAGTGTTGCAAAAAGCCTTCCTGACTGGGTAACCATCAGGAGTGGAGTCAAAAGGAATGCATTGAGCTCTGTGGTCACACCATTGTTCATAAACTGGCAGGACATACACAGTAGTGGCTTAAATAGTAGTAATTTGAGCATTTCTCATAATTTATCTCAAACCAGTTTTCAGTAATTTTGCAGTTACAGTAACTGAATTCAGGGCTGCCTGAAAAAAAAATAAATTGTTCCTTAAGATGTTATTTAGAAACAGATTTGTACTCTAGGAACTATCAGTAATGGGCAGACTGAGACCCTCAGAGTTTAACCCAATGAGCCCATGACCAGCTAAAAGATGGAAAGCAGCAGTGCCTGTTTTCCACTCACACTGAACCTAGCATCCATTGAAGGTAATCTGCAGGTATCCTTAGTCCCCAAGACTGTAGAGAACAAAGCACTTCCACACCATCTTGGCTTCCTCTCAGGAATGTAAACTGACCTGGGGATACAAGAAGTCCCAGGCTTGGCATGATGCTGGTATAATCAGGGACTACTGCAGCATGAAGGAAATTGTCATTTCCTTCAATCTGGAATGGTGTACCAGCCAGTCCAAGATATGTAAACTGGTAAGAGGTACTTTTAGCTGACAAACTACTGAACCCCTTTCTCCATTTATACAGGGCTAGACCTGACTGCTGAAGAAGGGGTTGATTTCTTTCCCCCCATTTTCATATGTTCACTTTGTGATTACATTTCTAGCTGTCTGCAGTATTTAAAATGCTGTTTCTAGTCCCTGGTCATAAACCAAAAAATGGTCTCCTCCAACCTATTCAGTTAACAATAGTAACATTTTAAGAATTTGTTTCAACTCCTGTATTTAAGAATGTATTTATTTGTTTGATTATTTATTACAGCACGCTTTGATATTTTTCAATAGTTTCTCTGAACTGAAATAGTTCACATTATTTGTAGCAACACCAGGTGTGTTCTCAGCACAGCATTCCTAGGTCAACTTAAATCATTGCAGCTTTGAAGAAAATGGTGGGAGCATGTAGGGTCCTGCAGGAGTGCCCAGGACACCCACACTAACACTTACTAACACTTACTCTAATGTCTAAGTTTTGTGTTGTGTTGCATACAGGCTCAGCACTGAAAATTTCCAGTCTATTTTTTGGGTGTTAGTACCATGGTCCTTCAGGGCTAAGTAGCACATGTCTTTTCTGTTGATGTCTGACTTTGCATTTATAATATGTGACACCATACTGTTTATTTAATAAGATCTATCTACTTCCATTTAGGAAATCTTTTTACTCAGATCTGTAAAGGGAGATAATTTTTCAGTTCTAGTGATTGTCTATTATTAAGGAAAGAAGTATTTAAAGATTTGACGATACCCCTACTGCACTCTTCAATGGCTTTACAATTTCTTCCTTGTGTTTTTATCACTTCAGCATAGCACTAGCTTTCCTTGAGCTTTTGATGAAATCACCTCCTTGATGAAATCACTGAAAAAACAGTCTCTGGGAAAGTGCTTTATCTGAGATCCCAAAGACAAGTTTGTTCCAAAGACATTCATGCTTTGCAGTCTACATATTTAGACCTCTCTGATGATACTCTAAAATCTTTGCAAATGCTCATATTGTTTTTCAAGGCTTTGGGTTACTTTGCTAGAGAGACAGTCCTTTGTGAATTAAGTGCTCTTTGAGGATAAAATGTTCATCAGAAGTCTTCATAGTTACAATATCATCATTTTCATCATACTACTTTGAAAAGACATAATTTATATCTTTTTTTAAAAATACTTTCCTAAGGCATATGTAACAAAGGACTTTTCCTGCCTACCCATTGAACTTCATAGCAATTATGTACTGGGGCAAAGCACAGTCTCCAGCCAGCCCATTTGGCTGGATATCTGAAATTAAAAACCTCTTCTGGATTTATTTTTGGCATCATTTTGCAGTCATACATTGTTTTACTTTCCCTCTCTTTGTACTTTTCTTATTATGTGGTGTTCCCTTCCAATAATATCTAGGTAAATTACAGATATATAAATAGAGGCAATTAACAAAGTAAATAAAAATAAAAATAGTCGTGTCTAGTGGCACATGCTAACAGTATGTAAATATATATACACACACATAGGTGTATATAAGCACATGCATATGTGTGCATAAATGTTCATATATCTGTACACTGAAAATATTCCCAGCTTGAATAAGGAGAACAAATTCTGGAAGGAGCTGCTCAATGCCTTTCACAGGAACAACCCCAGATGACCCTTGAGGATGGTCTGATAGATATGAATTATTACTGGCATTATGCAATGGGAAAAACAAGACTACTGTGCCAAAAAATGAAGCCATTTAGTCATAAACACTATAGCTAAGTTGATGCAGGGTTTATCTAAAAAAGCCCAGCAGGTTTGGTGTAAAATGAAAGGCAGAATTTTAATTTGGATGGCAATTGTTTTTCAATAATGCTAATTTGCACTAAACATCCTGATTTACATAAGAAAACAAAGGCCAGATATTAGGCCAAGGAGCACAATCAAAACTTGTGTTCAGCTATGGGAGAAAGCAGCCTGCTGGAAAATAATTCACTAAAACCAGTTTTTTTAGTTTTTGCCAACTTTCAGTCCCTAAGAATTTTCCAGTGGATGTGTGGGCACCTGTGTCACTAAATGTAACCCACTACATGCATGCTTACTTTCCTTAATTATCCTCCAGAGTTCTGGTGAAAGCAACTAGAGAGGCTCCCAGACCACAGAGTGAGAAAACCTGCAGTGCTCTCTCTGCTCATGTTTTCCTCACCTTCTCCTTGCCTTTTGTTTCCACTATGACATCCATCTCCATCTTTGGGGTCACAAGAGCTTCTTATTCATTAGGTATTTGCCTAGATTTATCTGCAAGACATTTCATTGCTCTCATCTAATGCTCCTCTTTTGACCCATCTCATAATGCAGCCCCTGATGGAACAGGTGGGGTTATATCTCTTGAAGAATGGACAGATTTTTCAGTCTGGTCTAATTTAAGTCACTGATCCTGGATCAGTTGACTCCTGGATACATTTTGTACCTTGAGCTGGGAACCAAACTGATACCATTGACAGAAGTTTTCAGTGTGATCTTGTGCATTTGGGTATTTGTGCTGGCAGTTATGAAAAGCCTCCCCATGAAGAAGAGGATGCTCCCACTGTTGCTGATGGACCTGTGGGTCCATCTATGCTCCTCCCCAGCCCTGCAGCTCCAGTTACCAGAAACTCTCCAGGTAACTGAGAGAAGTTACCCAATTCTCTCAGTCTCATGGTCAAAACCATCACCTAAAGGCAGCCCATCAACAGAATTCTTGAACCTGTCTCTTATCACAGAAAAAAAAAATAAAAAAAGGAAACTCTCATTTTTTAAAACAACCATTTTTCCTTGAAAGTCAGCTAAACTTTTTTTTTAATTAATGAAAAGAGAAATAATCTTTAAAACAATATCCAAAATTATGTTAATGCTATTTCAGTTAAATTCATCAAGATGAAACCTACAGCTAATACCTAGTCACAATAAAATTTCTTAATCAATTTTCTTGAATTATGAAACTGTAATTCCCATACACTGAATTTATCAGTCTTAGTGAATTAAGGATACATACTATATAATCATTGTTTTCCAAGCTTATTTAGTAGAAAGTTTTGTTTTGCATCATTTGTTATACCACATCTTTGTAACATTATATCACTGTTATCCATTAACATACTATCTGAAAGCCTAGAGTATACCTATCTTTCAATTATGGTAACAATATTGGTTCCTTTTTTTGCCATGATATACTCTTTAATGGAGTATAAAGGAATTTAAAAGAATGACTGGCTATATACTTGCAGAGTGCATAGCCTATACACTTCCAGAATGTGCCCCTAGGTCACTTAGTCTTAGCTGTACAAGAACTAGTCTAGTCAGGTTCCAAGACTTGTCCCCAGTCAGGGGACTTTCTGTGCCATCTCTCAACTCTCATAGCTCATGCAGCTTTTACAATGGTTAGGGAGGAATGGCTGTCACCTGAGGTACTGATTTATCTTCATTAATTATGTAGGAAAGACAGGAACTGAATTAGAGACCTAAAATTTGGATGGATGAAATCAAAAGTGGTGACACCTCCTCTTGTGGTGTCCCTTGCCTCAGCCCCTGGCAGTAGCTGTGTTTGTCATTACCTAAAGTGGAGAACACATGCTCATTTATTTAATAAACATATGTATGAGTCCTCTGCATGCTGAATAAATGGCACTCAGTAACTTGTCCATTCTTAAAGAGGCAAAGGAAGTTTAGATACGTAGAATCTCCACTTTGTAGAGAATGACATTACTCTTTTTCCTACTTCCCAGTATCTTAGAGAGGAATGACATCACTTCTTCCTTGTAGCAATGTGGGCACAGTCAGTGCTCTGAGCAAACTGCAGCTGGATTACTGCAGTAAAAGCTTGTGGCCGATAGAGTTTAAAATACAGAAATGCAGCCCCAAGTGCTCTCCTCTGCCCAGAATCCAGCAGAGACATTCATTATTTCATTGCACTGAGCTGTGATGCAGATTTGTGAGAGAAAGAAATAAAGTTTCAATATCTCGCCAAAATCCCAGGCACTTTGCAGTGACAGAGGTACCAAAAAACATATAGTTTTTTTCCTTATTCATCTGTAACAGGAAAGAATTAATGTTTGTGGTAATTTACTATGTCTGAAGAGTCATGTCCTTTTGAGTTTTAAACCTAAGCAAAAAAACATTCAAAGTGCAAATCCTTTAAAAAAGAATAGGTCTCTGGGTCTAGCAAAATAAAGGTCAGACTTTCAAATTTCCTTAAATGAATTGGACAAACACTTCCTATCATTGGCACATAGTAATGTCCCATAAATCACACTATTATAATTTTATCTTATCTTTGTACTTACTGCTCGGATCAAGGTTTAAATATATGATTTATATAATGAGCCATTAGGATTTTGTAACCTTGTTGTGCTCCACCATTCTTGCTTATTAAACAGTAATAAAATTAGCCAAAGGGAACTGAGGTTATGCTAGTAACTATGTCAAAGAAAAGCAGTTGCTGTGAGGTCCTTTTCTTGCTCAGGCTACGTGTCCTTTTCCCACTGGCAATCATACACTACACTGTGACCCCAAAGACTGTTTGCTATTTCTTTTTCACACATGCCTATGCAGGAACATGGATTCTCTAGAGTAGGCCTTACTTTGCCCCTGGCCTTTTAGGCATTCTTTCAAAACCTATTCTTGCAATAGTAACCAATTAAACTAGTTACTAAGAAAGAAGCATGTTTCAGCACTTACGTTAATTGAACTGTTACGGACTAAATATGATTCCAAATTGTTTCTGTATTCCAAATCACTTCATGCATGCAGATAAAATGAAAAAATTACTAAATCGTTTTGAAATGTGCAAATCAGGCATACAATACTGACATTTAGATCTGTGACCTGATCACAATGTAGTAAGTACCTCTGAAAACTTTGCAGATTTTAAAGCTGTCATATGAAACCCTTGAACCACTGCCTGATGTGATATTCAATAAGTGGAAGTCAGGCTGCAATCAAATTGTGGAACTGTCTGCATCAGGGTTTTACTACCAATTTACCCAGAAAATAATCTTTCCCTGATTCATTTCACGGGCCAAGTAAGAAAGGAGAAATGACTTAATGTATAAAACACATGCTTTATTCTTTGGGACCTTGGTTTGAGTTCAATTTGTGGTCCTAACTAAAATGAGCAGCTCAATCCCCAATGAACAGTAGTCCATATCACTGAACTACCACACACGATTAGGCACAATTGGCTGTCTATGCTTAGGAGAAGTTGAAGAGTGATTTAGCATGGAAATGAAATCACTTCTTTCAGCTCTGAAGTGGAGTGGCCATTTCTGGGACTCTGTGACAAAAAAAAAAAAAAAATACACAAACCATATTGATTCTTTTTTTTCAGCATTTCTTCAGTACAATAAAAATAAGGGATAGGAAAAGGCTCATTCTCTAGTAATAAAAGCCATATGGCTGCCCTAATTTGCAGCTATTCTTTTTTATTAAGAAATTAGTAACTACCATAACTGGCAGAGTGATGGTGAAAATACTGGTACATGGAACAAATGGATGCGGCTAAAAGAGAAATGGGGAAAAAGATGCCAAAGAAGAAAAGCAATGATGTTGGAAGCTGGCAAAAGCTTTTTTCTCTGAATCCTGGAGCAGAGAAATGCTTGCTGGGTAATACATCTATCTAGTTACATGTCATACATGGCCACACTATTGAAGGGTTTAACTGTCCTGGGATTTAAACGTGTCACTGCTGGGATAAGCTGCACTTGTACACAACAGAGTAGGGTAAACTATTTTGCCAGTGGTGGAGTGGTGAAGCTCTAGCAGAGAGGTTATTTGAGAATACCAAGGCTTGCACAGGGGCACGAGAGGGAGAGGGTGATAGCTGGGTGGGCTGTGTGAGCACAACGAGCTCAGTGAGGGGTGAAGGGAACTGCAGAACCACTAAGCATGGGATTAGAGGAAAGCTGAAGGGGAAAAACATCAGTGTGGTGTAAAGAGAGAATTAAATTAAGTCACTAGATCTATTTCATAATACTCCATCAGAGGACATTGGCTACTACTATGGAAAAGAGAGATTTAGTATCTGTACCTAGAACCTTCCAAAAACATAAGGCTCAGAATAAGACTCTACTATAATATTAGGTATAAACAGACTCTGTCAAGTACTAGAAAATCTTATTGTGGTGCTCCACTTTGAGAGATGGAACATGGTAGATGGGCAGTGGGATGCATGGGTATGGCATTCAGCACCTGAGCTGGTGCAACCAGGGTGATCTCCTGAGCCCTGTCTGGTCAGAGCATTCCTGTAGAACTGTTCTCCATGGTATACAGAACAGGAGGCAAAGAGGGCAGGGGAGTAAACTCTCAGCCCTTACACTGTAAACTTTTGTTCAACTCTGTTACTAACATTAGACCTCAAATTCACAAGCTTTTATTCTTAACAGGGATTTATTTATTTATTTATTTATTTTTCTCAGGGATTCCATTAATTTTCATTATGAACTATACTCGCCTCTTTCAACTCAGGAAGAAAAGACTGTGACTGGAGGTACATGACAGCTTTCCCTTTTTAGTTGCTGAAAATAAGTTAATAAATGCAGTCACAATCCAGAATACCATTCTCATTCCTTATTGATACCAACTATACTCTAACAATGAATTCCAAAGTGCTGCTGATGTAAACTCTACCTGAAGCCTGTTTGATCTCAGATAAGCATCTTCATCCCATTCTTCATTTCAAGAAAAGAAAATCTTACTGCACAGAAACATATTCATGTGCTTTGGGTTCAGTTCAAGATAAGGTGCGCTTTGCAGAAAACCTAATTAATATCAATCACAAGGAAAAGAGAAATTGGAAGGAAATGTTCTTTCATTTCTTGATAAACAGATCACCTATGATACATACACAAATGGACATACCAATTTGCTTTATTATGAAAGTATTTCCCTGTAGGGAGGATTTTTAGGGAATAAAGAGGTAGTTGCACTTTTGCTCTTATGTACATGACAGTAACTTTGTTCTGTTAAATGAGAGCTGAATTGTGTAAATCAGATCAGAATTACATCCTGCAAATGCAGGTTTAGTGGCATTTAAAAGAGTGTTTACTCCCAGCACTCAAAATAATCATTATTAATGATAACTCATAAATGCACCTTTTAATGTTCCTATAATGCATTTCAGGCATTTCTTTTCTCCTTTCTCTTCCCCCCTGCCAAAGGGAAAGCCACAGCTTATGACCCGAGAGACCTTAGAGGCTTAGAATAGAACCTTTAGTGATAAATATTCATATTTGGAAAAATCTTGCAAAATCAGAGCAGCTAACTTCTGTCACAAAGCTGTATCACATAATAACATTTCAGCTGACCTTTAAGGAATTTTGCTGTTGACTATCACCCTTTCCCATCCATGGATTTCAGTCTTGTAGTTAGCCATGTAGCACTGGCTATGTAGCTACTTCCAAATGAATGTAAGAGTTAGTTTAGATCTGATTAATAAAATGTTCATGCACAAACAGAGTTCTGCTCTTATGAGTGCTCTAGGTCATGTTGGAAAAGAGAGGGTTAGGAGGAAAGGTCACTAATCTTTAGGGAAGTCCCTGCCTTGACTATCAATCCACCTTTAAAGTCCTTGATGTCAACATTTCAAGTGACAGTGTGGTTTAAAGCAAACTTGTGAAGAGATACAAACATAGGTGGTTTTGTTTTATCAAGGTATTGACTCAACAATGAATTTATATGTGTGGAATATCATTCTATTTGGCCCAAGTGAATATTAAAAAAAGGGAGAAATATTCCATTTTATTACTTCTTTGAGCTTCCCAGTACTTACAACTTTGTTCTAGCTTTTCTCAGCTTTGTATGATGCAACATTTTTAGCTGCAACATTTAGGGTTTGTCCACACAAAACTATCCAAAAACCCAACAAAACAACCAAAGGACTCAGCTGTTAATACACTAAATGTTTAAAGGAAAGGTCGAAACAGTGGATCATTGGAATGATTGGTACAGGATAGGTGATTAAGCTCCCCTTTTTTCCTCTTAACACCTATGTGCACACATTCTTTAATGTATTTCAGATTATGTCCATTTGCAGACTCTCTTTTCCTTGTTTAGTGATATGTTTTGTTTGCCTTTCAGAATGATTTCTTTTTGGCATCTTGTGGCACTACTCAGGGAGCTTCTGATGCAATGAGTCACTTTAAGGACACAAAATCTGCTGCCCATGCTGAAAGGACCAATATTTTCAGTGCAAGAGGAAAAAGGAAGAGGAAATAAAAGGGTTGGAAAAGCTTCCTTTAACAGCTTTGAAGGTGATAAAAGCATGAAGAACAGAAGGCATTGGCTAAAGATGAAGCTCCAGACCTTGGACTAATTCCTGATTCAGCATGTGTGCACTGCTATTTAGATGCTGGTCTGTAAGCTCTTGGTGGTCCATACAAGCAATTCTTGTCATTGCTTGTTGGTAGGTGCCCATTAGCAGTCTGTAAGCCAGTCCTTCCTTAGGTATTTCTGAAAATCAATGCATCTCTAATGGGAAAAAAAAAAAAAAAAAAAGAAAAAAAATTAAAAGCTAACACACTAGTTAATTCTTCTTTCTCCTTCCTTTTATTTTCATTTCTTAGTGTTTATCCACACTGACATTAAGATATGACCTATCCAATCTACCTTTAACTACAGAGTCAGCCTAGAAGTCTAGCTGCATCAATCCCATTTTACTGTCAAAATGCATCCTCAGTTACTTGTTCCCTTGAACCCCTGCACACACATTTTTTGCTGAAGTTTCCCTACCTGAAAGATAGCTGGGGTATGCCTGTGTGGTATATCTGTAACAATAAACCTTAGCTACAGCATGGACCTGCTTCACAGAATGTATTTGGGTATTGTATTAAGCTGTAAATAATATGGGAAGTATTCAGAGGGATGGATCTATGTTGCTATTTTTCAAGTAACAGGAGGCTTTGAGGAGTAGTATATGTATCTGTCAAAATAATACACACAGCTCTGCAGTTAACTATTTACAAAGGATTAAAGTTTAGCTCCTAATAAGATGTTCTCTCTGATGCTTTTGCATTTGCTACCTAATACCATGAGAAAAGTCTGTACAAATTATGAAGAGAA
Organism: Erithacus rubecula; assembly: GCF_903797595.1. Lineage (NCBI taxonomy): Eukaryota > Metazoa > Chordata > Aves > Passeriformes > Muscicapidae > Erithacus > Erithacus rubecula. The sequence goes on along the minus strand of NC_136687.1, from coordinate 16,076,130 downwards.
TGCAGGAATTCATGCACATCCAAAATACTCTGTTCAAAGGTAGATAGAGTGAAAATCCAGGATAGAAAAAGCAGTCCAGACAAAAGAATTTCTTGCACATTATAATAAGGAAAATGGAAACAAACCTTTATTAAGTTCAGGAATTATTTAGACACATTTCTTGATTTTTGTTGGCTTTCTGTAAGGCAGAAGAACCATAAAGCTGTGATAGTAGAACTCACATTTCTACCAGCACTTCAGGCTAAACATTCCTGCTGTGTCAAAAAACTCAATAAGCTATCGAAAGAAAAAAGTATTTTTGAGGATTTTGGCTATATAAAAGCCACAAGAAATCAGTATGAAATTTACAAGTATGTATTGCCTATTTGCTATTTTTTAAAATTTGTATCTGCATTATTTTGAATGTTTATCATCCTCAGTCTCTTTTTGGCAGCATGTCATTCTTTGAATAAGGGAAAGCAGATACTACATGGCTACTCCTCTGCAGCTGTGATTCTGTTAGCTGCTTTTTGTTTTCTAATTGGAAACCATGCTAGCATATGGGCTCACCTTTGGTAAAAAAAATAAAGTATCATTCTGCACATATCTACTGAATAACTAAGATTTTGGAAGCAATAATGACTTTATTAAAAACAAAATTGAAACAGTCAAGTGGCATTTAAAATTAGGAAGATGGCTGGGGAATTTTTAAAATAAAGAGAAAAAATATTGTTAAAGTTGTAGAAAATCACAGTTTTCTAGATATGTTCTTCCAGCTGAAATCATAGAGATGCTGTAATCTCAAAGCTAGAATATATTAAAGGGTGAAAAAACCCCAGCTAATAGTATAGTCAGGTGACCAAATAATTTCCTATTTAAATAGATCCCTGAAAAGTGGCTATTGAACTAAGGATTGTCACTGCTTTTAAAAGCTTAAAAAAGAGGAGTTTGTGGCTTCAAACATGAATTTGGCATATCAAAAACTTTACAGAAGAATGATCATTAGAATTTTAGCATCATGGACCCATTTAGATTCAAAAACACCTTTAACATCATTGAGTCCAGCTCTAAACCCAGCACTGCCAAGCCCACTGATAGACATTTCCCCAAGTGCCACACCTACATGTCTTTTAAATACCTCCAGCAATGGTGACTCAACCACTTCCCTGGGCAGCCTGTTCCAGCTCTTGCTGACCCTCTCCATGAAGCAATGTTGCCTGATGACCAATCTAAACCTCCCCTGGTGCAATCTGAAGCCATTTCCTCTCATCCTGTTACCTGGGAGCTGAGGCCAACCCCCACCTGGCTAAAACCTTCTTTCAGGTAGTTTTAAGGAGTGACAAGGTCTCCTCTGAGTTTCATTTTCTCCAGCTTAAACAAACCCAAATCCCTCAGCTGCTCCTCATAAGACTAGTGCTCTGACTATGTATTGTCAGGGGGCAAAGTCTGCAGGAGAGATAAAGCATTTCCTGGAGAGCAAGTAGTGGTACACCATTCAAAGAGTTAAATTTTCTGATTAATTTAAGCATATCAACAGATAGTATGGATTCTGTACTGAAAAATGCCTGCACTGCCTGTTGGCATCAGCCACCTGTTCAGGCTAGTTATAAATACCTCATTGTGACAAACAGCAAGATCCAAGAGGCTATTATGATAGGATACTTCAGTAGTAAATTAGGATGTAAATTAACATGTCACAGACACAATATGATGCCAAGGTTAAGTTTTTTGATGTAATGAATAATTGTTTAGTGGAGAGGAAGCCAGACATCCCAGAGGAGAAAAGCAGCTCAATACTACCAGATATGATTCAAAATTTTGCTACCAGTAAACCAGCACAGAAGCCTATGATGTACTTATATTCAAAAACCTCATTTGATCTGCAAAATAGATCAGAAAGTAAAAATTAAGAGTGGATATTTAAAATGTGGAAACCTCACATTTTTCTCATTTAGCCTTTTACTATTTTAACTATGAATGCAGCATGAGGAACTCTTCTTACCCTTGATGTCCCTTGTAAGCATCCAAGTGAGCTTTGACTTTCCTAACATAACATCCTTACATTGACAAGCATTTCAGAGTCCTTCCATAGACTGAGAAACAAAGAGAAATAAGAAAAAGTAGAGTTCACAAGTGAATCTGTGGCAAAAAGGGAAAATTGCCTATGATTCATAGCATATGCATGAAAACCTCTAGAAATTAACTTAAATTTGCTGAGGATTTTAAGGTATTCAGTTTAAAGAAGACCAAAATAATGGCAGACTGTTGCCAAGGGATTCTACAGAGTCAATTCCACCCAGCAATAAAATTACAGATATATTTGAAATTTATAAATGCAATTTGACATGTGTTTAAAAAAAAAAATCTAGACTTTATATTCATAATGTTAGCTCAATTCTCTGTACTGGCTGAACAAGTAAGATGGATGTTAGGAAGCACTAAAAGGAAGACAGTAGCAGCAAAATTCTTTTTATCATTGTTTAAAACTGTTGTGACCACAACTTTAATATTACACACAGTAATATTGTCCTCAGTTTTGAAAAGTACATCACAGAATTAAAAAGGTTGGAAAGAGAAGAGATTACGAGACAACAAACTTCTTTATAAAAATTAATAAAATGGGCAATAACAGTTCAGCCTGGACACCTTATGAGGACAGATGTGATGGATATGAAGAAAAAATAAATGGAAAGAGGAGACAAGTAGAAAATTGTTATTGACTGAGTAATATAATACCAAAATGACAGATATAAAAACTAGTTCTCTAGGATGTCTCAGAAATAACAAAAAAATAAATTTTTGAATGCTGTGGACAGTCAAACTGTGGACTTCATTGTCACAGGAGGTCCAGGTGGATACTACCAAATTTTTCATATGTTTAGAATGCGCCTGAAAAACTCATGGAAAGAAATCATCCAGGATTTTTAACTCAAGAGTAGTCTTGAAAAGACTAAGCTGCAAGTCACTAGAAGGTGAATGACTTTACCACAGAGAAACACCATTGTCTAGACACTTACATTTAGTTTATCCTGTCCTGACACTCCTCACTAGGTTTTATATTATATATTAAACCCAGGGCACACACATAAGCAGAGGATATGACAAGCTCTGTGTTTCTTTGTGGTGCTCTTATTCCATGGAACAAACAGGAGCTGTGCTCAGTCTTTTCAGCTGGCCCAGTTGGTTCAATGTGCCATAGAAGCATTCACTGATCTCATAACCTGAAAGAGGCTAAATCAAGCACTAGGATAAAGAAAGATGTGTCCCTAATGGCCATTGGGCTTTTCGCCTTGAAAACATCCCAGGAGTGCCAAATATATGGCTGGGGAGAAACAGAAATAAATAATAGAGGGAAATTAGTTTTCAATTGCTCATTTAGAATTGCTAGTTTCAATCAATGACAATTTTAAGGCATTAAACACATTCCAGAGTAACTTGTCAAAAAACCCCACCCTGCAGTTGCTGACATTCTCTGAGGTTTTTTAATAAGATCAGGGTCAGTGATGGGAAATAAGCAGGAAGATGAATAGGATGTCAAAGTTAAATTGAGTTCCAGAAGAGTTATCTTAAGTTCCCAGAAAAATAGAAACTCATGAAACTTTGTCTGAAACTAAGTGGGAAATGTGAGTTTTAGCTCAGAGGGAACAAGGCTGATGACTGTCTTTAGCAATATTAACAAACCATGCTATTTTAGCAGCTTGAAAACACCCTAGTCCTTTGAATTCTGAAACAGAGAAGATTCTACTTACTTTAAATCCTAATGATTTCTGGTGCATCAGGCTCTTTCATTTTTATACAGGGAACCCAGATTAATTGTTTCAACCATCTGACTATCCATTACAATCAGAGGATGTACTTCTTGTTAAAGTATCAGAACTGTTGAATAAAATACCATTTTAACAACCCATATGTCTGTGTTTTTGTTTTGTTCTCTTTTGCTAGATGTTGTAGCACTTAATCTTCTGGAGTATGAGTACACTGTTGGCCAGACTGTTATTAATCATCATTGTTGTCAATGAACAAAAATCCAGTGAAAGAAAACAATTGAATATCTAGTACTACAGAGCAGCTCCTGTTTCAGAATGACCACACTGATTAATAATGTTACTTTCATTTGGGAATTTGTCTCTGCATTTATAAATTCTGTTCTGGGCTGTTGTCTTGCTACATATTTACACCATTTAAGTTTAAAATACTCTTTCTACTTCCTCCTTGGGATCAAGGAGGCAGGATAGTGGGTTTGAATAGGAACATTAAAACTGTTATTGAAAACTACTCTTCTCCAACCAAAACCATGCAATGGGTTCATCACAGCAAACAGGTTTTCTCTAGTTGTCTGCAGATGACAATCTAGAGTTTTAAAGACTAGGAAACCCTTGAAACAAAGAAAAAAAAAACATATTAAGGCATGGTTAAGTAAAAAAAAAACCTTGAGAACATGGAGTCACACAGGAGAAGGTTTAGTTAAGGACTTCCAAGATAACAGAGAATATGGAGATTGTGAAAGAAATAAAGCATAACATTTAAAGGACTCAGTGGTAATGTATTCCAGCAGGAGGAAACTGGAACTCAAAGGTCAGTAGGATTTTTGGGATTCTGAGGAAGAGGGTGGAGAGGGAGATGTTGAATGTTTTGCATAAAACTGTATATCTCTTGGTCTATGTGCAATCCATAAAAATCATGTGGTGAGTACTGTCTATTGCTTCCAGTAGCTTAGACTTAAAATGAAATGCCCCTAAGAACAAAGATATGGGAAAGGATGTTTTTAATCAGTGCAGGAGCTCTTCTTTGTAAGACTGTCTCCTATTTAGAAGTAAAGAAAGACATACATAATGTTCTATTTAATTGAATGAATTTGACCCAGATATGATGGCTGGAGGCAATCCAGGCACAAAGGAAAGCTTAAAAGTCCAAACACTCCATTGTAGGCACATCATAGCAGACTGGTAGAATCCAATGAAGTGACTGGACTGGATGAGCTTCATAAAAAACAATTGAGTTCATATCTTTACCAAGTTCACAATATAAATGCTAGGTCTTTTATGCCTTCTACCATATTCCACCTACTGGCTTGACTGCTGGGTTGCTATAAGTACCTAGTAGACTGGTTTTATAGTTACACTTATATATATCAAATTAGTGCTGTTTTCTCCCCTGCAAACTTGGGATTTTAATTTAGATTCTGCTCTTAGCTAAAAACCAGTACTTTAATGTCTCTTTAATCTACCCTACAGTCTCTTAACTAAATGTCATTTCACACCTTCTTGGTTCTCCAATAAGGTGTTCTTGCCTTACTACTCTCTAAAAAGCACTATTGTAGGGACTTACAGCATCATTAGTTTCTATGCTTAAACATGGAAAATGATATATAAGAACTGAGCTTTATCATTCTTAATGTTTTCATATGCTTGCAGGGAACTGAAAGCCCAAAGGGGATAGAAATAAAAATGGAAATATAGCAGCATTGTACTAATATAGCAGTGGCTGTGGGAGAATGAATGTTATGCTCTTGAGTTCATGGAATGCTTGTGCAGGAAAAGATTGACTCATCTGAAATCAGAAACCAGAGAGCAAACTGGACATGGAGGAAAAGGCTGGACACCCTCGTTATGCCTTCTGATATCTCTGAACTAGAATCCCAGGACATGAGGCTACTTGCTAATGCAGGACAACTTGGATGTAGCAGGCTCTATGACATGAGGGGTGTAGGGGGGCCATGTGTGTTACTGACTGAATGCAATGACACAGTGACAACTGTGCAGATTTATACATATATAAAAATATATATGTGTGAATGAGTTTGAATCAGAGCTTTAGGCACCAGGCTGTTGCACTTGGTATTCATTCTAGGCCTGATGGAAGAAAGTATTAAAATGACTGATAAGTTTTCTGTGTTAACAGTTTTTAAGGAAAAGTTAGATATTCTGGGTCACAGTGCGGGAAGTTTATTTACTTCAGTAATTTAAAACCTAATGACTTTCATGATTAATCCTGTTTCCTTAGCTGCTGCCTTTTCTCTTTTGATAATGATGTAAGCTTGAATGCAAGTGTGAAGGGCATAGGTTTATACCTGGAAAATCACCGAGGTACTCTATTTGATCATGCAGATCTGTCTCACAAAGACCTGAAACCTTGTGAGGGGCTGTGTGCTACATTTATTCCAGTGACAACACCCATTTCTTTCCTGATGCTCTCACTGAAAATGAAAATTGCCTGTTTCCTAGTCCTCAAAATACGTAATTTTCTGTATATTTCGTTCCCTTACTTATTTTAACCCCTTCTAATCTAACTCAGCATTACATGTATCAGCACTGGTGACAACTCAAGCAAGTGAATTTAGAGTAGTTCACTTCACTCAAGGCCTGACTCCTTCACTGTTGATATCACACACAAAATTCAATTATTTCATTAGTGCACAGAATCTGCTAAATAAATAAAGTCAAATACACACAACAGGAATGGCCAAACTTTTGGAAGAAATAATTCAAGATGCCAGATGACAAATATAAAGAAAGCCCCAAGAGGAATAGATAATTATACAGAAAACTGAAGTTCTGCCGTGTAGCTACATCCTGATTTTCCAGGAAGTGTTCTCAATGAAACATTGGTGGGATGATGAGTTTCTCCATATTTCACTATTCTCTTTGGCTGGTGAATGTCAAGGGCAGTTTGTATTTCTTTCTGGAACTGAAATATCCTCAGAAGTAGCTGAGCCATATGACACAACCATGACTCATTTCTTGACTCAGCAGAGTTCAGAAAGAATAATGGAGGAGGACTGATAAAGCTTGGGCACAAAACAGCTCACCATTCCAGGCAGTTTGTTTGGCCTCTAAATGAAGTGGGCAAAATTTTGAATCTCAAAGAAAAAGATCATGATATGATAGCAAATTGATTATGATAGCAACTTGAAAAAACATTGAAAACCCAAAATTTCTCTGTAAAGCTGTAAATTAAAGGAAAAAAAGAATAATTTTTCACCCACTACCTAGCTTGCATGTAAATGAATAGAATCCTATTTTTTGTTTTGTATTGTATTGCTTCTCTATTGAATTAAGTCTTTGTCCCATTTAAAAGCCCCATCTTTTGCTGTCAATCTCTAAAGCAGCTATTCAGCAGCTAACCAACACAACAGAAATGGTCTATGCTGAATGTTCTTTTCCATTTTTGCATTGTATCCTAGTCTCTTATTATAATGGCACTGCTAGCAGAACTATAGTCAAGCATATGTCAATATTTCTATGCCAGACACTGTTTTATTAGTAGATGTTTGTAACAAGACCATTCTAATTTGTATAATCAAGATGAAGCTAAATGCAATTATTCTCCATCCTGACATTAATTTTCTGTAAAAATATGCATTTTTTTTCTCAATCACTTTTAAAAGATGGACAATCAATAGGTGAAAAAGTGCTGAGGTTGAAAATTCCATATTGCTGGTTATTTCTCCTCAAGTAGAAAGGGACAAGAAATAGCATAAAAGTATTTAACTCTGTTTTGATGCTGGAAGCCAGGAACTCTTAATGGCTGAAAGAATGATTTTTCTTCAGAATGGTTCTTTTGATCTTGGTCTACAAAGTAAGAGACTATTTGGAACTGCAGATGTATTTTATCTTTAATTTAAATAAATGTGTATGTGTAAGTTTATATTTTTCATTGCACATTACTTTGTGGTTTTGGGTTTTTTCCCTTTTTCCTCCTCATGAATGCAGAGAACATGAACAATACTTGTGTCTATGCCATGGCTATTTTCAGGAAAACTGTTTGCTACTGACCATAGCTACGAGTGTGAAAGGAAAAGATAAGCTTGTAGAAGCATTGCCTCATTTGCATACTATTTTTAGTACAGACCAATTCTTTCATCTTTGTAATGACTTCACTTCTTGCACAAGGTGAGCTAAAAATAGAGCTTGTTTCTCCCTTGGTAGTATAAGGCAACAAACTGTACTGCAGATGTCCAGCTTTCAGATCTGCCCCGTTTTGAAGTCCAGAGCGCTTGACATTTACAGACCTCACAGGCTCTCTTAAAATAGTCTTGAAAGTTCAACCAATGACCAAAAGATTGCTTGAATTCCACCTAATACCATGGTAGATTTTCATATAACCAGGCATTTCTTTCAAAACTGGCTTTAGTAGTCTGAGGTAAATAAATATTATGGTTTTAGCTTACAGTAAATCCTACAGATGTGAGCCTAACCATGTAGAGCTGCAGAAGAGCTCTCACTTGTTCTTTCTTCTGTCTCCTGGTCCCTCTTCTGCACCCAGTGCATCCATCCTGACCTCTCCCTGCCACTAGGTCAGGTGGGTTTTGGCCTTTCCTGTGGGTGGATTCATCCACTAATTAAAAAGGCAGATAACTCCATTGTTTAGTGTTTTCTTGAGCCAGTAAGCTGAGTCTGTTCAGACAAGCTCTGGTGGCAAAGAGTGGCCACACACAGCCAGGAGCATCAAGAAAGAAGTGGGGGGTGTGTATGTCTAGGGAGTATCTCCTCTTTCTGATCTTGCATTGTGAGTCTGTCTAAAACTATTCCAATGAGCTGTACCCTGTGTAATTTGCAATGCAGCGAAAGCATAACTCCTGCAATTTACCCTACATGCTGCACCAGAATTGAGGTTCAGCAATTTTCTGTGACAATTATTTGAAATATTTTGTTGCTCAACATCATAGTTCAAGTTCATAGCCTGCTTGTGGAAGTGGCTTGTCGGTATTGCTTCCCAGGGGAGCACTGGGGCCATGGGATTATCACCATGCCATGCAAGCTGGATGATACAGCTGGTGCTGCTCCTGGACCCACATAACTTAGCATCACATGCTAGGAACACTTACAGGCAGCTTGTTATAAAACACTCAAATTGCTGAACATTAGACCTGCCAGACTAAAGATTCACTGCTGGAACTTTTTTTCAGTGGGCAGAAGAGGAAGGGGCTTATCCATGAAATTTTTCCTCTGGATAAATGCATACCAGATGAAATTTGTATCTATTCATATTTTTTATCTGAATTTTGCACTAAAAATCCCCAAATGAATAAGAGTATCAGCTCCTGTTCACAGACTTGCTCTTTCTGCTTTCCCATGGTAATAAATCTGATGCATACTAACAGAAGGTAAAACTGCTTTTTATGGAACAAAAGATGGCTTAAAAACTTTTAACTTCTTTTTTGATGGATTGGTGCAGCCATTTGTGTATATATATGGTGTAATTTTCATTTACATTTTTAATTCATAATGCTATGTGATTTTTTACTGTATGTTGTTGCTTTACCACAAATAAATAAATAAATAAAGCCCTCACTTTGGTACACTGATGAGAATGGATAAACCCAGTCTTATCCTAGTCCCCTGATGAAGTCAGTGACCCCTTCCTACACCTGTTGCTTTATGACCATATTTTCTTAGCCATGGGTGTCTTGAAATGTACATTTCTGGATGACAATTTCCCAGAATTACAGTTTGCATAAAATAAGGAAACAACTTTAAACCATGAAAATGTTACTATTTTTGACTTTATGTCTTTGTTTATGCCATAGGAACTCATTTTTAGTCATCAGTTCTGAAATATATATCAGTTCCTGAGGATATATATTCAACAACATGGACACAATACTTTTTTCTGAGCAACAAACTAAGAGTTTGTGCATGGGTTCAAAGCAGTAAAGCACAGATCTGTGGTAGTTTGTGATTTCTGCTGGTCTGTGGTTTCTGTGTGCATATTTCTCAGTGGGGGTGTCATGTTCTGCTGCTTCCTAAGAAAGTGATTAAAAGTGCAGAGTGCAGTACATAAGCATGACAGAAGGTCCTGGTGGTTCCTTAGGGGCTTGACAGTGCAAAACTTTACCAAAATACCAAACAGCATCCATAGCATCTTCAATGCTTTACCTTTTACACTGAAGCAGTTGTTTATTTTGTGCTTATCAGTATTTCCAGTTGTCTCGCACAATCTTCTTTAATGCTTAATGTCTCAGTAAATGTGATTATCTTTCAAGGAGTTATGGTCCTCTCTTTTAAGTTAACATTCAGTGGTATATTGTTTTAACTGTTTATTGCTACTTGGTAAATCCAATCAATCAAGCACTGTCTCTATTCTGTCATTTGTACTTTATTCCAGTGGAAAAGTTTAAGTATACATTATTTTTGGGTTGAAAAATTGAGAATATAAGCTCTACAGAAGCAGCCAATTGATTGACATGGTGGAACACTCTACAATAGAAGAGTTTTTTCCCAGGAAAAGCCTGCTAGTCCTAAAATAAAATTAAAAAAAAACCATAAAGGTAAGTAAAGGAATCAAGTTAATTATCACACAATTGCAATAATGGAAAGATAAAAACTAATCAGACATGAAGAACAGCTTGTATAACCATTAACCAGGCAATGGTAAACCATTCCTTAACCCTGACTTAAGAGGTCCATCATGGGATTCATGGCAGACAGTTAACTAATGCCTAAACAATTCCACAGTAATTTAAAGCTGTGGTAAATGGCATCACTCAACCAAGCAGTCACTCTCAGTCCCAACAGTTATTTTTAACTGGCATGAAGTTATGCTAACTCTCTCTGCCCTTTCCCTGCCTAAACTCTACAGGCTAAGCTGTCTTCACTAGCTGTACTTTTCCTGAAGCTCAGGCCAATGACATTGATTGTTTGGGGTTCTTTTCCTGGAACAAAAAAAATTTCCACTGAAGAGCAGTGTCAAATGAATTTGGAACAATCTCCCTTGGCTGAAGCTGCATTTGATCTCTTTATAAATATATTTATTTCCTCACCTTCAATTATTTTTACTTTAAAAGTTGTTCAAAAACTGTATTATTAAGACCAATCTAACAGCCACTAGCTATCCAACTAATTTTTTCTGCATTCTCCCTGATAATGATCAGTCAAACTAAGAGAAGGAGCTGAGTTTACACAAGAGGGGTAAAATTGACTGAACATGCTGAGTGTGGAAGAGGTCATGCAGGCAGGAGTGAGGTTACTTCTGGAAGGTTATGAGGCTAAAAAAAACCAAAACAAACCAAGGCTCTGTATTTGTTAAGTATTTTTATTTTTAAACTGAGGATCAAAAGTGCAGTGAACTAAAAATTATGCTGGTGACACAATACTGGGTGGCACTGCCTGTGTAGAGGAGGATCAAAACATCATGTGAATGGGGTGGATAACTAAGGATAATAAGGATTGGAGTAAAAAGAAATGAATGAAATTTAATAGCACAAAGTTCAAGGTCATACAGCCACAGCCCAGAAAGAACTTCTGCCAAGGATTGTCTGCCTATATTTTGGAAACAACTGAAGAGGAAGAAAATGCTTGGGACTACTCTCTGCCTATAGGTGAGTAGGAAAATGAAATTCCTTCTGTACTTTGTCAGTAATTCCTCTTTCTGTCCCTCTTTTCTCGTGTCTCACAAGGCCCATATTCCTGTCTCCACACCACAGATTAGTGCCTTCTCTCTGGTAGTGATGCAGCAGGATCACTCAACAGGAACACTCTGTAAAGGATGTGAGGAAAAGAGGTTGGAAGCTGTTTAAGGTGAAATAATTGCAAAATGTCTGCATACATGGAGGGCATGTAATTGAGGGTGGTGTGCACAGACCTGGTAAAACATGCTCAAGAAAGATTAATGCAAAGTGGGAGAGCTCCATTCCAGAACCATCTGTCTGAGGGGAAAAAATCTGTTATTGTCAGACTGGAGATTGATTTGCTATGAAAAATTGGTTGATATGAAGCCTGGAATAGCAGGATCATGAACTCTTTCTTAGGAGGCTTTCAGTCCTATGTTTCTGGGCAGTAGCAAGTATCTGATGTAGGCAACATGCAGAGGACTGACCTGTAACAAGTACCTGACAAGAGCATTGGTGCTTTGAAAATTTAGAAATTTAGTTTTTTTATTTCAAATACAGATATTTTTCAGCAGACATTCTTTTATGAAGTCCAGGAAACAAGAACTGACTTCGTGAGAACCAGGTGAATTATTTAATTTATGGTTTATAAGTGACTCAGGTAAATATTGATGCAATAATTTTCTACAATCCGTTAACTTCTAAACTATATTTTTTTCCCTAGAGCATCAGATGTTTGGTAAATCTGGACAAGCAGTCAATTTAAACAAACTCTCTTCTACAGCTGGAAAGGAAGAACAATAGAGCTCAGAGAAAATGAGATGTCTTGATCTGATTCTGACACCTTGCTGCCTCTCCCAGCCCCAGCCAGTGACCAGTGTCAGCACTAATGAGGGGCAGACAGCAGCACTTGTTGTAGCTGCTCCTTCTTCTTGTAGCAGTGCTGATGACCTCCCCAGAGTGCCCTCTGAATATGCAAGCTATTAGCTCACGTAGCATTTCTGGGGATTGCAGTCCCAGACAATTTCCTCAGACACTGTGCTCCTGTAGGTGAGAAAGAAGTGGTGGAGCTGGCTACCATGGCACATGGAAATGGGGAGGGCTGGAGGAGAGAGCTGCAGAGGAGGATGACAGTCTGGTGTTACTCTGGGAGGCATGGGGTGCTGAGGGTCAGCATGTCTAATTGTCTTGCTGCATCTCATGATTAAAGCATTTGAAAATTAGTTAAAGACCAGTTATTGAATGGAAAAGGCTGCAAGGGGAAAAACGTCATTCTTCATTACATAGGCTTGAGATGAGGTCCAAATCCAGCCTGCCACATATATTCACTCAGCCGCACATGCTTGTAGCCAGAAGAATGACAGCTTGGTACCTACCTACATGTCAGTCAGCCTCTTTACCCCAAATAAACTTCTGCTTCTATGGTATCCTTTGCTTCAAAGCAATGCTGACAAGGATTTATTGAATTAACCTAAATGGCTTTAAGCCCCAATTCATGCTGGTGCAGCATGTCTCTATCAGGGGTTTGCACTGGTATAACTAATTGATTTAGCTACAGATGGGAAAATTTTCTTAACAAGAGAAGGCCTAAACTGCTGGCCAGGCTGCCTTTGTTGTTTGCAAGTAATCTCCCTCAGCCTGTTGTTAGCATAAATCTGCTCTATTTTGGATTCCCATAGAGCTAATTTACACAGGAACCACACAATAGCATGGTTTACGTTTCTTGCTCCTTTTCAAAATGGACTGCAGGATCCTAAAGAAAAAGACTTTTCATGAGTTGTCTGCATTTCTGTGAATATTTCATTGCCTCTGTCTCACTCCTCAAGTATACTGTGGAAAAGCAATTCATTTGACAAATGAGGTTTTTCTAATTGAGCGCAGAGAGCAGAGTATTCTGTTCTGCTCCTGAATTGACTGGACACACAGCACCCTTTGAATCCCATTTCTGACACACAGTGTTGTATTACAAGACTGAGAGCTGCTTCCTTTGGCTATCCTGTAATACTTAACATGAATTTTCTCTGCTTGATCTCAGGGCTAAGCTTATCTGCTGCTGTGTCCGTGTGAGCTCAGCTGAAAACCTGTGCACATGTGTGAAACCAACGTGATGAAATCCAAGTTGATGTTCACAGAAAATGTGTGTGCTCTCATCTAAATGAAACTAAATTGAAAATGAAAACAACCTTTTTGTTAAGAATTAGATATGAGATTCAACTTTAGGTAAATAATGTTTGGAGTCTTGCTATATACAGGTGCAGAATCTTCAGCAAATGGATCTTAGTCTTATTTATTGCACACCATAATGATACAGCTTTCCCATTTATTTTTAAAAACACTGAATTCCTTCTTTTTAGTCCACTTATGCACTTTCAGGCCTAGTAACCTTTTCAGGGGAACAGTGCTGAAATCTGGAGACAGTGATACAGTGATCTTCAGGAATTGCTACCCCTCCTCAATGTGGACAATGTCTGATAGAAACATTGTACATGGAATACACGGAACACTAACAGCACATTTGGCTCTACTTGTTACCTTTTCAAAAATTCTGTTTTTTTTCTTTCATTATCAACTTGAGTCCTTTTTAGTTCTAGTTTTTTCTATTGTTCCACTAATTGTGAAGTAGAGGTGCAACTTAATGGGTCCAAATGATTAATGTAAGGAGTATATAAACATTGCAGTCTTTGCCACAGGGAGACCAGTTTTTCCTTGAGGGCATTTATGCTCTTCACATACTTGAATGATATCCATTTTGCAGCCTAATCCTACAAAGAAATGGTTGAAATGTGGGGCATTACAGAAACTGATAGAGAGATTTGTAGGTGAGTACATCATAATGAAATTTTATTTGCCAATATCATTAACTTATGTGTCTAAAATAGCTTTAAACTGTTCATAGAATTGGAAAATAAAGGGTTTTGAAAAGAAAATAAACATAGGTAAGAGACTTCTTTCCATGCAATGTAGTCTTGTTGCTGTCTTTCGCCAATTCAAAAGAAAATAGTGTTTCCATAACAGGAACAAATAATTCCTTTCTTTAAATTATATTGTTATGGCCATCTACTTTTCCCTTCTTTATTGTGAAAAGATAGACATGAATAAGTAATGCAATTTTCCAGCAGAGATGTTGCTGCAGCCCAGAAATGTGAACTTTTAACACACAATTTTGTGTGTTGCAAAGACTTTTGAAAATTAGCTAAGGAACAGTTGACATCTGGAGAAGGACCTGGGATGTACCTTGACTTAGTTACTAGATTGTGACTAAAAGCCCACATAAGTCTTTTCCAGACATAGTTTCCACACTACTGTAAAATTTTCACATTGCTTTTCAAAAATTTTTTTAATTGTTTCTAAGTAGACTGTGTCTAAATTTATTAATTTGCTAATGAAAATCTTTATATAGATGTATCGATATTTATATACCTATATATCTATGTATCTATGTGTCTATATATCTCAGAATTAAATTATCTCTGTAAAATTAGTCAAAAAGGGATGAAACTGTTCACTTGTATGATTGAGTTGTAAATATAAATTTTATTTTTCATTGCAGGAAGTGTCCTAACATTTCTAACAGTGCTGATAATTTTTTAATGCTTGTTTCATTTGTAGCACAGTTTTTTCTCTGTATTAGGAAAGTCTCTGGCTACTTGACAAAGTGCAAGGCTTAGTTGTGCAACAGCCAGAATTCCAGGGTGGAGGGGTAGAATTCATGGCAATAGGCATTGATATTCCTTATAGACTAAATAATGCAGTTAGGCTCAAAGGTTGGGATTTATAGCAATCACCATGGTGGTGGAAGATTTAAGGCAGGCAACAATATTAAGCCATGTTTCCATCCATCTTTATGATACTGTGCCTTTTTCAGATTTCCTGCATCTCAGCTGCTTTTGTTTGCTCTCACTTTCTTCATTTATCCTGATTTTCACATTCTTTGTTTTCCCTAAGCCTCTGCTTTATATACTCAGTGCTGAGAAACACAATGAGACATTCCTGCACACCTCCCACTCTTCCCCTAAGCACTCTACACTGTATTTAACAGTAGTTAAGTCTCATGTGAGTAATGGCTATGTCCTTGAGAAGCCAATACTGATTATATTGATAAAGATTAGTCCATAAATAAAATCAAAATAATCCAGACTCATAAAGCAAAGGGGCTAGAGAGTGGCCCACTGGAGTCTGAACTCACCTGCTCCTTTCTTACTTCTGACCTTAGTTAAGATGAATTAACTAGGATTCTGCTTTTTCTTCATCTGCTTTTATGTCAATGTCAAGAACTATTAATGATCCCTCTGAACATGTCTTTTAGAAGAAATATGTGACCAATGTAGAAATGAAAAAGGACCCTTTTGGCACCTTGGGCATGTGTGGAGGGAGAGCACAAGAGATTATAGAAGGGTCTAAGCAGGCCATCTGGAAAGTAGGAGGTTGGCTGAGCAGCTGATGTGAGAAGAAGCCATCACAAGAGCAAGAACTGGTCCTGGATGCCCATGAAATGAGTTGAGAAAGCAATTATCTTCATATATATACTCTCATCCTATGAAGACTTTATGTATTAATTTCATATCAATGAGTAACCCTACTGACTTCATTAGAACTACTAATGTATTTAAGATTAATCACATGCTTATATTCTCCCCCGCTAAAGATACATTTTCAGGAAAAATGTTCTTAGAATACTTTTCACCTTAAATTAATGCAATGCCTCAGATGTGAGACCTATAATATTGCTAACCAGTGTAAACACTGGTGACTCACATATCACACAACAAATCACCCAATATTGGACCTGTCTTTGTGAGAACCAGGCCAACAGTTGGATCTGCAGCACCTGACTGAAGATGCAGCACCATCACACTGGAGCCAGGGAATAGCAGAGGGTGAAGGAGAAAATAGCATGAAACTGAAAAACTGACTATTGTCAGTAATAAAAATATCTATGGATGGTAGTGCCTGACTTCTGAGTAGAACATAACCTCCCCTCACATTGTCTAAATTTCTTGTTATTCTTGACCATGCCAAGCTGGAGCAGGTAGGAGGTGACACCTGGGAGTGTGACCCCTTCCTTCCTCTGGCACCCACTGCTTCCCTGCAAGTAATGGCCAAGTGCCTTCTTGCACTGGGGATCATAATCTGGAATCCTCTCCTGACAGCAGTCTTCTGTAACTATTTCTTCAAAGAATTGACCCAGCTGTCTCTTCCCTTTAATGTTCAGGCAGGGAGAGGTGGTTTCCTCAATTGCTGTCAGAGATCAGAGCACTCTCTGAGGAAGTGAGACACCCAGGCTCGATACCTTCCTCAGCATGAAATGGTTCAAACACGTCTCTCTAATTAGCGGGGAATGTGCAAAAAAGCCTCTTGAAATTCTTTTAGAACTTCAGGGTTTGGCTGAAAAATCTGTATTACACTTACCAAAGGTGGTGTGGGCTGTGGTCCCCACAGGTGCTGTGCACAGGAGCTCTGAGTGCTCAGAGCTTTGCCCAGTGGACTGGTTTGCAAAGAGGACTTCCTAAGCAGAGGTGGAGTGCAGCTGGTGCCTTGGACTGCAGTGGAGTATTTGATAAGAGATAAGCATTCATTGCCCCAGGACAAGCACTTGCAGGAGTACCTGGGAAAATGAATGCCTTGGGAACTTGCAGATGAAGTTGGGATATGACTGATAATTCTTCAGTAGACTTTTGGTAGGTTTAGAGGTCCTAATTTAGAGATGTTGCTGCAGTGGGTCTTCCCAACATAAAGCTCAGATGGTCAGAAAAACTGGAAAACTCTGTTTAAATGAAATTGTTTTTAATTCATTCCCTCCTCTCCTCCTTCTTCCCTTTTTACATCTTCGTATGAATTTGAACTCTATCACAGAAATTGTCTCTGGAGGGCTTCTTTATCTCTCTCTTTAGGTTTCTCAGATTCAGAGAGAAACATAAAGACTATTTTAACTTCTACCCTGGGATTAATAGAATCCAGCCTGTCTAGCTGCTGGGTAAATCAGAACAACTTCCCTCTATCCCAAATGCCAGTGTTTTGTCATAGACGTGCTCAAGCCTCCTCATTAAAGGTGGCTTGCAGTTCCTGCTGTGTACTGGCAGCAGTTAGCTAAGGTAAGAGAGGTACAAATAATGACCAAAAGGCTAAGTAAGACCCTCTTCCAAACATCTTTCAACTGCATCCCCAAACTGAGAGCAGATCTGCTTTGCTGATTGTAAATGTTATATTATCTGGATGGACTCTTTAAACCCTTCCATTTTTGTCATTTAAAAGTAAAAGGATAAACAGAAACACATCTGGTTTGCAAATGTGCATGCCATGTTTGAGCTTTATGCAGTTTCAAATTAGTTGTTAAACATTGAAAATCAGGGTTCATAAGGGAAATGCCTACTCAGCTGATTGTAGTGCAACTGGTGCAGCTATAACAGGCACCAGACACTCCTGGAATAGCAGATCACTGTGCATGGCTACACAGACACAGCAGAAAGAAAAGGCAGATGGTGTACTTAACTGCACTTAAAATGGTTGTGTGTGTGTCAATAATGAATGCCCAAATCGTATTCTGCCATAAAAATCAACTACATGTGCATGCTAGTAGAACAAGTGCAGTCCTACAGAAAAAAAAAATAAAAAAATAGTGGATTCCAGAACTCTAATGATGTTTACTATGATAATCAGTTGTTTTTTACTTGCTGTAGGTTTTTAAAATCTTAAACATTAAATAATTAACAACACAGTAAGAAAAATAAATAAATCATAGGGATAATCCTGACAAATAAAAAACTATTATTTGCAGCAAATATTCCTATAAATACAAATTGTGTCTGTCTCTCAGATTGCCAGCAAAAGTTTTTGCCTCTTGCATTCTCAAAATACCTGCCTTCCTTGGACTCCATAATGAACTTTTGGCAGGGTCAGCTGAGTCCATAATTTCAAGGTAGATTAAGTTGTTTATGGGTGAAAGTAAGGCCTTGTGGTAATCGATGGAGTCTTTACTGTCGACCACAGCATCATACATATAAATAGACATAGAAGACTTTAAAATAAAGAAATTTTATTTTTCTGCATGCAATGTAATGTTCTAATAGTTTCGCCGTTTTTGAGAAAGAATTTGCTAGTTAAATAACACAATTAAAGAATAATTGTAATTCCTTGTAATTCCTCTGTATGTTCACTCCTCTCCATTCCTCTCTCTTTGTAATGTAGAGTGTGTACCCCTTACACTGAAAGTTATCCACTGTTAGCAACCCCACCAATTTCAGCAGGAAAGCTGTTGGAGTAGTCTGAAAATCAGCTTGAGTAGAGTTAGCAAAAATTGGCTATAAATCAGAACCAAATTCTGTCAAACTCCATCAAATTAATAAAATTTGTGTCAATACCTTACTTGCTCACATTGAGTTGCTCAGTATGCAAGGATACTAGCCCAAACCTGTTGACAATTTATGATGAGCTTCCTCTCGTGGTGTTTCTCTCTGCATGGAGAGCCATGCTGACTTATCATCCTAATGTGTCCATTTCTGGAACAAGCAGAGTTTCCTCTAGCTGGAGTAATAGCAGCTTAGGTTTATGATGACACTCGTAGAGTTTAGGCTCTCAAATCTCTAAAGTACTTTTGAAAATTGTATGCAATATTTATTACCCCTCCAAATTGCAATTCAGTGGAGTAGCAGAAGAGAATTGGACTGCCTTTCATTACAGTTTCCTGACCTTTAATCTAATGTAAAACCCTATTTTTAATGGCTGGTGTCTTTGCCAAACCCTAAGAATTGCCTTGTATGGCCCTAAATGAGCCCCAGTGGGTGTTAGCATTATGACATTGTCTAATTACACAGTCACATTTGAATTTTGTTCTAAACTGTTTGTGCTTCAGTCTGTGCATAGGACAGAAGGAGCTTAACTGAAAAGCAAATATTCAATTTTAGTTCTCTTCCTATTGCTCAATATGTCCCCCATGCCTTATTTACTGCACAGTATCCAAACCTTGCTATGAAGATAATTACTATGTCCCTTCTAGGTTTTTCTATGGTGCCTGTTGCTATAGTACCTGAACATTTTACAAATTTTAATGAATTTACATGCACAAAACCCCTCTGAGGTGAGGAGTAGCACTATTCCATTTTGCAAGTGCTGAACTGAGACACAGAGAGTTGAAAATAATCCCCCCAGTCCTCTAAGATTTGAGGTTATGAGTTCTGAATTTTTGGTGTGCTACTTTGTACATTCTAAATTGAACTGCACTGCTTGTGTATGAGAGTTAGCAAATCAGTCACTCGAGAAATCAGGAGTGCACAAAAACACAAACAGAAGACTTAAATAAATCACTTGCCCAGTTCATATGACAGTGACATAAATCCAGCTTTTCAGACCATTGTTCCATTGTCTTAACTTGAGACCACCTTTCTCTCCTGAAATCCTTGCCCAAGTAACCACTTTTCATAGGAAATAGGCATAGACCCTAGGGGCACTCTACATCAAGGCAGGTCCAAATCCTGGTCATGGGTTTATTTGAGGAGAGCTCAGCAAGGACAAGGCTGTGGCAGAGATGGTAAATAAGTGTTTTGCACTGATGCACACTGTAGGAAGACTGAGGGGAGCCCCAAACCCTTTGAGAGGACTCAGCAAGAGATTTCCTGGAACAGAAGAAACTGTGGAAGAAGTAATTCAATAAAGAGATAGAATAAACACTAAGAAATCACTGAGACTGTATAGTATTCACTCAAGAGTCTAAAGAGAATTAAGGGATGTAATAGTTGAATTATTGATGGTGGTGTATAAACTTCTCCTTAAGGTTTCACTGATTTTTGAGAAGGGGAGTGTGGTAAATGTGGCACAAAATTTTAAAGAGGTTTCTAGGGAAGATCTCCAACCCTGTGAGCCTGATGCCTGCACCCGGTAAATTAACAGAATACATGATAAAAGATGGAATTAGTGGAAGTCAGGATAAAGTCTCTTGAGGGGACAACGAGCAAATCTTTAAGGATGACCCTGAATTTTCAGGAGATGTTTGGTGAAGTCCCCCACCATAAGATTTTAAATAATTAAATTGCCATGACATATGAGATGAGATCCTATCTTGAATGGATAAAAATCACAGAAATATCAACAGAAGGCAGGACTAAATCTTTGGTTTTCAAGAATTAGAAGAGGGCTCTTCTAAGAACTGCACTCTACATGTCTGTAAGTGACCTGGAAAGCACAGCAAACAGCAAGGTGTCAAAAACAGCTGAATTGGGGAAGTCAGCCTCCAGACTGACTCTCAAAAATTACAGAATGGCCTTATGAAACTAGAAAGCAAGATGAAAGTAAAAATTCGTATAGCTAAAGTGGTGCAGATGGAAAATAATCATCCTGAATTTGCTTACTAAATAATGTCCTCTGACATTCCTATTACTACTAAAGAGTGAGACCTTGGGCCTTGTCACAGAGAACTCCAGAAAAAGGTCAGCTCACTGCTCAGTAACTGTCAGAGAAAAAGAATGGATTTCAAGGTGAAATTAGAAAAGGAATGAAAAGCCAAGAGGAAAACAATACTACAGCTCCATAGCTGTGGTCCAACTGCACACTGCACTCTGTACTGTTCTTGTCCTCTTATTCCAGAAGTGTATGGTAAGAGAAAAATCTGAAGTAGGATATTATGAGTGAGAAGTATTCTGTGGCAGTGTCTGTACCAGGAAAGGTGAAACTGAGTGATCATCTTACTGGAAAAGAGAGGACCTACATGTGGGGGAAGAGGCACCTTTGAAGTTCATGAATGCTGTAGGAAAGTACAACTGGGGATTGAGTGCTCACTCCCTCTTCCTGTACTGTGTGCTCAAGAGAAGACTGGGAAAGCACTTGGGAGAGATCTGTGCTGCAGGTGAGACAAAAGCTACATCAGGTGTAGATTGACCCTTGCTGAGGATTCAGAGGTGAGTGAGTGCTGTGGGAGAGGCAGGCTGTGCTCATCCTGCAGGACACCCTGCCTGGGGTTCCTCCACCCTGGGCACCCCCAGAGGGAACCAGGCTGGCAGTACCCTGCTCCACAGCTGCACCACACCTCTGGTGCCTCTTCTTGCTGTGAAGAAAGCAACAGGTTTGTGGTCAGGTGTTATAATGCATAATGCAAAGGAGCTGAATTAGGTCATATCCTCTCTTCTGATTGTGGGATAGAAAAACCTCTGATTACAGCATCTTGGGACTGTTACAAAACAGGCTTGCAAAATCAATGCCTTGTTATATTTTGAAAATGAACTGAAGCTGAGAAATGGAACCCACACATTCAGAGATGATAAGGCTGATGAAAGCATTTTGAATTTCTCCATTTAAATGAAATACAGTGAAAGTTAGGGATCTGTTTAGGGATACTATTGCATTCGAGAAATTCTCACATCCACACTGCACATGAGGCACAATGGGAACAGACACAGAGGAGTCCAGACTTGAGTTTTAAGTCGAGAGAGAAAGTCGACATCAATCATTAGCAGAAAGTAAATTGGACCTGGCACCTTAAGTGCCTTAAATGTTTGAAGTTACCTCTGAAATAGTATCCTGATTGTTAAAGGAAGATAGTAAATTACTTGCTGAGCAAATGGGTGACATAATCAAAATGATGAGCATTGCCAAATCCTGAAGAAAGTGTAGAGCCTGGGAATAAAGAGTTACAACACAGGGCAGGAGTGAATTGCCAGTTTACAAGCAGACATCATACAAAACACGAGCAATGTAAGAGGCACAGCTGTAAAGAACAGTCTTTATTTTTGGACAGTCTTAGTTGAGTACAGTAAGTGAAATCCCAGTTCTCAGGCAATTCACCTTATATAAATGTTGCTGCTATCACTTGTGTATGCATGGAAAGACATGAACCCAAATAACTAATAATATAGAACAATCCTCCCTCTTGAAATGGAGATGAAATGAAACTAGATATATTTTCCTTAAAAAAATCTCTTGCTATTATCTTCAGAGTGTTTTTCTGATAGCGAAATGAGTGATAAGATGGTTCTAGATGAAAAGAAAAGCCTTTTAATTTACTAAGGAAAAACCCCAGAAGGCTGCTGTGACTGGCAATATTAAAACTTACTCTTCTGTAATTGACTTGTGTCTAATCTAAGTTATTTTCTCAGCATTAGTGTTGGTCATGACAGCGAAACAATATTGCTGATTCCAAGAAATATCAAAAATCGGATTTTTAAAAAAAGTAAAATAAACTGAATGGCTGGGAGGCAAAAAAAAAAAGTTTTTCTTGTACCATGAGTAAGCCAGTATGGATATTTTAAAGTCATTTTTGAGACTGACCTCAGGTTGCCCCACAGCAGTGCAATTGACCTCAATTTGGAGATTGACCTCAGGCTGCTGTCCTGTTCTATTTAACAGTGCATGGCTGCACCAAAACAATTAATTTGCAATGCAGAGGTCTAACAAGAACTGGTCTGCAGATAACTCTTCTCTTCTGGGTTTATTCCTCCTTTTTGCACTAAAAAGGAGGGGAGGAAAAGAGCAAAATAGCCTGGTGTTGGGAGCAGGGAATTTTGGCACAGGATTTGGCAGATATTTGCCAAACACTTTGAGGTATTTGAGGTACAGCAAGTTGACAAGAGCTGACTTTGCACCTTAGTCCCTTGCTGGTCACTGGGAACTGGAGAAGATGTTGTAGGTAACTGGCTTTTGCAGATTTTGAACAAGTCCTAAGGCTGAGAGCCTTTAGACATAGAATAATGATATCTTGTAGAGGAGATCATATTTTGTCAGATATATTTACTATGAAGACTGCTTTTTTTTTTTTGCACCCATCATTGTGATAATCATATCAATTTCTTTCGCATTCCTCAAAGGAGAACAAGGTTTTTAAATTACTAAAATTGGCTATATATGCTAATTTCACACACAGGCTCAAAAGTTACATTTTTTGTGAAGCTGAAATTTTGATAACAGTGAATTTCAAGCTTCCTACTGGTAGTATCCCTAATTTGAATTAATACTCTTTTTCCACTCAGTAAGGAGTGTGTACATCCAGAATGGGTAACATTGCTTTACAATGTAGATAAACAAAAACAGAAGAGTAAGCAGAGCATCAACTTTCATCACAGTGGCTTGTAATACAGGGCTGTGTGAAAGTTCTGCAAGCACTTTTTTTTAAAATATTTGTGGCATTTGTGAAGTGAATATCCACTTGCAGCAACCTTCAGATAGTTTTTATTATTTCTTCTTGCCACTGGTATTCTACAGAACATCAAAATTGTGGTAAGTAGTCCCGTTGCTGAATGTTGTAAAAGCAGTATAAAACTTACGTGTTATATACTTATGCAAAGTGGGAGCTAATTTGCTCTCACACACTGCAAAGCATTATCCTCAATACTTTTAGTTCTCTAGTTCTTTTTTTAAGTAAGGTTTCAGATTCTAGGTTTTTTTAGATACCTATTTTTAGATACCTGTTTTTCTTATTTGGTACAATTTAATTTTTTTTTCTGACCTAAAATAATATATCTCTGGGAAGAAAAGTTTTACATATTAATGAGGATTAGACTGTTTCAGAGCTTGCACGGAAGCCTTCAAATACCATTAAGGTGTTGCAGGACGAATGTGGCTTTTTTTAATCAATGAGTGGTTCTTATTCACCTTCCACATGATGCTTTTGCAAAATATGAGAGTTCTTTTAGAGGACAGACCTTAAAAATAAGGTCTTAATAGCCTAATCAAAACTTACAGTTTTTACTGCATAGAAACATCAACAACTTGAACAGTATTTATATTCCACTTTAGAATGAAAATTTGAGTTTCACAAAATTGCTTACTGTTATATTGCTAATATAATGCTGTCTTGAAAATTTTTCATGTTATTCATCTCTACCTTATTAAAGTACCTTGACATTCTTCATTTCTTACTGTCCTAATTATTCTTTCATTGAGCTGCAGTGTGGTAATTGAGAGAAAGAGAGGTAACAGTGAGGTTGCCTCTATGCACTAGTAGTGGAATTGTGAAATGGTTGCTCTGAGTGTGCAGAGAGGAATTAGATATTTAATCCAAAGAAAGGGCCTATATCTGAGGACTGAAGCGGAGATCATCAACTCCCATCATCCTAGAATCCTACACCAAAGTACTCAGGCAGCTAGACCTTACCTTTTACTTTTTCCTTGACATAAACTATGGCTTGGACAGCTTGATGGAACTGAGCAGGCTGGTGTAACATTTATTCCTTTGTGTTTTACAGGGAGCTTAGAAATAACAGCTGGAAACTAAAGGTTACAAAACCTGTTATAGAAAAAGCCCTACATAATTTGGGAGTTTGTTGCACTTTCAGAAGTGACTTGGGCAGCATGAATCAGATATTTAAGGGGATTTAAATGTTGACAATGTTATGGGATTTTCATACCAAGGCATTTTAAAAATCCTTCCAAGTACTCCTCTGTATCTTTAGCAATGGAAACACTACCATAGAGACCCTTATCTTGCATGGCTCTTATGTTTAAGAGTGTATTCACTTCTGAAGTGGACCAAAGTTTTCTGGGTCTAAGGTTGCCAAGTCTTCTAATTCAGACACTTTTGAATTGTGTTTTATTTTCTTTCCTTCAACTGTCACTTGTATTTATCATGGTCTATGTATAAACTTAAAAAAGAAAGAATTTATAGCACAGTTGTAGCACAAATGAAATGTTTGACTTCTAGCCTGCGTGTAAAAGCTGAATAGCATTTCTAACATTTGGAGGTTAGAATATAGGGATCACATTTTATTTATCCACCTGTGCCTTTTGAAAACCAGCTATTCCATTTTATTGAAATACATAATCTTAGTATGCCAGACATCAGTGCTACAGAATATCATCTGTCCCCATTTCTTTTTATTATAAATCCTCATAGATTGGCCAAACCAGTTAGATTACAGAGAAGAAGAGGTAAAAGACAATGAAGAAATTGTAAATTTGTATCTATATGTGTGGGCCTGATTCTCCTTTGTACCCTATTTTGTTTTCAGTGGCAGAAAAACATGGCTCTCAACTATATGCAAGAGCATTTTTCAATAAGTTCTGTGTCACTGAAAGCTGATGTGAGCCTGGCTCCGTGCTGCTGCCAGCTGTGAGATTATGGTCTTAGGCTCTTTGTGTCAGTGCAATTATTTGTATCACTATAACAATTAGCATCAGTTGTTGACACAAATATAAAAGAGATTTAGGTCTGTAAACCCACACAAAATATACAAAGAGATCATACAATTTATTATAGCAGAAGTTTGTCTGCATGGTACTTTGTAGGCAGGTAAGAACTCTTTCATACATTGTTCACTTTATTCTTACTCAATTTTATGTGGGAGCAGAACAAACTTGAATTGCATAGTATGAAGAACCAGCTTCCCACCTCTAGTCAGGAGCAAGTTGTGTAAAGTTGGCTTTGGTGTTTTCCTAACAATAGCTACTGGACAGACTGGCTGAAACCACTGACAAAATACTGCAGGCACACATTAGGAATAAATAAACATCATGTCCTATCTGCACAGAGGCCTCTGCTATTCATTTTTTATAGCTCTGTCTTTGATATGAATTGTTTAGGTTAATTGCAATACATGGCTATGAGTTTTGCAAGAATGGGTAACTGCATATTTTGAGTAGCATACTTAGTTAACCCATTCATTAATTGAACACAAAAGAAATGTAATTATGATGGAAAGAGGAGTTTTTCATATTATAACTTCATCTGGACCTGTACCTGTTTAATTGTGAGTCCCCTACAAGCTCTTTTAAGGTAAATTCATCTCATATTGGCATCCTCCTTTTCCATATGTTTTTTAGACACTGTAATATGAATTATACTTATTATGGAAATGACAGCCAAATCTATTTTGCTCTGACAAGTAATATGCCAAGACAGCCTCTGTTCTGTCAGCAAGCATTGCCAAAGTACAAATGCATATGGCAGCAAACCTTTTTCAAGTTAAAACAGAAATGCTAAAAAGTGACTTTGCTAATTTATCAAAACTGCTTCCTGGCTCTCACAGGATTTCTCCTGGCAGCTATAAGACATCCTTCTCCAATGCAACTAGAAACATTTTGGAGCTAAGTCAATATTTTCATTCACAATTCATGTTAACACTGGACCCAAACATTGCAAGGTGCTGAATCTGTTAATGGGGAGGAAACCAACACTTTCTGACAAAGAAATCATGATCCTACTCTAGTGGTTTGCTGCCATTGCATAGGACTTTGTAAAATTACTTCTAGTTGTAAAAAATGGTTTGCAGTACTGCTAAATGAATTTAGGCATTTTGTCCCCATTCTTTCCTCTCATTGCATATAAATGGACTTGTGAAGTCAGGACAGAGAAAGATAAGCCCTAACTCCTTCTTCTTTTTTTTCTACAGACATTTTTACAAATGAGCTTTCATCTCTGTCCTTCCTGCAGAAGCTCAGGTGCTCAGTAGTCCTCTGGTAGTGTCAATAGCCTTGGGGCTTGGCTCACCACACAGGAGAGCTGCTTTCCTCCTTTTCTACACACATGTATTCTTACCTTGCTTCTAAGGATAACAGTGCTCCATGCCATTGTCCTTTAACCAGTGGAGAAATATCACTCAGCAGTTCCATGTGAGCCTGACTTGGGGAAGGAACTGCATGCTTTACATCTTCAGGAATTATGTATTATGTAATTTGTTAACTAATTTCACTGATAAAGCTCTTCAGTGCCTTTAGACATTTATGAATGCTGCTGTCATGTTTCTTACCTTTGCTAGCTCTGCTAGAGACCCCTTATAATAGTTATTGCATTGGTTTCTCCTGTGTGGTGACTCAATTAGTAGAAAACACTATCATTTTGTATAGGGTAAGCATCCTGCTGGATAAGGCTTGCTTTTGAAGGCAAATGTATCCTGTATTTATTTGGTGGAGTAGCAGTGACACCTCTGATAGACAAAGACTCTGTAATCTCATGTAAGAGATATGGCAATGGAGGCTTCAGTTACTCTCTCCCTATTATAAAGTTTCTTTCATAAGAATGGAAAAGCCTCTTCAGTCACTCAAAATATTAAATCTTTTTTTAGCATTTTTAAAATGAATGCCTTTTAGGGAATACTGACCATAACCCTAATCTTTCACTAGTATAAATCATTATAGATTTTATTTGCTTCAAAAATTATACTGACTTGCACTAGTTAAGTGTACAGACAAGGCCTCTAGGGCATAGCCATTAGGAAACAGCAAATTTCTAAGGGTTTTATTCATTTGGGTCATGAACTGGCTGTTTTTCTAAGTCACCCTGAAAAATACATCTCTGAGATCTTGACACTAGCAAAATTAGTCACATTGGATTCTGGTAAAGGAATTTCTTCAGAGAGGGACCAATCCCTCCTATTTTTTATCCCCTTAGGAATTTGTGGTTACATACCTAATGACTTTGTGTTTTGAGAAGAGAATTTTCTTTGCTGTTTCTCAGAAAATTCAACCTTGAATTTTTTCCCCACTCATATTTTAAGCTTCAAGTGTGTCCTCTTTGAAATCACTGACAAAACTCTCCTTGGCATCAAGGCAGAGCAGGGCTGAGTCAGCTGACAGCTCTGTTTTGAGCTGCTCCTGCAGGAATGCAAAGGCTGAACACACAGAGAGTATCCCTAGAATGGAGAGTCCCTAAAATGGATAGGTCTGCCCCTGCATCTGGCCATCACTTGGCAGACATAACAGTGCTAAGTTTAGCTTTGTATCGATTGTAATTTGCTGTGGCGTGCTGGGCAGGGATGGAGATCTAGAAACAGAAGATTATAATGTATCATTGCATTTACAGTATTGATATTATTGCAAATCGTTCCCTAATTTCTGCAGAAATATTTTGGGCACAGCCATATGAATATACTAAATATATCAGTCTTGTTTCATCATTTGGAGAGCCAGAAAGGTGTTAGATTTCATAATGTGTAATAGAGTTAATACATTTTATAAGTTGGGAATTGTTTAAGATCTGTCTGAAGATTTTTCTAACTGCATTTTGCATTAACCAGTGTCTGTAAATTTGTAATAACAGATTCGGAAAGAGACTGTTGATAAGAAAAGAAGAGTTGCAAAACTAAGTAAAGATCTGAAAATGCCAAAGTAATTAGCTTTCACTAAATAAAGAAAAAAATTCCAAAGGCTAGTGGAAAACAGCCATGTGTTTCCAGGCTTTCCAGCAACTTTCCAGTACATGTTCCCAGAACATTTAATCATAAGACCAGGACTGTAGGGGCACAGGTACACCAATAGCGTATGAATGAGGAGCTGGGAGCACCTGCTAAGGTGTATGAACCATCTGGAGACACCCAGGCTGAAAAGTCCTACACAGGCAGCCTTTGCTGGGAAAGGAACCTAGTCTTTCCCTTTTATTTTATTTAAAAGTGTAAAATTCCCTCTTCTTTTTTTTTGAATACCACTACCAGATGGCAAGGCTGGGGTTAAGGGTTATCCTCTTCATTGCAGAACAATTAATCCAGGTATGGATATGAACCCTACTGCACACATTTGAAAATGTGCAGGCATCACAACTGGAAACCATATTGAGTATAGTGGGATATGTGAAGTACTTAGATGTTGCTGTTCTGCCTGGACGTACTACATTAAAAAGCTGGAATAAATTAACCAAAGATGCAGAGCCAATTTACAACTCCTATTCAAACAAACCATGAGACACTAAACTAAGCACAATCAAGTACTAATCCTATTTTGAAAATTTTTCTAAACCATGTTTTATAGAGTTTGCCAGACAAGTAGCCACAGACACAATCCTTCACAGTTCCAGCTGACTGCAAGTCAAGGAAGTCTAAGGCACTCACTGTTTTATAGACACTGTACCCTGGTATCAACAGCTTCAACCCTCAGTATGCAGTGGTATGACAACACCTGCATCCAGGACAATCAGTCCTTCTGGTGTTGGTTAGGCATGAGCTGGCCCTA
This sequence comes from Erithacus rubecula, assembly GCF_903797595.1. Lineage (NCBI taxonomy): Eukaryota > Metazoa > Chordata > Aves > Passeriformes > Muscicapidae > Erithacus > Erithacus rubecula. The sequence goes on along the minus strand of NC_136687.1, from coordinate 16,046,963 downwards.
GTAAATCCATGCTGGCTGTTCCTGCTTTCTTTGTGGTCCTCTCTGTGTTTGGATATAGCTTCCACTACTTTCCTAAAACCAAGGTTAGGTTGGTTATTCTCTTGTTCCTCAATGTCCTCCTTGCTCTTGTGAAGTAAACATGCAGTGTTAGCCTTATTCCAGATATCAGAATCTTCTCTGAGCTGCCATAACCTTCTGAAGATGGCAGAGTGACCTTGCAAGGACACTGGTCAGTTCCCTTGGCACCATTGGCACCTGGTGTATCCCATCCAATTTGTTAAAGTGGTCATACCTTTCTCTATTTCATGTCATGCTGAGGTCTTTCACAAGGCTTAGGAAGCAGTGTATGTGCACATTTTGTTAGTAAAAGCTAAGACAGAGAAGGCACTGAGTATCTGATCTTTTTTTTTTTTTTTTCTGTCACTAGGGCCTCAGCCCCACAGCATGCTCCTGTTTTGCTTTGCTTTACTTTTTCTGATAATATGCTGCAGAAGCTTTCCTTCTCACCTTTCAGATTTTCAGATCACTTACTGGTTTCAACTTCAGCTGAGCTTTGGCCCTCCTAATTGCTTCCCTGCAGGCTTGGACAATGCTTTGATACTCTACCTGGCTTGCTCACTCCCTCTTCCATGTGACATAGATCCTAGGACTTGTAAAGCTAATAAAACTTTATGCTGTGCACTGCACTTCTTCTCCTCCTAGTATCCTTTGCTAGGATGAGCTCCAGTTGTCTCTGGCCACTCCATACATCAGTTTAATGGCTGTCATCTTGTGATCACTGTCACCCTGTGACCAGCCTCTACAGAACACCCAATTTTAACCTCTCATGGTAGCCTAGAAACCAGGAGATAGAGCACACAGTTGTTTTCCTTATGATAAGCAGAAAATGCCTAGTTGGAAAACAGTTGATTAGTAGTACAACTGTTCTGCACGACTGTTGTGAATCTTTTATGTGACCAGCCCTTCACAGATGTTTGGGTCAAATGATGCCTAGGCCTTGTAACAAGGGTAAGATGGTGTTTCCATGAAAGGAAATATAAATGTCTACATCTAGCACTTTTACAACTAGCATTATACCAAATGAGACTGGCAAAACATGCAGTATTCACATTCCAGATGTTAGTCATAGTAATGCATCAGAGAGAGCAAGGCTTTCTTTCCTCCTAATGGTGTTCAAGCATAAACAAAGAGTTTAAAGTGTTTACAAGCTACAATAATGGAAACCCACTGTGCTGTTTCAGAAAGGATAAATAGACCAAGATGCCCATAAATGAAGGTGAGAAAGAAAAAACCTTCAGAGACATAATTTAACTGAGCTTTGTGGAACATGGTTTTGAAATAAAATGTTTCCACCCTCCCCCATTTTTACAGGGTTCTTCCACTCAGATAATGTAGATGCTTAAGGTACAATTATAACATCTTCAGAAGATTGTTATAATATATGGAAGAGGAAATAGTAATATATGAACAGAGAGATACTGAGAAAGACAGTATGTGGTTTGAGTCAGAAATCCTCTGATCTCAAAAGAAGCAGATGATGCAGATAAAATACAGGCTTCACTGGCACAGCTAGCAGGGAACTTTTATGTGTACATAAAGCAATTATAAAAGGTGTTTGATTTTGCATTAAAGCAGCCAATTAGTTCCTTTTTTGACTAAAAATATATATTTCTACTTTTTGTATTTCAGCAGACAACAAACCAAAATGAATCTTGGTAGAAGTCATTGATTAGAAAAATCTTTTAATGTATTTTTAGTGCAGGAATTCTGATGGGAAAAATACCCCCCACATCAAGACAATCTACACACAAAGGTTTTCCAACAAATCTGGCAGAGATGGGGGCTTCACAAAGGTGGCTTTGCTTCTGGGCCAGGCTGGGTGTTCAAAGGCAGAGGTGAGGCCCTGTTGGCTGGGTACCCACGAGTGAGATGCTGGCTCTGGCTGTGGTGACCTCTGCCCGCAGGGCTGTGCCACATAGGGCTGTTTGTTGGTTCAGCAAGTGTATTTCTCTTGAAAACAGGAAGGGGTCAAGACATACCAGCAGCAAGTGGGTGCCCACGTCACAGAGCAGGGCACACAGGGGCTGCAGCACACAGGAGTGCCAGAGTCTCTGTTTGCTTTTCGTGTAATTGCACTGCTGTGTTACACAATGTATTTTGCTCTTCCTCCGGTGTGGGGCAGCTTTCAGGAAGGTTTCTGCAGCATAACAGCTTCCCATGAGGAATGACTTCAAAGGGCAGCTCTGAGATATAGGTGGAAGAAGAGCTGTTGATTTTAATGTTTTCATAGCATGTTTGAGGAGCAGCCATGTTTTAGAGCACTAACACTCCTTTATAAAAGGATATTTACCTAGAGATAAACATTATAACCTGTCTGATATTACCCCATTTCTTGTAGTCCCTAAATAATTTCTGTTATGTAAATATTTTAAATAAAATATATCTATATTAATAATGATAACACAATGTTAAGATGAGATCAAATTGACACATAGGGATGCATATGGAAGTCTTGGAGGTTATTTTTTAAGTCCTGAGATCGAGGTTGCTATGCTGGCACTGAATGAAAGGGATATACCCTGTCACAGATATGTTTGGCAGCATTTTAAGGATTTGAGAATGCTTCATTCATATTCACAGAAGCACTGAAGTAGGTCAATCACCACTATGTGTGGTGCTTATGGAATACACCAGTAACACTGATTTTTCAGCCTTTCAGCTATTGTGAATCTGTTCACATTCACTGACTAAGGGAGATGCCCCAGAGCTCACTTCAATTTCCAGCTATGAAGCAATGACAACTCTGTCACAAGATTTTGAATGGATAGGACTACACTAAGATTTTAAGCCTCTTGAGAACATCTCCAATTGGTTTTCATATGACTTTCCTGAATCTTGTGTAACGCATTTGGAAACAATATAAGCGGTTATTTTCTTGGGTAAGTTCCAGAAATCAAAGGACAATAGGACATATTCTTCTGACCAGCCTTGATTATAACCAAGGGAAAAACAGATTTATTCTGAGCACAGCACATGCCTTCCTTACACTTTCATGGGGTATTCTTCTCAAGGTAGCAGATGAGGGGAGAGGACACAAGCAACATTCTGGTTTGTAACACAGACCTTACCTTTTCCATTCTAACATAAGATACTAAATTGAATACATCTCTTGCAAGTATCCAGTCAAGATTTTTATGTATGTTGTTAACATGAACAACCTCAATAGCTTGTTACTCAGCTGTTTTTAAGAATTTCAGTTAGACACAGCTCTGTAAAAAAAAAAAAAAAAAAAAAAAGTGATAAATTCAGAAGGCTTTCACTGCAGGTTGTGCTATAAAAAGATATTTCAAAAATAACTTTCTCCTAGAACTCTTAAGTAAAATATACCTGTGTTATTGGCAAAGAGTGCTGCAGTTAGATGCTTACTAGCATTTGGCATCTCTCTTTTCTGACTTTTTGCCAAGGTTGATGTTTTAATTAAAAAAAATTAATCTAGTACAAGCAGAAAAGATCAACTTTTTTAGATAGAAAACAAGGAACGCCTCTACAAAGAAATACTGTCTGTCGAAAAAACACGTTGAGAAACTGAACCTTTTAAAAAGCAGGAAACTCTCCAAACTCATGACAAAGGTTTAAGGTGTGTTCTTTTGTATGGGAATAAAAAGGTCTGTTCTGAGATGTCCTGGTCCTCATTATCTCCAACTTATAGACTTTTTCCCTACTAAAATGGAAAAAGGATGCATAATGTGGAGGTTATTGGAGTGGATGCTTAGGCTAGGGAGGGTTTTGTTCATGCAAATCATGCAAATTTTTGTGCTACAGAACAAATGATATGGTTATGAACCACCTCTCCCCCCAGTTTACTAGTTACAAACAAGTGTATCTGCTTATATCTTATGCACTGCTGAGAAATGATGGACTCCCGTTGCTGCAATTCCAATGCGTGGGATGCTCTGGGGGGTGCAGAGCAGGATGCTGATGTTGGCTGGCATCGCTGCTGAAGTGCCTAATCACCAGCTTCTGAGGAGAAGGAGGGATGGGGAGAGTTTGTTTTTCCTATAAATTGATCTCTGATCCTTTCATCCCCCAGTATAGCTGTGCTTGTTTGGTCTGCAGAGGTCTCTTGGGGCTAACGAGTAATGAAGTAGCCTCGCATAAGGGTGTTCATGGCCACAGCAGTGCTGTTAGCTGTGCTCCTTAATGGATTTGGATAAAGCCTTGCTCAGCAAATAGCATGCTGAAAACAAATATTCTCTTTGTTGTCTTAGGATATACTGTCCCCATTACTGTACTGCATTTGTTCTCCAAACCGACCCACACACGCTCTCAGTTTGATCTTTGGACTTTGAGCTGACCTGTTATCAGATAACAGTGCCTCACTGTGAACCTTAGCATAGAAACAGATCACTGGATTTGAGACAGCAGCAGAATGTGTGCTGTCCTGGTGGGAAAGCCATGTGGTAGCTTTCTAATTTATTCATAATTTTACTTAAATCAGAGGCTGTATGAAAAAGTAAATTAAGTAAATACCCAGCTGAATGCAGTCTGTTTGAGCTGCTCCACACTGTGCAGCCAGCTGTGAGGGGGAAAATACAGCCTTAGGATAGCAAAGGCTGTGAGTCCAAAAGCTCAAGGGATGTCCAAAGCACCCAGCACATTCTCGGGCAGTTTATAAACATGGCAAAAATAATTAAATCCATTCTGCTAGACGTCACTGCAGAAATGAATTAATTGCACACAGCAAACCAAACAGTGTTCCCCTTTCTGACTCTGGGCTACACCTTGATCTGGACTGTGAAAGGAGACAGGACAGTTCTTCACCTACTGTGATGCCATCCTTTGACACTAGGTGCTACAACCAAAATGTATTGAATTTCTGACTTAAATTTTTAAAAAATATGGAATTTCATGTTGCTGTGCCATGCATTTAAGGACAGCTCAACTTCACCTTTCTTTCCTGTCTGGAGGAAAAGAAAAGACAGGACTTTGGTTTTGTGCCTCTGTTTTCTGACTGAAGGCATGCGATCAGTGCTGAGCTTCAGAAATTGCTCTCTGCTAAAAGATGAGTCACACTGTGTCCCAGGCCACCAGTGGCACAGCCCAGACAGGCAGTGCTGTTAGCTCAGGGCTCAAAGCCACAGCCTCACCACTTGCCAGCTCCTGGAAATTCTGGCCTGGAGTGTTTGCTCCCCTGGTTGGCAAAAAGATTCAGGAAGGGGTAGCAGGAAGGCATGTTAATTCAACAGGTGTGCCTTTGGTGTACCAGGCCACAGATAGAAAAGGCATGATGGTGTAAATAGGAGGTTTAATATTTCACCAAAATGTCAAAGCTTAAAATGCCTGCTGGAGCAACAGAAATGCCTATGTGAGGCTGAAGTGAAAGCACAGACCACTGTAAAATTATTATAGCATTAACACCAATGGGATCGTAAGGGTGGTTATTCACTGTAGATATGGTTTGTGGTATGCAGGCAGCAGGGTTTTAGTTTGGTGACATTTTGCTGACTTTACAGTAAAATGGTCTTCCTTTCTCAGAATTTAATGTGCTACGTCAGGACTAAATTATATAATGGATGCCTGGGACTTTCTATCTTGTGGTCTGATTCTGTAACAAATTTCACCCTTCCTTTCATCAGAGAGGGTAATTAATGGACTGTACTATGATTTCCATATGATAAAATCTGCAGAGAACTTCTTTAGTTGTGTGTATATAGCCTTGTGAATCACTTGGCTTCAGAAGAGATCACATTGTGCAAGACTTAAGCAGCAGTGATCCATTTTTCTGTAGAACTCTAATGCAGTCAGACTTTCATTTTTTTTCTGAGGTAAAGATTTCTAATTTTTAGCATTTAGCTAGGCATATGAAGCTGTGCACAGATGTTTGTGGCCTAAAATTGTTCAATATTCATGTAGGTTCAATGAAGTAAGAACATCTCCCATAGGCAGGGGTTGTAGGATAAGATCAGTGAACTCTTTAGTTAATTTACTAGTGAGTGGTCTGGGCTTAAACTTCAGAGTGCAGATCATTGGAGCAAAGGCAGGTGTCTGTAAAGCAATCACCTTTTTATACCGAGGAAAATCTGATCATGCTGATTTTAGCAAACTGAATTGACTCACACTAGTCCTGAAGCTTTATTTTTTTTTTTCCTGACCTTAAGGACAGCATGGAGAATAGATTTAAGAAAGAGGGAAACACAAAATAAGAGAATAAGAATGCTCTGCACCTTTTTATCATCATTCATCTGCAGTAGTAAAAGATTCCTATATGAGTATGTGGTAAAATAATCATTTGTCAAAGAAGTAAACTTACTGTACACCAATGGTCTGCACTTAAAATATCCCTAGTGTACTATGAACTATATAGTGTTCATAAAGTCATACTCAAGAGTCAAATATTCTTCCTTCCTCAATTACTGCAGTTTTCCACTGTCTCTAAGGATGGGTTATTAAACACTCAGTGTCAAGGCACACTACACTGTATTTGTATGATGTATGATTCATTAGATCCCTTTTATTTTTTCCAAATTTTATACTGGTTATATGCAGGTATGGTTAACATGCACCCAAAACCCCTCCAAAACTTTCAGAAAACACAACAAAGCAAAAAACCCAAACAAGCAAAACAAAACCAAAAACCAAAACAAAACCAAAACCAACCAACCAAACAACTCCACCAAATCATACCAAACCAAAAAATATTAAAAAAAAAAGAAAAAAGAAAAAGAAAGAAAAGAGAGAGATACGGAGTCCCTTAAAAGCCAGGTAGTCCATAAAAGCCTGAGGTCATTTCTGCTTGGACATCGCATAAAGTGTGCCTGCCAGTTTCAATATATAAAATCCAGTGCCAAGTGACTGAAATTAGGGTTTTACTGTTTGATCTTTCAGGCAAGTAAGCAAATTGTCACTTTCGTTTCTCTATAATTGCTGGGATAGCAGATCTGGCCGTTATTTTTTTCAATCCACACTATTAACCAAGGTATGGAGGAAGGAGTCTGGTCAAAAGTAATTAAGAGTCCTGAACAAGTTTTCATTGGGGTATTTCTTTTACACATGTCAAGTGGAGTATATCTGAAAAAAGGACAAGGCTGGTTAAATGGAAATGAAGGTTCCAGAGGAAGTTATGTTCTTTTAGAAGTAATATGCTAAAAGGCTGAGATTACAGAACTATTGCTGAAGGAGCAGCATGCTCTCACACATTGCTAAGTGCCCCCAAGCTGACATCATCATTAGTTATTTATAGCATACTAATATCTGAAGGACCTAGTCAGAAGTAAGGCCTTCAGACATCTGTCCAAACAGGAAGAATGTCCTCAGTGCTGAAAAGCTCACAATGTCATTTAATCTCCTTGGAGTTGAAGTCAATCAGAGCATCTTGTGAGGGCTTCAAACAAAGAAAAAGTTTTTGCAGGAAAAACATCTCAGAGAAACCTTTCTTGATTGGTGGATTAATAATTCCTTAATGGCACATTTTAATTAATTTGGCTGACACAGTCAAGTACTAAGAATGCAGTGAAATGTTAGTCAAAACGTTCATATGCCACCCTTCTTCAAACAAGCATAAATTTATACATGGTAAGCACAACATTTCTTAAATACATTGTTAAAATAGTATCTTTCATGATCTAACAGTATACACAGGCACACAGTCAAGAAAAGAAGTAAGAGAGATATGGGAACATGCATATTTGAGTGTTGCAGCTTCTGTCAAGTGACTGATGGTGAAATGTGCAATTTGAGAATTCAGAGTAGTGGCAAAATTGGAGGTTGTGATAAAACATTTTTGAAGGTTGACTATTTTACACAACATTTCAGTCAATACAGCTGCTCCACTTGCCTTACAAGAAAACCATCATTTCTTACCAGAGAGTGAAGAAGTTCTATTTTTCTACTTTTTAGAAAGCACTTTTTCAAATCTTACTAATCTGTATTCTGCAAACCCACCACTAATGGCAGGTTTGCTGGAGTGTAAACCACTCTCTACTTTGCCTTGGGCTGTCTGGTTTGTTCAAGTTACCCTGGAACAGAAATAGCTGTAGTTTTGGCAGTATCAGTCCTGCTTTACTATAGGGAATACATCTATTTATCAGTGAGCATTTCCAAATGCAAATGACCCTCCAAATTAGGGATGTCCTGCCTCTTAGAACCACTACTAAATGACCACCTGCATGTGTTCATATTCAAAGCTGGTCTACTCACCCCATATGCATCTCCTCCAGTGTTTTATTCGACAATCTGTTCCAGCTTCGCAAGGGAGCTAGCAAATTATGTATTGCTCATTTTGTCAAAGTCACCATTGATGACAATTCCGGCATCAAGAGGCTCATTTTGTTCTGCAGATGTTTTTTTCAAAGAGAAGATAAATCATGGTTTTCAATCTTTCTTTTTCTTTCTTTTTTTTTTTCTTTTTTTTCTTTTTCTTTTTCTTTTTCTTTTTCTTTTTCTTTTTCTTTTTCTTTTTCTTTTTCTTTTTCTTTTTCTTTTTCTTTTTCTCTTTTTTTCTTTTTTACTTTTTCTTTCTTTTTTATTTTTTCTTTTTCTTTATCTTTCTTCTTTATAGTGAGGATTCATGCTGTGCTACTAGGAATAGGAGTGGAAACACATAAAAAATAAATTAATAGAAAAAATATTGAGTCACAAGAGGAAATCCACTGCAAGCCTACAGAGCCTATTAGTATGCTATATTTAGCTCCAGCATAATGGACAGGAAAAAAATAGAAAGTTGTTTGTATGAAAGGAATGGTCTCATTCATATTGGATAACACCCCAAATTCCAAAACATGATTTACAGTCTCTGGCCAGCCCACAGCTATTTTGTGACACAGGATTTCCCAAGCTTATAGGGTAGCGTCTTCATATGAAAAGAACAAGTGACCTCAGAAGCAAGGTGCTGTACGAGGCTCGTTTTACATTCTGTACAAATGCAGCTTGTCCAAGGGCTATGCTTCACATTGTGAAAGGAACACACTTTGCTGCCAGTCCCTTCAAGCTGGCAGTTAGTGTTCTTAATTTCAGGGCATTGCATTCACAATAAATGCAATTTTTCAAAACCCCCTCATTTTTCATTGATGAATGAAGTGATTATATTTTCCAAGAAAACAAACCTCTCCATGCACTCATTTTTAAGCAGAAACTGTGAAATTCCCTGAATGCTATTGGAAGGCACATTGTACTCCACAGAATGTCTTAACTTCTCTGGTGGCCAGTTCCCTCAAATATGTTAGAGATACTTATTCATCCTTTGAAAAGAAATCGTGCTATTCCTCCTCTATAATTGGAAGTGACATGTCATGGGATTCTCTAGGGGTGAGTGTATCAAGAAAACCAGACTTTAAAAGGCTGGTTAAGTCTCACAAAGAAGGACAGATATGCAGCCCAAGTACTGCAGCTGCCTTGAGGGAGTTGACTGGAGAGGCTCTGTGTACAGGGATGGGGTTAGAAAAACAAAAGCACACTCAAAGCTGAATCTGGCAAGGGGTACAAAGAGTAACAAGAAGGGTTTCTACAGATCTAGCAGCAGCAAAAGGAGCACAGTGGAATATGTAGGCTCATGGCTGAGTAGGTCAGGGTACCTGGGGACAGGGAGGAGGATGTGGCACTCAGTGTCTCTTCCCTTTGTCATTACTGAATAACTGGGGCAGGGAAGACCTACCCTTACTGTAGGGAGCTCAATTTAGGGAACATTCAAACTGTACATATACACATCTATGGGTCCTGATGGGTCCAGAGAAACACAAGAAAAATCTCTTTATTACAAGAATAGTCAAACACTAAATGAAATTGCACAGAAAGGCTTTGGAGTCCACTTTCCTGGAGGTATTAAAAACTCAACTGGGCACAGCCCTGATAAACCTGCTCTATTTGACTTTAGTTGGAGCAGGGAGTTGGACTACATGATCTCTACAGGTGCCTTCTCATCTCAACCATTCTGCAATTCTGTGTGATTCTGTATGAGGGTGTGAGACAGAAATAGCTGTGATTTTAAAAGTACTTAAATTCCTTTATTAATACAAGTATTGTATTAATATTTCTTCTTCTTCTTCTTAATAATAATAATAATAATAATAATATATATTTAGGAATATAACACTTCAAATATGCAAGTAACACTACTACAGAAAAATACGTTTATCCAAAAGGACAGTTTACCAATAAAACCTATGTATCAGTTGACTGTAATTTTTTAAAATCATGTTCAATACTGAGTACTTCTGGATAATGTAGCAATGTAATTTTAAAACTTCATTTCAACTTTTTAAAATAAATAATCTCTCTGCAAGAAACCTGAAGAAGAAATATAATCTGGTAATTTAAGTGTGCACAGGATATTTTGCAAATCAAAGCATTCTGGTAAAATTTGTCATCATCTAAATTTGTGACAGTCACACCAAAAAGTAAACCCATGCAAATGTATTTGCTAGGAAAAGGAATTACTTCCAATTGCTCTTAAATGGGGAAAATTTTAATCTGTTTTTCAAAGTTATAAAACCCAATATGGAAAATGCCTGCTGCACAGCATTCTACACAATTCTGTTTACAGCTTTTTAACATATCTGGTGCTTTCTGTTGAAGCTTCAGTGTTGTATTTTAGATGAATACTACAAGAAAATGATCAATACATACTTAGTAGATTTTCTATCCAGAACAGTCTGACGGGACAGAGAACATGAGAATCTTGACCTCATAGCAATTTAGAAATGACAGCCAGCATCAACTAAGTTACCTCTATGCCAGTTTAAGAGCAGAGGCTAAAAAGAACCTGTGATGAAATATTAGACAACTTGTAAGAAATTCACAAAAACAGATGCTCATGTATGTCCTTTTGGAAGGACAGCCCATTTTCCTTTGAAGCACACTGTAACTAATTTGTAGAAGACACCAGATAATGTCACATATAAAGGCAGCCACGTCATGTTTCAGGCTGTCCAGAGTTGAAATGCTGTGAAGCTAATTTGGAACAAGAAAAAGGTGTTTCAAATAATGTTCAAACACCACAAATAATAATTGATAAACCTGTTTGAATGGCAACCCAAATGCCCAAAGAAAAAGATAATGTAAATCTACAGAATTCCTGAAGGACTGTGAAGAAATGCAGAGATAGCCCTTTTGACCAAAGCATGAATCTTATTAGCATTGAACACTTTTTAGCCTCTTGGAAATCAGGAACTTCACTGGATATCACTGCAGTGACCACCCCAAATAATTGGCATTTCTCCCATTTTACCATCCCAACTAATTGGCTTTAAGATAATGGAATTTCCATGACTTTTCATGAATTGGTAGAATATGCCAAAGAATATGAATTTTCCCATACTGCGGTAGCATTCCAGTGATGCTAGAAAAATGACAAAGTCTGAGTGAGTCACTGTTGACATTGCTAAGACATAAGTAAAGAAAATTAAGAAACAAACAAATCATTCTTTAATGCAGAAATAGTTCCATGGAATCTTAATCTTAATCTCAATAACCCAAGTATTTTTAGCATGATCAGCAGGTGAAGTACTAAATCATATGGTGATTGAAAAGAAATGGACAAAAAAATGAGACACCTTTGCCTAAGCCAACCTTATGTCTGCAAAAAAGGCAAATTTACTCAAACACTTTCTCATTATAAAATCTGCACATGAAAACAAGTTAGCTGTGCTCAACTGATGTGCCTCATTCAGATAATACAGAATGGACAGACTAATATTTCACAAAACCTTTGAATACATTTACTCACTGTGAATGCAAAACAACAAATATGGACATACAGGATGATGAACTATCTGTTCCATTGAGATTTGATGAAGAAGACTGGAAAAGAACAACATTTGACAAGCAGCTGAGTTATGCAGGAACAGTTAATTAGAACAACTTATCTCCAGAAGAACCCAAGTACAAAGCAGACTTCTCAGCCTGGAGAGTCAGTAGAGACCTGTTTTCTTCACAGAAGCCACGAAACATACTCACTTCCTCTAAATATTCAAGGAGAAATAGCACTTTATTTCCCAATCATTTGCTTAGCAAGGCCTGACAAAATCAAAATATAGTGCTAAAACTTGGGCTACTATTCTAGCTTTTATACATGGATTTTTAAAATACTGCTTTTTATGTGAGTCACTGTAAAAGTATAAGCAGAAGGAGATACAAAAATTCAAATAAGGGTTTAATAAGCCTTCACCAGACTGATATAGAGATGGAAACCCAAAAGTATAAAAATAACAAGCTACAGACTTGTCAGCAAATACAACCTTGCAGATCTGAGATATGAAAATTTTTTAAAAACTCATTTCAGCTAAGTTTTATTTTAACAATTCAATTTCTTCCTATTTGTAAGCCAGTTAAGTTTTATTAATCTCCTACAGCCTTTTGTCACTTCATTTTTTTTGTGTGGCCCTGTTTTATTCCCTTCCCTTACAATGTATTTTACATACTGATTTTCAGGCACAGTTTACTGTTTCCTGCGAAGAGCAGAGCTCATGAAACTAGCAGCTGAAGTTATTGTTAGCACACAAATAGACTAAGACAGGTCATAAAGTTCCTGATGATCCAGGGACTATATAACACTGGCCAGCTCCAGCAGTGCCAACAGGAATTTCATAAGCCCATGCTTTGATTTCAGCGAGTCCATTCCATCCACTTCACCTGCTTAACCTGACCTTGTCACATAAGCACCCCACACTCTTCTCAAGCTGGAAGGAATGTTTGGGTGGTCAGACCCAGCAGATTCCTGGCTGTGGTGATGGTGGGCAAACCCTTGAGCCAGTGTCCCAAACCTCTGCCCTGTGGCACTCGGCGCCTGGGCACCGCTGGGTGAGCGGTGGACACGGCAGTGCTGCTGAAGAAGGGCTTTGGTGGCTGTCTAATCTGCAGTGCCAGAGTGCTGCTGAGCAGAAGGGCTTACAGAAGAGCTGTTTCAGATGCTTCACATTCCTCTTCAACTTCACCCTGGCATAACTTAAAAGCGGAGACAAACCCTTGTACGTGCGGCACAAACAGTAGCAGAGGGACTAGTGCTATGAAGGGCTGAGCATTTCCAAGAGTTAAACATGCCCAACCCCTCCACACGGGGAAGAAAGTCACCTTGTTACTTTTATGAATAGCTTCTAATCAGAACAACATGTAAAAGTGATTTGGCTCTATCTTGGTGCTAATCTGCTTAGCTAAGATCAGGGCTCAATGTTCTCTTTTTCCAGCTGGACCCATGCTGTGCTGCAGTGTTTCTGGCTTCTCTTGCATACCTGTAGAGTGAGCATAGAAATTCTGCAACAGCTTCCTTTACATTTAAGAAAGGTATTTCTTTAATTAAATATGAGCATGAATAATAATTTCAGAACAGACACTCTTGTTTTATTTATTTTAATATGAAATTTTATTTATTGTCATTTCCTCACATTTTGGTGAAGACCACCATTTTGGTCTTGGTCTTCAGTATGCCATAGATTACTGTTCTGGTACCAAACTACTGTGTTATAGATGCTGCAAATAAGAGGATCTGGTGGGTCTGGAGTTCTCAGTCATTGTGAGAAGCTATTTTGTGGCTCAGTTTTATTAGTGAATCTTTTGTGCAAAGTGATCAGCAGTGAAATAGTTAATGAGACTGAAATGTAAGCTATCTGTAAGGCTTTAGAGCTAACATCGATTGGGATGAACAGAAAAGTTCACACCTCTCAGAATTAATCTCTCAGCCTGAAAGTTTTGTTCACTGTTCTGGAAGGTCATTTAATTACCATGAGAAGTACAGACATAATCATATAATGAAGGTTAAATTCCAGTATGTTATTCTGAGGCAAAGAAAGGAAAATCAAAGCACATTCAGCAGTTCTGCAGACATGAAATAAGTGGCCTATGTTTGTAGCTGTTTTGTCTAAGTCTCCTTTTTCAAAACAGGCAGTGTGAATCTCACCACCAAATATTCTTTGAGGTGCAAGGATGGTTTTTTTTTGTTGTTTTTCTCTGTATTAAAAATATTCCATTCACAGCCCAGTTTTATATGTGATGAATTACTGAGAATTATTATCCATTGTAAATACAGTTAGGAAAGCAACCTTTGCTAGAGTATGGCAACGTGTTAAAAGATTAGGGAAGTTACACTGACATTAAGCATGTTTTAACAGCCTGAATAGACAAAAAGTCTTCGGCATAAACAAAGTCTGTTTGATTTTGTGTCAGTTAGTCACAGGAACAGGAGTATAAGAGCACTGAAAAAGATATCCCCTGTCACTGTATCTGCTCTCTGTTAGGCAACCAGACAAAATGAATTCTTTTTCAGATGCTCTAAGGTGGACAGAAGACTGAGAACATAATACAGAAATCCTCCAGCTGTACCTGCAATTAGGATTTTTTGTACTCTAGTGGTTGCACTTATCCTTTCTACATCATTTGAAGCTGAGTAGTGTCACTAATGCGCTAACTTGTCCAAGCAGAAAGAAGAAAAACCTGAGAGGAAGAGGACAATATTTACCAACACCACTGTGAGTCCTAGAACTCAAGAAACATGTTTTCTTACCTGTTTTTACCTTGCTTTCATTATTTATATATTTAAAATACTTATAATTTATAGACTGTGCTTCTTGTTTGCAGATTTGTTAGTCTAGAGAATACAAAAGATAATCATGCTCACATGGCAATTCTTCTTTCCCATGTGGGGAATGAAGGAATGCTTTGTTTCCCTTTTGTGATTACACAATTTCATAAAAAAGTATAGATCCATTATTTCATTAATTATCGCCTAATTATATTAATTAATTATTTTAAAATGCAGATTTAATTATTTTCAAAAATGAAGGGTAAAGTTACCCTTCAGTCAAATTTGACTGAAATTAACTAATGAGGTCACAAGTTATTAGCAGGGGGATACAAACTGATAGACACAAATACCCACATTCTCTGACCTCTTTGGGAGTCTGAGTAAAAGAATCTAAGAATCTTTAAATCTCAGTTTATAGATGCTCGAGTTGTAAAAGAGATTTCTACTCTCTCCACTCCAGTACTTGTGCTTTGAGCTGCTTGATCTTTTTGACCAAATAGCTCTGTATTACTCGTCTCTCAAGTAAGATAATTATATTTGGAGTAGCATTACAGAAAAATCTGCTTGTCAGCATCTGCCTGTGGTAAATGTCATGGTCCTGAGAGGAAATACTTTAAGCAGCTGGTGTGAGTAATTTTAGGATTGTCTCAGGGAAGCCCAGCCTGAAGTTCTGGTTGTGTTTGTAGCATCTCTGTGGACATGGCTTGTCACGATGAGGTAGGAAACTTGGAAGCCTCCATGATTTGACTCAGCAGGAACTGTGTGAGACATGCTGGCAACAGTCAGGCCACAGAGTCTCACAGCAACAAACTGGCTGGTGTGCAGGCAAACATGGGATAAAAACAAAACCTAAGAGGCAGCATGACAGGAGCACCAGAAACGTCCTCCCATAAAATTGCTGCTTTCTACAATATCCTTACACAAGTATGAAAATACTGGAAGTGGGAATTGAGTCTCTGCCCAGATGTCAGCATGTTGGAATAACACTGTCACAATGGAAAAATACATTAAACATGAATCAGTGGCAAGTTTTGATAGGTAATATATTTCCTGTATGGAGTGACAAAGTAGGTTCTTTACCTGAATCTGAGAAATCTCAGGGAAGACAAACACTTAAATAGCAGAGCTGAGATCTCTCGTTCTGTGGCTGATTTACTCTTGTGTCTGGAAGAAAATCGGGTTCTCTTGCACAGGCTGAGTGAGACCTTGGGAGACAGTGGTGGAATAAGTCCAGAATCTTGGAGGACTTTCTGCAAAAAACATGGACTGCTGAAATGCCCAGTGTCAAAACAGTGACTGCTGGTTGCACAGAACAAGCATATAGGTTATAATAACCTTAAAAAGAGAATGGATTTTGAGTGCAATGGTCTAGGAGCAGCATAACTTTTCTGTAAAGCAGATACAAATACATAAATAAAAACTCTCAGGCTTATAAGAAGTCACTCAAGAGAAGTAAAAAAAAAAAAAAAAACCAACCAAAAAACCACTGCTAATATTCTCACTCTAACCAGAGAAAATGAAAATGGCAGTACATGAAGCAACTGAGAACAGTGATTTCCAATACAGGGAAGACCATCTGCAAAGTGATTTTGGCAAATTCAAAGTTATGGATTGATTCAAATATATAAACACAGAGCAGAAGAAAGCTGCCAACCGCAAGCTGCCATATTGGTTGGGTTACTAAATAATCAGCAATCTATTGCTGTTCAATAGTCCAGCTGAACTGTGGAGCCAACTGCAGCACAGGTCCAGCATTGCATCTCAGTGCTGATATCAGATTTCAGAAATGTGACAAAGGACTGATTATATTTAGTGAAACTTCTTAAAGCATTGGATGCATGCAGGCTTCAATAAGAAAAATCCAGATGCAGGCCATGCTATTAGCTGGAGCATAAAGCTGTTGACACGAAAATATAACAGTGACTGCTTGAGCAACAAGGCAGAGCAACTCATGGAGTCATAGTATCATGGAATGACAGAATAATTTGGATTGGAAAGGACCTTTAAAAATCATCTAGTTCAACCCCCCTGCAATGAGCAGAGACATCTTCAACTATATCAGGTTTCTCAGAGACCCATCCATTCCAGTCTGGAATGTTTCTAGGGGTGGCACATCTATCATCCCTCTGGGCAATAGATAGTAGCCTCAAAACAGGACAGAGTTATAATTACAACTTATAGAGAAAAACAGAGCATCCATCTCAGGGTCTGTGAAGAATTAAAACCTAAGGACATATTTCAGGACACTCTGAGGGTAAAGTCAAGATAGAGCTACTGAAATGCAAAAGTACCATTAGCAGAGATGAGGCTAGTAAAAAAAAAAAAAAAAAAAAAAAAAAAGCTGACAAAGCTGCAAACAAGAGGTGTTATTATGCTCATTGAAACAAAGACAGAGTAAATCAGCAGAGGCAAAGTAGTCAGGGAGTCTTCAGGTAAAACCTAGGATCTGCTCTGAGCCAAAATCACTGAGCAGAGCACTTGAAAGAAGTCAGTATCTATTGCCACTTACTGCCCAGGCTGGCAGACATGAAGGAAAAATTGCAAAACTTTCAGTAATTTTTTGCATTCTGCACATGCCCTTGAGGTACTTCTGAAACCCTAAGAGAGGCTTCAGTGATGCAGCATGGGACTTGCAGGAGAATCTGAAGTGAGTTGAAAGAATAAATAAAGTTATAAGCAAGCACTGGATTTAAGGTGCTAAGGGATTTATGCAACAGCTGGAGGTGAATGATACCTCAGAGGCCAAGGGGGCCTTTTTCAAAGCCTACTGTAACAGAGCCCTGACAGACACAGGGAAGTGATACACAGATTTAAAAGGAAGTGCTGGCTTTGCTTCCTGCATTGAAACAGGGTTTTTGAGCACAAGGGAGACTTCTGCCTAAATGCAACAGAATACCTTAGACAGGTAATACTGAAAGCAGCCAAATGACAGTAGCACACCCCTAAGACTCCAAAGGAAAAAAGTGAAGATGTGATGTCCAGAAAAGTGCCTCCAGGAGACAAGCAACTTGACCCAAACACACATTTAAACCAACTTAACAGAAAGATTTTCCAGACAATCCACTTCCAAGGTTTTTATCTTCCTAATTATCATCATCATCATCGTCATCATTTTCCTAAATGCAATCTTGGGAAGCTCTGTGCAGTACAGAATATTGGATAAAGCAATCTTGCTCATTTTCTAATCCATTTTTTATAATCCCATGAACAATCTTAATACCTATTTACTCTTACTGGTAAATTTTCTTCTTATGTTTCTTCAGTCATTATAAACAAGGCAATATTTATAACAGCTGGAAAAAATTATACTGTGGAAGATCTAAAATCAATTTATTGATTGATAACTACTATAATTTTATAAATGTTTCGAGGTATTTCCTTGTCTGAAAGGATCTTATAAAGACTACAGCTCCAGCCAGAGATCCAGGAGAGCTGCCTTTAATTCACTGTTACACCACAGACTTTCTGTGTGAATTCCAGTTCTTTACACTGTGTGTCATATCCAATTCATAAAGCATGTCTACATATGTGTGTAATTGCACTTACCTATCCCAGTGCTATCTGATGCTAATTACACTAATTACAAGAGTGCTCTGAAATGGGATAAGGTTGGACATATGTACACCAAGCCTACACATGCCTGCAGATATTTACTTTTTTGTGTGAATATGTCTAGACATTCTAGATGCTTAAATAGCATTCAATTAATTCCATAATACTATTTACAGGAACAAAGTTTAATCATATTCTCATTAGCAGCTTATTATAATAATTGCTCTTTATTTATATCCAAACCACATGAATTAGCATTTTGTGTGCATTAGGGATATGACCATATATGTATCTACTACCTACCTGCCCTTTTATATTACAAGCCACTTAGAATTTTATGAATTTATCAGTCCTTTCCTGTAAATTTTTGTCTAATATCCAAGAATAACTCATACACTTATGTTAAATATATTTTGAATCAATTTGGTATTATTTCATTGGCAGAAACCAAAGTTACATCCTTCTTGCAAGGCTTTCATAAGATGTCCCAAATAATGATCATTCTCTTTTGTACAACAGAAACATATACTTCTCAAACATCATTCATTAGGAGCAATAATAACATCGATTCAACACTGATTTATGTAATATTGATTTCTTTACAACTTTGATTTAAAAATTAAATACATTGGTAATATTGATGCACAAGGGTATTGCTGCTTCCTGTTACACTTCTTGTTTTTTTCCTGCTGGTGAACTTATATGTGAGACCAGAATGCAAGAGATTAAAACTACAGTCTGAAGAAATATGTTTAGTTATTTGAGAAGATTTGGATAAAAAAAGGGGAAATGAAAAACCTTTGATTCTGTTTTCAAATCTGACAGCAACTTAGAAACATAGAATCATCTAATGATTAGGCTGTTCTTTGAGATCATGGAGTCCAGCCTTCCCTGGCACTGACATCATGCTGACAAGCCTGTAGTTCCATGGATTGTGCTTCCAGCCCTTCTTGTAGATGGGTGTTACATTTGCTAACTTCCAGCCAACTGGGACCCTCCCAGTTAACCAGGACTGTTGGTAAATGATGGAAACTGGCTCAGTGAGCATTTCTGCAAGTTCCTTCAGTACCATTGTGTGGCTCCCACACATCCCCATAGACTTGTGTGTGTCTCCTCCACTTGTGTGTGGAATATGGAGGCTTTGTTCTTCTGCCCATCCCTGTCTTCCAGCTCAGGACACCGGGCACCTGGAGAGCAACTGGTCTTAGAGGCAAGGAAGGCATTAAGTACCTCAGTCTTTTCCTCATCCTTTATCACCAGGTTTCCTCTCACATCCATTAAAGGCAGGAGATTCTCCTTAATGTTCCTTGTATTGCTGGTATATTTATGGAAGGAATTTGTATTTTCTTTTATGACACTAGTCAGATGAAGTTCTAGTTTGACTATGGTCCTTCTGGTTTTTTTCTCTGCACAACCTCATGACATCCTTTTCATCCTGCTGAGTTACCTGCCCTTCTTCTAAAGGTCATGAACTCAACTTTTTATTCCAGATCCCCATCAAATCTCTCTGTTCAGCCATACAAATCTTCTTTCCATCTGGCTCATCTTAGTGTACATTGGGATAGCCTGCTTCTGTGCCTTCAGGATTTCGTTCTTGAAGAGTGTCCAGCCTTCCTGGGTTCCTTTGCCCCTCAGGATTGGCTCCTGAAGGAACAGTCTAAGCCAGCCTCCTAACAGCCCAAAGTATTCTGCTGAGCCCCTTCCTTCTCGGAGAACCAAAAACTTGTATCATTTCATGACTGCTGGGCTCCAGATGGCCTCCAGTCACCACATTACCCACTCCTTTGTTCACAAACAGCATATCCAGTGGAACATCTCCCTTTGTTGGGTCTCTCACCAGCTTTGTCAGAAATTTCTCTTCCACTCAAGAACCTCCCAGACTGTCTTCTCTGCTGCATTGTATTTCCAGGAGATATTTGGTAAGGTAAAGTCCCCCATGAGGACAAGGGCTAGTGCTGAAGATACAAATCTTCAGGTGCTTTTACTGAAGCAACTAAGCCATGTCAAGGGAAAAGTGTCAGGATCAAGCAGGACTCTTGTTCTGGATACATTGTATGCATTTAATGCACCAACTCCAGATGACTGCAGCCCTCATTCACTACTTGCAGCTCTACCTCTCCTGTCAGAGAGAACGAAGACACGGGAAGAGTATTGCTGCCAGACAGACTTTCTTTTCAAGGCACGGCAGAAAAAAAATAGAATGAAAAAAGAAAAGAGAAAGAGAAGGACCATCATTTTAGTTTGGTGCTCTCACAGAGTCCCAGCAGATCCACGTGTCAGGCTTTTCAGAACGTGGGATTGTTTTCCAGATGTGTTTACTGCTTCCCCATTCTCCTCCAAGGTGACAGGTGGGCAGGCAGACAAAGCTCCACTTTCCTTTTTGACAGGGAAATCTCAGGACCCATACAACTCTGATACATTTTCTCTTGATACATTACCCCTTGATAGTTGATTTGATTGGAATTGAAAAATTAACTCTAAAAATATAAACACATAATCGCAGAAATAGGAATTTACTGGTACATAGAGAGCTGGGCAGCTAAAATTTCAGCCTTTCTCAATTAAAAGCAAACAAGAAGTGTTATTTTTCTTGAGGGAAGGTAGCTTTACTCTGATAGGTAATATGAAATCAGGTCTTCTCCTTTCACCATGGAGTGGGGCAGCATAATGTTTCCTTCCAGATTCAGGATATTTTGTATTAAACCCATTGCAAATTAGACTGATTGCCTAGAGACTATAGCTACTGCTTATAGCTGGCAAGAGAGACGAGGCAGTGTAATGATCTGTGACTGCACACCGTACATGTTGTCTACAGCCATCAGTCAACTGCATAATCCTCAGCATCAAGATTCATTAAAGTCAGTGGGAGTCATGTTGTTAGAATGCTGTGTGCAATTTGGGAAACATAGGGGTTAATACTATAGATTCAAGAAGCTAGGTCTAAAAAAAGGTGAAAAAGAGGCTCCTAGAGTGGATGCACCCAGAGAGTAGTGCTTGTGGCTATAGATTACTCTTAGATTTTCACCCCATAAACATTTCTGAAAGAAAACAAATGACAATCTGTCATGTCTTAGAAGGCAGCATTCCTTTCCTTTTTCGTTATACTCATCAACATTATTGTTTCCATTTATTAAGAAATAGTATTTTTTTTCAATATTATTGCACACTTATAAGCATGTGTCTCTACACCCTCTTTTTCACAAATAACTACTTTAATATAAAAAAATTCAATTATATGGTGCCTTGGGATCTGAAAGTGTTAAAAAGAAAGTTAAACCTTAATTAGGGGCTGTAAACTGCTAAAGGAAAAATAGTAGAGTGTAGCAATGACATCTGGACTAGTACTAGTGCACGTAATGCATATCTGTCACTGACAACTCACTGGGTTACATTTAATTCACAATCATCAGTCATGTATTCTCTTCTAAGCAAAAAAGAAATCACACCAGCACCATAGTAGAAAGCATGTGTTCAGAGCTTCAGAGGACAGACTTTCCATGTGCCATGATTCCAGAGGATGGCCTTACAGACATAAATAAAATGGACAAATAAGAGTCAATGAATATAAAGACTGAGAGTTTCACATGTTGTGTTAACATTTAATCTACCATACTTAATGACTTTTTGAGTACTTAATGACCCTCTCTGAGTTTGACTTTATCTTTGGTTTTGGGGGATTGTGTCTCTGTTAATCAGGGCATTATTTAGCAAAGCAGCATCCGTTAGCTATCAGAAAATAATTATTATTCTTCTTCAAAACCTGAAAACATGAAATAGTTACAAGATCAGTGCAGAGGCTGCCTAAGCCTTTGCTCTGCACAGTTGCATGTTTGTCTGTGGAGTATGAAGTGCTGGAAATCAGTTTGAATAAGAACAGAAAATATCAACTTTATAAACTTTGGGCACAAAGCTACTCTTTTTAAGTCTTGTATGATACCCTCTTTTCTCTTTGAAATATGTAAGCAACAACCTACAGGTGTCTAGAAACATTTCTCAAAACATGAAACTGTTGCTTCCATGGCTCCACAAACAAGAAGACATATGGACCCAGCTGATTTTCGCTTAACAACTCAGCTGAAGCAAAGAAAATAGCAGAAGCTATGGTAAATGCAGACCTCTTTGATCCCAAACTAAATGACAATTTTAGCACTAGCACTTGTCCAGATGCTTTTGTTACAGATCAGAAAACCTGTTTGGCAAGCTCTCACTCATTTGGCTATACACATTTCAGTTGCCCTCCCACTAGATGTAGTTTCACCACATAAGTCATGTTTCAAGACAGAATGAACAGATGAGCTTGTCTTACTCAATCACTAATATTGATTCACACATTCACACAGAAGAAAATGCAACTTTGAATTGTCTTGGCAGGGCATACACCTTACACATGCACAATTAAAGATTAAAGAATTAGCAAGTGCCCTAATCGAAGACCCGCAGGGTGGGTTCTACAATTTGACCACACTTCATTATCTTTGTCCTCCTCATGCTACAAAGTGACCTCTGACTAGGTGCACTTTTTACTGTGGTTTATGGCAATTATGATTCTTGTTCATGGTAGATTGACTAGAATCTCTTTGGACTACCTAGTGTATAATCTTTCTTTATGTATTTCTGCTATAGTACCATATGCATTAGCACTGGCCCACTGGGTACCATTTTATTTCAGCTTTCATGTATACATTCCAATTATTTTACTACTGTACTGCCATTGGAGCTGAATGTTGAAAATAGAACCTTTTCACCAGGTCCACCACAAAATTACAACCTGTGACACCTTAGGTTGGTTTCACTGATAAATATTAAATAAGAGGACACTTCATAGTATGCTGAATACTAAGTCAACAAGTTAAAATGTCATAAAATGAGGAAATTAAGCTATCCTCTTCTGAAATAACTGTATTTTAGAAGAAACACCAGTTATAATGGCATCTCATGTTTAAAACTAGCATTTTATGGTATGATGAGTTCTACGGCAACCTATTATTCCTATGCATTGTTTGCATTAGGGTAGCACCTAAAAGTTTGGGCCCAGCTGTGCTAAACACTGAATAACAATTTTATCTGTATTTACAGTCCTCCTGCCCTGCCAAAGCACCAGTCTTGATCAATTTTCAAAGTCCTTCTAATCACCCTTAAACTCTACCACTTCCAGGTGTTCCACTACCCACCTGTCCCAGTAAATGCTCCAAAAATCTTATTTTCAATCTGTTCTCCATCTTATATTCCCATAATGTCAAAAGATGTGTCCTTGTCCTGCATCTGCTCATTCACACATCTCAGCATTCCCCTTTCTTTCCTTCACTGAATTGATCCCAACAGTGTCCTTGGTTTTGATGGAACTTTCTCCACTGCTGCTCTCACCAGGCTTGTAGGAAAATTTTGAGGCTGCTAAACTACCCTCTTCCCTTTGTCCTCATTGCAGTTTTGGCTGATGAACACTCTGCCTCTTGTCTTGGCTCCTCAATCAACAGTTCCAGAATTGGTTCCCTTGCACAACATGTTATTGTTTGCTGCTGCTGTAAAATGGGAACTCTTTCTCCCCTTCCTACCACAAAATTCACAGGACATGATAGAGCATTAGATCATATTTTAAGGACTTCTTAAAAATATACATCCAGCATTACATTTTGAGGCAGCAGCTCCTTCAAAACAGGCAGCAGAGTTTTCCCTGTTCTTGCTGGTATCTTCCTTCCTCACTTCTTCCTTCATACACTACACGAGGATGGCTTTTAATATAAAAGCAGTGTAATAATGTCACCAATTCATAGTGACTCCCTTAACTGCAAATTTGGAAATAGAGCTTTGTTATTCCAACAAAGAGATAAAGAACTAATTGCTAAAGAACATCACCCACAACATGTTGTTGCTTTTTAGAGTGGCACAGTGTTCTTGTATTCAGTATACTCCCAGATGAATTAGAGGGGTGCATTTTATACTGAGATTTGTGGCAGATCTCTTTTAGTATTCATAGGTGTGCCAGCATAATACAATTCATTTAGGAATATGACACATCTGTGTAATTTGTAGGTGTTGACTGTCTAACCTTCAGACAACTTGATGGAAAAAAATAATTCATCCATAACAGAGACCTTTATTTTTCAATCCATAACATCCTATTTAATGTATTAGAAGCACATGAAAAGAATGGGGAAACAGGAAAAGTGAAAAAAGAAAAAGTTAAAAGAGGAAGAAAAAGAAATACCTCCCACAGAGCATTTTAATAAATAATGTGGAGATGGATTATTCTATATTTTTAAATCCTTTATAGTGAAAGTTCTATGTGCCTTTCAATGGATCTATCTTACTTACCTTTGTGATCAAGCAAGAGAAAAACTATTGCAGTCCTATATAGATATGACATTTCCAGCAATTCAGGCAATTGGAACGTGACAATACTGAAGAATGTATAAATATTTAATTTCATGATTAGGATTATTTTCAAACATGATGCTGTACATTCACTTCCTTTAGTTGTGGTGTGATATATACAGTTGTATAATGTATGTTATCTCACAATAATTTTTATCAAAATAAACCAGAAATTACAGATATTTAAGGAAGGACAACAAAAAAGCTACCTAACCTGCTTCTGTGATTGCATGTCTCTTCTTTTTAAAATGAACAGTTTAATTGCAAAAGAGGAAGTTTTTATTGCTCTGAATAATAAGACCTCTCACTTAAAAGGCCTACTGCATTCAGGGAGTTTTGCTACCCATGACCACCAGAGTAGCAAGATGCTATTCCCTGCACCACAGCTCATAACTATTTAAGGCTAAGAGATTTTGCAATTTGAGAAATGTAATTTATGGTCAGATTACAGTTTTCACCTTTGCATGAAGAGTATCTCCCAGACATCCTTTGCAGAAAATGGTCTCACCTGGATCAGAAGTAGTTGATCATGAGCCTGGGTTTTCCTAATTAATCTATATTGTTTTAGGGGGGTTGTTTTGTTTTTGGGGTTTTGTTTGTCTGTTTGTTTAGTTTCTTGAAATGCACACAGTATACAATTTACCTTCTCTTTGCTCTGTAAAAGAAAACCTTTTGAAATGAGCTTTAGGTTAGGAGTACTGTCCTGTGTGAGCAGTTTCTGGCCTGCAGCTCTGATCAGAATTCTGCTTGTGTCTGTCTCCCCAAGAGAACCCAATGCTGCATATTCTTCACCCAGAGCTTTATTCCATTCTCCAGCCCCATTGCTCCCTGCCTCTTTGGCTGATGTAGACCTTTCTTGTGGCCTCAAACTTCCTTCCTTTCTGCTGTGTGCTGGCATTTTTCTCTACAGGAGGGCTCAGATGATCCTGTTGGGTACAAAAGTACTTTTAGTGATCAGTAATTTGGAGTCAATAAACCTCTTTAGTAGCAGGGGTTATTACTGAATGAAACTGTGCCTAGCTCCTTCCCTAGCCTACTTCCCATCCCCACGCTTTTCTTTGCAGGAGGGGACAGCTGAGCCTAAGCATTTGCCAGTGATGCAGTTAACAACAGCAATTGCTCCAGATAAAAAGAGCTACATCATCATTACCAGGAGGGAGGACTGAGCCTAACAAATCACATTGCACCAACAATCGGGTAATTGGATCCCTACTGGAAATGCAGCCTGAGTAATAATTTCAGATGGCACTGATGGTGTTATACAGAAATTAAACCTCTATTATCATATTCCACTGGATCCAGTTCTAACCACAGGCAAATAGTTTAAAGGCACTGCTGAATCCATGCACATCTGAACTTCTCAGGAAAGGTTAATCCATTTTGAAATCGATGCCAAATTGCCAAAATAATCCTTTCCTTCTGAACTCAAACTCTTTGGTTTAGGCATATGGGGAATGTGAGGAAACAACTTTTTCTAAAATGCACACCAGAAGGAAAAACCTCCTCTACCATCCAGTATATTGTACATCTCTTGGCTGGATGAGTGTGAAACATATTCTGGAGCACGGTAGCGTGCGCGGATGTGATGTGCTACTTTCCTTACAGTAATGAATTTTATGCCTGCCTGTTTCTGTTCCTTTGTCTATTTTTAATTCAAATATGTAAAAGCTTTTCTTAATACAGAGTCCCAGGTGTCAGTTGCTGCCTGGAGTCCCTTTTCTTTCCTCTATTGTTCTCTTAATTGTTACTTCAAAACAATTAGCTGGGCATTCATATGCAAATGAATGCAAATGTACAGGGGATTGGGTGTGAGAGAATACCACCACTCGTTAATTTCCACTTCAAGGTCTGCTGGTAGGAACAACAAAATTGCTTAACAATGTATTTTTCCTGGGCCATAAAGGGTGAACTCGAAAGGATTCCAGGGTCCTGCTGGCTCGGCAATTGTTAAGATTCTGCTGTTTCTTGGTAAGATTTTTATTTATTTATTTATTTGGGTCTAGAGAATGTATTAGCCTTGTAACCCTAAACTGCCCCTGCCCTTGTTCATTTGTGCTCAAGGCTGTGCCTAATAATTTGTATATAATCCTGATTAGGATATAAAGTAAATTATTAATATTTCTGCTATTAATGTGATTCATTAAGAGATAAAATCTCTCACATCAAGGAATTCCTCATGTCTCTAACAAAATAAAATTTTTATAATTTGTAAAAGAGTATGGTTTATTGCATTGAAACCTTTGAAGAAAGATACACTGACTGATAGACTGGGACTGGAGATGAATCCTAGAGAGACTTAGCCAGTTGCTAAGATAAATCTCATCTCTTTTGGAGCAGTTGTATTTATCGTATAAATCTGCATTCCCTTTCAGGCTGTATAGTAAAACTCCTTATGAAAAATAGTTGGTTATTCAGCATTCAGAACTGCTTTACAAAGATAAATACCTTAGCTTTTCATATGCAATTAATACACAGAAACCAATTAAAAGACCAAATCCTGTAGTCATTAGGTAGGAAAAATTCAGAACCACAGACTGTCCTGAGCAAGAAAACCCACAGCACAGCAGGAAAACTCCATCACTCATATGTGACTCTCCTACCAGAATCCCTACCAGGGGAAAAGTTGCCTCTAGGAGGTGTAACTTTAGAAAGATATTTCTGAGACTGTGGGAAGAAGTGATTAACTTTTCACTCCACAATTACTTCTTTTCTACATTACCTTAGTGTTCTTCCACTTTCATCTCTGAAAATCATCTACACAGCAATAAGGGACCACAGTATTTACCCCTCAGGGCAGGCAGTGTCCTTGTTATGCAGTGTTATTCCCGTGTTTCACCAGACACATTCCTCGTGGAAAAGAAAGACATCTGCTAGGTGGTGGGAGCTGAGTTGAATTCCCTGCTCCATAACTTGTCAAGGGATGGTGTGCTGACTGTTCAGGCATGGACACAAAGTTCTGGTTAGATGTGTAAATGCTTCTGGAATCAGTGAAGTCAGTTTGCATGCTTTTGTTCAGACCTTCATTGTCCTGTGTCCTGGCTTCCTACTCCTGGATGGGCTAAGAGCAGTGCCCCCACAGTTCTGTTGTGAAAATAAACACAGGTAAGACTGGGAGGCACTTGGGCTCAGCAATGATAGGGACTGTATAAATACTAGGAACAGAGAGGCACTACTATTTACACTGCAGTATAAACAAACAGCTATGGCTGGTTTGGGGAATCTTATCTGGCCCTGGGAGTAACACAGGACTGTATTCAAATTACAGCTGGCAATACACACCAGAGCAGGAAAAGCTTGTACACGTGCAGAGGTGGCAATGAGAAGAGTGTGCTCCTCTGTCACCCCCAGATCCTCTCCACAGAAGAGTGGATACTGACAGAAGTAATTTGGATAGCTGCCCCTAAGGCTTCACAACATGTGCTTCAAGGGAAAGAGGGGTGATGTCTCCTTACCTTCCTGCCTTTCTTCTATGTGTCCTCTATGACCAGTGTTCTATTTAAATCAGTTTGGGGTTTTTTGTTTTGTTTTTTTTTTTTTTTCTTTCCTCACTCCCTGGGCATATCCATTTATGATGATTTAACCTTAGGCACAGACTTAAAGGTTTTGCCCAAAACTAATATACAAATTTCAGAAAGGGTCTTTAACCATAGTGCTTCTATTTTCCCCTCCTTAAAACTTGGAGAAATTGAAATATCTGTCTTCATTACAAGATAAGCACCTGTGGAAACTTGGAACGTGCTGGATAGATCCCCTTATGGGAAGAATGAATGTCTCATCTCAGCAGACTATGCCCTTGCTGATACCTGCTCATACCTCACCAATCAATACATTTTATCTTCATATGTGGTTGAAATAGAGCAGATTTCTGCAATTTAAACAGGCAAATAAAACACATTCATCTTTCAATAAACACACAGGAAGTTCTTATTAGCCACTGGGCTAATAGTGAGACACCCTGAAAGACAAGAAAATGATGATTTGAACAGGTGGGGTTTTAAAACATGTTTTACCCTGAAGTTTCCACTAAAGTTTTTTCCTTAACAAGTTGTCAGAGACCTTTGCCTTTTGCTTTATAAGGCTGACAGTTACAACTTGAAAGTTCAAGGAATATTTTTAGTGGAAACAAGAGATAGATCCTGGCAGGGTGTTTTAACAATGGTCTGTTTGTTTTGGTAACAAGATTCAAAGAATGCATTATTTATAATGCTCTGATATGCACATATGGCTCTGGTTGTATGCAGCAACAGAAGTGATTCCTTATAATCTGTCTGCACAGCACTCCCAGGTGCTGCCAGGGCTGGAATTTCAAATCAAAGTTGGTGGAAGGAGTTCCCCCCAGACTGCTCATTCCCACTCCATGCCCTCCCTTCCTTCTCTGCCAGCACATGTGTTTATGCTAGATTTTCAAACAGCTCAAGGAATCATTCCAGGTTGAAACTCACTTGGACTGTAAAATCTTCAAACAACCCAACAAGTTTAAATACTTAAATGTTATACTCTTGATGGTTAGCCTAAGTCTCCCACATACAATGTGCTCCTTTAGGAAACTTCATTGTTGTCTTCACATACTCCTTTGGTCTAAAACTTACAAAAAATTCCTTAGCTCTTCTTACTCTAATACTGCTGCCACCATCCTTTGTCATTACACACACTAACCTTATCTTATATTTCTATTTTAGTATATACATGCATGTCAGCAGTAGAATTGTTATGTGGTACACACTTCAAGTTTACTGAAAAATATTATATAAAGTGTATATAATATATTACATACATACATATAGAAGTGTATAAACTCACACGTGCTAGGAACAGAAACCTGCTTTGTGGTCCTTACATGTGGCAGAAAATATGAGTGTGCACAATGTAACAAAGTGTTCTTTAGGCTCTGTAGTTCCTTTTGCTCTCTGGTCTCAGCAGTGGCTGATGGAATTTGGATTAAGAAAAACTCCACTGTTTTAAGTCTTTCCTTCTGTATGCTTTCAGCACTTTGATGATTTATCAGATAGGACCATATTCAGATGCTGGAAATTCCAGTGAACTCCAAATACCTCGTGTTTTTCACTAACCAGTAAAACCTTAGGTATTAAGTAATATCCAGGCAGTAGGAAATACTAACTTTGCACTTCCTTTAAAGAGTCCAGAATTTGCCTGAGCTAGTGATCTGCTTCAGAGATGGCTGATACATCAAAACTTGCTGCAGCAGCCCAAAGCTTTCGTGACTCGCCAGCAATGCAGCTGTGACTGCCTACTCTGTGTGTTATACAGCTGAGAAAGGGAGCCTGAACCAGTTTCTTTCCATTTCTGTCCTTGGCTTTCCTGATGGGGTCTAGAACAATGTTTCTTTATGTTCTTTGCCAGGTGCTCACAGACAGATGTCCCACTTTTGAATTGCCTGGAACATCAATATAAAGCATAAGGACATTTTGAATAAATCCGGTCTCTTCGAGGCAGGTAGCTCTGATGAAGCTCCTGATGAGTAAAAAGGAATGGTAATAATTTAAAAGAGGAAATATTCCTGTGTATCAAAGCCTTGGCTGTAGCATAATATATATCTTACAAGGTTTTGTGCAGTATAGATAAATAGAACACAAACAATGTTATCCCATTGCCAACATCAAAGGATGAATATTTCAGAAAGGCAAAGTATGATTAGAACATGATTCAAGGCATAAATCTTTTCCTATCTC
Source organism: Erithacus rubecula (assembly GCF_903797595.1). NCBI lineage: Eukaryota > Metazoa > Chordata > Aves > Passeriformes > Muscicapidae > Erithacus > Erithacus rubecula. Next base: position 16,016,840 of record NC_136687.1, on the reverse strand, counting down.
TGCAAAATGCATATATGTGTATATATATATTTATATTTAAACGTATATTAATGAGTTATTTTGCATAGTATACTTTGTAAAGCTCAGATCTCTTGTCTTTACTGTGTTCTAGTGTCCTTTCTTTTATGTCTTATTCCTCCCATTAAGAATATAATTCTTTTTGTAGCAGACAAAATCCCCTACTAACCTTTCTCCTTGCTAATCTTTCTACATTTTTCCTTATCTCTTCCTCTGCACCTATTGTCTGATTGTGCCTCTTACATAGGCCTTCACTCAAGGTTAGTGAAATTAAACATTAGCTGGCTCAATAGGTAGCTAGTAACAGCAGTTTATCTGCCAAGATAAGCTTGCAGGTTTTGGATGTCTCAAGTTTCTTCTTTTCCACTTTCATTATTTTAAGACATTGTTATTTGAGGAGTTAGTGATCCATCTCCTTTAATGTTGCTTACAAGCAGTTTCCCTATATAAGACCCCGTGATAATTTCTACACTGTCAAGTTGCAGCTAAGATAGTTTTAATATTTTGCTTTCTGGAGCAAGAGGCCATACTTATTTCACAATGTTTCATATTGTTTCACTTCTAATAGTTTATACATACTGGAAATCCTGTGTTCATTTTGTGTGTTGCGAGATATTTATACTCTAAAATTTAGCCTAAGGAATCAAAGCAGCAAGGCAATTTGGGGACAATACTGTAGGCTTCACTCTGTTACCAAGGCAAGGGAGAGAAAAGTAGATTTGGCATGTATCTTTATGAAGATACCAAGAGCAGAATGTTGCCAGGATATTTGTAGCTGAAGCATTATAAATGGAGGAATGGATGTGAAGCCTGGTCAGAGACCTAACAGATTCATATAAAATAGAGATGCCTGTTATTCCACTAGTCAGTGTGCTGTAGGAAAGGGATGATCAGACAGTGGTTGCTTCCCTACAGTGTGCCACCCTGAGAGGTCAAACACGGGAATTTTGTAGCACATCACCTTCTGAGCTAGTTACAACAAAGCAAATCTACATCCCACGCAAATACAGACATTTTTAATTTTTCCCCAAAAAACAGAGTCTCAAAGAGCTGGTGGCTGGACTTGTGCCTCACACTTTGCCTGAACCCCTCCTTTTAACAGGATTAGTTCAAAGAGAGATTCACCACATTGGAAAGCCTGATTAGGAGCTGCTGCTATGATCTCAAGTTTCCAGATCCTGGCAGTCAAAGAAAAGACACAGATGTGACACTCAAGTGCCCAGGATAAACACAGCCCTTTCCAAAACAGCAATCTTCTGCTACAATTCACAAGAATTTGTTTAAACCCTGTTTAAGTAGGCTCAGTCCAGACCTGGTGCTTGGGACAAAGTCTCCTTGTCTACGACAGTCTGTTCTCTTGTGCACAGTCAATAAGAAGTGCAGACATCATTAGGACATTAGACTTCTCTGATGAGATGTGGCTGGCTACATTGTGTGAGGCAGACAGTTGTGACTGCCTTTTTCAGAGAGACTTTTCACGGCTCTGAGTGACCATCCCCTGTGCCAGCAGCTCCCTGCCAGCCTTTGCAGCTCAGCAATCAAATGAACACATCTGCCTCCTATCCTCCAGCTCCTCCAGCTCATAGCACAGCAAAAGGGTGGCTGGGGACTACTGGAACATGTCATGTTGTGGGACGTTGGCCTCTGCTACCCACTAATGGTCTTTTCCACAAAGCTGGAGCTCCACTTTGACACACACTGCAATTTTCCATTGTAAACCTGCCCTATTTGTTGTTGCTTAGTCACTGCAGATGAATCTATTGAAAGCTTAGCAGTGGTTTTGGATATTTCTTCACTTTGGGGTATTTCCTAGATTCTGGTATTTCATCCAGCTGCTGCTAAAGGCTTGTTTGCAGGCTTTCTCTACTATAGCCTGTGGATTTAACAATTGAAGCTCTCATCTTTCTTTTCCCACCAGCACAGTTGGAACAGGTCTCAGGTCATGATAAATGCTCACCTAAAAAATTTGCCCATGGTTCCCATGCAAAACTAGAATTCAGCATCTGAACTATTCTCTCATTTTGGGTAACCTTTTTCAATATTATTTAACAAGCTGTTGTAAGTCAGTTATAGTTTACTATTTTTTTTTCAGTTCTTTGCTTCTCATTGAGGTCTAATTTTCACAATCCATCTCCTTTCTCTTCAGTTGCTATAGCACACATCATCAGCTATAATCTTCTACAATAGCTTGCCAATTTGGAGGCTTTCTCTAATCATTGTTCCTTATTCTACTTTTTTTTTTCTTTTTCTTTTTCTTTTTTTTTTTTTTTAGAATCCATTTCATGAACCTTTTCATCCAACCAACTAACACCTCAGGCCAGAATCATTAGCCTTTTTACAGTAACACTGTCATGAATTATTGTTTTAAGGTTGGTTTTATTAAAACTGAACTAATTCTGCAGCCTGTAAACCCTCTCAGGAAGCAGCTATACCCTTTATGCTGCCCTATGACACAATATACTCTACTAAAGCTTGAAAGAGCAGAGGGAAGAAGCCTGGGCAAAGATAAAGTGGGACCTTTGTTAAACAGTGTTTCTGCATCCATCTTATTCCAGGCAAAAAGTCTGATAATCCACAACACTATAGCTTTCATGTGCTGGGGCACAGTGCCAGTGTTGCAACTGCTGCAGAAGGTAGGAACAAAGAGGGAAGATAAGGAGTTGTGCTGTAGGGAGAAGAGGAGGAGTGGAGAAAAAAAAATCTTTTGCATTCATGGAATGATTGTGACACAATCATAATAATTTGGAAATAATTATATTTGTTATCAGTCAACATAATTTCCTGCAGTTCTACACACAACGTCATTTTCCTTTTCCAGCAGTCAGGCTGAACAAATGGTTCTGTTCTTGTTATTATTTTAGTTTGAAGCAGAGTAGTGTTGGTTGAACTAATAGTATAAACTCAGGGATATCACTTAGAAATGCCTGAAGATTGGCATTTAGCCTATTGTTTCCTGATATGATGCAACCATATTTTTTCATTCTCACTTTTTTCCCTTGTGTTTTGCTGAAAAATGTTATGGTGCTGTGGTATCATAAGGACAAACACTGCAATATGTTTAAAATCTAACTCTGAGTTTAAGTTATTATCCAGAGCCCATTACTGTATTATTGGAGTGCCTAACAGAGACTATTTAGTAGATGAAAGAAAAATAGCACAAAACCAGCATCATGCTGTTTATTTTAATGCTGTAGGGTAGAATTCTGTGTATGACATATTAAAAATGATTGATGGAACTTACAGTTTAGGAGAGAGGATGCAGACCCCTTGCTGGGGTGTGACTTTATTCCACCAAACAAATCTGTGACTCCCCAGAGGGCCTGGTACGTCCTTGGAGAGGAAGGTCACGTTACCTTCAGCTTTTCTTAGAGACTTGGTCAGAGAAAGAGCCCAGCTTTAGCCTGGGCCATTAATTTCTTAGGACTTTTTGCCATAGGATATGGAGCCTGTTCCCTGCTCCAGCAAGCACTCTTCAAATGAGACTTTTGAGGAGCTATGAGTTCTCTCTGGAATATTTTTCTCTTGCTAGATGTCATGGGCTTACACTAAGAGAGGCCCACATAAACAAAGAGGAAACTTCACACCGTTTATTCTGTTGCTAAAGTCTGTAAGGCATCACACCAAGCCAAAAGAGAGTCCTGCTGGACAGGAGCATGCACCTCATTAATATAACTGGATTAGAATTTGGTCCTTTATGCTTGCTATAGCTGCTTTCCAGTCAGCTTTTATTGTTGCTGAAATATTTTGCATTGTCATATGAAATGATTAATATAGAAACATGAGAGAAACAAAGACGGATGCTGGAGGATCTCTAGTGGGTTTACTGGAAACTGAGTACAGGAAAATGAGTGCTGGAAAACACACATAAATAAGAACAGGCTTATTTATAACTGCTAGAAAAAGAAGGAAACCAGTTCCAGCTCTTTTGTTACTTCTTTCCCTAATATAGGACAAATAAGGAATTTGCACATATGTATCTCCAATTTGGTTTTCAATATGCAGAAGAGAGAAGTATGCAGCCTTTTTTGCTGAGACATTAGGAAAGATAACAGTATAGGAGGTTGCAAGAAGTGTGATGTGAGGGTCTTTGCCAGATATAGGCTCATACAACAATTTTTATTAGAGACGTGGGAGCAGAAGAGTAGCCTGCTGATTGCATTCACAGGTTTTATTAAATTAGGAGAATTGGAATCTCAAGAGGCTAAAAAGTGGCAAAATAAGATTCATCTTGGCCAAAGTCATATGGGAGAGGCTTAACTAAAAAAGTAAATTCTTAATTTAAGGTAAAATCCATCACAGTTTTAAGGAGGTTAGAGTCTTATGTGTTTTTAAGATATGACCTTTAAATTTATGGTACTTTGGACACTTGGCATTTATAGGAAACCTTTCAACTACACCGTTGATTTTTAAGACTGCAGTCTTCTTTAAAAATTCTTCTATGAAGGCTTGGAGTAGTGTGTAAGAAGTTTCTGTTCCAGCCAGCTTCTTCCCCTTTAGTCTCATTTCAAAGTCACATTGATGAGAACAAAGGAAGTTTCTCAAGCAAGAAGTACTGAAAACAAGCTAATGAGAGAGCTTTCTATTAGCCAAATTGGCAGCTTCTTTACAGGGATATAGCTGCTTCTATGAAACAGACTCAAGAGTATCCACTGCTAGATATTATTTCTTTAGTAATTGTCATGACACAAATATAGATACATAAAGTGCAAGAAACATCTAAGAATGGCTAAATGTGCATAGTTATGGATAAATTTCAGAAGTTTATGTTGTCTGACTGGAGGACCAGTGGCACTACCTAAAATTTATGCACTAATTACAGGCTTTTAATATTTTATCAGTCAATGGACTGCACTTAGAGGCTGATTTACAGATAGTCTCAGCACCCCATAGCTCCAATTGCACACAGTAAGACCTGGAGATATCAACAAATCAGAGACTTTCCTCCTCAGATCTGGAAATTGGTGAGTACCAAGTGACTGCTACTGCTGCCAAACTCATGCAAAAGAGGATGTATGTGTGTATGTGGTGTGTAACCAGCCAGTGGTGGAAACACCACTGTGGACATGGCTGAAATAAACCCTTTGGGAGGACTGAAAAGGCATGAGGTGTCCATGTGAACAGGAACAACATTTAAAGTTTTGCAGCCTTACCACCAAAGATTTACAAAGGTAAAAAAGCCTCATGTTTTAGGGCTGAAGTTGTTGATCTGTGTGTATCAGTATAGGTTGTTGTCTCTACTATAATACAGACAACAGCTGAACTAGGTCACCAGTGTTTTTTTGTTAATATCCTTGTTTTTATATGAAACAGATCTGTGAAGAGCATGAAACAGTGCTCTCCCCCTGTGTGAGGAGGCATGTTTCTGTGAATGCTGAATTGCTCTCTTTTCTGCATTGCTCTTGGAATATTTTTTACCTAGAGGGTGGAGAATGGGATGACCATGCACAGAGGATGATGAGTTGTGATGAATATGAATATTTTCCTTATCTGTTAGTTTGATCAGTATTGCTCTAAATAAAATTGTTAATAACTAGTTAGGATTTACTCAGCTTAATATGCATCAAACAATATATCTTTATATATCTTTCTTTGCAAGATTTTTGCAAGGGTTTATGTACCTCCCATGACTTCCCAAAGGGAAGCTCTGAAACTCTGACTGGACATAAGGAAAAAGCTCAAGAATTCTAAGGCAATTAAATGCTTGTTCTTAAATAAGAATTGAGAAGCTCATTAAAGACTTGCCTTTGACATATGAACACTGTATCCTAACAATTGTTCTCTTTCATTCTTGATAATTTAAGATTATTTTTTAATATAAATTCCAGTATCATGCAAATCATGTAGTCTTGAATGCAATTGTATTATAAAACAAAGCAAGGACCATCTGAGCTGAAATTAATGCACAGTATTAAATCAGGTACTTAATCACTCATTTTAGTTTGATTTACTGGAGCTATTGTGTTCTTGTTATATATTACTGAAAAATTTAACAATACACAACATGTCTCTGAATATCATGATATTTAGATGTTCTTTAGGAGGCAATTAGATAATTCTGATTCTTGAAAACTCAATAGCAGTATTAGACTTGCATATTAAAACACCCCCTTCTCCTTTCAAACCTAAATGCATCCATACTCTGCCCCATCAAGTAGCAAGTTGTTCATTAGTTTCCTATGTAAAACGCTTTTAAAAGCACAAGTGAAAGTAATTTCAGCTGGATACAACCGGTTTTTTTTAAATGCTAAAATAGATTTTTTAGAGTCTTTCAGTAAAAAGTATCTGTGATAGGGGTTGATACATTTTGTGTATGCTACTGCTCTATCTTCATTTGGAGATAAATTATTCTCTTTGCTCTCCCACTTGCAAATTAAGTTGTCATTCAACGACTCATAAAGAGCCAAGTTCCACAATCCATAAGAACAAATAATGCAGCTATTCTTCTTTTTTTTTATTAATGCTGTATTCTATATGTACATTTTTGTGATTTTTTTCCCTTTAGTCTTTGCATTTGACTTTATATTGGAAAGATGCTTATAATTTCTTTTACTAATAGCTTGGTACCATTTAAATGCTATTGATAGTAAATACATTTTTCTAGAAAAAAATGAGAAACTATTTTCTAAGAGCATACTTTAGAAACCCCCACATTTCTTTTGGCAAGAAAGTTTTGACTTCTATTAGTTTTCTCAGAAGAATGTGAGTTCCAGAAGAAAAAAGAAATATGAAAATTACTTTTCCAAATTAGTATACAAAGAGAGTATTCAAAGCCCTTTGATGTATTTTGTTTTTACGTCACTCAACCCTGGTATTTCAAGTCAAAACAAAATGAATATTTTCAAAATAATGATACTATACAATAATGCAAAATTATTTTTAGTGATTTTTTTTTCCTATGAAACTTTGAGCTAGGAATTTGCATGAAAACTCATACAATCTCTAAGAAACTGTTCTGGATGTTTCCACTTTAGCTAGTCACATTTGGCTGTAACCTCTTGAATTATATCTATTTAATTTTTTTCTATGTAAGACGTTCTTAGGAATACTCACATTTTCAGTGGAATTTTTTTTTCACCAAGTAGACCTGAAGAAAGATTCAACTCAAAGTACTGGGAAAGATCTTTCTCCAAGGCTCCTTCTCTCTGCTCAAGCTGGATTTCAGTGAAATCAGTGAATTCAAGTAGAGCAGTGTTACAGTTTTTTGTTTCACCTGAGTTAAATAAGGTTTAGAAACTAGGGTAGATACAAAGAAATACATCTCACTTATGATGTTAGTTCTAGATCCAGGCTGTGGTCTCACTTCCTCACTGCTCAATGAGAACAGGGTCTGTGAGGCTTGCAGTGCTAACTTTGCATGAAATGAGAACAAAACATAGGCAAAACTGACCCATTGTTTCTATTCTCAGCAAGTGAATATATTTTAGGAACATTTTAAACCGTTTTGATTTCATTGAGTGTGAATGGTAGTGTCTCAAAATTTTGTCCAGTTCACTTCCAATCTTATATCTCCAATGACAGGGAGAAAAGCACCTGGGACTTTGGTAGCCTGCCATGGTGCTGCCCATCAGCAATGAGTGCTGGGCTGTCCTCCTTAGCTGAGCAAAGAGAGTCAAGCATGCCAGATCAACTGTTTCTGGGAAAAGTGCTGTTTTCTTCCATGAAGACACTAGACTGGACCTGAATTTTGACTTTCTGATTCATACTTTATTTTTGTGCCTGCTGTCCTGGCTTTACTACAGCCTTCTGATTTGCCATAGTGCCCATCTCACAAGTACACACATCTTTTTCCCATCACTAATGTTTTTCACAGTCAAGCAATAGTTTGGGCTGGTCACAAGTGTGTGATGCTAGAAATGCTGACTTTACCAAAATTGCCCTTCAAAAAAAAAAAAGTCATCTGGAAGAAAGACACCAACCTATAATCCTGTTTTACACAAGGCTACATAGAGGCTCATGCTGCATACCTAATCAAATCCTTTGAAATCCCTTTTTCATCAACTGCAATAGCTGGTGGGAAATGATGCCTGATTGGAGCCAAAACTTTCTCTGTGCAGTCTAATAGAGTGAGGAAGTGAGGAGAGAAAAGCTGCAGAGACTTGCTTTTGCCTTGCTGAGACATGGCCCTGGCAGCAGTGGTGGCAGCCCTTGGGTGCCAGGAGTGCACAGGCTGGGTCTCTCCTGGCCTGCAGACACTCCTGGACTGCTCCCTTCTCCTCACTTCCTACACAGGACATACTGAAGAGACATAAAGGAATCTGTGGCTTGTTCTGTTTTCTTTGGTGCTGCTTAGAGGTTTAAGGTGGTGGTCACAAAATAGCCCATGTGGCTGCATTATTTGTAATTTGTGTTCCTAAAGGAATGCAGGAATCCTGAAAGAATAGCTGTAATCAGTGAACAGGTCCTGGTATCTAGGAAGAGTAGATGCTGAATAGATGAACACATCTCATTTTAGAGATCAAGGCTTACTCTTTAAGATTATTTAGATTAGTATTATTGAAAATCTATACTATGTGGGTATTCTACACATCAACACTAATATCCTCTTGCCATCAGGTAAATGCATCTTTTACAGGGGGAAGTCTGACCATAATTTATCTGTGCAAAGTAACCTGACTACTTATAGACCTTGGTTTCTTCATACAACTGATCAGGAGCTTCAACCACAGCTAACAGATTGGAAAACTGAGAGGAGGGGAAGCAGGATATCTGTTACAGAGCTGATAAAGGAACTGACACCTCAGGCACCCATCTGAGCATCATGTTCCCCGTATGTGTTCTCTGACTCCTGAGGAGGACTGTGTAACTAAATTGTCTGTCTGACCTAAAGAAAATAAATCAGTCTAGAGTATTATACACAAGATTAATCAAGTTGTGTAGCCTTTTCTCCTGTGAAAAAACAGGTGCCTTTTTATTTATTTCAGTATACAAAAATAAACTGGCAGAGAGTGTCTGCTAGTGGACTACTCTACAACAGCACTAAGAGCTAAAATGTACAAGTTTGCAGTGTAATAAAATAGACAAATGTTCTGCAAGGTCTTGACTCTGACCTTATGTTTACTTCTATCAAAATTGCTCAAAAAAATTGGTGGAAGAAGCCAGCCAAGTTCCCTCTAAAATTATCAATGGCACCAGACTCACTGGTATGAGTGTAGATCCTACTAAATTTCTATAAATAGAACCTGGAGGAGTTGTGGAAGATTTGCAGATCCTGTAATTTTCCAGCTGAAGCTGATGACTGGCAGCTGACTGATGGCTAAGGAGCAAGTGGGATGACTCCCAGCTGTCCCAGGGAGATCTACAAGCAACTTCAAGGTACTTCAATACTTGGAAATTGCCCATCTTTCAAAAGCTTTTTGTTGTATCAAAATAAATGTCAGGCAATACATGCGTGGCAACATTCTCCTGTTTATCAAGTGAAACCTCTGAAGAATCTCTTGAGCCTCTGTTTGCCAAGTGCACAAATCATCAGCCTGTTCTTACCAGCTTACCAGTGTTTGTGGATATTACTTGTAGTAGAAAGTATCTGAAGGGTCAGAACCCATGAATTATTGTTTTTACTGAAACCCTAGGGGCACTTCATGGGAATTAGAATACAAGGAATTGAACAAGGCACTTAAGCACGTAGCTATGTAATTCTAGAAATCTGCAGTTTGATGTAGACAGCAGTAAGTGTGTACCAAGGAATAGAGAGGAGAGGCATTAAAGGAGTGTAAAAGTAGTCAGAGGTTTAATACTACCAATATTTCAAGAAGAAGTACTTATTAAAAAAAAAGTCATGGGGATGATATACATATTGGTTGAAAGCTTATGTGCAGGGCAAAATATGTATGTGCTGATAATTTCTCTGTGGTTTAGGTGTGGATGTTGGGTTTCCATGTTCTGGGACATTACAGATGTCTACAAATTGTGTCTTACATCTAAGTTGTTTATAATGTGATTGCAAACAGCGAATGTATTGTTTCAACATGGTTAATGTTTATGAGCTGCATTTCAGTTTATAGGTACACACAGATTGCCTGGAAAAGTACCAGACCTTTCCATTTTTAAGCAGTGATGAAAAAGATGGAAGTTTACATATTCCCTTACAGTGTAAAATCACACAGGGGAACAAAAGTCCAAGAAGACTACAGTTGTTTGGGTCTTAAGTTTCTGTGAATTACCTCATATCCTTCTGCTGCCTGTGAGATTATCTGAGATTCCAAAGAGGGTTCTTTCCAACCAAGAAAGGAAGAAAAAAAAGGCTGGGAATCCATGAGAAATCAAGACTGCAATGCTATAGATTCTCAGCGTAGACTTGGAAAAAAACCTTTGTCAAAAGCTTTCCTTTGGTTACCACCAGAACCTTTAACAAAGTCCAGCTGCTTTCTGTACTGCTTTTTGGCTCCATGACCTATGTGTGCACTCTGGGGAGAGGGGACTCATGCAGGGCAAATGGATTTAATGCTGCTTCAAGCCACATTAACTGTACTCAACATTTACAGCATATGGTTCCCAGGTTTCCCAGTGGAAAATATCATTCAGACCTGCTTCTCGTTAGCTCTTTCTAGACCTTCTACTATGCTTCCTCTTTCACTATGACCTAAAAAACCTCCTGAAGGTTTTGGGGGAGAGTGTTGTGAAAAGTGGAGAGGTAACATTAAATATTGCTTTCTTGGTCTGATTTCCCCCCACTTTATTAGAAAATATGTAAGCCAGAAGAATGGATGTACTAATTGTAAAAATATCAAAAAATAAATACCCTTTGTGGTTTACAGTGGAAAATAGGAAAGAATGCTATTTAAAATTATTTATAGACAGTGATTTTTTGAAAAAATATTTTTACTTGTAGGTTTCCTTCTATCTCTGCAAACTGCGTTGCAAGAAATTATTTACAGAAATACACAGGTGAGCAGCAGTGCAGTAGAAGAGGCATGCACAGTTTACTGGTGCTCTGTGTTTATAGAGCAGTCACTGAATGGACCTTTCACTTAAGCCTCCAGATTCCCTCAGCCTCCCCAGCAGTAGGATTTGTGGTTAGGTATTCTGTGCATAACTCTTCCCTGAACAGTGACAGCTGCCAGCCAGGCTATATTTTTTTACTGCTTAGCTGTAGGAGTTGAGAGCTTGGCTTGCCAGGGATGGCACAGAAAGGAGGTGGGCTGGGGAAAGAACAGGACACCCCTGTTAAAAGCTGTGTATCTAATTTCTCATGCAGCGTTGTTTTCACTCATTTTCCTCTTCTTCAGCCCTTAATGATTTTTAAGTCGTCAATGGAGTTTTAATTGAGGGGGATTAGGGGTGGATTAAAGGATCTCATCAGAGCTCAAACTCCCTGCATCCACTTCCTGTTGAGTCCTCTCAACAGAAGAGCTATTGACACTAGAAAAGTGAAAAATACTTATGCCAGTGACACAGTGAGGCAGAACTCAATTGAACTATAACCAAGGAGTTGCAAGCATGTAATAAAATCTTGGAGATCACAGAAGGACATGGTTTACATAATTTTGCCCACTTCTGGATTTCACCTGGCTATATACAAGAGGAGCTTAAACTTTAGCCGACACAAAGACATCACCTCAACTCCTTTCTCAAATGGTTATGGATTTTTTAATGAAAGACACTTTCCAGCATATAGTTGAATCAATATTAAAAATGTTGTAAAATTCACCACACAAAATCCCAATGGATTTACATTTCATTCTATATTTACATTGGATTTAGAATCAAAACTACAGTAGGAACATAAACCCATTTTTTCTCCTTTTATACCAGGGAGAAGTAGGATATCGAGGTTATGCATTTATTTGGGTTAGTTCTCTTTTTACTTTTTTCTTGAAAATACTTTATCTTATCTAGCCAGGAGAAAAGGGAGAGGGAATTGAGTGTCTGAAAATGAATCTATTGAGCACTTAGCCAGACATGGGAGAAAATCCTGACCCAGCAAAGAAAAGAAAATACTCCTAGTGATTTCAGTGGGTGCAGTTTCATATATTGCTGCCCAAAGAGCAAAAGCTTAGTTCTGCTCTTCATGTTTCTCTTTAATCACCAGGAGTTACACATGCAAATCCACAGCAAGACTGTAACTAGAACATTTAAGCCTAATTATACAGCTCTGGGAACAATGACCAAATCTCATCACAATTTTTTATCTTTTAGACACTAAGAAATCTTTTCAGTTACAAAAATTTCCTCTCAGATATGCACAGCAGGTCTCAGCTGTGATATGCTACTGACATCAATGGGATATACGTATACAATACTTAGATACACATTATACAAGTCAAAATTTACCATGAGGTTCTGTGAGGATAATACTAGTGATGTTTTCCATATCTGTACTTGAAAGAAGCAGTGATATTTTAGTATCTTGGAGTATGTTTTAGATACAATTCTAGTTATAGCCCAGTTAAGACCTTCAAAGTTACACTCCAAAGGGCTCTAAGCTAAAAATATTTTTAGAACGGAAATTCTTGTAAAATGTGCTACCTGTAAATCTTATGCTAAGCTTGACTTGGTGGGGCCATCTCCACTCATATGGCTTGTCTGTGCTCCCAGTAGCTTGCCTAACTAAAGTTGATTGAATGTATCAATATTTTGGTGAGACTTTTTTTGGTGTGTTTTGCGTTATAATTTATTTATTATTTATTTAAACAGATGAAAGCCTGAGAAGTCACTGTTTGCTTTTGTAGGGTCCACACATGATTAAAGTTATCTTACAATGGCATCTGACTAAATTCACTGCACATATGAAGGTGTTTCTCTGCAGTAAGTCCCAGACAAAAATTGGTAGACCTGTACTTATATGACTGAACTTCAAAAAGATACTTAGGGTCTGCAAAATAATTCTGTAGCAATTCAACCTCATTGCTGCTAGTTCACATGAAAGACTTTGTAAGAAAAAGCACAGGGTTCCAGATCCCCAGCTCTTTGCAGCTGTAATGTTGAGGAGCTCAGCTGCAAGGAGGCTGGAAATTGCTGTTGAGGGATAGGAGCTAATAGAAATGAGATGAAGCATAGGTAGAGATTGGGTTAAATACAGCTAGGAAAGAAAAACAAATTTACAGCAGCTTTTTCAAATTTCCACAAGCATAAAGAGTGCAAGTTCACTCTGGATGATTTTTCTCAGCATTCAGAAAAAAAATTAATGGACAATACAGCTGCTAAAAATATAATTTCACATGTTACTCTATACTTGCTAAACATAGCATAGCACAGATACTTAACTATAATGCATTTCCTCATAATTTATGTTTGGGGTTTTTTTTTTTTTTTTTGAAAATACCTGATTTTAAACATGTGACTTTGAGTCCAGGATGTTTAAAACCAAATAGTGCTGTGTAAATTATGTTAAATTGTGAAAATGATGATTGGAATAATTCAAGAGTCAAATTCAGACACCTATTATATGCTGCTGAACTTCAAATGTAATTGTGTCTGTCTCACATTGATACTAAAAATAGGAATATTGTAAATGAAGTGGAAGAAAAATTATGGCACAGAATCCCGTGAGTTATAGCCCTCAGAGCATCAGTCTAGTGGTCAGACACAACCTATCATGGACAATAGATTCTCCTGAAGTGCTCCTTGCCATTACCAGGCAATTACTGAAAACAGGCAGAAGAAGAGATGAGAGATTCTTTCAGCATTGTCGTTGTTAAATCCCAGGCAAGTCCCACACTTGCTCTCTCAGTCCCCCTACAATGGGGTGGGGGAAAGAATTGGAACAGTAAAAAATGGAGAGCATGTGGTTGAAATAAAGACAGTTTACTGGGTGAAGCAAAAGTTGGTCACACAAGGAAAGCAAAACTAGGTAGTCATTCACCCCTTCCCACGGGCAGGCAGGGCTTCTGCCATGTCCAGGAGTGCAGGGCCCTGTCCCAGTGTTTTGGGAAGAGAAATGTCCCCGCTTGGAACATTTCCCCTTTCTTCCTTCTTCCCCCAGCTGAATATACTGAGCATGATGCACTCTGACATGGAATATCCATTGGGTCACCTGGGGTCAGCTCCCAGCCTGGGTCCCCTCTCAGACTCCTTTTGCACCCACTCCCTAGTGGTGGTGAGGGTCAGAAAAGGCTTAACTCTGTCAACATTGCTGAGCAGTAACTAAACACTTTTAAAATACTATCAACATTGTTTTCAGCCCAAACCCCAAACCCCAAACATACCCTCATACCAGTTACTATGAGAAAAAATACATATCCCAGTCAAAACCAGCACAAGCATCTTCCCCAAAAGTAGACAAATGAAAAAACTAAAACTCATTAGATGCTTTGGAGCTCTTTAAAACAAAGGTGATCAACTCTAAGTTGAAAATGGTTAGTGTTTGTGCTATCAATCTTTTCCTTGGAAAAATTGAGCTGTAAGGCTGACCAGTTCTTCCAGATGCTGGAAAGCACTCATTATCTGGTTGAACCAGCAACTTCTGGTGAGAAATAAGACAAAGAGAAACATGTTTACATAGATCTCATCTTCTCCTTCATAAGGTTTCTCCTTTAACATTTTAAATTTACTAGTTGTATCAAAGCTTCATAGCTACAATCTCAGTCTTGTGCTTTTCATTTATACAGCTGACATATACAGAATTTACATTTATGTTTCAGGCAGTAAGAAAAAAAAAATAACTCCTTGATTAATTTCATGTGCTTCTGGTTACATTTATTTTCTTATTTGTGACCATTGTTCACACTTTCTGGAAACTGTTTTTCTCAAGTTAACAATACAATTGATTCCTGCTTTGTGGTAGCTATTTAAAAAATCCTGGGAAATTCTGGTTTGTTTTTTTTTTACTAGCTCAGTTAAAATGCTCTTAGTTCATTGACAGTAAGAGTTCAAGTTAAGCCTGTAAAGCTACCACTGAGAGCAGAAGGAGATTGCCTTCATCTATTTCCCTAAGAGATACAGAACTGCATGATTTAAAAGTGTGATAGAGCATTTATAGGTGAATCTGACCACTGCAAGAGTAGAATAACAAGTCAGAAGAAGCAGAAGAGCAATTTCCATATCCTCAGGTAAATGCCATATTTTCAAGTTTGCACAACTTGTTGAAATGCGGCAAGAGACTGAAAACCACAGTCAGAACTTTGAATAAATTAGATGATGTGATTTAGATGTGTTGCAAAAAACCATCAGAATCTGTATATAAAGAGGCTTTGCGGATCAAGGCTCTGAAATAAGCTGGATTTGTAATAACAAGGTTTTATAAAGCATACAGTCTAGAGGAATGTACAGCTAAAATATTTCAAGGCTGAAGTTTTCCATAGTAACAGAGGAAAGAACCATTTCCTCATTTGCATCATATTTAATTCTGCGTCCAGAGATATCAGATTGACCAAAACTTTCCAGAGATACAGGGAATTTGACACAATGGGGGAAGTCTCTGACTTCTGATAAAGCTTACTTTTCTTGGAGGAACTACAGGACATATGCCACCTTGGTAGGCACATTATTGAATTTTTGGCACAGGGCTGGAGACCATGCTGCTTGTGCTTTCCGTGAATAAAAAGAGCTCTGTATTCAGATCCAATGAGACAACCAGATCTTGGCATGTATTCCTTGTTGTTCCCTCATAAGAGGAATACCAGAAAATCAGGTCAACCTGCTTAGTCTAATATCACCTTTTGTTTGGGTAACTTCAGCTGGGGAAACACAATAGGGAAGGTGCAAAATATGAAGACAAAGTCAAGGTCTGAATGCACATTTTTACTAACTTTGAAAAGCTCCCAGGGAATTCATTGTAATCTATGTTAATCTAAAATAGAAAGAGTTACTATAGATACTAATACAATAGTTACTAAATATAATTCTCACTATATAAAGTGCACATTCTGGGATCATATAAGTTGAGAAGATAAAATATCTTTAATTATGTTTGCCAAGGTAATAAGTGGTTGGCTCCCTTTTACATTGTTTCACTGTAGACAGAATATGTGCATAACACTTTAAATGTTTTCAACAATTCAGCATCAGCCAGGAGTATTAGAGTGCTTGTTCCTTCTTCTTTTATTTAAAGGTTGGCAGTAATTTTTCATGTCAAAGTCGTGATTGATGTGGGTTAACTTTCACTAAAAGTCTCTTGGAACATTTTGAGTAATGTTAAAAATTATGGCATGCAATACATCAAAATATTTTTCTAGACTTCCTGCATAAGTAAACAAACACAAGGGAAATGTGGAAGGCATTTATGGTATTTTGTAAGCAAGTTTCAAACTGCATGTTGCAGATTTGTATGCTTCATAGCTTCTGCTGTAATGCATGTTGCATTTTATTAAAATACACTATGGGTGGAGAATAGATGGTGATGTACTGCATTTGTGTCTTTGCCCATGTCAATTTGAAATGGAGATCAATTCGCTAAGAAATGTATCCAAGCATGGATTATGTAACGTGTCCATCAAGTGTCAGTTTCCTGGGGAAATACTAATAGCAAGTCCTCAATCTTAGGCCAAATGTCAAAGCTGTAATGTCCAGCACTCTGAGTATGGAACATGAGATTACAAAAGCTGCCATTGACAGGCAAATGTTAAAGCTGCTGATCTTCAGCAGTCAGGAACTCAATAGCACAGAAAATCCCTTCAAGGCAAATTCCCAAAGATAAGTAAAGTAAAACAAGATGAGGAACAGGTGAGGCGATAATGTATTTTCCTAAAGGAAAAAGAAAGAGGGATGTCTACTGTCCCTCCATAACATAGGTTAAAAAATAAGATAGGTCACTGTCAGGTGTACATTTTGGAGCTCTTCTTTTCAGACAGTCAGTGCCCTCTCCTTCACCCTCAATAGCAGACCTTCATAAGAACCTGGGGAATGGGAAACACCAGCCTTTTGTCATCATGTTTAGGTGTCTCTGTGAGGTACTCATGAGGGATGTCTAGAATCCCTGCTGTCAGTCCATCCAGAGGTGTCTGTCTTTCCCTTTTGGACATACCAAGTTCCTAAGGAAAATGCTGAGATTAGAGACTTGTGACTGCTGCCTGTACTGCATTCAAAGAGAAAATAGGCTCTTGCTTTGAGTGAAATAAGATTCTGAGAAGCCTGTAAATGGCTGAGGAAAAAGTTCAGAGATGCTGTAAAACTATCAGTGTCAAAAAGTGTTAGAACTTGACACTAACACAATCTTTATTTCTTCACATTTTTCTTTCCACTTCAAACCCATGTTAGATACTCTCTAAGCATGAGAGATAAAATGTTCTCTGACAGATGAAAGATGATGATCTTCTAAGATGTTTGCATTAGGCAACTACTATAGATTAGAAACCATGTGCTTTCATACCATTAAACTTATGCGAGATGAGCCCAACATCTGATGAATATAGATAAATACTGAAGTTAAAACATACTTAAAGACATTTCCAAATTCCAGGCAGGAGGTAGCCATCTTTGAAGGATATACTTCAATATTTCTACATGTTCAAAAATACCTAAACTGAGTACCATTGGAAGGTGACACAAAATGACTGAGAGTATTTGCAATGCTATATTCAATATTATATGTACCATACCCTGCTGAGGTTCTCAGTGAAAGAGTTGTACAAACAGCTGTGAGCAAGTATTCCCTGATTTGCAAAAATTGTGTGATAGTACCTAACTAACTGCCAAAATTCAGACTCTCTTATTTCAATATAATTGTTACTTTTCCAAATATTCCTAGTGCATTTTTCTTTGCTGTCTTGAAATTAATCAAAGATACAATGCCTAATAAGGCATTAAGATACTTAACCATATAGTTAAAAATGACCAGAAACTTTTCTGTATTTTCAAGTCCTAAGATACCAGTGGCCAGAGAAAAAGACATAACCTTTCAACAAAGATTTTAATTGTTTCTAAATGAAAGAAGACTAATACTGTGCCGGCAATTTATGAAACTTTTGTTCTACCAAGATATAGCTATGCATAAATCTTTGGAAATTGTATTATTTAGCCTGTTGTAGCTCTGTAAAAAGTATGAATAATAAAATAAGCACTTCTGTTTCATTTCCAGCAATCACATTGTTTTCTCTATTCCTACTTTTCTTAGCAATAAAAGGTTTCAAGAGTTTTGTTCTAAGAATCCAAGCTAGAAATTATTTTTATGATCTGCTCCATTTGCATGCTGTCTCACATCTGACAGTCCACTATGAGCAATTGAGAGACTTCTTCTGCATAAATTGCAGTAAGCCTTATGGCAATTATTGCTATCTTTACTGATCCATGCAAAACCATTTTTTCTCTCATTCCAGAAAGTGCAAAGCCTCTTCTTTTTAGGGAGTTGTTGACCATATTACAGTTTTCAGTAATATAGCTGTGCAAGTAGAAGTTAACCAGCCCTCTGAGAGGCCTGGTTAATTAGAACTTTTGCTGCATGGCAGAAGTGAATGAATTGCAGGCAAGACAGTACATGTAGATTTTTACCCAGAAAGGGCAATTTTACTTTCTACTATAACACTATAAAAATAAGGTTATCTGTATTATATGTTGAGACACTGCAAGGTCAGGCTATTAAAATAATGAAACATTTTAACGATGCCAATACAAAAATGAAGTATGATGAAAATAAGATGAGAGACAAATGGTAGATATGATCTAGCAAAAAAAAAAAAAAAGTGAATTGACTGATGTATAAAAGCATATATATTTAAAAGTCCTTTTGCTCTGCTTTCTCAAGATGGCATTTGTGGCTCCTGTTATTTATCTTGTCCTGCCATGTTGAAGATTTTGTGATACCAGCCTGTAAGAGGTTTTTCTGGTTTCTGTGTTTTAGTTGGTTTAGGAATGAAAAACTAGCTTAGGTCTTGTTTGACTTCTGCTGTGCACATCTACAAAAAGGGAGGAATAATGTTTTTCTAATAATGTCTTCAGAAGCATGAAATGAATAAAGGAGCAGGTAGCCCTATCTTTATGAGACAGCTAGCAGGCTGGATCTTGATTTGTTGAAGGAATGTTTGCTGTCATGGCTGAAAGCCATGTACAGGGCTATAATTTAGTCAATTAAAACCACATAAATAATATTTAAATGCTGATTAAGAACATGCTCACTGACTGCTTGTATGTATATGGAACACATTAGCTCTTTATATTGGTTATTTATAAGCCAATATTCAGCCTGTGATAAATCTATGAGACAAAATAACCTTTAGATAATGAATAGTTTTATGTGCAGGATGCTAGATATAGCTCTGGAAAGGTGTCTCAAAACTGTCTTCTTCCACTTCTATAGCAGCTGATAGCATACCTATACAATTTCTTCAAACACATCTTTTAGTGTCTTCTGGTTTTAAATGTATGGCATAACTGCTGCTACATGAACTAATTTGTAAAGTCCTGCCTCTCTCACAAATATCTTAGTTTCTCATAACAAATCATTGTCACATTGCAGCTAAGGCTCTTCAAGGGTGGCCCACAGTCCAAAACCACGAGACATAAGCTCATGACCTAATGAATGAACAGATAGGAAGTGGCTGTGACTTTCTAGCCCCTTCCACTGCAAAAAGATCTCTGCTTAAATGGGGAAGCAATTGAAGGAATTGTGAGCTCAGGGCAGGGCTTTGTATTTTGCTGGTTTAATTCTTCAGGGCAGCTAGGGAAGAGAAATTGTCATTTTTAGGCTTTTGATTTATGTTGTCAAAAATCCATAGCTTTTTTGAGAATGAATTATTGCAGTGAAAGTAAGCAACATCTGCAAAATTTAATTAATTAAGGGGTATCTCTTAAAATATGTAAGATAATAACCACAGGACATCAATTATGATGGTGAGAAATGCTTGCTTAAAGTAAGAGATGGATCACCCTAATTTCTTTTGTTTGTCAGCTAGAAGTGATGAGAATTTATGCTTGTCATTCACCAAGGATTAATGCAGCTAGCCTTGAAACCTTGACCACTTTGTTCTGAATGCTTGCTTTCAGACTTCTGGCTCACTTAAATTATGAATGATAAAAACATTTGTACTGAGTCTTCTGGCCATTGTTTTTGGTCTGTTTCAATTCCTCTCTAAAATTAGAGAAGAACAGACACAATTCTGTGAACAAGCAATGTTGTAATTTTATTCATGTGGCAGCAATGTGTGAGTTGTACACCAGCTATCTGTGCAGTCAGGAATTGGCTGAGTCACCATTTCTGGAGGTATTTAAAAGACAGGTAGATGTTGCACTTACAGGCATGGTTTAGTCATGGGCTAGGCAGTGCTGAGCTGATGGTTAGACTCCATGATCTTAGAGGTCTTTTCCAAACTAATAAATCTGTGGTTCTAAACCTACTTTTACTTCATAAATGTGTTTATATGTTTCTGTCCTGTTGAAGACAATGGGCTATGAACACTTTTTAATGTGTGATCATGTGTCTGCTTGATTTTATATCTGGAAGTATAAGAGAAGAATGCAGCCCCAGCTGTAAATTTCTTTTCCTTGACCTGAATTTTCGATATCCTGCTTGAAAACAATGTGGCCTGATTTTCAAACTGAACAAATTCAAGTCAGAATAGTACTTTATAGTCCTAAGGGATGCTTTGTTTTCCAGCTTTACCAGTGAAGCCTTACACACCTTTGCCAGTGAAGCTTAGCAGGAATTGATTATATAATATCTATCACAAACTCCAGGATACACAGATAAAAGGAATTTCATAAGAATAATGACTTTATTGATGACTTCTCTGAGCTGAAATTAGTGCATCTTCTGTCTGCAAAGATGAAGCAATTTAAAAAGAAGAATAGAATACATTTGGTGAGTAGCAGATCTGTTTAATACAGAAAATTTTATGAAAACACATGGCTAAGTGATGTGAAAGATGACTTCTTGAGACCCATCTGTTTTATTTAAATTATGCTTAAACTATTTTGAAAAGGATTTCTAAGTGATTTTTAGAAATATTTATAAAGGTTAGGAAATTGTTTAGTAAAAAGTAGGAAGATACAACTAAGTGTAACAGAGTGAAGTTGTGAAGAGAAAAAAGTAATCTAGACAAGCAGAACAAGTTTGTTAGAGATAAAATGCACTAAATTGCTATACATTTTTCCAAGGAATATAATAAAAGCCCCATTATTGACTGTGTAGAAGAAGAATCTGTAAGTAATGTGTCCCTGGCAAAGCCTAATTTAGCTGATAAAGTGCTCTTTAAATCCCATTTTGAATTTTTTTGAATGAAGAAAAAATTAGGGAAACATTTGATTTGTCTGAGTTATCTCTGCACAAAAAGGAAGAGAATATTAAGAAATGAACAAGGAAGTACTGCATGCATTTTTTTGAAACTAATCTATACTGTTCAGTTTGGAGCACTATAACTGGATAAAGAAATGTTTACAGCAATCCAAATCTTCCAGTGCATTGCTCCAGCAAATTGATGTTATTTGGCTTCTAACAGGTCAAAGTCATTTGATCACAGTGGAGGGTTAGATCTAACACAGGTCTTAACATATTTGCATTAATGAGGAATGTATGAATTCTTTCATCAGTAAATAACTTGAAACATACAGAAGTATAAAGGATAAATAACTAACAAACAGTTAACAGCCTGATTTGTGGGTAATCTTCTGATCCTCTTGGAATTGGACAGCTTTGGAAATCAAAGATCAGGACTAAACTAAGGCATATTTCTATCCAAAGCACTGAATATTCTTCAGATCACATTTATTTTATGTGTTTGCTTTCCTGGGGAATGTAACCAAGGCCTTCAACCCCTCTGACACCAATTAAAAGTTTTAAATAAATAATTGGCAACTTAGTCCGTACACACTAAACAAAATTCTACCTCTGCCTCCAAGAGTACAATGAACATGGCTTTTATGTAATTCCCAGCACATGCAGCTCTTCATGGGCTGTTTTCCCTCTTCTGATTTGAAAAGACTAGAGAGCACAGAGGCAGCACACACCCAGAAAATACTGGTGCTAAAAGTCCTTGCAGTGCCCAAAAGACCTGGTAAAGTACTTAATAACATCAATTGTGTTATAAATCATCACAGGGAACACTTAACTAATCTTGGGAAGAGTGTTTTAAAAAGCCACAAGGTCCAAAGTACATATACTTTTCAAATGCATCAATATCACAAGTATATCATTATTATTCTGGTGTCAGCATCAGAGTTTACTGACAGCTAAATGGACCTAAAACTGGGGGGGGGACTTTCCCAGTTGTTTGGGAAATTCTTAGCAACTGGAAATGTATTTACTGACCAGAAACTAATTCATATTCTAATGTGATTTTTTTCTTAAAAAGGCACTTAAAAGTACAATGTAAGGTAAAACTTTTACTCAAATGTGAAAAGAAGCCCTTTATTTTCAATAGACTCTTAAGTCTGAACAAGGTCTAACCAAACTCTTAGTACAAGATCAAAAAAGCAAATGGACTATTTTATCAATAAGAACAGAGTGGCAAAATCTAGAGCCCATCCAGAATATAATAATTATGTGTACAGTTATATGCAGTGTGTACCTAACAAATTATTAATAAACCCCTGTAATTTATGTAGAGTCTTCTTCAAAATTTCATCCTAGCTCTGTATGCAGCTGTAACAATTTTATTAAACCAAAAGTATTTGTGTAGCAAGGGTGGCATCATTAATTAACATGTGAACTTCCATCTTCAGCCAGCAGTAGAAATGCCAGGTCAGTCAGCAGCAGTTGCCTGTATGTGATTTATGTGATGCTAACTTTGAATGTGGCACACAATGCTTAGGAAAACATATAATGGGTCACTGTACTTCAACTGAGTGTTCATAGTCTGCAAACTGACCTTCCCTGCTCAGGGTGGAGGGTGGGACCTGGCAGAGAGTGACAAGAGCCACCGCTGCCAGTGGGGAGATGTCCCAAGGCAGCACATCCATCACACCAGTGATCCCAGCACAGAGAGAGTGCCCCTGCTCCCAAACAGAGCAGAAGGTTGCTCTGACTTCTCCTCAAAGGGCTTTTAATTCAGACTTTAATGAATTAGGGAAGTTCCCCTACTCCTCCTCTTTGGTTTTTAAAGACAACCTGTGCCCTGTTATATGACCACTTGTGTTCTTTTCTTAGCTTTTGGACAAGGCTGGCATGCCTGAGGTGGAGTCTGATCAAGACCATTTTACTCTGTAAATGCATGAAAATGTACCTCTTTTTTGGACACCAGAAGATGACAGAAAATACCCATTTTTATTCACAGTAGCAACCGGTGCAGCCTGGACATCTCTCAATGTCAGCAAGAATAAACTTCACAGCCCACTTACTAGCACATTGCTTGGTACAATCTCAGTGAAAATCTCTAATTATGATGTACTAATTTACTGAAATGCAATGTTGCAGACATTTAAACAAATGATTTTGTGTTTTGTTGCAGCACCTCGCTGTTCATATTTGCTGTTCTCCTACAGGTGGTATTTCAGTTATTGGTTATTTAATGCCAAACCTGATACAAGTGGATTTTTGCTCTCATATATGCATGCAAATTCTTCTCCAATGGTCTGGGATGTCTAAGGAAAGCCTGCTTGGATCTTTGTGGAGAAGAATGCAATTTTCTGACACAATGTATGGTACTGTGCTCTTTCCCCACCTTTCCTTTCCCATTATCTCTGTCCTTGTGCACAGTGCAGGTGATAACCCACAGCAATATATAAAAGCTGAAGTAATATAAGAAGCAGAAGTTTCTCTCTCAGACATCAAATTCAGTTTAGTGCAGGAAGTTCAGGATGGAAGATTCATGCTATTCAAAATATGTAAGACTACTCTCACATGTTATGAAATAGATGGAATAAAAGGTACCTATGTGTGTAATCATAAGTACATACAGCTACATTTTAAATTATATACAAACACAAACTTACATATGTATTTAATTTTTAATACAAGATTTAATTATAGTTAATATTTTTGTTTCTTCTTGTAAATATGTATATATGTATGTATGTATGTATGTGTGTATAGAAGATCCTTGATATTTTCCTTTCAGTGTTTCAGTCTTCAGGCCACAGCTATCTACCACTACACCATGTAACACATGTAGGCCTAAAAATATATTGAAGTGAATGATCAATGAACAGTTCACCATTTGCCAATGTTCTATAGCTTAATAGCTAGGAATAATGGAGGAAAGAATCTGCCATGGGGAAGCAACTAGCAGTGTCTAGATTTTCAAGCTCCACAGAGTTTGAGGTGTTTTTTTCCCCTATGTACCAAAAAAAAAAAAAAAAAAAAAAAAAAAAAAAAAAAAAAAAAAAAAAAAAAAAAAAATCAAATAGAAAAAGTTATAAAGCAAAATGCAAAACAAAAAAATTACTCACTTAGTGACTGTTATTTGTTCAGCTCTGTGCTGTAATATGCTAGCGTGGAAAAACAGTCCTTTCCCAGAGAGAAAATCCATTAATATTTGTGAAATGCTCAGATATTGTGATAAAAGGGATCCTGTTAGTACTTAGACAGATGTATCTGCAACATCTGGCAGTAGATTTCACAGCCCAGTCAGAGGTCTGGCCTTGATGACTCTGTTTAATTATCTCTTGGCTAAGGGATGCATGTCTTTCCCTCTTATCTCTCATAATCCTACAGAGATCCCGTCTGGGAAAAATATTGGGTAAGTGAAAACTTAGCCCAGGGAGTTGATGAGATGAGGTAAATCTCAAGCTGCCATGTTCATGAATACTCAAAGTTTTAGCACACTTTTACAAGCTTTGGCTGAAGGACATCATTAATGTTTCAGAAATTCTCCTGATCTTTCTTTATTGCTCTTTGGTCAGTGTCCCTGTAGTTTTCCAGTGCAGCATTTTTTAATTACTGGAAGGAAAATAATACCTCTTGCTGGTAGGCCATTTTTCTTTTTCTTAATGAGTTTCAAAATAAAGTGGAATGTAGCTGTATAGGCAGCCTTAAACTTGGGCATCAAAGCAGTACAACAATCAGTCCTAGTGGGTGTTCAGCTCTCTTGAGCATCAACTTTATTGTATTTACAAAAGTTCTGCTTTACTAATAGAGCATTTGTTCCTATCAACTGTAGGTAGAATATTCTACCTGAGGTAAATCTATGAAGGAATAACATTCAGGTTCTGACACATGAGAATCCTGGAGGAAGTTAATTACCATGACTGTTTTCTTTGTAATTTCTAGCAGTTTGGTAACTCTAGAATGCTTTTACAGTTGATGAAATATCTTGCAAGAAACTCTCACCTAATCTAACCTGGATATTTGATTCCACTGAGAAGCATAGGAACTACAGAAAGATATTTCCCACAATACTGTTATACTAGATAGAGCACATTTTTAAACCAAAAATGAAGTAAATTTTTCCACTTGACCTACATATTTGATCTAAGTAATATTTTATAGAAAGAGTTGTCTAGTATGGATATGTTTTGTGGTTTTCTGCAGCTTCCTTTGATCATTTGGTATTTGTTTCTAGCCATACAAAATTTTGAAGGGAAAAATCTTTGGTTGAATTTTTTTCAAAACCATAAAGACTGAAATTTGTCACTACTTTTGGCAAATGGAAATTTGCATTTTCATAGCAAATGGTCTTATCCCAAGTGACTGGCTTGACCAAGGATACTAGCTTGATGCATTTTTTATAGTACAATATTGATAGTTTAAAAATAATAATAAGGCTTGCTTAAATGTATTGTTTGTGTGCAGAATTTCTGCAGAGGAATTCCAAAAACTAGAGAAAACCCTCTTGTAAAATATATTTTTATAAACAGATATTTTTATTAAATATATTTTTATATTATAAAGAAGTAGACTAAAATTATACATCTGGACAAAGGACAGTGTGCGCCAAATGAAACAAGATGGAATTATTACTGATCAGAGTAATAATTATCCCCTAAATACAGTGTATTTCTTTAAAGGAAAATAGTCTCATCTATTCCTCTGTAAAGACTTCACCATTCCTTTGCTACTGTAGACCAAATATCTTAAATAATAAGTTGCAAAATATTAGTCTTACAAAGACTGAGATCTTGATGTGATTGGATCCAAATTCTGTAGATATCTGAGACCAGCCACATTACCCTTGCTATTGAGAGTTCTTTCCTGGTTTTCTATGGGTCATAAGCAGAAGCTTGCCCCAAAAGTAAAACTTATTGAGAGTTCAGTAAGGAGTGGAGGGCTGCATTCCTCTCTGGTATGACTCAGATCTCTTGAATTTTGCATTCCTTTACACCTGCCAGCATTTTTTAATGCGCAGAGTCATCAGAAGCTGCATAATTCAGGAGATAAAACCAGGATTCTCTTTAGACAGAAAAGACCCTATTTTAACATGATATGGGCTGCTGCAGATGATTTCATGCTGTACACATTGCACTTGAAGAGCCACTCATGTCCAAGCGCCTCTCCTCACGCGGAGCGCCATCAGAACGCTAGGGGAAAATCAAGCCCGTAAAGCCTGATGCATGCAGAGGGGAAAACTTCTTAATGATCTGCTAGAGCAGTGACTATGATATCACATAATGGCTCTTTTACTATATGGTTTCACTGAAGGCACAGGAGATCATATACCATAGTAAATCAAATCTGGAAATATTTAAATACTGTTTAGTTCATAGATCAGTGATCTGGTAAACTGTAATGGAACTTTTTCAACCATAGTGAGCTAATGGAAAAAATGAAAATTAGGTTGTGTTCATCTATGACAAAGCAAAAAACACAGTGAAGCTGAAGTGGTCTACTGTGTCAAAGTCTGTGTGAAGCATTTTTAATTAACTATTCATCTTCTCATTAGTAAGGATTAATGCAGAAGGATCTATTAAGATCTACTGTCGCAAAGAGTATGTCATGCCAAGAGTCTTTAAAGCCTCAAGATATATTATCCAGTCATAGTACCACATTATAGACTGACAGAAAAATTGCATACTTAAAAAATAAAGCTGTCTCTGAGTAATGCTTTTGCAAGCAAATACCTTAAATCTTTTTTAAACTGCTATTTTTCTCAGCTCTGTAATTAATCAGAGGAGCATAATATAAGATTTTTTTTTCAATTCTCTTAACACAATCATGTTTATCGGTTTCTGTAGCATCATTTAAGAAATCCTAGTTATGTCATCATGAAAAATAACTTTAGCATGTCTTGTCCTCATAACCCTGAGAAGTTCTAAAGTCAAATTATTCAGGGAGCTGAGGTCTTTGATACAAACATTGGGAACTTGGGATGTTCAGCCTTAAGAAGCAAAGACATGGGGACACTTTACTGTTGGCCTTAGAGACCTTGTAGAGAAGATGGAGCCAGGTTCTTCTTATATTATATTGTGCAATGGCACAATAGGAAATGAGACAGAGATTTCAGAACAACTCCTTTTTAAAAGGACAATATTCAGGACGCATTTAAGGTAACTTCTGTGCTCTTTTTAAATAGAGAAAAAACAGGAACGTGATATGAAGATAGTAAGGAGCAGTATGTCATCTGTCCAGTATTACTAACTGACACAGCTCCAAATTTGAATTTGCCCCCCAATATCCTGCTGAATCATGCAGAATACTTACAATAAAGATATGTCATTACATATTTACAAATGATCTGGATATATTTGGAAATGATTTCTAGGTAAATAGTACTTAAAGTGTGTGATGAATTAAAGAATTGATATCTTGCACCTTTGAACATAATAAACATGTTCAACTTTTTTCACACTTTTGAATGTCCTTAATTGCTATATGGGAAAGTAGAATGTGCTTCTGTTTTCTTTTTTTCCTGGAAGGGCACATACAAAATTTCTCTTTCAGATCTGAGTTTTTAATCCTTCTTAAATTGAATATTTTCTCACATTTAAATAAAACCTCCTAAATCTGATATCTGATAGTAGTTCAAAGCAAGGCAATCAGCTAAGAATAACTGAAAATAATTACTCAAAAAGCAAGAAAAAAATCAATATCATGACAAATCAGATTGAAGTTTCCTCTCAAAAGCTCAACTGATCAAACCTTGCAATCAATATTTAGATTTTTATTCCTCACACTGCAGAGATTTTTATAAAACATGCCAGTTGTGATGCACCCTTGATCTTGGCCTCACCTGCAGACTTGTGAGTACATATTCCTTCGCACTTCTACAGACTGAATGAAGTCAGCAGGTTTTCTAGGAGCACAACTAATGAATCCTGGTGCAAGAATTGTGCCTGAAGCTTGTTATTTGTGTTTTCCAGTGAGGTACATGACAAAAAGGAGACCTTCACACCTCTTCATTGTCCACAGATGGTGCAAACCTAAATCTGGCAAGGTGTTCTCTCTGAAATGAGGCATGTTTCTCTTTCTATAGAGACCAGTAGTTACTGAGGTGGGTAGAACATATCTGTACTCAGTGTTTCAGAGGAAGCACCCATGTATTTTCAAAGCAATTAAGCATAGTGGGCAAGACTTCACAGTCAAAGATCTTATTATTAGCTACACCATTAGTATTTGATAATTCCTATTAGCTACAATATAATGTAACACTTCTACAGATCATGTGAGCTCTGCTTTTAACATTTTAGGCAAGAATGTCAAGCTTTAACAATTCTAACATCATGAGATGGCTGTAATCCCATCATCATGCTTTAATTCTTATCTCAGACATGCTGCCCAACCCTTGAAAAGTTTGCTCTGTGCCCTAACTGGCAAGGCTGCACCTCAAATCTTGTGCTCAGTTTTGGACCCTTCACGTCAGGAAAGGCATTGAGGTGCTCAGCATATCCAGAGAAGAGCAATGGAGTTATGAAGGTTCTAAAGACTAAGTTGTATGAGAAGAGACTGAGGGAGCTGGGGTTGTGTATCCTGGAGAAAAGGAGGCTCAGGGGAGACCTTATCACTCTCAAACTACCTGAGAGGAGAGTGTACCAAGGTGGGGGTCAGCCTCTTCTCTGAGGCAATTAGTGACAGGATGAGAGGACACAGCCATGCTACACCAGAGGAAGGTCAAGTTGGATATCAGAAGGAATTTGTTCGTGGAAAAGATTGTTAAACATTGATGAAGTCACCATCCCTGGAGGTGTTCAAGAAATAGCTGGACTCGCCACTTAGAGCCATGGTCTAATTAGCAACATGGTGATCATTCAAAGGTTAGATTTTATGATCTCAGAGGTGCTTTCCAACCTGAATGATTCTGTGATTTCACAGAGCCTTCCCTTTCCACCTTCAAACAGAGAGCTTGTAGTGCATTTCTCACATTTGGTATCCCACTTGTTTTGATTTAAATAATTCCCAGGAAGACATGAACTGCCTTTTGACATGTTTGTTTGGCAATGAGTTTGTTGGTGTTTCTAGGAATTTCTCAAATGTTAATGAGATATAACATCAGTAGCTTGGGTCAGAGTTAAGACCAAATGTCAGACTACAAGGATTTAGACACCAAAACACTTCAGTGACAGATTAAGGTAGTCAATTACTTATCCTAGATTCATAGACTCATAGAATAGTTTGGTGGGAAGGGCCCTTAAAGACTGTCTTGTTCCACCCCTCTGCAATAGACAGGGAGATCTCTCATTAGACAAGGTAGTTCTAAGACCCCTGAAACCTGATCTTGAACTCCTCCATTACAAAGTACTATAGAATAGCAGAGGGTAAAAAGGAGCTCAAATGATCATCTTTCTGTGGGAAATGCAGCCTGAATGACTATGTCTAAGCGTCTGTCCAGCTACATCTTGAAGCCTACAATAAATCTGGGGAGGCCATTCCAGTGAATGGCTATTCTTAACATAAAAATTTCCTTTCTTAAGCCAAGATAAATCCTCTCCTGGTGCAGTTTATTCCCATTGCCTCTTGTCTTCTCCATTTGGTTCCATGTGATTTCCCACAGAGAGCCTCTGTTCTCCTTTTAGCTGGCCTTGAACTGCATTAGTATTGTGATGGTCCCTCTCTTATGGTGTGAAAGGACTTGACTCCTTCAGTTCTTTCTCATGGGGCAGGTTCTCCAGCTCTTTGACCTGGGGGGAAAGCCATGGAGTGCAGTGTAGAGGCTGCTGCTACTTCTGCTCACCTGTACCCTTCTTGATGGTGCTGTCACCATTTCCATAGGGTTTGGTGAGTTTTACACTCTAGGTGCTCCTCTGGGCTCAAGACTAAGCTGTGGCCTTGCCCTGTGGGACTAACAGAAGCTTATGTGCCAACACTAAGGTCAACAGACCTAATTTACAGCAACTGCTCGACCCTGCTCCAAGGTTCCCTCCACAATCTCACAGTCTCCCTCATATTCAACCTGTTCCAGAACTTCTTACCCATTGTCCACCAGAACAGTGGTGGACTAGGACACCTCGGAGAGAAATGCCAAGGAAAAAGCTTGAGGAAGCAGCCAAAGGGAAGCCAGGGAACATCATGGTCAGAGGCAAACATGACATCATGACATCAGAGCCAATGACAGAAAAAAATCTGTTTTCTGTAATGAAAGACTGTAAAGTACTTACCCAGCTCTGAGCTCAGTGAAGAGGAGGAGATAGCCCAAAAGGCAGGCAGAATGTTTCACATAAAACACTCTCACTACTAAGGAAGAGAGAGGCGAGAGAAATTTTTTTGAAAGGAGAGGAAAAGCTAGATGCTTATTCTCATCATCAAAGGGAAGGAAGAAGCAAATGAATCAGAAATCAAAGATTGAATATCACTGGTCTTGCTGACAAAGCAATCAGCAATCCCCTCACAGCAAGTATAGGGGTTTGTTGAACAAAGCTAAGGAATTTGAAAGACTTGAACAAAATAGAGTCTTTTCATTTATAAAATTAGACATAATTTTGGAACAGCATTTTGATTTAGGAGCTGTGGATAATTTCTGTATTAAAAATATATAAATCTAAATTTTGTGATGTGCAATTAATAATGACTTTGTCCAAACCCTCTCCAGCCTCCTTTGTAATTCTCTTAAGAAAGCATTAAATGAGAGTATTTTCACTTTAGTTGAAAATCAATGACACTTCAATGAAGCATGCATTTCCAAAATATTATGCAAGGGAGATGCATATGTTTCTGCAGCTCAGTCAAGAGGCCAGAACTTCCTAAGTAATAATGCTGATTTAACACTTGAAACTAGAAAACCACAATCAACAGCTTCAAAATGTATAGGTGCCATTATTAGTCTCCTGGAAATCTCAGACTAAACCCCTGGGGTTCCCTATTTCAAAATGAAAAATGCAATTCTTAATCAATATGAAAAAAAGAAAAATTATATATAACATTTCTTTTCCCACGATATTTCGTGAAAACATTATTTCTTTTTCAGCAGATTTTGAAAATTTTTGTATGGCTGAGAGGAAAGAGAGCAAGAGGGCCCTGGCAAGAAGCAAGAATCCAGAGCTTTATGTCTGGCCGTGTCTCTGGGTGACCATAGAACCACAGCCTGGCACTTCCACCTAGCACAAACATCCTGCTCCTGTTTCTGTTTAGTCTGGACCAGACTGTGACCTCTCTGTATCTTGAACATCTCTTGGTACCCTTAGGGATGGCTGAAATATGTTTCAGTCAAGTTCTTCAAAATAATGACTTGGAGTATACCTATAGTGACCAAAAATATCCAAAAGGGAAAGAGAAGGTAGTGTAAATATCAGAGTTAGAAACCAATGAATACCTCACTTCCATCATAGGCAAGAGAGAAATAGAAACTTCAAAACCAGAAGCCAGAACTTTGTGGTCCATGACACCATAAAATTAATACTCAAATCAGTTGCCATCAGTCCTTTTTTCTTCCAGCTCTTTCTTCTTGCCCACCATCTCTGTCCCATGGAAACATACGGACTAATGTAATTCCTCTTATTCTCTGAAGTGGCAGATTACCTAATGGCTAAAGCCAACTTTTTGTTAAGCATGTCATATTCTCCTAGGTAACATTAATATAATAAAAGCAAAAGCTGTGTGTGTGTGTGTGTGCGCATGTGTTTGTTTTTAATACAAGAAACTCACACAAAAAAGGCCAAAAAGGGATTCCTAATGAGAAAGAATGTGTCTGCTTTTGGAGAAATTAACTGCTCCAGTGAATTGCAAAGATAAAGCAGAAGAAATTATCCAATAATTTGTCTCATGTAATTAGACATAGCCTGATCTGCTAAATTCTTATCCAGATCCAAATTATGGGGGCATCTGGAACTGGGATTATAGTTTTGGCTCATAGACTCCAGTCAGGCTAGTGTGAAGAGCAGGTAAAAGCTAAGGGACCACTCCCCTGCCACAGTGTACAAACCACTGCCATGGACTTTAAAGAAGAGTTTCTCAAATCCTATGGAAAAAGATTAGGACCCAATTACTTTAAATTAGTTCATCCTAAGTGAGATATTTTCCCTTTGGTCATAACACTGAAAACTAGCCTATGACACTAGTAATTAATTTCTTGCCTCCTGCAGTTGGGGAGTTGAGACCCTCAGATTTTCAAAATTAATTTTTACCTCATATTTCTGAAAAGCTCTCATTAAACAAAAAAAAAAAAAGAAAATCAAACCTTTTACTCACAAATTTTGTAATTTAAAACCTTTACCTATCAAAAAGAGGTGGTGACCTTCAGAGAAACCAAGAGAAGAAGTAGTGCAACCATGGGCAGTACTTGAAGGTTTTTGTGAATCCTCCTTACACATTTAGCAAAGAACAGGACTGTGGGAAGTAACTGAAGACTACAATATGTCATGCAAATGTGTGGAAATGTTTCATGTTGACCACTAAAAATGTATTTCAGGGCCAGAAGTCAGTCTGTGCCTGACTTTGAGGGCCACATACTGACCCTGCAGAGCAGAAGGAATATGGGAGCAAACCACACCTCATTCCCTAGTTCACATGCTCCTTTTGAGAGGAAAGCTGGAATTTTGCACCCAGATCCCTTATCACTGAGCTGTGATGGTGTAGCCAAAGCAAACTGCAGGGCAGGCACTGCTGTTCATCACTGAGTCTGAATTTTAACCGACCATAAACAGAACCAGTAGGTTCCGCTCAGTCATGCCCACAACAAGAGCTGACCACGCACAGCAGTGCAGCTAACCAACCCTCTCCTGGTGTTTCTCATCATTCCTAAGGCAATAACTGGGAGGCAGGTGGAACCAGGAGGTGATGCATGCAGGTGATCTCTTAGGCAAACAAAATGCAACAGCAGTGAAGGTGATGGCTGAGACAAGTGTGAGTGGAGGAGCCAGGACATAGAAACCCTCACCAGTGCTCAGGCAGTGATGGGACAGAGTCTCAGGGGAACAGAAACATTTGGGTGAGAGGGTCCCTCCTGCTCTAGCAGTAAAGAGAAGAGATGCTGGAAAACATGATTTACAAGGTGGAGATTTATCAACAGGTGAGAAACACCAGTCCAGCAGTGCCAGCAAATTGATACTGACCTTGCAGGAAAAGTGCTGCCCCCATCAAAGCACCTGGCCTGAGCCAGTTCCACACAAACAACAGAAGGTGTAATTGCATTGCTGATTCTGGTTACCACAAGTTCAAAAAGAGTGAATAAAGCACACTATAAACATGAACATATTCCCACTAATTAAGAAAAAAACTAAAACAAAACCCAAAACAATTATCAAGCAAATGAAGGAAGCTAAAATCAGCCCAAACCCTATAAAATCTGCAGAAAAAAGCAGCTAAAAACATGACTAAAGCAGACCTCAAAGCACAGCAGCCATCTGTGCCAGCTAGGATCTGGTAATAATGCAACTCCTAATAGCAACATGAATAATAAAAGTAAAATTCTCATGAGTTGCTACTGTGTTTTGCAGCAACAATAATAGATGTTTCTCTGTGGTCTCTAGTCTTTATGTACGAATCATTATAACTGTGCTTAACATTTGCAAGGAGAATCCTCATTTTCAGATGTATTTTAAGGACATATTTGCATTCAGTGAGTGAAATCCAGCTCTGGGAGAAAAAATGCTGTGCTCCAAGGATTTCCAGGAAGAATTCCCCCCTCCTGCAGTCGTGGAGCCAAAACTCCCACTGTTGTACCTTCTCTGTCAGGGTGTCAGATCACAGCTGTTTCTAAGAAGATACTAAGCTTAGAGATGGTGTGAGTGTACACAGCTTCTTTGCCCCATCAAAGGAAGAATATCTGTCTTTCCCTTTCTCTGCATTTCTGAATGCTCCAGAGATCCTCTTGCTTTTCTTTGGTGAACTGAAAAGTTCAAGAAACAAGCAATTGCAGTGGAAGCAGCAGGACAGCTATTGCTTGTCAGGGGAGTTTCAGTGGCTTCTGGCCTTATTGATGGTAGTTAGAGGAAGAGGAGCAAAATGGAATGGCTGTCTCAGCTGGAGACTCCTGAGAAGTTTGAGTTTTCAGAAGGATGATAAAAATTGGGTGAGAATTCAGAAAAAGAGCTGCAGAAAATGCTTCAGAGTGTGAAAAATACTGCTCACTTAGAGAGACTTGCAGCACTCATTTTTTTCATCTTAGCAGAGAAGAAGCCAAAGGACAAGTTGATTAGCAATGCCTGGGGAAGATATGTGATATAGGAGACCTTTTAAATGTAGATATAAAGGTGAAGAAAAGAAAAAATAAAGTCTCAGGAGGTATAAGGTGGCAGTAATCAAGACATCTCTGTGGTGTGTCTGTATTTTGAGCCTCATAGAAGTTTGTGAAAGTGGAAAGAGGAGATCTCATAGAAGGGCTTTGATAAAGTAAAGGTTGACCAGGTCCAGTGGAGCATAAGTAGCTTTTTAAAATACCTCAGTCATGATAATAAATTAATTAGAGCTTTGTAAAACATGCATGACATTTATTCCAAGTCATAATGGAGGAAATGCTGAAACAGATTGACTACTTAATTAGAAAGGTCTTTTCTACTATTTTTCTTTTTCCTTGTGAAAGGGATCTGTCACAGAACTGGTTTTCCCAACCCTCCCTATCTGTGAGGACAGAAAGGATGACAGAAAATTCCCATTTCCCAGGAAACTAGAAATAGAACCAGTCAGCAAGGACATATGGTGGAAGAAAGGAAATAAAATCTATAATAAAGATCACAAGTATTCAAGAGAAAAAGATCTTGAATGTGGGTAAATTTAGGTTTTTAAAAATATTGTCCCGAGCTCTCTGTGTTTCTGGGGAAAGAAACTCACTTAAACAAGTCTCATATTTGACATCTATAATATGTTTTGACTCATGTGTCTTTTGAGAATGCAGATGTCTGGACCTGCTTGGTACAAAAGAGATCTGCTCTCCTGCCTGCAATTTCTGCCTAGACCCAGCCTGTGCTGAAGTAGTACTGTGAGACAACTTCCAAACAGTGATCGCCCAAAAATTAATTCCTTGTGCCCCTATTGTGCCTGTTCCCAACTCCTTCAGTCTTTCAGCAGACACACTGTGCCTTCATGATCCTCTGCTAGGTGAATTTTCTGCCACCATGTTAAGCATTGTGCAATGTCCCCTGTGTAACATTGACTGAAATGTAGAAACGATCAAGTCATCTGAAAGGATATGGGGAGGTTTTAATTTCCTGAAATAGACCTGCTGTTCAGGCAGTATTGCCTTCTCTGTAATAGGAAGTTCAGGAATATCAATTTCTAAATTTGTCTATTCAAATTAGCCCATTACCATTAATGCCAAATCCTTTGAAAAACTGTGAGTCAGACCCCCCTCAAAACCATGAGAATTTAATGGTGTAGAAACATTGTCCCTTTTTCTTTGTCATCTGATCTTTTAAGCTATTTGGAGACAAGTTTTCAAGTTCTTCTTCACAAAGGCAAGATTATAAATTTACTTTTTTTTTCGCTCTCTGTGAGAAGAAAGGTTTTCTTGTTATTCTATGAGTTCAGGAGCTGTGCCAATGTATAACTGCAGGAGCTGACAACACCACCTGATTTTTTTTAGGTGTTTCTGTCACTAAGAGATGCTGCATACCATCATGACCAAGTTAATTGGTTAGACCTGTCCAAGTATTTGTGCACAGACGCTTAAGTGCACAGTCATCAGCTCATATAAAAATAGAGCTGGAAAAAGCTTCCTCTGGTCCACCCCTTTGGTTATGGTGAGATCTGCTAAATCTGCACCATTCTTGCTCAGCCTGTTCTTAAAGGTCCCTGCCAATGGAAGCTCAGTCATCTCCTCACTGCCTTATATTTAGAAAGTCTTTCCTACATTGTAACTTGAGTCTTCAGTGTTGTAATTTATGATCATCTCTTCTTAGCCTG
Organism: Erithacus rubecula; assembly: GCF_903797595.1. Taxonomy (NCBI): domain Eukaryota; kingdom Metazoa; phylum Chordata; class Aves; order Passeriformes; family Muscicapidae; genus Erithacus; species Erithacus rubecula. Next base: position 15,980,875 of record NC_136687.1, on the reverse strand, counting down.
TGAGATATCATGGAGAATTTATTGTTCCATTCCACTGTGCAACAGCCCTCTCAGGTCTGCTGACAGTGTTTCTTAAGTTTTAATAACTCAGGCTTTCAATCTTTTCTGTTAGATCATGTTTCCTGTGGTTCTGCTCATTCTGATTGCTCTACTCTGGACATCTCTCCAAGTCTCTCTTCTTTCTGAATCACATCACGCAAATCTGGATGTGTTATTTTAACTAAACCTAACTAGGATGAGGAGTGCAGGAAGAAATATATATCCCTTACTGTTAAAATTTTGTTTATGTGTCCTAATGTGACATTAACCTTTGTTATACCAGCTTGATATTGCTATCCATGTCCAGCTTGTAACCCTCTCCGCCCTCAGTTCCTTAAATGATCAGCTGCTCTGATTCTTGTATAAGGCAGCTGCTCATTCCGACTCGTCACTAATTCTTCCCACTCACCAAACAGCACCATATATTATTCAGACTATTTCTTCAATTCATGAAACCATTTTGATTTCTAATTCTGTCCTGAAACATGTGTGTGAGCCTTCCTAACTTTGCATCAGCTGCAGATTTAATAAGCATATTTTCTATTCCATTGTCTGAATTGTTAGTGACAATGCACAATATTCAGAATAGACTGTTGCAGAAAGTCATCCAAGAACTACTTTCTGGATAAAGTTCTCTAACCCAAGTTTTCACTCATGGCATCAGTTCCATTTAGAACATCTCTTCTTAGCAAAGCAACAGTAAAAGCCTTTCTCAATCAAAACTTGCCACTCCCATTTCTGTCCATATGCACTACAAAAAACACTTTTCAGATTAATGAGCTAATCCAGTTTTAAGAATGTAGGTCACTATCACATCCATTTTCAAATTTTAATACATATTTATGGCCATGTGTAATTACCTTCAGAAGATTCCCATGTATTTCCACAGAAAATGCCTTTGCTGCATCCCAAATACTTGTGTGTAGTTATCACTGCTGATGGTTTCTTCTCTAGCTCCCAGTTCTAAGATAACCTCAGGAAATAATATGAGGTATTTTAGCCTTTTCTCTCTTTATGGCTCCTACCAGAATCTCTACAAGTAAGCTCATGAACATCCACTTCAACATTTAAAATCCATTTAAAGTAGGTAAGCAAATCTAGCTCTGGAACATAATGTTGCACAACTGATTGGAGTAGTCACAGATGAGCAGCACATTCAGAACAGCAAACTAACATTTGAACATGATTTTCCAACAATGCTGTCAAACAATTAAAAACAACTGTTATATTTAAGAGGTTCTTGTTCCTTTAGAGAATATACTTGTTGAAGTTTTCTTCTTGAAAATTTTGTTGAGCTTTGCTTGCACAATATTGCATAAAATCCCACATTTTTTGAGGGGTTGTAGATGCACAGAACTGACCTTTGATTTCATGTGTGGCCTCTATACCCTGCTGTTGGCTTTGTGCAGCTGTTGGTAACATCACAAGAGAGGCTCTGTGCAAGTATAAATTCCTGGCGGGCCATTTCAGTGCAGGTTCAGGGGTTCTCTTTATAATCCCTTGATTCATTGACTTGTAGATCTGCTATGGAGAATGTCCATCACTTGGGTAGACTGTTCATTTTGTGGGAATCACATTGAGGCAGTCCAACAGAATATGGTGTTAAAAACATTCTTCAAGTGAGGGCTTGTAATTTGTACACAAGTCTGGAGAAGAGCACTGAATTAAGAAAACTTAATTTTGACAGTTCCGATATATAGTCTGTTTTGGTTAACCAAAATGAACACATACATTTTCTACATTACAGAAATTTCCATTATTTTTCTCTCAGCCATGAAAATCGATTTGATGTGATTACTCTCAGAGGCTGCTTGATGTGCTTCTGACAGTACAAAATGGATAGAAACCGTGGGTGGTGTTGAACTGAGGATACTGTGGTTAGCTGAACCCTGTCACAAACTGAAAATGCTAGGATTAAAACACATGCCATTAAGATATTGAGCAGGAGAATGAGCCTTAGGAAAAATGGTGACTGCAATATTTTGATGCTGAGGATTGTAGAAGATACAAAAATCTTTCATCATATTCTGTTTACTGTAATCAGTGCCATATTTTCAGCTGGAGGGAGATCACCAAAACTCATCAGATGAAAGCATCCCTTAATATTAACCAAGAGGGCTGTGCCTAAATATAGGTGGATATATGTAAAAAGGGGAGCCATGGTATTTGGAACTGTACAAAATAATGAAGATCTAATTCTGTTCACAGTGATTGCATTGGGCTCATGGGTGGTTTCACACTAACTCCCTTTCTGAAATCAGAATTTTACCCCTTATTTCCATATTTTTTAATGAAATGACATTTTTCACTGTTGGCCTACTAATTAGGAAGATCCCCTTTGTCTTAAGAATTTTCATTGTTTCGAGAAAATCCCCCAAAAAGACAATGAAGAAGAAATACAAAGAAAATAAATTAGTAATAGGTGAGTATCATAAAGCCTGAGATTTTAAATCATTTATTCATCCAAATATATGGATCCTCTTCCAAAAATGTATAAACTTGGCAACTTGCTAGCTACTGAGACTCAATGGTTGTAAGCAGTTCAACCATGTTTTCCTCTTACAGGTTAATTGGATACTTCGCTTCTGGATCAGTAACAATAGAAAAAAATAAACATCATCTATTTCCAATTAGATAACCAGATTATTTTCACAGCTGCATAGGAAATATCTATCATCTGAAAGATGTTTTAGCAGTTTCTATGTTATATCTTGGGAGCAGGGGATTTGGAAAAGGATAATAAAAATTCCCTGATTTTTTGCTATATCAGAATTATTGTGATGATTATTTGTCTTCTATTTTCTCTGTTCAAGGTGACAACCTGCAAATATGGAGCTATTAAAAAGTATATCTTTAAGTATTTATTTCACATTTTACAATTGACAAAAGTAATCTGTTTCGGTGTTGATTTTAAATGTAAGAATAAACTGGGTTTGGATTCTTTAATTCTTAATAGCATTCTGATGGAGTTAAATAAAGATGAAATCAATAGGTTTACATGCATAATAAACCTAGTTCTATGGAAATGCTATAATTTATACACAGTTAAATAACAATTTTTATCCATCTTAGTTACCAGTTACCGTGAAGATCTGAGAAGAGAATTATGGTCTAGATCGAGTAAAACTCCAGGCATGTGTCAAGCTTACAGTTCCTATTGACAGTGAAGTCCAGCTCAATAATTAATGTTTTCCTGGCTGAAGTCTCTAATCTCTCTGAACCTCACTTTTCACCATGCAAATAACAGTTCTCATCCCAGAATACTATGTAAGATATACCACTTAATTTTGAAAAACCTGCTCAGATACAACAGTTCTGGGAGGAAAAATGTGCATGCAAATAGTTCTCTCTGCCACTAATAATCACTGCTCCTTTACATTTCTATATGTACTTAAATATTTGTGTTTTTCCTTCTATCCTTTATTATCTGTCTGCTCTAGTTCATAGTTGTTGTTTCCCAAGTATTCATGAAATACAAATGTGAAACTCAGATCCCACCATGTGTAGCTTTCACTGTTTTCAAAGGGTGGTGATGAGTACTCCTCACAACTCAGGGTATAGAAGCAGAGTGTTCTATTTCTGTTGAGTCATAATTACATCTATCTTGTCACAATAATTGGTGAAACTGAGTATGCTAATACTTTTCTCTTAACATAAAGCAGTGACAAGTTAGGACCTGGCTTTCTTTCCCAAACATCTTCCAGTTCTCATGCTGATTTAATAGTTTTCCTAAACAGTAGGAAATACACAATCTAAACCAATTAGGTGATTTAAGAGAACCAATGTCCCATCCAAAGGTGCCTGAGGGCATGTGTGCCTACAATTTTGAAATAATTGGTAATGTGAGATTGGAGATTTCGAAAACTCCACTGTGAGCTGAGGATCATCTAAATTCCTTTCAGTTGTGTAAATGTACAAGTCTGGTTTCAGACTGTCATCTGCAAGACATCAGTGTTAATGAGGAGATATTAATAAACATCATCACTTACTCCAGTCTCCTCCTCTACAATGGGTGAACTCTTTGTTGCAGGTATTTGTTGCTCTTCACTGACTGCAGAGGAAACACAGACAGCTAGTTAAGGCTAGATTAAATGACAAGACTAAACTGCCCTTTCAAGAAGTAAAATGAAGAGGTGAATGACATTTCTACAAACCCAACTTTGAATGTCTTGGGTTTCTGAAAACAGAGTTTCATTGCTTTTGAAATTGATATTCTTTTTATGCTTTTAGAATGTGAATGATGAAAAATTATTAGACATTGGTTATATCTTAATAAAAAGTGCTTAACAAGGAAGAAGCATTTATATAGTATCCTATTAATCTAAATTAAACTCAGTTAAGTCCTTTTGGGATTCTTACTTGGTATATTCCATTCTTAATGTGTCCACATTTCTTCCTTTACTGTTAGACTGAAGTATGTGTAAGTATCAAGAGAAAATTACTTCCATGGGGTTTCATTTTAAAATTGGACATGCGAATCCTATTATTAGGTCAAATTTTGAAGTCCTTAATAAATAATTTCTAAGTCATCGCCCATCAAGATTTCTGTAGATCCTTTTTACTTTTAATGTTTTGATCTGTGGTTACTGTAAATTTCACATCCAATTTTTCTGGTATGCAAATGTATCTCTTAATATAAAGTTTTATTTGCAATGCAATTTAGGCTGCTTAGGGGTATTTTATTTTTATTTTGTTTTGCTTGCTCTCTATGGTTCTGTAGATATAAATATACTGCTTTACTGTGCAATTTTCCCCTCTGGCTTTGTGATAACTATAATCCAGTGACTTTTTCTCCCTCTCTGGAAAATGTCCTTGATCTGTAAAGATGGGCTCAAGTAATTTGTGAATTGTAGGCAATTTTTTGTCTTGGGAATTGAACAAGGGGATCTTGAATTATAGTATCTTTGCATACCTTCCACTGATACATCCCTTGTACCCATATCAGATTGCACACATTGCCAGACCTGGGAAGGAATGGGTAGGTTTAATGCAATTATGGTTCTTTACTGTGATCCACTTCTGGTTATCTTCTACATTAGTATGGTCCACAATATCGAATAAGAGAAGAGAGAACTCTGTTCTCTAATTTTTTATGTGCAGCTACAGCCTCCTGTTCACTGGAGCTTTGCCCTGGTTGCTGTTTGGTGAAGGGAGCAGTAAGGGATGTGGAGTTTGAGAGGTGCCTTCTCAGACCTTTCCAGTTTTTATATGTGCTCTCCCTACTTGTCTCACAGCACTGGCTTTTGTTCTTTCATATTATAACAGAGTTGACATAGTAAATGTGTAATTAATGTGAGCCTTTCTCTCTCTCCACCACCATTTCTCTAGTGACCCTAATCGCTGAGAAGTGGAAAGAGCTTTTGTGTGAAAAATGAGGAGTTCAGATCAATCTCTGCTGTGTTTACATTTCTAGCACTATATTCAAGAACAGTTTATCAGAGATGTACTCTCCTGGCTGTTTTTCTCTAAGGTGCCAGACAAGTTTGTTCTTTCTTTCACTTAATGCTGTGTTTTGTCACATGCCACCTTCCTGCTCTCTGTCTGGGCTCCTGACATGGCTGCAATGCAATTGTGCAATGAGGAAATTCAAGCTATTGACTTGAACAGGCCAGGTCCCTAACAATCTTACCTTGCCCCGGATCTCCATTTTTACTTCCTGTACATCTTTTTCTCCCTATCATTCACTTAATATTTTCACCTTAATGCCTCCTTTGTCTCCTTTACCTCTCTGATTGCTTCTGTCATGTTTTATTCATTTCCTGTCTTGGTGTTTCTTTCAATCTTCTTTTAAAATACACTTCTCCTTCCTGTCTTTTCCCACATAGTTACTATTTCCCATAACAGTGATCTAGTATCCCTGACACAGCAGGATTTGATGTGGTGAAAACCCAAAACAGGAGCCACTAGCCTTCTCTATCCTTCACTTAGTGAGTTCATGACATCTCCTTCAATGTCAGAGTATGAGGTAGAACGACTTAATGCTTTGCTTTAGATTAGTGCATTGGCAATCCTCATTCATGCTATGGGCAGATGCAGGTAAGGAAAGACTAAAGTTTATACTGAGATTATAACAGCCTGGTGTTTAGGTGCTCAGCATCCATCTCAGCATCCACAGTCTCATTGGAGAGCACACAATTAGCAAACAGAAAAAGAATTCAGAAAACTCTTGCTGCAAAATAGAAAACCTAGTCTGTGTGTTTGCCACCATGTGGAGGAAGCACTTGGGATAAGAGATGTTTTATTCAATGTTTTAAAACATTGCATACCTTTGTGCTTCCATCTGTGAATCCTCTTTCATACTGGATATTCATTCATTTTATTAGAACTATTATTTTGGGCAAAATTCCAGAGTCCTGAGCTGAAGTCAATGAGAGGTTAATTTGACTTGAGACCAAATGAAAATTGAGAAGGTGTTTATCTTTTGGCACAGTGATAGTAGCTTGCCTAGAATTCTGACCTTGTAATGTCCAAGATATGCAGCCCTGAAATAGCATCCAGGAGGAGATTTGGTCAGGTTGCAACTGAAAGCAGATGGCATATATAACAGAAATCATTGAAAGCTAAAAGCCCTGCTGAGAGCTATATAACATTCTGAAGGAAATCTGTCTTTGACACCTTGTACTATCATTTAAAAAAATTAAGATCTCTTTTATGAATTGGGAAAAAGCATACTCCAGATCCTGGTGGTCCCTGCTCTGCCTTTGGACTGCAGAGCAAAACAGGAGCTGTGCTGCCAGCTCCTGCATATAACACACCTACCTCCTTGTATGCCCCCCTCATTCCATTATTTCCACATGAAGGGGAAGATCAGTTCCTGTCCAGTTTCCAAGCTGAAAGATGTCTGTTTGCAAGGAAGGGAACTCCAAGAAAAGAAACATGGTGTCCAAGAGATGGGTTAGTCAATCCTTCCTTTTCTTGTAAGGGTTAAGCTAAGTGCTGAGCCTGATATGCACTCTAACCTACAGGACAGACATTGTCTGCCTGTTTTTCTTCCACAGGTAGAAGATTTTACTTTTCCCAGTGGTGTAAGCAGTAAATATCACTCATTTTTGACATGTCCTAGAAACTACATATAAGAATGAGAAATCCAGCCTTGTGTTCAACAATCCTAAGCAGTGTGACTTGCTTCATTTTTTTCTTGTTCATATAGTAAGGAAAGATCGTGCTTTAATCTTGATTTGATAACTGTGCCTGCAACCTATTTAAATGAACACATTTAAGTGATGTACAGTATGTGATGTTTCTTTTTCAAGACAAATAATATTTATGAATGCAGTTCTGTAAGCAGAAAAGATTCAAAGAGACTTTGTAAAATGTTAGCTACTCAAATGTAAATATTAAGCTATGATAACTGCATGAAGCTAATCAACCCAAGCATTCTGTCAAAGCTCACATGATGGGCTCACTCATCCTTGACAGCCTAATTGACACTATTATTCTCAAGAGAAGAGTAACTTGCACAATAATGTACAGTACATACAAATGCAAAGAATTTATATACACCAGTTACCTTTCACTGAGATGTTTTAGTAATAATATTTGACTGGTGTAACAACATTTTTCATCATTTTATATTTTATGGACAGCCAGAAGGGATGCATACTGTGCTTCCATCCAGTAAAGCAATAGTACTGTGGAAAAGTGGAGCTTGGAAACTAATTTATACTTGTATCATGATGCATTTGTCCAAGGGGGTGGAGTTGATGTTGCAACCTTAACTGTGACATTTCCTAACTTTGGAAGGCCTGAATTTGCAAACTTAGCAATGTTCTTTTCCCGTTGCTTTAGTGAACATTCAAATTCAGAAGGATTAATTCATCGGTTGTAAAACAAATATGCAACAGATGCATTCCATTTTGAAGTTCACTTTAAAATACTGAAAGGTTAAAGTGCCACTCTAAAGTCTTTTTAAAAGCTACCCCTGCCATGCCCATGTTGAGGAGTATTTGTCCTTGCAGGATGGTGACAGAGCACCAGACACATAAAAGAGCAGAACAGAGTCGAGTACAGCTGTGCCTTTACCTGAAGATGTCTGGTCAATAGTAAGAAGCTTTCTGGTTTTATAAAGCTGATCATGTAATTGTAAGAACAGATGATTCTAGGGTATTGTGCATTAGTTTGTAGGGCAAGCAAATTCTTTCTATTTCAATCAGAATCTTCCAAATGCGATCATGACTAATGAAAATTTTGGAAAATTTTGCAGAGGAAGAAGGTTTTGTTTATGTTGATAGAGTTCACAACATATTTTTTTATTCATGTGGAGTCCCCTAGGACTATTAAAAACAGACAGCACATTATAATCTCCATTATTACCATGGGTTATGTATAGAATATCTAAATCTTAGGTCTGTTTCTATAATATTGAACTATAACATCTCTTTGAAAAATATAAATTCCTTGAACAGAAGCTGTTATGGTAAGAAAGTACATATGTAGCCACAGAAAATACAGAATTTTACTCTAGTGCAAGCATAAACAATAATGTCAACAATGCAATTTAACCCCATTTCTTTATCTGTATACACAGTGTTCTCCCCATCTAACTAGGACATCTGAAAGAAAAGAAAGAAAAAAAATCACCCAAAATGTATGGGAAGCTGGGATATATCTAGAGTGTTTTGTTTTATGTGAGGGTTTTTTTGTTTTGTTTTTTTTTTTTTCTGTTATGCTGCTTGACAAAGAGATAGATCAAAATATTTTGTTTAAGAAACTACTCAGGAAAAACGGAATGTTGGCTTGGGTGAAGAGAATCCCAGCAATCACTGCAAAACCCCAGCTGGTGCATGGCTGTGTGGCAGCAATACCTGGCGTCACAGACCTGTGAGCAGCAGAGATTGAAAGTTCCCCTCCAGCCTCACAGTCCCACCTGTCCTGCAACCAGCCCTCACCTGATGCCACAGGGAGGAGGGTCAGAGAGCCACTGAAAATCAGAAAAACAAGCTAACTGCTAAAAATCAGAAAATAAGACTAAATCAGAAAGTAAGTTACTGCTAGCTCAGCTCTGTGAACCATCTTGGTAAAGGATGTGACAGGCATCAGGTCTGGTGCAAAGGACCAGGAAATTGAGCTGGGAATGAGGGGTGGCTGAAGAAGCATCAACTTACTTTTGCTAATGTTGGTGTGATATTGCATTTGCTGAGAGATCAACTTTTTATTTTCAGCAGCAAAGGGTTTTCTGGGACTCTAGGAGAAGCACTGAATCAGAATCCATTTTCAGCACCTGCAAGAACACAATGCCACCTTCGGGTATGACTGGGGGCTAGGAGGGAGAGGTTACCTATAGTTCTAACATCTTTATTTAGTTGTAGTACTAGTGCTGAAAAACAAATTATGTTTGGTTTCGAGGAGGATCACTAGGACTTTGTGTGTAGAGAAGCCCTGCCCATGGGGCTGTGAGCTATCATGGAAATCAGCACAGACCTGGCTCCAGGGGCTCAGGCTTCCCCAGAGAGCTGACCTGGGTGTCTCCTTGACTGTCTCCTTGGCCAGAAAAAGAAGTGGCCACATAGCCCTGAAAATGACAAGGGGCCTAGTGAAAGACTACAGAAGGACTCAAAAATTATAAATTCTTCTTAAATACTAGATTTAATCCCACGTATAGAACTGCAAGCAAATATGGCTGGCAACAAGACCTTACTTCTGAGAGTCTGTTGGAGGAAGGCTGTATTTCACTCACTCTTATATTTTAAAAATTTCCATTTCTATTTTGATTTCCTTTCTCCTTTTCCTCCTTTTCCCATTTCTCCTGCCATCTATAAAAAATGTAGAATAAACATGCAGTCTAATAGTGATTTAGAAGAGTCAAATAGACTGTACAAAGCTAGGCAAATATAACCTGTTACAATAGTCTTAATTGTTAGTCAGAGAAATATTTGTTGTCAGCAAAAAACCTTAGCTCACAAAAATAAATGAAGATTTTTAAATGGCAAACAGAAATAAGCTGGCATTGGGTTGCTTTTAATGTTAGCTATCACTATTATTTTTATTTAATAGTACATTTTCATTGTTCAGTAGTATTTCCATAATTCTGAGGAGTTCATAAGTTTAGAAATGATATATCATATAGAAATTGTAGAGAAGAAAGGTATATGTCTGTTAATTTCAAGTGGGTCCTTTGTTCCTTTTGCATGCTTACACAAGGTGCATAGTAATGGATTGGGTTTTTTCATTGCCAAACAGCTGCATTTGCGTTCATTTGGTTGCAAAGCTGTTTACTTTTCAAATTACTTTATTAATTGAAAAACTAGTAAATATTGGTAATGTCTCCTCTGACTGTAATTGCCATCACAATTTATCCACATTCCCCTTACATTTGTTGCATATCAAGCCTGTGCCACTACTTCAGTAGAGAGGGAACAAGATATGATAGAGAAGGAATAAGATGATAAACCAGTATTAGTTAGCCTCAACTAATCCTTGGATCTCAAATTCTGACAGAAATATTAATGACCTGAGACCTTGACAATATTGTCAGATAGGACTGCCTTACTCCCATGGGGACAATCAGATCAAGAGAAGTTACACTATGACTCTGATTTAAACAGGCTTCATCTGACAAATCTAATCTGGATCCTATCACTGTGCCAGAACTAAAATAATGCACAAGGCATTTGTTTCCTAACCATGTTCTTTAATTCATTAATCTATAGATTGCATTTTCCACCAACCCTAAATTGGAAACTTTTTTTTTTTTTTTTTTTTTTTTTTTTGTAATAATAAATAGCCCTGATGCACAAGACACATTTTGTTGGGGTTTTTTTTGGTTTTTTTTTTTTTTTTTATTTAGTGGAATAAATACATTGAAATGCTGAATAAAGTATAGACACCATTCTGCAAGCCCTCAATTCTTACCAGGAGCTGTGCTTGGAGGGCTTGCAGGATCAGTTCAGAGAATATATGAGGAAGATAAGAAGGAAAAAAAGAAGAGAGAAAGAGAGAGATTGAAAGGGATTTTGTGGAGACAGAGATATATTAAACCAGACTGTGCTTTCTATTTTCAGTAGCCTAACGAAAGTTCATCTCTGACTTCAGAAAAAGGATTCAAAAGAAAACATGCAGCCAGGATTAGTGTTTGCTAGCTTGCCTCACTATTAAATTTGGTTAATGCGCTGTTTCGAAAATCAGCTCAGAGTAAACTTTCTGGAATAAAAGAAAATGCCTTGTTTCTTCCTCTCTCCCTCTCCCTTGGATTCTCCACAAATATACACCTACATGTTCACATAACCCAAAAGATTTCACAGTGGTAGGTGGGAACAATGTTAACCACTGTTTATTCTTAAATATTACTAAGCTGACTAGTAACCTGTTAAAGCTCAAAACTTCTTTGTAGAACCAAAAAAAGAAACAAAACAAACAATCTTTATAAATAAATTAAAATTCTAACTAAAAAGCTAATTATAAGGGTATTTGTTTTGTTTGAGGTAAGGCACATCTATTATCATAAAGATAATTAACTCAGTCTGACAGATCTAATAAAAGGACAAGTTTAGCATTGGCTTAGCCAGAAGCCCAAGGCAAGCAATTTTTATAATTACTAGTTATTGTAACTGGGCTCAGAGAAAATGGTCTGTGATATTTAAACAGTAATGTTAATTTGCATTTAGACCCATTTTTTTCCTCTTTCCCAGGCAAGATCTATTTAGCGGGAATGAGTAAAATAAACTTGAATAACTTAAAAAAAATAAAAAAAAAAAAGAGAATGGCTCTCTCCTTACAAAAATACTTGGTCTTTTTATGTTCAGATAATTAATATCCTCACAAGGTAAGTGTTCTGGTAATCACAAAACAATTAAATGGCTTAATATAGTTTTAACACAGAGAAAATGTTGAGTTTTCAGACCAAAATGATGCCTGCTGACTGCATTTATTCAGGGCAACTGTATCTTAATGTACAGATCTGCTATAAGTGCCTCGACTGCCCATGCCCTCAATGTGCCCCTGCTGTTGAGCTGGTGAAGAAAGGGCAGGGGGAGGGGGAGCAAAACCCTCTGCTGCTGTAAGGAAGTGGTTCCCATTCACAACAAGAAAGGGAACAAAATAATATTCAGGAATACATGCATAAGAAGTAAATTGCTCCTGCTGGCATGGTGTAGTAGCCCTTTAACTAATGCTTACCTTGACATTTCACAACACATTCTCTGCAAGAAAAACAAATCAACATTTTAAAAGGAGAAAGTTATTTTTTAACTGCTTCTGTAATGAAGGTTTTAGAAATAAGTAATAACTAGAGTGAGAAAATCTTTGGTGATATACTACCAAAAAAGCACTTTAAGTACTTGCCATTCAAGTATGAATTTCATTATGTACTACAGGCAGGTGATGTCAGCCTCAGTGCATTTTGTCAGTGTAGGACCATATCTAGGGGGAACATTAAAGTCATGTAAGCCTAAGCTCCCCAATTTTCAAAGTGCTATGGGCCTGATATATGGATGCTGTAAACTGCCCTAAATCCTTTGAAGACAGAGTCCTACAGCACCACATGAGTTTCACATGAAAAAGAGAGCAAAGGAAGCATGAAGTCTTTGTTCCCAAGAGGGTGGAAAAGACAAATCTGAGACACTCATGAATCAAAGGGACCAGACCAATGCATGTTGGAGCACAGAAACAAGTAGCTCCTGTTTGCTGCCTTGCTTGCTGCTCTCCTTCAGTCCCAGCCTGACAGCAAGAAGTGCAGCCCAGATGCACACACAGACTGCAGAACTGGGCTGCACTTCCCCATTAGCTCACACCTTTTTTCATGGCAGAGTATTTTGGCCTGACTTTGGATCCCAAGAATTTGTCTCATTATTCATCTGTTCCATATTATATGAAGGATTTTGTTTTGTCATCAGCCCTGCTGGCTTTATTTGTTAGTCATCCCATCAGGTGGGATGGGTGATTCACAGTTCCTACTGCATGCTATCCATTCTGAGGGTGGAGGTGCTGCTCACTTGCTCTTTTGCTGCCTGTTTTCTGAGACTGAAGACACTACGCTATTTTTTTTTCTGCTTCACTCTTAAAGGGTTAGATGTGTTTTTAAACAGCTTGGCCAAGGTAATTTTTTTTAATGGGAGGCTAAATTTAGGAACATAAATGCCTATTTGAACTCTGGAATTAGCATACACTCTATCTTATGTTTGGCTATTGGCTGTATATTAATAATTCAGTTTTTGTCTTCAGTAAAATGCGCTTTTTCACTAGATACAAAAAATGAGATTCTTATCTATTTTGACTGAAGATTTTGATGACTTTTTAAAAATTATTTTTTCAGCTTTCTTGTGCTTTGAGGATTTATGAATTTATTTATTCAGTGGGTCTCCTACCCACTAAATTCCCAATGTGACTTTGCATAGCTGAGTAGTTCTACTAATATCAGCAAGATTGCTCACCAGCTGAGAAGCTGTGTGTGTACTTTGCTGGAGGAGAGCTGAAGGGTCTGATCTGTGATAATCGAGCACTCTCTAGGCTACTGACTAAACATCACCTGCAAGGATTTGGTCCTTTTCAGAGCCATGACCCAGGAAGACCAGCAAATATTCATCTCCAGCTAATGTGGAAGAGGGAAAGCTCAAGGCTGAGGATTGAGTTTACTAATTGTAAACCTAAAATGTAATCTCTGAGCTGCTAAATGCCTATAGATATCAAATTTACTTAATCAGTTCCAGGAAAACATTACCACCTCTGCTACACAGAAACAGGCAGACAAAACTTTGCTTTTTTTAAAATCTGATTGTGAACCTTGAAGCCAGAAGACAGGCAGAACCTTTTTGGAGATTTTGAAATTAGGAGACTGGGGAAAAAATCATTCTGTATTGTTGTATGCATAAAAAAGCCCAACAGCATGATCTCTTGCAGTCCCTATCTACCCTGAGATTTTGAGATTTTTAAGCTACTTCCCCCAGAGCTCTAGAATTTCTGCCACTGTGTCTGAATGCTCTCAACAGTGATACTAAGTTTTCTTGATGAAGGAAATTGTTGGTGAAAATTCTATAGCTTCCACTTACTCCTATAATTTTAAAAAAATGTGGAGGGCAATTCCCACTGTATTTTAAGAATTGTAAGTGGGTCAGCTTTTGGCCTACATGGATTGATGGAGCCCTTTAAATAGGCTCTAGCTATAGAATGTTATTAATCACCGTAGCAGACAAAAATACATAGTTTCCTTGCTGAGAATAGCATGTTTTCCTTTGCTTATGAATTGATCCCTGAAAGGTTCCTTACAGGAATATGTTCTTTCTTTCTTTCTTGGCTTCTTTCTTCTGAGGCAAAATGGCTTTAAACTACAGATGTGCTAATCTGTAGGAAACTCTAGAATTCATTGATCCATGGGCAGCATAGGTATTAATCTACCTGGGCTGGGAGACTAGAAGAATGAACAATTCATTAAATAGCCTTGAGGTTATTTTTCCAAACAGCATTGCAAGCAGTGATGGGCCAACAACCTCAAAAGATTCTTATACAGGCTTCAGTTCAGATTAACTTCTTAAATTTCACAGTCTGATCTTGTCTTTGGAAGCATACATACGAGGGGAAAAAACCTAGAGGCAATATTTTAGGTTGGACCAACTGGTTCAGTAATAAAAAAAGCAAAAATATTTAGAAAATTAATTTAATCTTTTCCCTGAGACCTGATGCATATTCCAAATAAATTTAAATGCATCTGTAAGAAAAAGAATGTGTGTTTGAACAGTTTTCCTAATATTCTTTAACAAAAAATGCAAAATTTATTATTAAATCTTATTGTTTCAAAAATTACTACTTAGTGCTGCAAAATTGGCAGCGATGTCAATGCAATACTTTTTTTTATCTTCCTCACAACTTTTACTTCTTGTTGTTTCCAGTAAATGAAAAGACCTTTGTAAACTGACACACATGGTGATACTGGCAAATCCCTCAGGATCATTTCTTTTGTGACACCAGCAGAATAGAAGTGTGGAGAGATGTCTGAATATAGATTCTGTACATCAGCTCCCATGATACATAAATCGACCCATAAACTGTATATATTCATGAATCTCCCCCACCCTTTGTTCTTTGCTTATTGTATGTTTTGCCAATGCAGTAAAACTTGTGGATGTCACAAACTTATTCTACCAGGCTTTAAAGGGCACAGTAAAACCATCCTACAATGCAGAGCTCTGTTTAATTTATGTTGCCTCTACCTGAGGCTTGTTACTGTGTTAACAGCACCTATGTCTATCTATTCCACTGCTTTTGATCATCTCAAAGGGCAGGAAGCAGCAAGAGAATGCACAAAAATTTGTCTTTTCCAGCATATCATGAAGACATATACCCAGATTTAAAGCTGTTAGAAGCTGCCTATTATTGTACTATCAAATAATGGAGTTCCTTGCTGTGAAGTGCTCCTGAATGTGACAGCACGAGCACTAATGTGACATTGCTTGACTAAATGGGTGGATAAAACAATTGCAATGATTTCTGTCAGTGTTTCAAGGGTGGCCTGCATGCACTTTGGTCATGCAGTTTCTGCTGCAGCTTGGCACTGTTCTGGCTCTAACATTAATAGATCCCTCTTAAATCTAACAGCCAGATGGTCAGCAGTTGTGAACTACTTACTGAACCGCTCTTGAAGTTATGCCAGGATATTTGTACACACATATTCTTTCTGCAAGCCAGTGCTATAAGGTCATAGCAAGAACAAGGTCAGAAGTGATGTGTCTCATGTTTTTGGGGGCGTGTGTTAGCCTGACTGGCCACACACAGTTGTTGAGCAGCAAACAGAAGAGGTGGAGATAATAATTCATAACAAGCCAGCTATTAATTAAATTTTTGAGTCTTTTTATGTTTGCAAATTGTCCATTAACAGACCCTGATTTTATGGAATGCATTTGTTACTCAGAGTTATTTGCTGACACAGGAAACAGAAACCACAGAAATGCTGGCTGGAGCTTACCCTTATTTCTTAAAGGCTAAGCAGAATAGCCATCAACTGGGCACTTACCACGAGGCCTGGTGAAAGAAAAATGGAGTGTAAAGTCAAAATATAAGAAGCTGGAAGACAGAGATAACCATCATAAAAGAGTTTGCAGCCTCTTGACCTCAGCAATATTACCAGCTACATGCCATAACTTGATCTTTGGCATTAAACACTCTGCTGAGTAGGTGTTTGCTGTGTTACCATCTTCCTGGATGTTTTTTTGCAGCTGTCTTAACTCTTGGGCTGCTGCCATGCTCTTCTACATCTCTTCCTCTTGACACATTATTCCCAGCTTTCAAGGTAAATTTTGGTTACAAAACCTCCTGAAAGGAACTTGCATCTCCTTGCCAGACATTTTATGAGTAATTTGAAGATAAAGATATGCTTGTAAGTGTATTTGTGAGACCATTTTGATCAACTATTTTCATCCACACAATAAATTTTGCTGTATATGAAAACATATATACATATGTATATACATTTATGTATATATATAAAGCATATATACAGTTATATCCTGCAGTGATGCCCTTACTTCAGTGGAGCACAAAAGACTGTGCTGCTTGCTCACAGTCTCTGCCATTTAGAAACTTGCCATTGCCATTGTTAAAAATTTCAAAATCACTTTCAACTTTCATTTCTCACTCTTTTTCTTTTTCATATCTGAGAACAGACTAAATTTCCACCCACCCTTTCCTTTTTTTTTTTTTTTTAAATGTTGAACTGGAAATTGTTTTGAGTAACTCCACTTTCAGTGCATATTCCCGGCCTAGCATAAAACTACTGAATAGCTCATTTGTGAGAAGTGTAGGCAGAAGGAATGTGATTGCAGGCAAATTTCAGTAGGAACTGAAACAAACGTTCACAGCGAGTATTTTCCGGTGTTCAGTCACACTGGCTAACCATTAATTGATGGCGATAAGTGTCTCTAGTTAAATGCAGTATCTGAGTAACTGAGCTGCATAATGCACATTGCTGTGTTGCACTCAGCTTATTGCTGCCACATGTGAGCAGAGAGGCTGTGTGAAAAGCAGCTTCACAGGTGCAGGGCAGGGTGCTCTGACAGGTGCAAGAAGCCTTTGGAAAAATCCTAAAACAGAAGTGATAAGGTTGTAGGAGTTTCTTGTTTTAGAAAGGATTTAGGGGTTAAAATGGAAGGAAAGAATAACACAAGCCAATGTAGTTATGTTATTAGAGTATCATACCCAGATATCATCATAGAACAGGTGAATTTTGCCAGCGAAAATGTCTTCTCAGTTGGGCTGCTACTTAGGTTGGGTCTGCACGGCAAAAATATGATCTCACTTCCTTACTCAGTCACTGTGAAGCTGCCTTGAAGCCAATTACTGCCTCCTGGTCACTTGTCACTGCTTGTCAGGAATGAGCAGAGAAGGCCAGGGAGATCAAATATCCCCCTTCTAGAAAGCCTTCAAGGCTTTTCCAGCTCTCAGTGTGGTGTCTGTGATTCCATCTCAGGTATGTTGCTATTTGATGATCAATACTATTTAGGACAAAGGTTTTTCCTTTTCCTTTGTCTGCCAATGAATCCACCATGATAAGAAAACCTGAAAACAGCCACTGTAGCATTGGAAATAAGTTTCTGTGCATAGAGGAAGTGTGTGGTAGTAACTAGAGGCAGGATAGTGTAGCTGTCTGCTTTCTTTTATGATTTTCAGAGAGAGCTATACTCATCCTCATGCCAGCTACCAATGTTCTCTGAAGACAGAGCCAGTGGAGTGAGACATGCTGCTCCCATGCCTCAAGTTATCTTATCAGCTTCTACTCTTGATCCCTGGGATGCAAGGGAATTTCTAGCATAAACCTTAAGCACTCCCACAAGCCACCAAGTCATCTTAAATTCAGAAATTATTAAGCTTCTTAATTTAGAGACTTTATTTCTTAAGCCTGAATCTCTCTCCAGAAAGTGGGTGAGAAAAGTCAAACATTTATTAGAATAATCACTCATCTGACAGCGTTCAGCTTCACTGTAAATAACTTTTTTCCCTTTCTCATGAATGTTTGCCCACTCTTTTCTCTCTCCATTTTTGGAAAAACTTTCCTAGAATTTGAAATTTTAGGAAAAATATAATAATGTGTGAAAATTACTGAAGTCTGGAGTTCTCATAAAATACATACCTTTCATGCACCCAGGCAGGATAATCCCACAACTGATTTACTTTGCAGAACTTCTGTGCCCCAGCCTTGACTTATAGGAAATTGCACTACTCTACATCACCTCAGCTTGCTGGGCAAAGAACAATCCATTAATTGCTTGGAATATTCAGGAAAGACAGTATTCCTGGTCTGAAACTAGTATAGATGGCATCAAAGTATTATTACTGTGAACATAAAAAAAAAAAAAATACAATTTATCTGTAACATAAATGCCACCTCTAGTCCCTTATGGGATACCTACCTTGTGTTTTATGCTCACACAGGTAGAATATTAAACTTCCAGCAGCAATGTGCATGTTTTGCTGCTTAGGCCCAGTACAGTATTTTCTTTGTCTTGCTCTTCCACCTTAACTTTCCCTTCTTTCTTATTTGTTGCACTTATTGTTCTTCATTTCATTCTTACCTGCTCAGATAGTCATCTGACCTAGTTTTATGATATGGATTAAAGTAAATCCTATAATGTAAGTATTTTTGCTTTTCTGTATTCTGCTCTGTCATCTGTGTTTTGCTGGGATTTTGAATACTGGGGCTGGCTTTGGTTGAGAGAGCTTCTGTGTCTCTGAGACCTACCCCCTAAGTGACTGGGATCATGCTGAAAGCAACTTTGTTCTCTGCCTTCTTGGGTACCCATTATCTCATTGCTTCAAAAGCAGACTTAATTCTTCAACCTCTGAAGATAACTTTGTCTTTAATTATTCATTCAGAAACTCCCACTGAGGTGAATGGGGGAGGGAGAGGGAAGGTCCCTGTATGTTTTCAATCAGAAAAGCCTAGTTGAATGATTTCTGTTTGTGCAGTGTTAACTCGCTTTGGGTAAATATGAAATGGGAAAGAAGCAATCTCTTAACATTATTGGGTTAAAAAGCCAGCTGAGATTTGCTCTGATGCAAATCCCTCTGCCAGTTCAGCAATATTGGCAATGTCTAAGAACATTAAGAAATAAAAGCAAACATGAACACCAAGAAAGCGAATGATCCTTCCTTCTTTCCCACTCTGTGATGATGAATTGAAATTAGAGTTGAAGGAAATGAACAAAGGTTTTTGCTAGTGTCCCAGCCTTAGAAAAGGTGCTGAATCATAGGGTGTCTTGGTTCAGCTTTTAATCTGTGTTTTTCTTTGTTTATGAAGCACTCAACTTTTGTTTAACAGGTGGTAATCAAATATTGTGTATATGCTGACTGCTTAGTACTGTGGCTGAATTTCCTGCCCTGTCTTGCCCCAAGAGTAGCTTACTGATCCATACATTCCATTGTAGGAATGCACCTGGATTTCATCTCTCATTTTCACACTTGCAGTTTTTTCTTTTGCAGGGTAATGGCTGTTACAATTGTTATGTGACATGCAGTCTGAGAGGTCTATCCCAATCTGAAAGTTATATATATCACATTTTCAAGTATGAATTTCTGTTTCATTATGTAAGCATATGTAGTAATGGGATTTAACTATTGTTACTACAGAATTTAAAAAAAGAGAACAACTTTTAGAAGTCAATGAGTTGAGGTTCTTCATTTAAAACCACAACTTTATGGAAGCAGCCAGCCCAAATTATAGGAACCTCTGGCCAACAACTGTGACCACACAGCTAAGGAGATTTTTGATTTTAGGCTACAATTAACAATCAAAAATACTGAGGGAATGAGAGTGGTGAAATAAGAGGTAAGAATGTGTGCCTAGCTGAAGTGATACCTCTGAACACTGCCCCATACCTCTGTGCTGTTGTGCCCTTGCCATCCAGAGTGCCTCACAGTGCTGCTGGTGCTTTTGTCAGTCTCCTGCTACTTGTGAAAGGAGTACCCACATAGAAACACTGTCCCAGGCACTTCTACCAGACAAAGTGTGCATTGAAATACAGGACAAGTGGCAGCTACAAGAACCTATGAATACATTATTTCTTCTCTGCACACACCCACACATGGGAAAGAGAGGGAAACTTGGAAGTGCTGCTCCCCCAGACAAACCCACAAAGATAAAATCTGCTGCTTTCTATGCAGGATTTTTTTTTTAAACTTGAATAGATGACATTACAGAAAAGACCATCTGTAACATAAACAGCTCAGTGTGACCAGCTAACAAATGGGCAGCACGTATGTATTCTCTGAAGAATCATGTACAATCACCATTCCAGATCTCCTGAGCTTTCCAATCTGAACCCTAGAGCTGAATTGCTGTATGGCTCTGAGCAAACCACTGTGGGATAGATTTAACCTGCTCTCTGGCTGGCAGTGCTGGGTAGTTATCATCTACATGTGTGTGCAGGTAGCTGAGGACAGAGTTAGGCAGGCATGTCCATCTTTTATCCCAAGGTGAGGGTACTCTTCTACTTGCAGACCAGATTCCCAAGGGCTTCCAGTCTTTATAGAACCAATAAAGGACTGGTTTATCAGCCTTACTGCTCGCATGCTTTTTATTTCTATGTATATTTTTTTATGCTTTGGATTAAAATTAATCCCACAAATAATGTGCATACAGTACTTTAAAACAGCTGCATTTCCTAGCCTGTGCCCATGTTTTCCTACTATCTATGGCTACCGAAATTATTTTATTATTGGTTTGTGGTTATTTGGCTCTGGGTTTAAAGAAGAAAACCGGGCTTTCTATGGGAAAGCCTAGTTCCTCAGAGAGAGCTTGAGTTTTCAGTATTTTCATGTTACAGATTTCCTGACTGAATGCTTACTCTTTCAAAACCAAGTTTGCTTGAATTAAAATGCATACCAGTCCCAATATTACTGTAATCAGATTTTTTAATTTCAGAAAAAATATTTCCATTTATACTTAGAGAAATTTATTGATACTTGAACAGCTCTACTGATGCTAGGAGAGTCCCCAGCCTAACTTACATGTCTAAATACTTATACAGTTTTTGCTTAAGCAAATATTTTTCCACTGTCAGGCAAAACTTACTAACCAACATTTACTCAGATCAATATATTTTAATTGAAACTAATGGCCGATAGCTTAAACCAACAGATTTTGCACTGAACTAAGTACATTAAAACAATACATGCCAAAACCTGTGAGGTCTTGTATAAAAGGTATTTTTTTTCTTAGCTAGAACAATTTTACTGAAACTTATGCATACGAATGGTAATCAAAATACTGGCATTCAGACATTGCTAATGGCATCAGTACATTCAGACAAAGTCAGACAAACTTACACAAAGCCATATAAAACAAGGAGTTAATTTGCAGTAAGTGAAGAAAAAAAAAGCCTCAGGCTTGATTCCTTCCCTTTGCTACAAACTATTTGCCTGATCTTGGATGAAGTCCTCAGAGGACTGATTTAGGCCTGGACTTTCCCAGCTGACAGCAGCACAGTAAGCCAGGCTCTGCTGTGCAATCACCTGCTCGAGGTGGCTCAGTACATTGATTATTCTGGGAATGTACAACCAACGTGGCCAGTTCAAACTAGCAGATCAGGTTTGGTGAAATCTGTCATTAGTGGCTCATATTGCAAGATTTGTTAACACAAGAGAGAATGAGGCACCTTGATATCTGTGGAGATCAGCACACCTCTTATCTACCCATAGATACACAGAACAAGGACAGTAGCACTTCACCAAAGTGTGTCTTCTTTGACTCTAAGCTTTTGGGCTGGGCACCATCTCTGACTTTCTGCTGAGACAATACATCCCAACAGGGTCTCAGGCACAGTTATTATGAAAGCAAGCTGATTGTAAATATAGAATGAAAGAATTGGAAGAAGAAACTCATAACATTTACCCATCTGCTGGATTCCTATTTTCAGCAGGAGAGGCACAAGACCACAGACACTACTGTGCGTAGGAGCAGTGACACAAAGACAACTGGGTGGGCTGGAGGCTGGCACATGGTCATCTGTTTTGGTATTCAGCTACAATTACAGCATAATTAGTCCACTAATTGCATACCCAAGCTTAGTCGATGAATTTGTATTTGTAATTACAGCTTATTGAAATGCACTGTGTTTTCAATGCTTGCCTCTGTTTCTATGAGAGAGTGAAATTTTCTTCTTCCACTCCCCCTGTGTTGATTGCACATGCAGAAATGTAAAAGATGACCATAACCCACGCAGGCGAGTATGTCAGACCCTTGCAAAAATAGCAGCCAAACTGTAACCACCAGCTCTGCAATCACATCTTGGGAGTTCCTGGCCTCAGGTGCAGCTTTATTGGCTTCAGAGCCAACACTGTGCAGTGTCAAGAGCCAACCCTGCTTACAGAATTGTGCTGGGGGGATGCAGAGCTCCTGCTACTCGAGTTATCACCTGTTGAAAATGGCTTTCCAAAAAGCAGCCTCCATCTCCTGCAAAGACATTTTCCAACTCCATTTGCAGAAAATTTTGCAACTGCCCCAATAACAAACTCTTCCCTGATCTTTTTCTTGTGAAGTGAGTAAGTGGAAGCCACTAAAGCAATGTCATTTCTCAAGCAGAAGCATTGTTTTTCTTAAAATCTACGGGGAAAATATTTCCTTTTCTTCCATAGTTTCCCTATATCCAGCTGAGAAGCATAAGCTAAATGCTAAGAAAAGGAATTATCCTTTAAAAAGAATCCTGGATGATGCTTTAAACAATGTAAAGCTTTGTTTTTATTTGATAAACCTTCATAAAACCCCCATATTCTTTGAAGTTCTGAAGTGGTTGCCAGGAGTTTCTGTCCCATGAGAAGGAAAGGTGGCAGCCACATGACATATGTGCAGGATTTTATGCATTCTACAAGAGGTTAGAGAGTCTGTCTCACTTTCAGAGAGATGCCACTGTATTTATAAGATGGTCTGTACCAAGGGAGAATCAAACTGAAACTTGAAGTCTGTACATTCTGTAACAGTTTGCTTTAATTAAAATTAGACATGTTCCTAAGCACAGCTCCAGATCAAACATACTCTTCAAACTTTGGTGAAACCTGATAATGGAGTAGTACTTTTTTTCCCCTAAGCTTCCTTTAAAAATAAAATCATTGATTGCACAAAAACTTGGTGCTGACAACTGGGGAGCTGTAGACTCAAAGTTCCTTGAAAACTAACTAGATGGACCATACTATTTCATTTTCTATGTATCTATTCCCCATGATTTATGATTCCCACATACCAAGATCTGAAACTCAGGCCAAAATGCTGAAATGAAGAGCAGAGGAAGTAAACAACATTGACATTTCAGAGTAAAACCCTTTCAAGCTCAGTTATCCCTGTTGTTAAGGAAGCTACTGATGTAAGGGAAACTTTTGGAATGAAAGGACAAATAAAAAAGTACCTTTTAGGAGGAACATGAAGCTGTTGATTTTTTCAAGAAATATATTCCATATCTTATCCCTGCTCTTGATTGGTTCAGCAGAGATCTGAAATGTTATTAACTGGAGAAAACAAACAAAAGCCCCACCAAAAACCCACCCCCAAAGCCACACTCCAAAGCTAAACAAACAAATCTCAAACCGAAAGCAAATTTCCACAGATTTCATAGGACACCGGAGTTTACAATCTTCATTTGAGTGTGGTTTGTTCCTTCTCTGCATATCTTTGGTGAACAGTGTTTCAAATTTGAAAAAAAAAAAAAAAAGTCATTTCATTCAAGTACTGTGAAATAGATGAAAGTATCTGACTGAGGAGGCAGGGCTCTTTTGTCATCTAGCCTCGCCTATTATACTGTTTAGGTTTGGAGTCCTAATTATTTAGCCAGACCACAGACCATATCCTTTAAATAAGTAGCAATACACATTTAACAAGTTCCTTCACAACTTAACAGTCAAGTGCCATTACCTATTTAACAAGTAAGTTAATTGAGATGTTGCACACAGCACAATCGCCTTGTAAATTCAATTAATCCCTCACAACCAGCTCAGACTTGCTGCCCTTCAAATACTTGCACAGAGATTTAGAAAAGGATATATTTAGTATATTTAGTGAGGAGATGAAAGGGAGGGAGAGATGACTAGACTCTTGCTTTGGCTGGTGTTTGTAAAATGGTCATTGTACTTGACAATTTTATGCATTGCACTGTATAGAACACACTGTCAGCCTGAGCATCAGAGTATCTCATTCAGGCATGTGCAATTTGCACCTGTGTCAGTTGTAGTTAATTACAGAAGTATTGTGTGGATGGGTATAAATGCAAAGCTTTGAGATAGAAAACATGAGTTCAGACTTTTTTAATTATTATTAATAGATTAGAAGTGCTTTGGTTGATCTGATTTTGTGGGGCTTTAGGGTATCTTTTATTTTTAAGGCAGCCTGTAAGATATAAACTCTGTACTCCACACGCAACATATTCTGTCTTGTTGGTTAGTCCTAAACAAGGGTTGAAAAGAGAGAAATCTTGCTAGCACAGAGAATCAGCACTTTTTAATTACCCTATTTTGTGGCACAAGGCGGGCTGGTGAGGTGACCTACAACAGGAAGTCAGCACTTTTTGAGTGAAACCGAGCACATTTTTGTATTTGTTTGCTTCAGCCTTCTATTCTCTTTCAAATGGATCAAGTCCCCTTTCTTTGGATCTTCAGCTTTATCCATTAGTACATCCCCAAAGAGTACTTTGTCAAACAAAGCAAAACACCTTGAAGACAATTCTAAGTTTTTTGAGAGTTATAGCCCATATACTTTGTTTATGTATAGTGATTATTTATTGAGTTAGCACTCTCAAAAGGCAGATCTGGATACCAGAAAAATGCATCAGATAATTGTGAGTTGGTTTGCTCTCCTGGAATTTGTGGTATTTTATGCTTTCTTAATGGCATCACCTGAGACTCTTTGGGCACAAAAATATTTTAAAACATGATCTATAATAAATTTTCAGGAAGTGCTTTTCCAATTCCCATAGTAAGAAGCTCTGTTGAAAATGTTATGTCCAGGTTCTTGCTCTGGATAACATACTAACAAATGGCTACACAAATCTTAGAGCCATAAGAAAGACCAGAGAAAGAGATTTTGATTATTGTAAACCTAACTCCTACAATGAACAAGTGTTTGCATTTAATCTTTCCTTACTGCATTTTGAAAATCAGAAAATAGTTTGTCATGTGATGCTTAGAAATATTTTCTTAGGCTATGTTCTCAGTCAGAAGTTTGCTAAGAATCACTTCTCTCTCTAAATATCAATCTCTTTAGGAACCCTGAAAAGGACTCCTGGATTTAGAATATGTTGATGAGAATAAAACCACATTGAAAAGCTCAAAGGCCCAATAACACCTAACTCACTTCCACTATAAGCAGATAATTATCAACTATGAAAATGTCAACAGCTACAACTTCAAGAAATAAAATACTGTATAATTTTCATGTGACCATGCCAGAGCATGCTGTCAGCACCTGAGGAAATCAAGAAAGAAAGCTTCAGGTATTTTGAGATCTGATGGCCAAGGAAAGCTAGTTCATCTTCTGGGATACTTTTAGTAAGAACAATGCAGCAGTATCACAATAGATTATTTAGACACCAAACTGATGCTATCAATGATTTTTCATTACTCTATGCTCTACACGCCTCTTTTGGAACCAATGCTGACCACACAGCTTAGTATAATTGAGAGGTTGAGCTCTATTTCCATCTGATATTTTCCCTGCTGCTTCAATGATAATAGGCACATACAATAGGAGGAGATAATAATACAAAATCTATATTACTCTCAAAACCATCTTTTGCTGTCTAAATCCATTGTACTCTTTGGGAGCTAGTTAGCTAATTATTAAAACAATATCTAAAAATAATCAACTTGCAGAAAATTTGGCAGGCCAAATTCAGTTCCCATTCATCCCCAGATAGCACCAGTGCATTGTAGTGTAGGAGGGAGGATTATAGAAAACAGTGTCAAATTATTACTTTTCAATAGTGGATAATTCATGTGTGGGTTGTGGGAAATAGTCTAATAGCTTACAGACAGCCATTACACTCTTTACCCCCTCTTCATCTTGTTCCTTACTAGCCAGATTCAAGCACAGCATGTGCTATAGGAGAGCCTGGGTATCCTTGCAAGACCTCTTTCATCTCTCATTGCAGATAGAATCTGGCAAAGAAGGAGTACCACATTATTTTAACACAAAGACAACTGTCACATTATTTCCCCAGTGGCCAATCACCCTGCAGGGGACAACTTCATCTATATTGTACCTGCTTAATATACTTCATTAACTCTGTCAATTACGAGCTACCTCAGCACCTTTTCTGTTGGCATTACACAATTAATTCTTTCCATGTCCCAAACAGTACCACAGCTTCTAGTGCTTCATAATCCAAGGAGATATTAATCTTAGAAATGTGTATTAAAACAATTAAAATAGATTTTCAATATGGTTTATGGTTTTTTTTTTGATAGTGTTCAGCACCTTCTACTATTTTTGAATTTTAAATATATATATATATATAATGAGAGTTCCCTCTAAAAAGCATACATGTCTTATAGGGGACTACATTTTTCTTTGACAGAGACTTTCCATAGAAGTTCTCATTGCCAAGTATAGCAGCAAACTTCTCTAGTTTAACATACTCTTTCAAGATAAAATTTAAAGTAAATAAACAGAGACTTGACTTCATTCACCTCATTGAGGCTTGCTAGGCTAGGAGTTAAGGAGCATATTTACCCTAGGCTCTTTCTGCAGGCATTGGAGATAGGTTTTCCATTCTGAATAGAAATTCAGCCTACCTGAGCCAAACTATACTCACTGACTTGTGTGAGACTCTGCTCCTCACCACAGAGCCTTAGTTAAGTGTCTTTCATAGAATGTGTCACTTAGAATATTCTTGTGAGAAGCAGGAAATTTGGTTTTATAGAGACAGTTCAAGAGGCTGGAGTTTCAGGTGGCTGCAAGGGCCAGCAGAAAGGTGGGGTTGGATGAGGAGCTAAAATCTGGGGGTGGGAGTAAGGTGGCATTAAGATTGCAGGAACAGGTATGGAACAGGAAGAAGGGGGCTTGAGAGCTCCAGGGCAGCAAATCTATGGGAGGGAACTCCACAGTCAGAAGGTGTAAAACCAGAAAAAGCATGTGTCTACTTGAATATTAAGCTCTTCTTGTACTAATCAGCTTCAGTGCATGAGCCCAGATCACCAGAGAAAGGAGCTTGGGGAGGCAGTGTAGGGTATAGGGTACAAAAGGGTGACACTCACAGCTGCACAATTTGACAACTCCCCACCACCACTGTAGGGCAATAACAGAATTGCAGGACTGCTCCCCACTTCCCTCCCTCGCCCTCTTCTCTTTCTCTCTCTCTCTTTCTTTTCTTATTTTTTTTCTTTTCCTCTATCTGGAATATGACAGGTTTCTTCAAAGGACACTTTTGAAACTAAGAATACCTGTATTTTCACAGAAAAAAAATCAAACAGTAAATGACCTAATGTCTGCTACAAAGACATCTGATTAAAGCAAATTCAACATACAGTTTAGAAAAGACGAGCATCAAATGTTCTGAAAGAGAACAGATGAACCAAGAAAATTGAAAGTCAATGGAAATCCTAAATACCTCCTGATTACACGGAGTTTTCCCAGTCATTTTTCAAAAGGAGCAAGGGACATCTGATCGCTCAGCTCCTGCTCTAATTAGGTTGAAAGGCAAATCCCTCAGAAAAGGGAAGCATGGCTTGAGGGTACCCATTGCAATTGTGGAGTCTGTTGTGAAGTTGTCAGTTTCTGCATGATTCAGCTTTCCAAATGAGTATTTCTTCCAGCTGAATATTTTTTGCTGCTTCTCCTTTTCTTTTGGTGTTTTGTTTTTTTTTTGCCCAAATCAGTATGCTTCCTCCAGAGGTAGCTGCTGCATCTTCTGCAGATATTGATCAGGATAGTCTCTCTGATCGACAGGAGAGAAAATGACATTACCTGTCATCCTTTCCCATGGTACACAATTGTAAAATACGAGGTTTCAGTGCATCAATTAGCTTCAAAATACTAGAGCTGCATATTGAGAAATAGCAGGTACCTATTGCCATATGCTACATTTGTACCTTCACTACCCTTCAAGACACCTTTGGGGCATTACAGCATTATAAGTACAGTTGGAATGGGTGTATAGCCTAAATATGAAAGGAAGAAGGGTCTCCAAAGTGAGAATTGTGTCTGCAACAAATAAAGATTTTTTTAAAACACCTTCCTCCTTAATACTGCTGTCTGGGATAAGATTCCATTTTAAATTGGTAGGAAAACCAGTCAAAGTGAATTCTCTAACTGTAGTTAAAAAAACCCCATGTGATTGTCTGGTGTGCCCATAACTTGAATTTTTGAATTAATACAGGAAGGATTTAGGGAGTTGCAATACACCAAACTACTTCCACTTCTGTAAAAGCTGTTTGTTCACAGCCAGGTGTAGTACCTTTTTTTTCCCTTCCTTTTTTTTTCACTCCCCTTAAATAAAAATGAACGCTGTGCAAACACCAGCTGACTCCTTTTTAATCTGTCAGCACATTCTTTACATCTGTGCATAAACATTATTATCACAAACTCAGAGTGTTACTGCAAAAATTATCAGAGTCCTCAAAACGTACTCTCTGCAGTCTCCATTGGAATACAACTTTAACACCTTAATGTGAGAACAAGCAAGCTCTAGGAGGAAAAAAAGAAAGGTTTTTCATTTTCACAGAAGGTTAGCCAGGGTTTCCTTCACCATCATATGTATGCACAGGGTAAATATTTTGTACTCAGTACAGTATTTTCTTCTGACGTATAGTCGGCCTCAATAATGTTTCCTATTGTGTTCACTTAGAATATTAACCACTGATGGAAAGACACGGAAGAATGATGCAGGACATGGCATATTATCAGATTTTTAAAGATTACCTTTTAGAACAGAACCTCTAGCTAGGTATTAGGGTGTCTGTATGTAGGAAAAAAACAAAGTCATATTTTTCATGTTTATAGAGATGACCTTTTATGTTATAGTACAATGCTTTGAAGCACAGTTATTTTAATTGCTTTATATGCCTATTGAGACCATTCTGCATGTCACTTTGTTATATATAGTACCAAGTCACACGTTTGGTCGATGAATCTTTTGCTGCCTTGATATTTATGTTAAACTCTGAGTGGGAGCTGTGGAAACATTGTATTCTGGGTTTTGCTGTTGGTGTTTTCTTGTTGTTTAGGTTTTTTACTGTCACTCTAGCTAATGTCACCTAATGAGGTGACAGGAAGAATTAAAAATGACAGATTGTTTTGGCTGCAATAGGGCTGTCTGAGCTGTATTTTCCTGTAACACAGCTCAATAAACTCAGCTTGTGGAAAACCCTCCGCATGTGATTCATTGCTGCAGCTGGGGGAGGTTTGAGGAAGAGCAGTGGTTGGGATGGGATGGGATGGGACGGGACGGGACGGGACGGGACGGGACGGGACGGGATGGGATGGGATGGGATGGGATGGGATGGGATGGGATGGGATGGGATGGGATGCACAGATAGGGACTTGGCACCCATGGTATGGCAATTCCAAGGATGCTCCAGCCACCAAAAACACCTCATCAGAAGTTGTGAGGGTTGACTATGGCACACTCATTTCTCTCCAAACACTTGGTAACACTGCAGTTGTCAGTCCATAGTGCTGGAGAACAGCCACCCAGGGGATGCAGGGCAGCCTCCGGCTCTGTGTATAAACACTTCAGCATCCGTGTGCCATTCTGCTGCTGTGCTCCTGGTGGAAGAATAAAAGGTATCAGAAGAGATTCCTAGGACTGAATGGTTAACTACAGGTGTCAGACTGATAGCTGGTGTAATTAAGAAAGAAGATCTGTCATTTCACAGACTGTGCAGAATAAATTCCAGATATCCACGCATAATCTTTCAAAGTGCCTTTATCTCCAGAGTCAGAAAGGGTGACCACAGAATACCCTGAACCCAATTATGTACTTTCTGATTATCATATTTTTATTTCTCAAGACACAGGGCTAATAAGAAAGATCAAAAAATATTTGAACCAGAGTAATTTCAAATGTCAAGAACTAGTTATTCTTACAACAAGCTCCCAGGTCTTGGCAATGTAATCTATTCTCTGTTTGGTTTGATTCCTCTCGGGGAGTGGAAACGAGGGACTAGGAGACTTGAACTGACTTTGTGCTGTGGAATCAACACATACTTTTGAGACCTATATTTGACACTGGCTTGTTTGTTCCTATTTTAT
This sequence comes from Erithacus rubecula, assembly GCF_903797595.1. Taxonomy (NCBI): domain Eukaryota; kingdom Metazoa; phylum Chordata; class Aves; order Passeriformes; family Muscicapidae; genus Erithacus; species Erithacus rubecula. The sequence continues at coordinate 15,950,685 of NC_136687.1, read as the reverse complement.
TTGGTGGGAGCTTTTTATTTTTGGGTGTGGAGGTTTTTTTGTTGTTTTTGGGGTTTTTTTGTTTTTTTGGTTTTTTTGGTTGTTGATATTGTTGTTTTTGTTTTGTTTTGTTTTGTTTCATTTTGGTTTTTTGGTTGTTTTTTTTTGAAGTTGGGTATGGTGGAGTGATGTTGGTTTGATCTTTCTTTCTTTCTTTCTTTCTTTCTTTCTTTCTTTCTTTCTTTCTTTCTTTCTTTCTTTCTTTCTTTCTTTCTTTCTTTTTGGTTTTTTTTGGTTTTTTTGTATTTTTTGTTTTTTAATATGTTTCTCAGAGAGAAAACTGCAGAGGGATTTCAGGGAATTTGTGTTCAGTTCTTTGGATCAGAATAACCCAATCAGGTAAGAGTCAGCAGGAAGGATAAATATAAAATAAAAAAATTCACATCAAAATTTACTTTAGGAGGAAAAGAAATGTTGCCAATAAAATAAGTGATAAAAGAGGAAGGGCAAAGAGGTGGATCCTTCTGCAGTAGGAAATAAAGCAAATTTCTGCTTTCCAAATGATTATTTGAAAAAGGATTCAGAAGATACCTGACTTTATTCTCTTACAGTTCCTCATGTTCAAGTAGCAGTGCACATATGGATGCTAAGGAAAACCATGTGGTTCCGCATGGATGATGTTCTGCATGTGTAACTTCTTACAGGGGAGAAAACAGCTACAGTGCCTGTAGGTCTCTGGTTTTTGGCAACAAGACATAAAGGTAGCTCCTGTGGCCTGCTTTATTGAGATGCTGAGCAGCCATAAATTTAGGTGAAATCAGGGAGCCATACATACCAACCCTATGTTTTCAGAGATGGAGCTGGTTTGGTTCTTTGTTCTCCAGATGGGTCACCAAGAGAAGAGTCACAGGGATGCCAAGTGTTCCACCCTCCCAGCCAGGGCTAAAATGCTGCCTGTATCAGACAGAGGAAGAGGATAATTAAAAGTAACAACTCTATAACGAGAAAGATAGCTTTGCTCCAATCAGGGTACAGGTGAAAAAGAGTGAGACAAATTTAATTTGAACCTTATTCCTAGGCTAGCAATTGAATTCAGTAGTTATTCAGGTCTCAGACAAAATTCTAGGAAGTAAAAATGAAGATGGAAAAATACAGCAAGTAATCATGCAGAGTAGAATTCTGAGGGTAGCTTCAAGAGAACAAAACAAAACTGTTTTCACTGAGATCAATCATGTTAGTTTCTGTCCTTTTTTTTTTTTTTTGTCCTAATTATCAGTGCCAAGCAGGAATCACAGATTAGACACTATTGAAGCTATTTTTAAGTTTAGCTTATTGAAACCTGTTCTTTTCAATGAATCTTCTCAGAACAAACTTAGCTTTTAGATTTTCTGCTATATTGCTCACAATATCCTGAAAGGAAAGGAGCAGATGTGGATAATTCCTCTAGGGACCAAGATCATTGCAAGGAGTTCAGAGACTCACATGCACACATTAAATTAGGAATTTGAAGGTGGGGTGGAGGGGATCTATTTCTTGATTATGCAAAAAAAAAAAAAAAAAATGCTGCTCAGGGCTTTTTCCCAAAACTCTTTGGATTTGGAATCCTGTTCTCATTGTAAGAGAATGGCAGACTGAAGACTCCTTTGCTCTAATGTGATTTGAATCTGGGTATGGTTTTTAGGAAATTAAATGCCTAGGCATTTAGATTAAAGTTTCATCCAGAAAATGCTGTATCATGGTGAGGAGGGATTTTGGACCTTGCCTCCTGGCAAGGTAGCTACCCAGGTAAAATTTCTCATGACAGCTGGCCATGGTCTGTCTGTCAGGCAATTTGTGAGGGAGGGAGACATAGAATGATCAGGAAAAGAGGAACATATTCTTTGAAGGTTATTTGTTTTATTCTCAATTTAATCTACTCTACTTTTAACAAGAAGGGCTTAGGAAAGAAAAGTTATTAGAAGGGGAGAAGAGAAAGACAGGCAGAGAGAAAAATATGCTGAGACATTTTGGGGAACAGTGGAAAATATGAAGATGGCAACTAGATCTGATCCAAAATATAAAGCAAGCATAGTAAGTTGCAAAGTAATGCCAAAAAAAAAAAAAAAAAAAAAAGGATACAAGAAAGGCAGATAGAAAAATATCTGAATTGCCAAATTATACACTTCTATGTGTGTAAATGTATTCAATCTCTTCCCATCCATAGGATGCCCACATTTTGCAAAAATGCACTTTTAAGAAGCTATGGGACACTAATGGATAACCTTCATTAGTGACTGAGAGAATAATTCTTTGTCTCCGTTAGTTGTTATGACAGACAAATAAAAGTGGATCTGTGGAGCAAACCACTGTTCATTAAAGACCCACAGACAGCATCATACACATTTCAGTCAGATCTGCCTGGAAAAGTTGTAATCCAGCCCTGTGAGCTGGATGATCATTCCCAACTGGAGTGCACAGTGTGTTCTTACAGGGTGTATCTCCCTCTTTAGCTTCTCATGAATAAAGCTGGCTTGAGTGATCCAGATCCACTGAATGTTGCAAAGTGAGGCACAGTAAGTGGGAATGACAAGACTCGCGTGCCAATATAAACTTTCTACAAGAAGTTAAATAAACATCTGTATCCTTTCCAGGGTACAGCTTGTATAGCTGTCAGTAAACCCCAGGTTCTATGGTTTTGTACAAAGGTACTTCATGTCACATCTTGACATTTATTCAAGATCTACATGATGCTTCTGTAGCATAGGTTCCAAAAGGTTTGTGTATTATTAATGAGATAGTGGAAATGCTCTAGAATCAGCTTTCATCCAAATGATGGTGATGATGTTTATCTGTACCCTTTGTATTCATTGTTGTCTTGAGTGCACAGTGCTTCCTGCTGGTATCAGTTATTCATTTGCTGACTAATCTCTTCACCTGATCAGTATTGATTGTAACTCTCAATCTATAACCATTAGGCACAGTGACATTATGGTAAAATAAAACACAAATGCAAAAATAATTAACTAGGTCTGATTTTCTTTCTGGCATAAACTTCAGCAAAACTTGTATTTGACAACTAGAAACAGTATTTTTAGAGAAAAGGGTAAATGGAAGATGAACATAGAATTTTTAGTTCCTTAACATAGATTACTTAAGAAGAAATAGTAAGTTAACTTGAAGAAATCAACAACTTCTTCAATTGGATTGCTTCTGTCACTGCATGGACACAGTCTTGTTTGATGTCCTCCTACCATTTGTCTTGCATGGAGTCTTTTATCTAAATCCAAAGCAATGCAGTCGTCACTGCTGCAGTTCAATAATGGCTCCACAGGAGCTGTCATCCCCAGTTTGCTATTCATCTTATAAAGCCTTTGAGCTTTCAAAGTATCCACTAAAATTGGTATTTCAATGCTGTGGACAGATCACTTAAGGTTCTTTTGTATTTTCAAAACAGGTTTAAATTGAGGGTGGACAGATATTGAAATGCCCAACTTATTGTACCTAGGTGCCAAAGGAGATGATGGAAATGTCAAAAGGTAATTGGATAATCACACCCACCTCCCAGCTGAAAATGTGTGACTTTGTGAGCTTGAATGACACTTTGACTCAATACTGGCATTGCCAGTGGGGAATGATCCCCTTGGAACAAAGGGGAAAAAAGACAAAGATGGAAAAAAAATTGAATTAGCCACTAGCAGCCCTGGGAAGTGAAAAATTGATATGTGATAACAACATGAAGTATAAAGCAAGAGAGAACTTACATAATTTCTACTCAATATAAGATGCCCTTTATTCCATTTGATACAGACTTAGAAAGCAGGGGTCGTATTGGACTTGAATGTTAGGGTCTGAAGGAACTCACATTTATCATTATTCAAGATCCTGCATGTAGGCAGCTGGATTTAGAGCACTTTTCTGAGGTTTAGGTGGGAGTTTGGGGGGTTGTTTTTGCTTGGAATTTTCTTGCAGATGCTGTTTTACTTGGACCAGTCTGAACATGTATTTTAGCCATTAGTCTTTTGCCTCTTTGTTGGTTTATTTGTTTCCAGTAAAAGCATAACCATCTTTGGGCAGTAATCTGAAATAATTTAGTACAGAAAAAGAGATTGAGTGTATTTTTGGAGAGTGAGAGTTAGCTTGGGTGAGAAAGCAGTATTCTTACCTGAGCTCAAGTTTAGCTAGGATGTTAAATCTATATATAGTCTTTTCTTACCAGAAATGCCAGTTTACTCAGTTTACCATACAAAGTCTGGAGTTTTACCTGAAGAAAATAGTCTCTATGGGAATAACTCACATTGAAAGTATTGAAGAAAAAAAGCTTCCATTGTCAGAACCAGTGCTACTTCCATAAGCACCAAATCTGCATTGAAAAGCAAAGAAAAATACTTCACTTAAGATTTCCTAAACCAAATCCTACTAATTTATGAGCTTGCCTTCATTTCAGGGCTGTTTGGCACAACTACAGTATGCTGTCCCCTGTTGCCCTTCTGGGGACAAGTAACATAAATTGCTTACTGTGTGGTTTTCCTGAGTACTACTACGTTCTGTGGTCTGCAAGAGTATTGGAATGTGGCCATACCAAGAGTTTGCCTTGTCCCCATCCTCTGGGACAGATGAATGATTTGGAGGCAGTGTCTGAGCTGCTGACCAGTTCTGACCTTGGCAGTCCTAGTGCTGCCAGGGAAATGGGCAGGCTTGTGCCAGCATCCTGTATTGATCTGCAGAGGTCCTGGGAGGCTCTGTAGATGCAGCTCAGAGTGGGGAGGATTTCTCAACACAATCGAAATACAGCCTTCCTCTGCCTCTGTACTTTGCTGTCTCCCTTCCCTGAGCTAAATCGTACCAATTTCCCTGCCCAGAGACCATCGGAGAAGCAGAACCATGACTCACCTGCTAGTTTCTGAGACAGCCAGGCATTCCCCTCTAAATCTCTGCATCCCCTTCAGCCTATTTTTAAATGCTTGGCTGCTATTCTTAAGTGCTTGTATTGAACAAAATGTAAATATAGTGCAACCTCTGGTTTTAACCTTGGCCTTAATCCACTTTCATTCTAGTTAAATGTAATAAACAACAAAGAGAACATAAAGATGTATATTCTTTTAAAAAATATGTTTATAATTCTTTAAAATGCATGAGTCAGCTAAGCATTTAAAAGTAAAATAGAGATATAAAATTATTCAGACAGGGTGATACAATATAGAATTTAAATTGAACATATTTTAACAGCACTGGGAAACCTTACCCCAGAGCTAATAATGTAATGCATCTATCGCACCAACATCTTGGAAGTTGCAACACAGTTTTATCCACAAAGGAGAGTTCTCTGTCCTACTTTATTAAATACCTTAGAGTACATTGCCTGTAAGAATGCTCGTTCCCTTGCTCCTTCCTGCATTCCTACTTTTACCTTTTTTCTCGTTCCCGCCTTCTTTCCGGCACTCCTCCTTTTCTCCACTTTCTCGTTCCCTCACTCCTTCCTGCACTCCACTTTTTCACTTCATTCTCATTCATACATTCCTTCCTGCACTCCTCCTTTTCCTATATTCTCAATCTTTCATTAGATACTGCACTACTCCTTTTCCCTTCTTTCTTGTTCCCTCATTTTTTTGCACTCCGAATTTTCCTTTCTTTCTCGTTCCCTCGTTCCATCCTGCAGTCCTCCTTTTCCCTACTTTCTCATTTGCTCATTCTGTTCCTGCATTCCTCATTTTCCCTTCTTGTTCCCCCATTATTTTTTTTTTTCTCAAGTCCTTTATCTTTCTTTCTCATTCCTTACTGCACTTCTCCTTTTTCCTACTTTCTCATCCCCTCGTTCATTTATGCACTCCTCCTTTTCCCTTTCTTCTCGTTCCCTCAATCTTATTTGGAAACCTTTTTCTTTCTTTCTCATTCCCTCATTCATTCCTGCACTCATTTTTTTCCCTTCTTTCTTGTTCTCTCATTCTTTTTTGCACTCCTCCTTTCTCCTTTTTCTCAGTCCCCCATTCTGCCCTGCACACTGACTTTTTCCTTTATTTCTCGTTCCCTGGTTCCACACTGCACTCCCCCTTTTAACTAATTTTTCGTTCCCGTGTTCTTTTTTGCACGCCTCCTTTTTCCTTCTTAATCGTCCCCTCGTTCTTTCCTGCAATCTTCCTTTTTCCTTTCTTTATCGTTCATTCGTTCCTCTGTACACTCCTACTTTTCCCATCTATCTCATTCCCTCGTTCTGCCCTGCAAACCTCCTTTTCCCTACTTTCTCATCCCCTCGTTCTTTGTCGCACTCCTCTTCTTCCCTTCTTTCTCATTCCCTCGATCTTTTTTGGACCCTTCCTTTTCCTATCTTTCTTCCAGCACTCCTCCTTTTTCCTACATCCTCGTTCCCTTGTTCTTTTTCTGCACTCCACTTTTTCTCTATTTTCCCGTTCCCTCACCACTATTTGCACTCCTCCTTTTTCTTATTTTCTGGTTCCCTCATTCTTTTTTGCACTCCTCTTTTTCCTTACTTTCTCATTCCCTCGTTATTTTTTGCACATTTCTTTACCTTGGTTCTCGTTCCCTCGTTCCATCCTGCACTCCTCCTTTTTCCTAATTTCTCGTTCCCTCATTCTGTCCTGAACTACTCCTTTTTCCTATTTTCTCATTCCCTCATTCTTTTTGGCACTCCTCCTTTTTCCGACATTCATGTTCCCTCGTTCCTTCCTGCACTTCTCCATTTTCCTACTTCCTCGATCCCTCATTCCATCCTGCACTCCTCCTTTTCCATACTTTCTCGTTCCCTTGTTCTTCTATTGCACTTTTTCTTTTTCCTAATTTCTTGTTCCCTCGTTATATCCTGCACTCCTCATTTTTCCTTCTTTCTCATTCCCTCGTTCTGTCCTATACTCCTTCTTCTTCCTATTTTCTCGTTCTCTCATTCCGTACCTGCACTCCTACTTTTCCTACATTCTCATTCCATTGTTCATTTATGCACTCCTCCTTTTTCCTCCCTTTCTCTTTCCCTCGTTCTTTTTTGCACTCGCCTTTTTCCTCTCTTTCTCGTTCCCTCGTTCCTTCCTGCACTCGTCTTTTTCCTCTCTTCCTCGTTCCTCGTTCTTTCCTGCACTCGTCTTTTTCCCCTCTTTCTTGTTCCCTCGTTCTTTTTTGCACCCCTCCTTTTTT